>NC_071500.1:32500000-33125000 GCF_028408465.1 Anastrepha ludens
TAATGTACTACAAAGTGTAACAGTGTTTAAGGATCTTTGACTTTTATTCGATTCGAAATTTTTCTTCAGTTGCCACATTGATTTTATTCTTTCAAAATCGTATTCGGGGTTTGGTTTCATTTATCGCAATGTGTCAGAATTTTCTGATCCGTATATCTTTAAACTGCTATTTACGGCTCTTGTTCCTTGTCACTTAGGAATAAAATCGTTTGGAGACCTTACGACCAACTTTCAAGAGTGTGTTTCGAGTGAGTTCGAAAAACATTTCTTAAATAGACATCATGTTCTCTTCGATTTATGTCCCCTACTTCATCCTATATTTCTCGGCTTAAGTTCATTGATCTACAATCTCTAGAAATGAGAAGGAGTATGGTTTGACCATGTTGATCAGGGCCTTTTTCAGTCGCATAGCCTCATTCACGCTATACCGCGCGTAATGTAGAGCATTCTTTTCGAGCATTTATCAGTGCACCATGCTCTCCCAGTCAGAACAAACACATATCATGATCTTCTTTGGATGAAGATCCGGCTTGATTCCCGGCTTTGGCGTATCTCCTGGAGCCACCCACTCCTTTTTTTTTGCTTCATATTTATGTATAGGCACCATTACTCATCTCCCGCGCGATTCGGTACAAAAAGCTCTGTTTATGATCACGTGTTGATCGATGGCGAGCGAGATGCTGAGAAGCAATTAGAAGGCGTCTTTCATTGTTTAATTTGTTCGTTGAGCACCCAGGCTCCCAATTTTTCGGTACATCCCATTGAATGAAGGAGATGGAGAATCGTTTTATGATCGAAGTTCATTTATTCCAGCAATTCACAACTGGTTTGGCCACCGTTCTCCTTCAAAAGTGATTCGAGACGTTCTTCATCGAATTCAGAATGCCTTCCGCTGCGGGACGTGCCAGTGACGTGGAAGTCGCCATTTTTGAACTTTGCAAACCATTTTCGTGCTGTAGACTCGTTTACGACACTTTCTGCATACACGTCGTGGATTGCTTCGGCAGCTTTTCTCTTCGATGAAAAAGAAAAGAAAAGAAAAAAAAAAAAGAAAAGAAACGAAAAGAAAAGAAACGAAAAGAAAAGAAAAGAAAAGAAAAGAAGAAAAAAGAAAGAATGTATATTCCATTTCTAAGCCTCAAAACTAATAAAAAATTAAATAACTGAAAAATACAATTAACATTGTTTTATAGAGCAGAAAGAGTTCTATCAAATGAATACTTACCACTTGCCAAAAAGCAAACAACTCCTTGTAAAATAAAAGAGAACATAAAAACGCTTTGAACGAATTCCGCAACTCAATAGTTTTAAATATGTTTTTGTTGCCGAATAATTGCTGAATAAATATAATGGAATATGTACTCGTTTGAATGGTTCACAACATACCAAATAAAAATTCATTTAAAGGTTGAGTTCAAATAAAATAATCGTGAGTGAATCTTTACAAATAGTCTGTACGAATCCGGTCTTTTTCGGACTAGTTCGATTTCGCTCAGGGAAATTTTATTAGTACTCCTTAGTAGTTTTTCTGACTCGCTTGATCTTTCACTGCAGGGTTGTTACACACATACATACACATATATCTACATATGTGCGTGAGCGTCCATATAGTTGCTTTAGTATTTGTAGCCATTTTAATAGCCATTGCTGCAGCGTCTATCCGAGTCATTGGCGTTTACTGCTTATTAACGAAATGCTGATAGATGCAGGTGTCTAACGGTAGACATGAACTCGAAAGCAAGAGTTGAGTGAACACCTGAAGATCGCAAATAAAAATACGTATACGCCAATTCTTTACAAACATACAAATGTACACACATTCATACAAATATTTGTACATACATGCCCACACGGAAATTTATTCATGTATGACTTTTCGAGATGTATGTAAAGATGCATTCTTAAAAAAATTACAGTGCCATTTGAACGCTCCTTGTTTTAGTTGCCAACTAATTAATGAGAAATCGGAGGAATGCATACATCTCACAGGCAGCGAACGGATCATGTTTGAAGTCTTTGTATGGGCCATGGTATACAACATTGACATTTTTTTGGCATCTTAAATTTCTTAATGTTTTCAACAAACATTTTCCTTTTAGACGCCATATAAAACAAATAAAAAATAACTGAAGCATCCGCTAAGTGATTACCTCCATTTTGCCTTAAGATGTGGTGCTAAAATTACAACTGGGTAAACGAATTAGAGTATTTAAGATATAAGCAATTTTTTATTTTTTTTGTTTTTAGAATATTTAATTTCAATTTCAAATAAAATTTTGGTCCGCGCAATCCCATTGATCTGGCTTATACTTATATCTCTAAGACCATCAGTATTATTTAAGAACGATGAGTCAAAGTATCTAAACCTAGTGGCATGCTCCTCATGCTTCCAGCTTCTGCAATAGTCGAAATGAGGTACATTGGCCTTGATCAAAGCAACTAACAGAGAGACGTTTTTCCTCGACCGATTAAGTAGCGCCTAACGCTCCACTATGGCCAAATTATCTTTGTCAGACTATGAACTCATCTCGTGTTGACTGAACTGACAATGCCAATTGCCCCACGTTGTTTGAAAGTTGAGATATGTACCTACAATCTTCATATCAAGAGGGAAGTCAGTGGTAGTGGCGTCCTTCGCTAATTTGCCTGCCTTACAATTCCCTGGTATGCCACTATGCCATGGCACCCATATCAAATGGATGCGGAAATATTTCGTCATCTCGTTAAGAGGCGCCCGGAATTTGTGGACAATGATGAAATTAGTGACAACTCCACCAAGAGATCTGATTGCAGCTTGGCTATCGGAGGAAATGCAGATTTTTGCCTAACCAGACAAGAGATTTAATGGCAGCTTGTCTATCGGAGGAAATGCAGATTTCTCTAAAGCTAGTCACATTTTTGCCTAACCAGACAGCTTAGGTTTGGTCCACAATTTTTGAAATATTGCTGAATACCTTCAAAAAGAAGGAACCACAGAGGACATGCACAAGGTGGCGCCAAATTGACCATCCAGTTTTGTTTTTGAATAACTTTTTTACTAATTAACGATAAAAAGAATGGCTTTGAGTGATGAGAATCTTCTTTTTGACCTTTACCTCTGACCCTTTGACGCACTCCATGGCTTGTCTATTTGTGCACTGCAGATATCTACATTACGTTTACAAATGTCAAATATGACTGATATACGATGCCATTTGCAAAAAGTATAAGTCTACCGATAGGGCGATTAATTTTGCGCCACCTTGTAAGGGGTTTTTCAATAGGTGCGCTTCACCTTTTTCCGATAGGGAGGGCGAACGATGCAATATTTTTTATTTTTCGCTTGTCATTTGTAAACTTCATTAGTATACATTTCATCATGGAACGCTACACACTTGAGCAACGATTGCAAATCATGCACATTTTTTATGAAAATAATCGTTCTGTTGCTGCTACTTTAAGAGCTACTTTTTCCAAAAAATCATCTTCAGTGATGAAGCTCACTTTTGGCTCAATGGCTTTGTCAACAAGCAAAATATGCGTTACTGGGCAGAAAGCAATTCACACGAGATTTATGAGGCACCGTTGCATCCCGTAAAAATCACTGTTTGGTGCGGTTTACATGCCGGCGGCGTAATTGGCCCATATTTTTTCGTTGACGAGAACGATCGCCACGTTACTGTGAATGGAAATCGATAACGCGACATGATAAACGATTATTTTTGGGCGCAATTGAATGGTATGGACTTAGACGACATGTGGTTTCAACAGGACGGGGCCACAAGCCACACAGCACACGCTACAATTGATTTGTTGAAGAGTAAGTTCGATGAGCGCATTATTTCCAGAAATGGACCGGTCGAATGGCCGCCGCGCCCGTGTGATTTGACGCCTCTAGACTATTTTCTTTGGGGTTATGTGAAGTCATTGGTCTACAGTAACAAGCCGGCGACGATTTGTGAGCTCAGAGCCAATATTGAACGCGAAATTGCTGGAATTTCGGCCGATTTATGCAAAAGAGTGGTCGAAAATTGGGTTCAACGATTGGACTTCGTAAAACGTGCACGCGGTGATCATGCAAAAAAAATCAAATTTCATACTTAAATATGTTCAAATTCGATAATAAAAAAAAATTAGTTTTTGTGTTTTATTCAAAAAAAAAAGTTGAAGCGCTCTTACTGAAAAACGCTTTATAAGAAAGTTGTACAAGATGAATGTACCTATATAATGAATGCCTAAGGCCGGTACATTCCTGACTGGGTAGCCACGCATGTAATTGAATGCTCAGCTACACATACACATGCACATATCCACATAAGACAAATTCGTAAATGTGCCTACAATTGAGTTATCGAGTTATTGAGGAAAATCGCAAAACGTAAATAAGTTAACTGTGAGTTTCGTTTATTGCATTACTCATACCATTCACCATTCACCGTTGACCTTCGACCATTCAAAGTCGAATGAGAAATACGCACAGGCATTGGCATTAAGGACTCATAATGGCTGAAATGGCAATAAGTCGAAAAGTTGCAACGACAAAGGACAATCAACTAGCTGGACAACTTGCTAGGCTAGTTATTCGACAAAAGCAAAAACAAAAAACAGTAAAGGCGAATAAAAATCGGAAACATACAACGATCAAATTCACTGGTGACATCAGACAAAATATTTGTTGATGAGCCTGTGCACTCAGTTCTGAGCCATGTGAGCGATGTTGACTTGTTATTGTTTTCATCGCTTTTGTGGTAGTGGTTGGTGTGTGTAATTCATTGTTCACGTTTCCAAAAACACATTGAGGGCATACAAAGTACACAGCCTCTACTAGTTTTTGCATGTACGTATGTGAATGTATGCACGGGTATATGAATCATGAGGTATGAAGTATGAAGTTTTCCTTGTAATGCCAGTTCTTTCTGCTCCTTTACTAAATTATTTATATTTCGCTCGAATATAACACATAAATATAATAACGAAATTACAGCAATTCACAATTGCTCTGTCTTCGCCGGTAAATCATTTTACTGTCCCACGTTGCCACCTTCTACTTACTTTGTACGTTTTTCCTTCCTTGCCCACAATCCCTCTATACCACCTTGGGTAGCCAACCACCAGACGTTATGATTGTGCGTGAGTCGCTCGTTGCCTTGTTTCATTGTCACTATATTTACTGGCACCTGTCGATTTCTTAGAGGCAAAGCACAATTGCTCATGGCAGTAGGCGTATGTTGTATTGTGCATACAGGGTGTATTGAAAGAAACTGATTAATTTAAGGTTATATTATAAGTATATACGTAAACTACTAATAATTCGGCTCATGCGTAAAGTCCGTACCGAAGCGAAGCATGGCTGATCTCTAACACCATAACACAGAGGCTACAATCCTTTATCAACAAATGGCTTCGCATCATCTGCTGAATATTCTGGCCAAACACCATCAGTAACGACGCACTGTGGAGATTAACGAATGAGGAACCCATCCTTAGGTAAACCAAATGCAGAATGTGCGATGGATGGGCTACATTGAGAAAACCACCAGATAGTATCACGAGATTAGCACTGGACTGGAACCCGCAAGAGAGCAGAGCTCGCGGTCGACCAAAAAACACTTGGAGAAGGTCGATGCTGGACGAACTATGAGATGCCAACATCACATGGGACGTTGCAAAAACAACAGCTTAGAATCGTGTACGATGGAAGAGTCTTGTCGAGGCTCTATGCTCCGAACACAGTGCTCCTAAAGCAAGGGCAGGGTTTTTGAAAATGGATCCAAGATTTTCCAACGTAGAGTTTTCGTATATGACCTCTAGATTTCAAATTTTCAAACCCCGAAATCGTACCTGATCCTATTTTAAAGATAAATGTATGTATTACTTATGTATGTACTTAAATGTAAACCACTTTCAGCGTAACCCAGGACCAACGACGGGGACGTAGTGGTAACCTGGTCCCATTTTGTTTTTTAAATTTTTTTTGGTTGTTTTTTTATATTTTTTTTTTTGGTTTTTTTTTTGATTTTTTTAAATGTTATATTATTATTAAATAAAAACTTGAGCGATAACGATACTCCTTGGAATCAAAATTTTGATTATGCATTAAGTGATGAAAATTCTACAACTGCTGTAAAAAGCTTCTCTAAGTATAACTCATCTTCGATTGTATTTATTTTATATCTCTCCCAAGTTTGCGAGAATTCACGGTGGAGTGACTCTCCACTTTGCTCGGACCAATATCCTAGACCATCATTGTGTTTTATGAATTGAAGACATTCCATAATGTGGGTTTTTAAGACATGAATTTTTAAGGTTACTGAGATGTCTTCAATTTCATGTAAAGCAATCAAAGCTTTGTTTAACTTATCCAAATGAACGTTTAGTTCTGGTCCTACTTTTCCAGATGTAAAACTACAATCGACAACTTTATTCATTATTACAAAAGCATTGGTAAAAGGTATGATTTTTAAATATCCCACAGTTTCATAAATCTTTGGATCATTTAGTTTGTGAGCTTCTTTTAAAAGTTTCCTACATGCATTGCCTTCGAAACAATCTCCGTGGTAGTTTTTGGAAATAAGTTTTAATTTTTTTTGGCCATATCAAAGCTTTATCTTTTCCCAAAAGGGGTACTAAACCTTTCCAAAACAGATGGTTTACGAAGCCCATTAGCACGTGTAATTCAGGAATTACGCATTTTTCTAACACAGTGATGTCATCACTTTCGGTAAATAGAGGGAGGTTAATAGTGCTATGAAACTCTTTGCTGTTTTTCTTATTTCCACCAGCAAGATTGAACTGTTCATAATCGTTTCTTAAATGTCCGTATGATTTCAGTTTGATAACATTGCTTTCAAAATTATCTGCATTGGAACTACATTGATTGTAAAGCACATCTTCCTGTCCAGATGTCTTGTTTTTTTTCAAGTCGTTAAGTGAAACAAAACAATAAGGACAAGGAAACATTGCAGATGCCGTCTGTTGGCCATTTATGATAAGCATCAATTTAAAATCCGAAACGAACTTGAAGGGAATGTTATTTATTTTAGTGATGTCAAACAAAAGTTTTACGTTTTCATACGTTTCCTTTATCTTAGGTACAATGCATAGTAGTATAACTCGTTTCACGCTCATCAATTTTGCTTTCTTACTTGCGCTACCTCCCTCAGAATAAAGACTTCTCTGATTTTTATCATGAATTGTTAAATCATCATAATTAAAATCATCACCATCAGAATTTTCTTGAAATATTGATAAAGAAATTTAAAAAAATCCGCGGCCCCCGTCAGCCATTGCTTTAACACAAACATTCCCTTCAAGTTTTTTTCCATAATTACTGCATCAAAAAGTTCTTCCGCATTTGCGTAAACTACTGGTCTTTCTTCTTTTTTTGCATCATCACAATCAAAAAAGTATTTATCTTTTTTATATATATCTTGTAAAAGTTTCGATTTTTCTGACATGTGCTTCTTATAGTCAACGGGTACTGACTTTCTTCCAACATTTGATCTTAAAAAGTTAGCAATGCTTTTCATTTTATTACTGGATAAGCCAAGGTTTACTCGCAAATTATCCAAACGCTCTTCACTGAACGTAATGTCCTTTTTTTCATTAGGATTAACAACAACTCTCATTTTAGAACCCTTCGTACTCAACTCAATTTTCTTATTCTTAATGTGTCGATTTATATCGTCTTCAGAATCAATTTTGGTTCTAATAATAGTTGACGCAACGATTTCTTGCTTGACATCAGGAAGTTTTTCTATTATTTTTAAAGCATTGCCTTGAATATTATAACATGAATGTTTTTTGCCTTTACCAATTTCTTGTAAGCATTTTTTACATATTTGTATATTAGTTTTTTTCTTTTTTTGGCTGTCTTTCTTTGCAAGTTTGTCAATATTTGAGGATCCATAAAGACCATTAGTTGTATCAATCTTAGTTTCGAAATTTCGTTTACAACCCTTACCCTTTACTACTTTCTCATGACCTTTATATCTGCCTGTTAAACATACATAACAATTACAACTGTCCATAGATGTGCGAGTACTTTTAGGTAAAACCAAACTATTGTAATCTGGCATGTCTGGAAAAGGTCTTGTAAAAATGTTGTTACTTGCATCAAAAAGTTTGAGGTAGCAAGTTCTGCATATGCTAAGGGGGTATTTTTCGTTATTTAAATCATAATCTTTGTTTATAAATTTCTTTATCAATGTTTCATACTTTTCGTTTATAAGAAATTTATTCGGCTTTTTTTTGCCAAAAGAAATTTTTGTACCGCAAGGTCCGCAGACTTTACGTCTATTTTCATCGTGAGAACAAGCTTTCGTATTGTCCATTGCACCATTCTAAACAAGTCAAACACTACTTGAAAATATCTGCAAAGCCTTTTTTATTCGTAATTTAACAAAAATTATTTCAGTTCTTTAGTGTTGAATAGGACCAAAATGTTTGCGTCAAAGGTGATTTATATTAGGATTGTGAGTTTATTTTAAATTACAGGTATTTGTGTTGTTGAGATGATGGCTGCTAGACTACAAGTGACTTTTTAGATATTGTGAAATGTACAAATAAACGTCTAGCCTGGCAAGGCCTACTAGATCTTTATCTGGCGTAGACATGAACCTATGCACATTTAAACTGAAAATAAGTAATGTAAATCTTTCAACTAGATTTACCACAGGTAAACTTACTCTATCTTTAAAATAGGATCAGGTACGATTTCGGGGTTTGAAAATTTGAAATCTAGAGGTCATATACGAATACTCTACGTTGGAAAATCTTGGATCCATTTTCAAAAACCCTGCCCTTGCTTTAGGAGCACTGTGCAAAAAGGAGTGAACAAGGAAAAAAATTTTAAGTAATATTTTTACTTATTTATATATGTTTTCAATTAAAGTGTAATTGAAAAAAACCTGAAAAATGGTAAATCTGAATTTTTACTAATATCTCTATTAGTTCATTTTATGTATTTATTGTTAAATTCGAGGGTGCTTTTTTGAATGGCTAATTCGCTAATATGGCTAATTCGCCCAAATGTATGGCTATCGAGTTAAACAACGGCGCTGTTAGTTCTGCATTTTTCAAACTGGATAAAGAAACAAAGCGAATGGGCCTGGTGGTGAACGAGGACAAAATGAAGTACCTCTTGTCATCAAACAAGCAGTGAGAAGTTATATCGAGTTGACAGTTATAATTTCGAGGTTGTAAAATACTTCGTTTACTTAGGAACCCGCAATAACACCGATAACAAGTTCAGCCTGGAAATCCAACGTAGAATCTCTCTTGCTAACAAGTGCTACTTTGGTCTAAGTAGGCAACTGAGTAGTAAAGCCGTCTCCCGACGAACAAAACTAATACTCTACACGGCTCACATCATGCCCGGTCTAACGTATGGCGCGGAAGCCTGATCAATGACAACATCCGATAAGGCGTCCCTTGAAGTGTTTGAGAGAAAAATTCTGCCGAAGATTTTTGAAGCATAGAAGTGGTACACATTTTGTGTAAAAATGATTAAAAAACACTTGAAATATTGACAGTGGCATACGGTGGGAGTACTCTGAGACAAACAAGTGTTTACAATTGTACCACTTATATGTTTTTCACAGAAGATCGAGAAGATGTGAACGACGACGCTCGCTCTGGACGCCCCACTACAGCATCAACCGATGGAAAGGTTGAAAAAGTGAAGAAAATTGTTATGGAGAGCCATCGAGTCACAATGAGAGAAATTGCTGAGGATGTCGGCATATTGGTTGGCTCATGCCATGCAATCTTTTCGCAAATTTTGGGCAAGTCCGTTCCAAAATTGCTGAATTTTGACCAAAAACAACATTGCATGACCATCGCTCAGGAATTGTTGAATGACGTTAACGTATGTGCGTAAAAGAGTCATTATTGTCAAAACACAATCATCTCAATGGAAGAGTCCAGGAGAGACAATACCAAAAAAAGCACGCCAAGTTCGATCAAATGTTAAGGTTTTGCTCACTGTTTTCTTCGATTATCATGGCGTAATGCATCAGGAGTTCTTACCATAAGGTCGTACGGTAAATAAGGAGTAAAACCTTGAAGTTATTTGCCGTTTGCCTGAAGAAATGCGAAAAAACGCCCGAAATTGTGAAAAAAATGCATGGCCCTTGCATCATGATAATGCACCTGCTCACTCATCTTTGCTTTCGAGCGATTATTTGGTCAAAAACAACACTGTTATCATGCCTCAGCCATCGCATTCAGCAGATTCGGCCTCCTGCGACCTTTTCCTGTTCCCAAGACTGAAGAGACCCATGAAAGGACGGCGTTTTGCGACGATTGAGTAGATAAAAACCGAATCACTGAGTGAGCTCAAGGACATACCAAAAAGTGCATATCAGAACTGCTTCGAAGATTGGAAAAAAACGCTGGCACCTGAAAGGGATTACTTTGAAGGAGATAAAATAGAAATTGGTGAATAAATAAATACTTTTTGAGAAAAATTAAAATTCCTCTTATTTTTTGAACACACCTCGTACATTAAGTTCGATCCGGACCGATTTTTGGACTTTCTTACTGTATCCTAGAACTTGTAATACTCTGGCTCTGGCCATTTCTGAACTTCTGTCGAATAATATGAACAGAAACATGATGTATGAAGTGGAGATGATTTTTGGCGCCTCTAATTTTTATACACCGACTAGGTTAATACAAAAACCCACTTCCCTCTAATATTTCACTCAGTAAGTATTTGGAGCTAATGGTATTCACTCTGAAAATTGAAGTAGTGTCGTATCAAGTAGGGAATTCAAACTATCGATGAATACACAGGGTGCAAGATACACTTTCTAGGCCATCAGGGTGTAGTTGATAGAACTACTAGTCATGGTTATAGATTCCTTAGAGGGGCATCAGCTCGAAATTGGTGTCTTGTATTTGTAAGCAAAGCAATGAGATTTAGTGGTATAGCACAAAGGCATTTATGAATGTGCGTGCATACCTAAATACATACCAGTAGAAAGTATACACATAGATATGTAAAAGTGCCAATGCCAAATAAGGCACAATACCTTCATATGTGATGATGATATGACCGTAGATGAGTTGTACCGAATTCATACATACCTACCCAACTATGGTACATCTACATACTCGTATGTTTACAGGGTGATTTGAGTGAAATTAACCAAACATCTGGAAAATTAGCGGCGCATGAAGACAAAAATAAAGATTGATGCACACTTTTTCTATCTAGGAACCAGAAGAAAACCACCAAAGATTACAGCATTAAAAGCATTCGAGATTTCTATTCCATTCAAAACGCTCTTGGCAGTGGTCATGTAAGTGACCTGCTGTATGAGCTTTACAAGAATCGGGTGTTTTTAAATGCTTGATAAAATAAAATGATAATACAAAAGAGAAATATTATTGGAAGGATTTTTTATTTTTATTATAGATAATTTCATGGCATTTATTTTGTGAATAGGATATCCAGCATATGTCCGCCGGGGCTACTAGTTGCATGACTCATTCGATCGGTAAAATTCTTGAGCACTTTTTCCACTAAATCTGGCCGTATGCCATCAATGTTGGCTTGGAATCAGCAATAAATCAATTGCTATTCACGGTGTAAGGTAAGTTGCGCCATCTTGTTGGAGCCAAATGTCGTTGCTGTTTAGTTGATGAATTTTTTTAAACAAAATTTCAGTCAGCATGGCTCGACAGCGTTCGCCATTCACCGCAACGGCAGCACTTTCCTCATTTCGAAAGAAACAGGAACCGATGAGCTATGAACTTTGCGAACATATATATTTTTTTTTTTTAAAGTAAATTTCCACTACTCGGAAGAGTTGTTCTGGCGTTAAACGATTCATGACGAGCTGCCCAACCTTACTGAACAGAACGCTGAGTTGACGCGAGGCCCATCTTTCCAGGAGCAGACCACATGTTCTTAAGGGAACGCCATCCTCTCATATTGCGAAGAATGCGTCTCCAGGGTTTTCTGTTTAGCCAACTCATCGGTCTTTATGCCGCTGTGACCGGGAACCCAACTGAGCCTAATATCGAAGTATACCGATGCAATCAAGAGGGAAGTCAGGCATTACTCGAGTAATTTCGAACGCTCAAACCACGAGCGTAAGGCCTTAATTGCCGCTTGGCTGTTGGAGTAGATATTTACCTCCTTTACTGTAATTACAGAAGCGAGCAGCCAATCCACAGCTTCCTTAATTGCGGCTACTCCTGTTTGGAAAACACTACAGTGGTCCAGAAGACTGAATTTGAGCTTGATAGGGGGCTCCTCGCAGAATACTGACCCACTAACTCTTCCATTCAACTTCGAGCCATCTGGAACCATATTTGCCATACCTGGCTTCCAAATGTTGCACTCCGTCCCTTCTTTCATTGAAGGAATATGAATGGAAAGTTCCGTTCTAGCGAGGGTGTACAAAGATCCAGCACCATGGGGATGAACTCAAAGTAGTTAAGAATGCTAGAGTGTCCGTAGCTTAAATCTAGCTTATGGCGTGAACACCTCAATCTGATTGCGGCGCGCGCGACTGCAGTTGTTGCTGAGATGTCGACGGGTGCCACATTCATCATAGCGTTGAGTGCTAGAGTAGGTGTGACCCGAAGTGCCCCACAGACCTTTGAACCCTCTCCAGCTTCTTAACTGATGTCATCCTTTCTAACGAGTTTTACCAGACAAAGACTCCGTACAGCAAAATTTACTTTATAACTTTGTTATAAAGCCAAAAGTTTATTTTAGGCGAAAGGCCCTATCTTTTGCCGATAGCGCTCCTACCACTATAGAAGGCGACTGTTGCTATTCTAATTCTCTCCTTAATGTTAGGCTAACCTTCTGTCAAGGACAAGTCCCAGGTACTTAACCCTGTCAGAGAGCACCAGAGCCTGCTATCGAGGGGAAAAAGACTGTAGGTATTTTATATTTCCTCGTAAATGAGATGAGCTCCGCCTTAAGAGGATTTATCGAGAGACCGAAATTTGCGGTCCATTTCTCAACTAGATTCAGATAACCCTGCATCACTTCCATCAGAGTATCTAAAAAGTTTCCTCTTACAATAAGTGCCACGTCATTCGCGTAGGAATAACCTTACAGCCTCTCCTCTCCAGCTCCTCTAGCAAGTCACTGAACACAACAACGCAGAGAGGCGGTGAGAGAACACTTCCTTGCTGAGTGCCTCTACTCATTTGCCGGCGAAGAGAGGCGCCGCCCCACTCTACTGCAACCGTTCTATCGCTAAGCATTTTATGTATTAGCCTAGTAAGGTCGGTTCCGACCCCTATTTTATCCAGAGACCTAGTAACTGACTCCGGGAGGACATTGTTAAAAACCCCCTCAATGTCAAGGAAGGCGCCCACTGTGAATTCTTTCCGAGAGAGGGACACCTCGATATTATTCACAATTATTTGCAAGGCAGACTTTACCGTTGATAAGGATACTTTCCACAATTTTTAATTTGTTTTTTTATTACTCCGCCAAAGTGGCCTACACCCTTAACTGATCCTAATAATAAGTGTAAGTGTAATAAGTTTTATAATTTTTTTCTGGCGTCTAGTTATTAGTAAACAAGTTTCTAAAACAAAAAAAAGTATATAATAGATTTTTTATAAAGCAAAAAAAGAGGTCATTAATTTAAAAAAATGCAACTATTTCTCTTTTAAAGCTGCATAAAATACCATTCATTTGGTACTTATGTTGGTGCATTTTACAGAGTCTGGCATTTTGTAACATCAACAATGGCATTTCCTACGGGGATCTCGTATGCATGGACAGGTATATGTATGTATGTCTACGCATCCATATATGGATGGATAGTAAATGGCATTTGTGAAATATCATAAAATTGTATTATTGCATTTGTGCTTGATTTTATTTCCGTTTCCATTGCTAACGAAAATTATGATTGCTCTTTGGTAGGCCAAGCCCCCTTCGCTTACATCTGTATATATGTGCATATATATACTCGAATGTGGTAGTAGAGATAAATATTTCAGTTTCAATGCTTATTCTCACTCTGTTTGTGCTGCATAAAAATAAAGTCTTTAATATATTTCAGCTAATTTGTACGAGTACTGTAACGAGGATAATAACACAGAAAAGCCATGCTCCTTAAGAAAATATAGGATAGTTGTAGAATTAAAATATAGAGCACCTCTGCAGGCTTTGCACAACAGATCTCTTTTGGTCGCAGTAGTAATAATAATAGAAATAATAGGATAGTTGTAACAGCTAAGTAACAATAAAAATTTTCTTGTATCGGTGGTAGGTGTAGCCATAGGCCAATGCTGCCTCTTCTATACGAGCATAAAACTCTCTGAGCTATAGGAGTCTACCCCTGAAAGTAGTTCCATTTCCGCTATTGGCTTCTTAGACTCATTCTTTGCATTTAATGTGATCGGTTTTGGTTGAGTATTTTATTATGAATAATTTCGGATTACCTCGACATTTTTCTGAAGGCGAAAAAATTGGATGTCACCAATAAAAATAAGAAATTGGCAAAAATGTGAAAAATGACATATCGATTTCACTTCTTTCTCGGATCATCTTGTTTTGCTACAATTTAAAGTTAGTAAAATAACTTACTTATTTACCAAAAATTTGTCACTTTGGCCCAACTGAGAAGGTTAAGTGTCTCGAATGGACTTCATTGCTCCAGTACTAAATTTTTGAATCTGTCGGTGGCAAAAGAATAAAGTGTCTTAGCCTTCCCCTTCTGCTATGATGGAAGGGTCTTTATCACAAAATGTTTCTTTAATATCACAAAATATTCCTTGATTTGAGTTTTCCCATGGAAGAAAATACAACTGAAATGCATTTTTGGAATCAGCTAAAATCGTCTAAGCGATTAGAGCACCTTTTGTAAAAGAAAGTAAAACTTTAAGAATTGCTTGGAATCGTAGGTAAATAAATGTTTAATATTTCTTTATTATACAATTTGCAACAATAATATGCATCACACTTAGTTCTTCAATTTGGAGCAGGTTTTGATATCAGAGGGATATTGAGTGAACACCGAAATCAGGTCGGTTACAGTGGAGACAGCGCAACCGGCATAGGTAACTGGCGTGGATGGCAATTTCTTCGCCAGACTAATAGTTTTAGAGACCTGTCCCTTCAGTGTAATCATTTTATTTATCAACTTTTTGAAACACTTGGTTGGAGTTTTCGTATTTCCAACGGCCGCATCGTCGAGAGCACCGTTGTTGCAAACGTTGCTGTTCAGGTTGATGAGGTCATTGCAAGTGATTACAACCGCTTGTACTTGGCTAATAAGTGCGGTAAAGCTCTTCAAGGCGCCAGTGTTGCAATCCTTAACGGCATCGAGGAAATCTACTGCAACATTACGAAGGTTCATGACTGCTTTGATGGAACAATTAACACCTTTCAGAGTACGCAAACTGGCTTTGAGAGTAAAGTAGAATATCCACCAAATAGTGAATGAATCCGCATTAGTGATCTCGTCGGCGAAGTCCAAAGGAGTGAATTCCGGTAGTTCTTCATTTTCAATACTTCCAAGCGAATAATCAATATCGGCCTAAGGATAAGAGGATCAAAAAATGATTATTGTTAAAGATACACCTATCCGGGTAATCGAATATTTTTACTTACCGTGGCTACTGCCAAGCACAGTCCAAGGATGAATGCAAGCACAGCTAACTTCATTGTGATTTGTTTGAGTTGAAAGCACAGTTGTCGTTGGCAATGAACCGCAGCACGCTTTTATACCGTTGGAGAATACTAAGGGTGCTAAGCTACCACACGTGACACCGATGTGGAGAATTAAATTTTCCATATCTTTGATGATAACTGACATAACTGATAACAATAATTTTTATCAGAAATTTTTATCGAGTCTTCCATAAGCCCCAACTGAACTGCCGAAAAATACTTGGCTTTTTTAAGCCTTCTAAGTCTTCTTATCGAAAAATTAAAAGTTCATTATTGTTTACGGTTAATGTGGCATTATAAAGTTCACAGTACGGTAAAGATCACAACCCTAGTGATATTTAGTCGCTTATAATCTGTAAACACAAGGATTCGTACAAGCTATGAGATAAAATTGTAAACAACTTAATAATAGCTTAATGTTATATCTCGTTAAAGAAAAGTCAATAGGACAGGAATTTGAGATGGAGCTTTGTGCGAGATTAAGTGCGGAACCCACAAAATCGCTACTTACAATCGGTATTTAGAACATTCGCCTAATAACGGCTTTTGTTACTCAATATTTCTTGATTCGGCTTTTTTGCAACAACTTCTTGCCCAGAGGAGCAGGCAGGGGATACTATGCAATATCTTCTCTGTCACTATCTTTTTGCTATGCAGGCGAAGGGTTCAAACGCTCGGTAGACATTATCTTGAGGAATGTGATGATCTCAGTGCCATGAATATTAAGAACTTAAAGAAATCGATTTTGAGCGCAATTTGTTTTAAGGGCAGAGGAGTAATTATAATTCGCTTTCGGTATCATAAAGATCCTTCAGCCTAAGTGCGGCTCCATTAGAATGGACGGCCAGCCCATAACCTAATCTAGCCTATATAGTTACTATAAGTCATGAGGTCGTGTGAACAGGCATTGGAAGATTCATTACTGGAGTCTTTATTTTAGAGGAACTGCGGCTTTTCTAAATCTGTTATATACGTAATGTTTATTTCACCGGAACTATTTCGCTCATCCGAGGACGTATACTTCCTCTAAACGTTTTTAGTTCGTACCCTTATGATTTTTCTCATATACAAAAATTATAGTAAAAAATCATAGGTAAAAGCACACCATTGATTTTTTCTTATAATGCAAAGGTTTAAATTTTTTAGAACATTTTTTCAAATTCCGTCTAAACTCTCAACTTTTTAGGCAGAGTTTTTAGAAATTTTCTGGGTATGCCGCTTTATAGCCCTTTGATTTTTTTTAACAAAATGAAAGTTTCAAGTTAGTAGAAATTACCTTTGATTTTTGAGCTTTTTTTTGGCTGAGGTGTTACGTTTTTTCTTCCATACAAAGTAGATAGTCGAACTTTTTTTATATGGAATAAGAAACCTAGTAGCGTAAACAAATGAATACCAAAATATTATGAAATCAACGACAAAAAAGGACCATTTATACTTATTTTGATTTTCGTAAACCGAGCATTTTTGGTGTTTTTTTATAAACAAATTTAGGCCTAAATAAAAAAAAAATTTGAGTGCAGATTTGTTACAAAAACCTGAGTCGCTGTATTCGAAAGCAAATGCCATGCTAAGCAATCCTCTGCTTTGACCCAGGCGAACGTTACCGCTCGTACTTCATGTCTGCCATCGAAATACGAGTACATATTATGGCCCAACACCGGCGTTTTCTTTAGGTGAGCAAGACTTCTAAAAATATTTGTCTAGATCTTTTATATTAGGTTGGGGAATAAGTTCGTAGCGTTTTTATCGAAAACTTTTTTTTAAACAAAAAACAATAATTATATCAATAAATTAATCAATTATTTATTCGCCGTTGCTATTTACACCCTCTTCCCACCTCTTGACCGATTTGTTGATGCCGTTCCGTCAAAAATCGCCTGGTCTGGTGTAAATGAACTTATTCAGCTGTTTAAGGACCTCTTTGTTATCGAAGGTAACGCCCTTCATACGGTTTGACGGGGAGCGGAAAAGATGGTAATTGATCGGTGCAAGGTCCGGAGAATACAGCGGATGCTGAAAGACCTCCCGGTCGAGCTCTTGGACTGCGGCCCTGGCGTTGTCGTGAAGGAGTATGGTTTGACCATGTCGATCAAGATTTTTCAGTCGCATAGCCTTATTCACGCTGTGTAACTGAGCAATGTAGAGCTCCTTGTTGATTGTGGTATTCTTTTCGAGCATTTTCCAGTGCACCATGCCTTCCCAGTCCTACCAAACACATATCATGATCTTCTTTGGATGAAGATCCGTCTTGACTCTCGGCTGTGGAGTATCTCCTGGAACCACCAGCTACTCTCTTTGTTTCATATTGACGTACTCGTAAAGGCACCATTTCTCATATCTCGTGACGATTCGATACAGAAAACGTTGTTTATGAACGCGTGTTGCTCGCGACTTTCTTTGTTTCTTCGTTGAGCTTGTTAAATACCCATGCTCCCAATTTTCGGTAAATCCCATTGAGTGAAGGTGATTCAGAATCGTTTTATGATCGTAATGCACTTTTTCCGTCAATTCTTGAGTGGTTTGTCGAACGTTCTCCTTCAAAAGTGATTTGTTATGTTCTTCATTGAATTCAGAAGGCCTGTTCGTAGTTTGGCACAGTCTGTAAAGGTCTATCAAATACTTTCTTTTTTCGCTGAAGAAGAGTTAGTCGACAAGATCCGCATATACCCAATGGAAATTGGGAATTTGTACAAAAATTTGTATTGTATTAATGAACTCCTCAATCAGCTCTTCACATTTGTTAGTGATAATAAATTGCGACTTATGTTTGACTAACCTCGTTTTTCTGTCACAAGGAGCGCGCACTTTTAATAAATACATATATTCGCTTCGTGATCACATTTAAGCGCTAAGTGAGTCATGGTAAGTAGGTAGGTAGGGTGGTTGTCATAAAGACACACTTAGACCTTTCGCAGGTCCATTGTGATACCACCGGAACTAGTCCTTACCCTACGTGTTACTTTTCAAACCACCCGGTAGCTTAAATAAACGAGCAGAGCTTCGTTAGTTTTAGATGAGCTATGCCCGCTACATCGGTTAAAAATGCTGTATCAAGAGTGCGCAGCCTTCTTATAGCTAAGCTTTCACACTCACATAAAAGGTGTCTGACTGTTTCCTCTTCTTCTGTATTAAGACAGTTCCGACAGAAATCGAAGTACGGGAGTCCTAACCTTCTAGCGTGGCTGTCTATTAAATAATGACCAGTTAATACATATATAGACATATACTTTTGGTTTTGTGAAAATGTCTGATTTTGTGCCGAATAATCGTCATTTGCGGGAAGTGTTGATTTTCCTCTTTCATTCGGAAAAAAGGCGGCTGAAGCGCATCGAGAGCTACAAAAAGTTTATGGAGATGCTGCTTAAGTGAAACAACGTCAATCCATTTCCAAACGATCGAGTTCAATTGATGCGATAGAGCCGAACACTGCGCGAGAAGCCCCCGCAATACGCGGAGAGGCATGAAAAAGTGATTGTACAGCATTACAACGCTCGGCCTCACGTTGCAAAACCCGTTAAAATCTACCTGGAAACACTGAAATGGGAAATCTTACCCCACCCGACATATTCTCCAGATATTGCGCCGTCCGATTATCACCTGTTCCGATGGATGGCACATGGTCTAGTGGACCAGCAGTTTCATTCATATGAAGACATCAAAATATGGCTTGATCCGTGTATAGCCTCAAAAGATAAACAGTTTTACCGCGACGGTATGCGAGATCTACCAGAAAGATAGGGAAAAGTAGTAGCCAGCGATGGACAATACTTTCAATGCTTCACTTGTAACCATTTTTTCAGAATAAAGTTATATTTTCATCAAAAAAACAGCGAGAACTTAGTTGAGCACCTAATATTATTATTCTTCTGAAATTCTGTAAACAAAAATTATTTTTAATTTCGATCAGTATGAAATATTCGACACTTTCGGGTTCTTCACAAAAATTGAAATATTTGAAGGCGTGCCATTACTACTTGCACATAGTTCACAGGCTTTCGAACATAGTCTCCTGCCTGATGTATGTTTCAAAGACCTTCATCTCGTCGAATGCAAGAACACATATTTTACCATAATTACAAAGATCAGACATCTGTTGCATAGAATTTATTGATGGAGTCAGGAGATCCTCGCTTATATCACTTTTACGATACCAACGCTGCAGCGTGGACACGTGTGGAAGTGGAAATCTCTTCTCATACAAGTACTTGTATGCTCTTGATCCCGCTGCGTTCAGACATATGACATTAGAAATGTTCGTATGTGACCATTTCACGTTTTGATCTATAATAAGTTTATAGTTATGGCACTACACTTCGTACATTAAAAGGGGAAAATTAAGGCATACCGGGGAGGGCCAATTTCCAAATTTGTCCTTCGGTGAATATTTTTTTATATTGGTCATTACCGCATTCCTTTCATTCAACTTGTTGGTTAACTGTCGATATTCCGCCTTCAATTTCTTGAGCTCTTTTTCTAGCTTAAATACTTTCTCCTCACTCAAAGATTCCAAAACTATAAAGCTTCAAGTTGATGGTAAATTAAAATATCAATAGCTCACGATTTGCTTATGTACACTTACTCTGTTTGCGTTTCGCAGTCTTTAACCTGTCTTATAATGGTTTTTTTTGTTTTCAAAAAATGTGACGAGCCTCGTTCAACGGTCGGCATACAGTTTAAAAGGGAGCCATACGAAGATGGTGCGAATGGAATGACTTTTGCCAGTAATCTAGTTTTTTTACCTGTGAAGACTACACCTTCACGGAAAAGTGGTCACAACAAATAAAGTCATTGCCCCTAAGTTGTGTTTGGCATGATGTGGAGCACATCGATCGTTCTGATTCCTCCAGTGGAACCTTGAAAAACGGCACCATCCCTCCCTGGTGTTTCCTAAAACAAAATGCACACTTTCTCATTTTATTATTTATTTTTGAAAAATCTTATGAATTTAAATAAATTACTAATATACAAAATTTCAATTTTTAAATTACAAAATTTGAATGTTTTTAAAATATATTGCGTCATTTCATTCTGTGGTGACAGCTACATGGACACGGCGAAAGAAAAAAAAAATACATCAGCTGATTTACTGATATCACTTTCTATAAATTCGCCTTGAAATATTTCGAGTTTAGACATTGTGACATTTGTGGTAAACCTATCTCATATTCAAGGCCTCCGTGAACCACAATTTTATATTGAGCTACAATTTGTAGTGAAAACATGCCAAATTTTATGATGTCCTAGGAAAAAGGGGATTTTTCTTTTGCTGACGTACCTCAATATGCGTCTCCAATAAATTTTTTTATGCTTGAGTATTAATGAGAACCTTATTTGTAAAGCGGGCTTATTATCTCTATTTTGGAAAACCAATAAGGAAAATTAGAGAAATACGAGTATGTTTCGTTATACAAAGTCCGTAGAGTTTGTTTGCAGGCACTTCGATATTTGGTGAACGAAAAAAAATACTTTAAAAGTTGCTTCTCTATTTCGATTATGGTACCCCGTAGTCATACCCCGTTTGCCATTTTTGCGAGGTGAATATAATAAGCATATCTCGGTACCACTACAGCTTGAACAAAATTAGTTTCGACAGATGCTTCTTCGGTGGCATGCGATCAACGGTCATGAAAATATTGTTTTCACAGACGAGAAAATGTTCACTGATTAATAAGCAAAATGAGAAAATCTTTGCTAATATGGTACTTCTAAAAATGCAAAAATTGTTGCTCCAAGATTTCTGCCTGGCAACCCTTCAGCCCCCGTAATGATTTGGTAGGGATTAACTTGTAAAGGCGTTACATCTCTTCATTTCTGCGAAAAAGAGGTCCAGATCGGGGCGAAAGTTTACCAGCAGAATGTCTTAGAAGGCATGTTGCAGCAGTTGAGCAGTACTCTCTTCAAGGAAAAGCTTTGGATCTTCCAGCAAAATTCCGCTCCAGCTCATAAGGCAAAAAGATATACCCAACAGTGGTCAAAAAATAATATTTGTGGGTTCATAGTCGCAGAAGATTGGCCATCGGGAAGTACAGATCTGAGTTCATTGGACTACAGTTTGTCGTGAGAATTGAAGAACATGGCCGGTCGAAGACCGTACAGAAATTTGGAGAGCCCCAAGCAATTTGGTTCGAGCCGCGATGTGAATATCCATGGAAACCCTGTGTGCTGCAAGAGCTAAATGGCCTAATCATTTGAAGGCTTGTGTAAAAGCAATCAATTATCATTTCGAATGAAAATTAAAATTTTTGTTAATATTTGTGTATTTATACATACCTAGCGCGATTGGCGAGCTCCTCATCCTATTTGTGGCATGCGTCTTGATGTTGTTCCACAAATGGAGGGACCTACAGTTTCAAGCGACTCCGAACAGCAGATATTTTTTATGAGAAGTTTTTTCATGGCAGAAATACACTCAGAGGTTTGCCATTGCTTGCCGAGGGGCGACCGCTATTAGAAGAACTTTTTTTAGTTTTAGTGCTTCATCGAGATGCGAACCTACGTTCTCTCTATATTCCGGATGACAGTGACGCACCAACCCATTCGGCTCCGACGGTCGTCTTTACTTTTTAATATTTACATGATTAAATAATTATCTTCACTGAAAAGGTATTTTAATTTCACATTTATAACGGAATTAACTTGCAACAGGAATACGTATTCACTTAACCTAATATTTCCTCGATTCCAATTTTACCTCACAACACCTCATTTACAATTCACAGCGTCATGGAAAAGGTGAACCTATTTTGCACATCAATCTGCGCAGCCTTGTCTTCTATCGTTCTTGGCATAAGCCAATACAAAATAATTTATAAGATTTGGAAACATAAATTCGACATTATTTACTATCTTATCAAAAATATGTATGTTAGGTTATGCCCAAAATAGCAGAAATCAGTCTTATCGGTACCTTTAATTTGGTAGTGATTATGAATTCATTAATGCATTTTGTCTACAAAGTAAGCTTCTTAGATAAAAGAACGATTATTTATTCACATATATTAAGTTCTTAAAATAAATAATCAAAAAAAAAAAAAAAAATAAATAAATATAAAAATAATAAAATCAGTGCACTGGCATTTGTGACACTTGAATTTGTTTTCTCCATTTCACATACTTTTAATCAGGGAACATTATCACTACGGATTTTATCACAGCAACTGATATTCCATCATTACTTTAAGACTTTAAAATTTGCAACCAATAATAATAAAAAATTTCAGGGTCTTATTCAATTGTTCGAAAAATATTATCATATATCGAGATATTTTTTTTATTTAAAAAAAAATAATAATTTTGACAGAGTTATTTTTTTACTCTGAAATAATGATTATTTTATGAATTTTATTTTTTTGATGGCAAAAACGAAAAAACCAAAATAAATGTACATTTTTGAGTTTCATTTGCTTTGGCAGTTCGAAAAACTCATATCGCCACACCCCACCTCAACTGATGTAATCTCAGCGGAGCCTAGCAAATTATAAATAATTTTTTTTGCTTTAACGTAAATTGATTTTGAGCTAGCGTTGCACACACATTGATGTGTTTATAATTATGAAGGTTCTTTCTTTAATCCTTAACGGCCGAAAAGGCCCCAATACGGGGACATGAAAAGAATTCAGTTTTCATTTAATTTACTTGTCATTGCTGTAGTTTTCTTTAACAAATATTGCAACTTTGAAAGGTGGGCAAGTTTCAAAGGCCGGTGTTGATTTTGAATAAAATATATTTTTTTTTTTTTGGAAATTATTATCATTCATCTTTATTATGATAATATTGGTACGGTTCAATTACGTATGGAGCAAAATATTGGCCAAATAGCAGCCGCGGCCTCGGCGGCACACCTCCAAAGACCACCAAATCCAAATAGTTCCTTATCTAAAGGGTAGTTAAGTTTTAAGGGCCGATGTTGATTTTAATTAAAATACAATTCTTTTAGGAAATTATTGTCATTTCTCTTTATTACGATAATAATGGTATAGCTCAATTACGTATGGAACAAAATATCGGCCAAATGGCTGTCGCGGCCTCGGCGGTACATCTCCATCCGATGGTCCAAATTTTCAATGACGCTGAGGCGTAATTGAGGTTCTATGCTGTTAATGTGCCGAATTATCTCATCTTTTAGCACTTGAATTGGTGCTGGCTTATCGGTGTACACCTTTTCTTTCAAATAACTCCAAAGAAAGAAGTCCAACGGTGTCGTTGACGTTTAGGTGTGGTTCACATTCAACACCGCCCCTTGAAATTTAACCACCCTTTACATCCCTGTTTTGCTGATCATATAAAATTATAAATCAAGTAAATATATTGACTTCATATCTAAATAAATGAGTTAAAATGTTTAGTTTAAGTTTTCTATAAGTATGTATTTTCGAATTTCACCTCATTTTCCATCGTCTTATGGGCGAGTATTACAAAGACAGCTCTCGGCCGTTAAGGTTTTATATTACATATTCCTTTTTTTTGCCAACCTTGCTTGCGGACAAATGACTACTAGGGTCGACAGCTTAAATATATATAATTATATTCTTATTTTCATGATGAAAATGGATACAGTAAGTATTTTTTTGTTTATTTCAGTTTAGGCTATGTTATTTTCAACAAAAAATGTATCTATGTACATTATTTTGTAAGTAGCGAAAGAGTGAACGAGAAATAGGTCCAAGAATTAAACATTCCCAAAAAGTTAGATCCCGTAAATCGACAGAAAAGGATGACGATTTTATTGAGCCAAACTCAATCTATGATCCTGTCAAGTGCTCTGAGACAATAGGAACTTTAGCAAAATAGCAACATTTCTACAACACAACACAAAAATCTACAAACCAGCTATATAACGCCAGCTTGGAGTGCAAAGTCGCTAAGTATTGCCGAGTAGCTTTTTTGTATTTTCTGAGCGATTAATTAAAAATTGAAATGTGATTCTTAACCTTTAACTTATTTATTTATATATTCGAGAAACACGACGTTTAGAGAATATTATATAGATAGATTCAAACAGAGGCCTTATGGCAAGAGTTGTATAAGAAACTTCTTAAAAGTAGACTTAAAGTACGAAAAATCAAAGTCTAAGGAAGAAGCATAAACATTAAATTGAGCTAGCGTCCTCCTGAAAGGTGCATTCAATCCATAAACAATTTTAGCAATACCCTCGTAAAAGAGGTGTCGCTGCTGATACTACTTTTGTGTTCGCTCTAGTAATATACTGGTGATTTGAAGGTGTATAAGTGAGGTCTCGATCGCAGTAGTTGAAGCGTAAATAACTTTTTTTTATCTGACGTCAAAAATGTTTGCGTTCGTCCCGAAAAAAAGGGCAGAAATTCTGATGGAAATTTTTCGATTAATTCAGATTATCAAAGTTTTAAATGCCACGTTTTTAATATACAAAGCATTTCTGCAATTGCGGCAAGGCACGGCGGTTGGAGTGGTCTATTTAGCGGAAGTTAATTTATATCTCAAAAAAGCGGCAGTAACAGTTAACTCTCATTACAAAAATATTTTTTAATTTTTTATTATTTATGTTATAACTTATTGATATTAAATTTTATTAATTTCTCTGTATCCGGGTCGGTGCTCGCCGCGACGCTCGCTAAGCTTATCAGTAAAATCTTGGTTAGCAACGGAAGAAACTTTATGAAGTTTTGTTTTGGGCATGCATTGTGTGAGCTCCTTTTCCTTTCGACACCGTCTGATGGCGTATTCTAGGCTACCTGCCAATTTCTCTACTAGTTACTTCTTAATCTCATACCTATTTTTCGGCATTGGTACTCATTATATTTACCCTTATCCATAATATTAGCAAACATTAATGACTCCATTGCTAACAATTTTCATAGGGAATTTCCTCATCGTCTCCTCATATTACAAATAACTCTCGTTTGTGAGCCGACCGAGAAGTCGTACAATTGTAGCGAGTTTCAATATGTAGTGCAAGAAGACGATACAGTCTTGTTGCCATTTAGACAACACTAGATGGTGCCAACCCTTGCAGTGGATTATTGGTTGAGAGAAGAAACACAATGGTTGGCCCTCATTTCGACTGCCGTGCATCGATTCCGAAGAAGATTTGTCTCCATTTTTTTTCTCCCCATCCACATTTTTACATAAACTTTTCCGACTTGCATAGAAGAAAAACATGAAATATTGCGTGCATAAAAAATTGTTTTTTTATTTAAAACATTATTTAAAGTTACACCAATTTAATTCTTCAATTTGGAGCAGGTTTTGATATCAGAGGGATATTGAGTGAACACCGAAATCAGGTCGGTTATAGTGGAGACAGCGCAACCGGCATAGGTAGCTGGAGTGGATGGCAATTTCTTCGCCAGACTAATAGTCTTAGAGACCTGTCCCTTCAGTGTAATCATTTTATTTATCAACTTTATGAAACAGCTGAATGGAGTTGTCTTATTTCCATCGGTCGCATCGTCGAGAGCACCGTTGTTGCAAACGTTGCTGTTCAGGTGGATGAGGTCATTGCAAGTGATTACAACCGCTTGTACTTGGCTAATAAGTGCGGTAAAGCTCTTCAAGGCGCCAGTGTTGCAATCCTTAACGGCATTGAGGAAATCTACTGCAACATTGCGAAGGTTCATGACTGCTTTCATGGAACAATTAACACCTTTCAGAGTACGTAAACTGGCTTTGAGAGTAAAGTAGAATACCCGCAAAACATTGAATGAGTCCGCTTCAGTGATCTCGTCGGCGAAGTCCAAAGGAGTGAATTCCGCTAGTTCTTCATTTTCAATACTTCCATGCGAGAAATCAATATCGGCCTGAGGATAAGAGGATCGAAAAATTATTGCTGTTGAAGATACACTTATTCTGGTAATCGAATATTTTTACTTACCGCGGCTACTGCCAAGCACAGTCCAAGGATGAATGCAAGCACAGTTAACTTCATTGTGATTTGTTTGAGTTGTAAGCACAGTTGTCGTTGGCAATGAATCGCAGCACGCTTTTATACCGTTGGGAATACTAAGGGTGCTAAGCAAACACACGTGACACCGATGTGGAGAATTAAAAATTGCATATCTTTGAACTGATAACAATAATTTTTATCAGAAATTTTTATCGAGTATCCCATAAGCCCCCGAACAATGCCGAAAAATACTTGGCTTAAGAAACGAAATCTTCCTATCGAAAAATTAAAAGTTCACTATTGTTTACGGTTAATGTGGCATTATTTAGTTTATAATATGGTAAAGATCGCAACTTCAGTTTCTTCGAGGTTGTCTAGACAATTTCAGTTCCAATGGCTTAAATTTTCTAATTATAATTAATAAATATATTTTACTGACATGTACCGATTGATCCAGTCTGTAGCTCGCATTCTGCAGATCCGAACCGATCATTGAATAATGAAAGAAGGGAAAATCTCGTCCGTGAATAATAATAAATAAAGAAACACATGGGGTACTGTTATTTAAAGTGAGGCTAACTCTACTCATAATATTTTATGCAAAAAAGTTGAAATTGAATAATGGGCGAAAGCAGCTTTGCAAGCAACAAATAATGTAAAGCAGATTTACTGCGACTACATACCCTGATTTTAATTCCCCGCCATCTTTCGCCAATTATCCTAATTCAACCTTTTTGCATGAAATATTAGAGTCAGGCCTTAGAAATCTCTCGCATTTCTTCCAAAATTGTTCAGGATTATGAGGGTGAGTGCTAAATTTCTTCTAAGACACAGGAGGAATGAGATACGAGCTACAATCTGCGAAGGTTGCTGAAGAACATTTCCGAGAGAATAATTACTAATCTAATTGAACCTTCCTATCCTCAGACAGAGGAGCAATGAGCTACAAGTCAAAATCCGCGAAGTTTACTGAGGCATATTTGTAGCTTCCTATGCTCAGACAGAGAAGGAGTGAGCTCTCAGCAGACAATGGCACGCTTCCACTTATACATATGTACATATATATATATATATATATATATATATATATATAATTGGCGTGGACATCTTTTGTGGGTGTTTGACTGAGCTCCTTCTCCTATTTATGGTATGCGCCTTGATGTTTTTCCACAATTGGAGGGACCTACAGTTTCAAGCCGACTCCGACGGAGGGTTGCCATTGCCTGCCATGGGGCGACCGCTATTAGATACAACTTTTTCTTTATTTTGATAGTCACGCATCAACCCATTCGACTACGGGGGCGCCAAAAGAATACCGTAGTAAATTTTCTTCTTCTTCATCTTTTATTAGGAACTTTTTCCTGTTAGTAAAAACCTCATTTTGTTGTTATGTTTTCTGTTAGATGAAATCATCTTGGAAACTTGACGTCCATCATTCGTTCCACCTTCTGGGTGGTTGTCCTTGTGGTTGAGCTTTCGAAACTATTTACTTTGGCTATTCTGATGCACTCTTCTTTCAACATATTTTCGCCAGTCTTTTCCTCTTTTTTGGATGAATTTCTTGATAGCCTCAATTTCACAAACGTCACGGTTCTCGGCAATCGCTTTTCTATCGCTGTTGAAATAAACTACCATTGTTTGAGAGATATACAAAGTGGCAATTTTGACATGAGAGATAGAGATCGCGAAGTGGCATTCGAAAGAAATTCGAAGATACTGAACTACATCAATTATTGGATAAAGACGCTTGTCGAACCTTTGATGATGTGTTAAAGAGTTAGATGTTGACAGATCAACCGGCGGTGAACGTTTGTAGTAGGTAACTGGGTGCCACATCAATTGAAGGAGAGGGATGTCAAGAGACGTTTGGTTACGTGTGAGATGCTTCTTGAACAGCAGCAAAGAAATGTTTTCTGCATCGCATCGTCACTGGCGGTGAAAAATGGATCTATTATGATAACCCTAAGCGTCGGAAATGTTGGAGCCTGCCAGGTGAACCAGGTCCATCGACAGAGAAAAAAATATTCGTGCTTCAAAGGTTATGCTATGCATCTGGTGGAATCAGAAGGGTGTCATCTGAATTATGAACTCGTTAAGCCAGTTAAGCTTATGAACTCCTGACGATCGTTACTGACTGCACCTTAAACGTTGAATCGAGCTCTCAAAGAAAAGCGGCCGGAATGGGACGGTAGACATGACAAACTGATTTTGCTGCATGACAACGCCGGGCTGCACGTTGCTGAATCGGTCCAGAAATATTTAGAGGGACTGAATTGGGAAATTTTGCCCCACCCACCGTATTCCACAGACATTGCACCTTCGGATTATCATCTGTTATGATCAATGCAGTCGCAAACTGGCTCAATGAATGGATCAAGTCAAAAGAACTCGAATTTTTTGTCAGAGAAATGCGGCCTGAAATATTATATATTATTTAATTGTTTAAATAATTCGTAGCTTTGGCTGAGACTAAGGAAACTATACCATACCTAATAATTAATACCATTATTTACAGATATTTTTCAAAAATTTTGAAATCGTAATATAGTAAATTCACAAAGAGGATTTTGATATTTATCATTTGCGATCTTTCATATTTTCGCTCTTTTTGAAGGTCGCTATACTCGCTTAGGTTGTAAGGGAAGATAACTTATGGGAATGCATAATTGTATAAAAAAAAATATCAAGTCGCTCAAGTTTGTCATCGGAGGCAGCGGCAGCGGTAAATTAAAATTAAATCTACTCACGAAGAATTAATTTTGTTAACGCACTTTGCTGGTTGTGTGCAATCTCATACAATGCAGTGTATTTTAATTTTGGCAGCGAGTGTCGCCCGACGAAGTTTGATTCAGTTTGCACTATAAATTGGATTCTAAAAGATAATGGGTCACTAACTCTGGGTAAACTCACGACTATTCATTCATTCTGCATTGTGTGCTTTGAAATGAAACGGCCTTATAAAGTAGAGCAACTTCTAGTGTCCCCATCCACATTTTTACATAAACTTTTCCGACTTGCATAGAAGAAAAACATGAAATATTGCGTGCATAAAAAATTGTTTTTTTTATTTAAAACATTATTTAAAGTTACACCAATTTAATTCTTCAATTTGGAGCAGGTTTTGATATCAGAGGGATATTGAGTGAACACCGAAATCAGGTCGGTTACAGTGGAGACAGCGCAACCGGCATAGGTAGCTGGAGTGGATGGCAATTTCTTCGCCAGACTAATAGTCTTAGAGACCTGTCCCTTCAGTGTAATCATTTTATTTATCAACTTTATGAAACAGCTGAATGGAGTTGCCTTAGTTCCATCGGTCGCATCGTCGAGAGCACCGTTGTTGCAATCGTTGCTGTTCAGGTGGATGAGGTCATTGCAAGTGATTACAACCGCTTGTACTTGGCTAATAAGTGCGGTAAAGCTCTTCAAGGCGCCAGTGTTGCAATCCTTAACGGCATTGAGGAAATCTACTGCAACATTGCGAAGGTTCATGACTGCTTTGATGGAACAATTAACACCTTTCAGAGTACGTAAACTGGCTTTGAGAGTAAAGTAGAATATCCATAAAATAGTGAATGAGTCCGCATCAGTGATCTCGTCGGCGAAGTCCAAAGGAGTGAATTCCGCTAGTTCTTCATTTTCAATACTTCCCAGCGAATAATCAATATCGGCCTGAGGATAAAAGGATCGAAAAATTATTGCTGTTGAAGATACACTTATTCTGGTAATCGAATATTTTTACTTACCGCGGCTACTGCCAAGCACAGTCCAAGGATGAATGCAAGCACAGTTAACTTCATTGTGATTTGTTTGAGTTGTAAGCACAGTTGTCGTTGGCAATGAATCGCAGCACGCTTTTATACCGTTGGAGAATACTAAGGGTGCTAAGCAAACACACGTGACACCGATGTGGAGAATTAAATTTTCCATATCTTTGATGATAACTGATAACAATAATTTTTATCGAGTCTCCCACAAGCCCCCGAACAATGCCGAAAAATACTTGGCTTAAGAGACTAAATCTTCTTATCGAAAAATTAAAAATTGACTATTGTTTACGGTTAATGTGGCATTATAAAGTTCACAGTACGGTAAAGATCGTAACTGTAGTGATGTTTGTGATAATAAATATATTTACCTTTGTTTATTCAGCGCGTTTTAACACTTCGAATAGCTTCGAATAGCTGTCTAAACAATTTCAGTGCCAATGGCTCAAACTTCCTAATTATAATTAATAAATATATTTTACTGACATGCACCGATTGATGCAGTCTAAATAATGAAAGAAGGGAAAATCTCGTCCATGTATAATAATAAATAAATAAACCTATGGGTTACTGTTATTTAAAGCGATGCTGACTCTACTTATAATATTTTATGGAATATAGTTGAATTTGAATAATTGGCGAAAGCAGCTTTGCAAGCAACAAATAATATAAGATGGAGCCACTCGTCTAAAGTCACATGCTGCCTATCTGACACAATAAAGCCAATTGTGTTGTAAGGATTCCTCTTCTGGCAGAACTCGCTGGAGAAGACGACACCGGTTAAGTAGCTAGAAAGTGTCCAAAGTTCAGGCCTCATTGGAATAAGTAAGCCGCTTGATACCACTTCTACTCTAGCGCTAAATTCAATACTGAATGTGGTACACGTGGACACCGCAAGCAAAACCGCCGCTGCAATCCGATTGAGGTGTTCGGGTCACAAGCTAGACTTAGTAGCTACGGATACTCCAGTATCCATAGAAACTTTGAGTTCATTCTCATAATGACTGATCAATGCACGTCCGAGCGGCACTTTTTCCATTCACATTCTCTCAAGGGCAGAGTGGGAAGGTTGCAATATTTGGAGACCGGTCATGGTAAACATGTTTGCAAATGGCTCGAAGTTAGATTGAAGGGTTGGTGTAGGAGTATTCTTGGAGGAGCTTCCCATCAAGTTGAAATTAAGGCTACCGGACCACTATAGTGCTTTCTAAGCGGAAGTAGCCGCAATCAAGGAGGAAGCAGTGGATAAGTTGCCTACTTTTGGAATTACTGTGAGGGACAGCCAAGCGGCAATTAAGGACCTGGCGTCGGTATTGCCGTGTTCGCAATTCGTCGGAGAATGCCTGATTTCTCTCTCTACTACACCTGAATACCTCGATATAAATGTAGGAACTCCAAATAAGAAAGCTCTAAGAGGATTTAAAATTGCACACCTACATAAGATCCATGCGGGTTTCCTCTTCCCCGCGGGTACTGATAGTATCAAAGATGATGGACTAATAAACGGGATGAGATTATTGGAGCCATGCACATTATAGAGCTCATAAAAATATTATACAACAATTGCGTTGGTTTCATACACATCGAACATCTATTGCAAAGAAGTTTCTGTTCAGCAGCCAAGAAAGAAAATAAAGCAGACTCGAAAGAAGACCATAAGCGAATGAAAGAATTAAGTTCAGAAGGATCTGTCAGGTTTTGACGCAAGAAGTAAGTATGTTGACGAGAGTATTCGCTTCCGACAAATGATTTTGAAAAAGATGTAATGAATATGACACGCAATCAATGAGAACAGCTAAGGAATTGAGTTTGGATTTCGAAAATACGTAAACGAATGCCTTTGAGTACTTGGTTTTTAAAATATATCGAAGTTTTCTAAACATAGGTACTCACATCAAAGGCAATTGAGGAACTTTATAGTATATCATTTGAGGATTTTTCTGAAATTTTCGTTTTTAATAAGAAAAAACACGATACACTATGAATTGGGCATCGACAATTTGTGTGCTAGTTGTTAAATTACGTTCATATTTTAAATCTAAATTTTCATGTTCCATCACTGGCTTGTGTTCAAGTTTTATTCCTTTTTGTGGTGGCTACTTTATTATCGTCTGCCTTTTCCAAGTTCTATTGCTCTTTCCTTAATGTTATTTTATACAATTGTAAATGACGTTTAGTGTGTGAATGAACAAAAGTAGAAAAGTCAATTATACACAAGACGTTGTAGTCCTACTTAGCGATATATGCGGTTACACATACGTTGAGTACATATGCATGTATGTATGTATATATGTAAGCACCCAAGTTATTGAACTAGTGTAATAAATTGCTTGCTTGGCTAGCACTTTGCTGCAAATACGAACTCATCCGGAAATGGTTAGAAAATCACTAGTTGATAGTGGTTTGATAACACAGGCCGACAAAATTTAACCAACATTCAGACCCAGAAACCAGACTATATATTTCCGAAGGTTTATGATGCGCTGAATCCAAATCTGGCCTCAGAATTGCTCTATTAGTTTGAGTTTTCGAGATATCCTAACCTAAAAGTGCAAAAAACCCCATTTTTGCCCATATTTGAGGTTATGTAGCCTTGCAGATGTTTTCTTTCACCAAAATTAAAGGATGGCATCTTTAAATACAATCCCTCTTTTTTCAAATGGCGTTTTGTTGGCTCAAATATCATTTTTTTTCGCAGAGATATCGAGTTTTGAAATTTTCATGTTTCGAAATTTTCCTACACCTGAAAATCGATTAAGATAACATAGACATGATATATTCGATTACTAATTTTCTTGAACTATCTAACCTTTGGGTACCGAGTCACACACAGCCCTAACCCCTAGAAACCACCCCTATCATACCGCGAGCAGGCTAACCCACATAACCGCAAGCAGGCTTTCCCACAAACTCCAAATTTACATACTATTAATCCATATATTTCAGGCCCTCAAACCCAAGAAAATTAGTAATCGACTATATCATGTCTATGTTATCTTAATCGATTTTCAGGTGTAGGAAAATTTCGAATCATGAAAATTTCAAAATGCGATATCTCTGCGAAAAAAAATGATATTTGAGCAAACAAAACGCCATTTGAAAAAAGAAGGATTGTATTTAAAGATGCCATCCTTTAATTTTGGTGAAAGAAAACATCTGCAAGGCTACATAACCTCAAATATGGGCAAAAATGGGGGTTTTTGCACTTTTAGGTTAGGATATCTCGAAAACTCAAACTAATAAATTAATTTTAGTTATCAATCCGAATTTTGCATAGACAGAGAAGCAGATATTAGTTTAAATTATTTCGGATACTTTTCCTTGTAGACTAGTGTAATTCGTAGTTATAAAGGAGTTATATACAGGATTCAGTATTTAAATCTGCTCTTAAACAAAATACCATTTTTATTCTATTATAATCACCGTTTAGATAGATTTTGCCTCTCTTGTTAGATTAGTCAAGTGAACCAGGTGTTTTGATCATGGCCTTCAATTTTTCTGAAAATTGGTTTACATTAAAGTGTAACCAATTAAAAAGGCCATAAATTTATGAATGAAATGAATCGGAAGCTGCCCGAATGTGATTAGATGGTATTTTGGTCCACTCGCGGGCTGGTGAATCTTTCAGTTCGAACCTTGACCTCCAAAATGGCCCAAGAAGAATAATCCATCGGATTCGTGTCTGATGAATTTCAGAGCCTTTGTGTGGACATTATGAAGTTCGGAACATTGTTGTTTAGCCATTCTTGGTTCACTCGAGCTTTGTGAGACGGTGCCGAGTCCTGTTGAAACGTCCATGGTCTGCCACCGAAATGTTTGTCTGCCCACGGCTTCACAGCAACCTCCAGAATACTTTTTCGAAGAAAACGATTGGAGAGCGCCCATCTGCGGTTACAGTGATCATCAGTGAGGTTACAGTGGCTCAATCGATTACTAAAATTCTCGTACGAACGGTCGGTCAAATAAGCCCCATCGTTTTGTGAGTTTACGAATTGCTCAATTTGAAATATTTTCTCGTCAGAAATCACAATGTTCGGAAATTGACCGCTTTCGACCAAGGATCAACTCCTTAGCTCTCTCAAGTCTGACTTGTTGCTGCTTTGGTGTTATGAGATCATGAGCCTGTTGGATCTTGTAAGGCTTGACTTTGAGATCATTTTTCAGTATACGGGGGATGCTACGGTCAGATATTTGCATTTCTTTCGCCATTCTATTGAAATTAATGACACTATTAAATAGAACTATTTGGCCCCCGAGCTGAATGGTTTTGGGCGTGAATACCATTCGGAAGTACGTAGGTTCGACTATCTGTGCATGATATATTACATCAGAATGATGCGACAATTTTTTTCAATAGCTGTCGCCCCCCGACATTTGTGTAACAACATCAAGACGCACGTCACAAATAGGAGGAGAGCTCGCCCAAACACCCAAAAAGAGCGAAAATTATAAATAAATAAAAGTATAATTAAAGAAAAGAGTGACAAACCATCGAGTATATATATGAAAAAGTTCCTAATAAAATAGCATCTACCATTCCGAGGCAGGTCTCTTCATTTGTGCAACAAAATAAAGACGCACACCACAAAGAGCCCTGCCAAACACCCTACGAACCCACCTATTTGAATGCACAAAAGGATAATCAAACATGTCCTGACATATGTTGCGCCCTTCTGGTGGAAGGAGATAGAGATCCAGCTCACGCAAGCAAACCTTAACGACTAGCCGGCGTGGTCATTACACTGTGCCACGAAAATTCAGACTATGGAAGTGAGATGATCAACAAACATACAAGGGCGGTGCACTTGACTGTGAGGGAATATGACGTGTGATTATCTCAAAGTATTAACTACAAACAGCAGGGTACACCCCATATGAGTATAGGCACACAGGTAATGAAGTGTCAGATATCCTGCTTGAGCCACGTAGCGATTTATAGGCACAAAACACTTGTTTGGACTGTTATTATTATTATTTTTTTGTTTTGGGTGAGGGGGTGGAAAAAGCTCAATGGATTATCAAAGCTGCCGTCGCAGCAATGGTTTGTCCGAATACTAAAAAACTCTTCCTCGTTTAGAAGAGTCGCTTAATCTGGAACCTCTTTCTCATTCCTTCAGAGTGGCGTTCCATCTTCCTCATTGCAAGGCCTTTGTGCCTGCGTCCAGGTCCTGCTTTTTTATCAGAAGAATTCTTTTCGCGAAACGACGGATGATCCCCACGTTTCCTCGCTACTTAGCATCTTGTCGATTACATTTTCAGTGGTTATGTGACCGACTATATTCTCCAGCGTTCGACGTTCTTGTTCCCAACGCATGAGTGCTCAGAGTCATCTCCGCATATGCATGTGGGGTGTTCGCTTTTACCCATTGGAGTGTTATGGAACTTTATTAGGGGGAGCAATGGAGCATTTGTCGATTTAAGCGAGCGCAAATGACGCTTTTTGCAGATTGTACGAGAAAGAGCAGAAGACAACAGAGCTAAAGAAGAAGTTTCTACAATTTCTATATTACTCTTTTCGAGTTCACCGCACCTGCAGGCACCCGAAGGTTCGGCGTGAAAATTTTTACCTCGGCGACTATGTTGATAAATATTTGGGCATCGCAAGCCCGTGCGTTATAATTGAAGAACCAATCAACTTGAAGTTCAGAAAAAAGGCTAACTAGTTCTGGCTCCAGCTGTCAAATAACCAGTGTTATTTATTGCATACGCATACTTATTATTTCCTGCTTCGCCTACTTTGGTGATTCTTTACCTTCGTCACTTGCACCTTGCCTTCGCTTGATTGCACTGCACTAATTTTCAACGTTCGCTTCGTTGATGGTCGCGCAACCGACTGAGGATATAAAATGCGCTTTCTTAGCTAATTGGAATTGAAACATAAATTAAAAGTCGGAAACAGAAACATATTCGCCAACACTACAACGAAAGCAAATAAAACAACAACAAACGTGGCCATCAATGCTGGACTGCAATATAAAATAGGAGCACATTGTAATATGGGTGTGTGGTAGGATATTACGAAACGTCTCATTTTACTATTTCTTAGGCTATGGCTGTCCTTTCGCCTTTGCCTCGTCCTTTGATACTTCAATTTGCAGCCAACGTCACGTTGCAACTTTTGTGGTAATGTGCTAACATTACCATTACTATTTTTTTATTATTATTGTTGTTGTGGTTGCACAACAATTGCCCGCCAACCTGGTCCTTTCGCTCATCGTTTCGTTTGCTTCCTTGATTCGCCTTTTGCTGTTGTCAGAAGATTAACTGTTGGCAATAATTTCGTTACGCTTTAGCTTTGTTTTATTATTTTATTCTTTGGTATACTTTAAGGCGTTATAGCCGTGTATTTTTGTTAGTATTTCATTTGAGTGCATGTGTGGCTTAGTATTGTTCTTGTGTGTTGGTATCGTTGAAGTGTGACTGTCAAAGATGAATGTGGGAGCAATAAGCCTTTGATTGGTTTCGATATAAAAATTTACTGCTCAAGTGTTTTACAGTATTTCGACTGCCATTGGTGAGTGAGTACGTTTTAAGTCAGAGAACTAAATAGACAGTAGTGGGTTTGAAAATCCGGAAAAATTGGTTGGTTGGTAGTTGCGAAGCCTGACTATCTACTCAACATACATTTTAAGAAGGTTTCCAAAGAACTGGTTCTATCGTCTATTGTCATGAAGCACTCGTATTTTTAAACCACTTGTGCTTGTCGATGAATTTACTTACGAGTATATTAATTAAGGAACTTTCAGTGGTCACATTTAGATTTAGTTTTAGGAAGTAAACAGCTATTATATCTCAAGGCTGGACGTTCAAAAAAATAGGGTACGTAGGTTTTTTTCTTAGTGTACTCAAGTTTCGAGTTCCGCCTTCGAGCGTTGTATTTGAAAATACATTTGATCGCTCGCTAGAGGACTTCGGTCGGTATCTTGTGAAGAACTTTAGTAATGTTGGCATTCAATGCCTCAATTGGAGCTGGTTCATTCATAAAGCATTAAGACTTTGCATACCCCCACAAATAAAAGTCCAAAGGTGTGATATCACACGATCTTGATGGCCAAACTACTAGCCCGAGACGAGAGATAAATTGGTCACCGAAACGACGACGCAGTAAATCCATTGCTGTCTTGTAGGAACCAAATAATATGGAAATCACGGCCTTCAATTTCCGGCATTAAAAAGCCATTTATTATTATGTCTGGTCGCCTGGAACCAGTAATTCACAGTGGACGCAGCTTCAGACCTGCCAAAATGTCTCTTGATGCCCCCGATACAACACGTACACGATGAGGCCCATATGCTGCCTGTGAAGGAGCATAACAAACTGTTCAGCCAGCAGTTTCTGCTAGGGTGTTACCACAGGCCTCACCCATGCAGATATTTGCTTGAGCCTGAGCCACCTCCTAGGCACGTCAGTAGGTATTTCCTCAATTACGCGGACGAGATCCACGACAAAACAGAAAGACAGCTACTGGATCGGACAGTGTGCAAGCAGACCATAAACGACATTCATAGGGAGACCTTTACCACCTTCTTAAGCTCCCAACCCTCGAATGCCGTTATCGGAGTCCAAACTCCATAAATTGCAGACGAAGAGTTCTAACTTCCCCGAGAGTCTCGCGTAACTTGGCACAACTACGTTTTCTATACTGTAGCAGGTTAAACTCCTACTTATCCAGAATCGACCCCGACATACTAAACATATGTCCGGCATGTGAAGGCATCAAACCCACTCATCTACCACCCCTCTCCCTCTTGACCCAACCCGTTGAAACAGCTAGTTTGCTAGGCCTACCGTTAGATGAGCTAGACGAAGACGACCGGTGATTACACTACACTGACAGGGCAAAGTTACTGCTACAAAAACAGCAAAAACAGTGGTAAGCATCGCTTTCAAAGATCTTTTTCCGAAATGGAACAGGGTCTGTGTATAGATTAGAATGGGTTGGAAAAAAATTCCCAAAAGTTCACTTTTTCCACCTCACTTTTCCTCACTTTTTCCACTTCACGCAGGCATATTAAACTATAATCATGTTGAGGTTCCAATGCCACACTTGACTTCTCAAACACAAAGGGTGAGGGAGAGTGAGATCTTCGTATAATTAACGGATTTAAATTTGCAATAACGAGTTTGTATGTATTTAATTTTGCGTTAAAAATGGCATCTAAGGTATTTCTAAATACCGTCAACTTCGTACACTAATGAAAATATCAATAAATTGGAAGAAAAGTTGATCAATAACTGCAAATTAATCATCAGAGAGCTGACAAAAGAGTGCAAACAAACGAAGTAGAGCCGGCAAGGGATTGAAAAAAGAGACTGCGTTGATGTCACCAAAGGTCTCGTTGATTTCCAAGGCTGATTCCCACCCAACATTCATCAAACACATCATTACTGGAGACGAGACGTGAGCTTATGAGTACGACACGCAATCCAGGCATTAGGCGAGTGAGTGGAGAGCTCTGAATAAACCAAGACTAAAAAACCACGTCGTTTCCAACCAAAACAAAAAGCGATGCTTACGATGCTTTTTACGGATTACAACGGTATTATAAACTCTGAAATTGCGCCAGAATGTGAGGTGAGGTTAAAAAAAAACGATTATTTGGGCGTTATGAGACGTTTGTGTGAAGAAATTCGCAAAAAAAGGTATTTATGTGAAAACAATTCGTCAATTTTGCATCATGATAGCGCACCGTCGCACAGTTACGAATCATTATCCGTGAATTTTTGACCAAAAACGAAACGAAACTGACAGCCATCAAATTCACCTGACTCCCTCACATGGTTGCCTGCGATTTTTTGCTGTTTGATCGAGTCCAATAAGCACTAACAGCCGAAAGGAAGTAATGGCAAACTCGAAAACGGCTCTGGTGGCTATACCAAAAATGGAGTTCCAGAAATGTTTCGAGAGCTGTGCGTTTTACTTGATGTGGAGTACTTTGAAGGCGATAAGTAATGAGTACTAAATTTGTATTTTTAATTTTCTCAATATATTTCGGGAACTTTTTGCGGGTGGGATTACGCGACAATAGTTTAAGTAGGGAACATGAATTGATGTACTCTTGGTTGAACTAGTTGGGTGGTTTCTCTACTGGGTATTTTTAACCCTAACTTGTGTACGTATTAAGAAATTTGAGAAAAATATTTAGTGCTTCTAAGCGCATTAAGTGGTTTATATTTTACGATGGGAACAGTTGGTAAATTAATAGTGGAAAATCGATTAATTTTTATGACTTTGTGACTAATAATAACTAATATGTATATGCACATAGGTTGGCTGCTTTCGCTGTAGGGAAATTGTTCTGCTCCAGGTTCACTATTCTAGGTAGATAATTTTTCGAATGAATTAGCTAATTTCAGTTTTGCATAAATCAGGGATATTGTAAAAAATTTTGAAAAGCACACACTGGTCTTAGGAGAGATAGGGACAAGCGTAGTATCACAATGGGCTATAAGCCTGAGTGTATCCCACCGGGCAACCGCTTCAATCTAACCTAACCTAAAGAATGTCGTCCACTACCGTAGCCGAGCGGATTCGTGCTTGACTATTATACGATATACCATATTCAAAGCCCATAGTGGGGGTATGAAATTTTGAAATAATTGTAAAGTGTGTTTTCTGAGGATGTTCGTCCTCTGAGTATATTTCCGCTATGAAAAACGTAAGGAGTACCACTGTACTTAAAGGCCCTTCCTTTTGTAGAAAAACACCAGACTTACAAATTGGAGGAAGTATGTACGTACATACATATGTACGCGCTAGGGTACTGTCGTATTGATTAGAGCGCCCCCAGGTTAAATAGAGAAGATACAGTAACTTTTTCACTAAAAGCAGTCTGAATTGGCGAAAATGGTTGAAGGGTATAGTGTACAAAGAAGATAATGACAGGTTATACTCATCTGCAGCAACGAGCTTGGATAAGAAGTTTTAACATAAAAGCTTTGGCAAAATTCGTAATATAAAACAGGCCTTAAGAAAGACTTGTGAGAATGAGCTGGTTAATCTTTTTACTAATAGGCACAAGCATTTATCAACTTCGAAATTATGAAGCTACATCGAAAATGGGCAGAATTTATCAAAAAAATGGCACAGATTTGGTTATAATGGGATAGACGCAACAATATTAACTGAATCGTTGAAATAGAAAGATTTGTTTGAAAGAAAGTATGGACCTGAAGACTGTAATTACCGCACTCGGTACAAGGACGAGTTGGACCCATTTATCAGCGGTGCAAATGTAGTCAGCTATATCTAGGCCCAAAGGTTTCGTTGGGACGGCCATATTTTACGAATGAGCAACGATAGAGCTATAAAAAAGATCTTCGAAACAAATCATAAGATGACAAAAGAAGAAGCCAGCCGAGAAAATGATGGAGAGATGTCATTGAAGACGCTTCTGGAGCTATGGGCATATCTGATATCAAACGAAAAGCTGATGACCGAGTGATGTTAGGCCGAATTGTATCGGAATTAATGGTTTACCCTGAACTGTGAAGGTATGATGAAGATGATGATGAACAGAGTGGAACAACACTAGAACTTTTTACTTGCCACCCCTAATGGACACCTCTATTAGCCGGACACTTCACTTGAGTGGACATTTTTTTCTGTACTAAATCTTATGTATCGGAAGCAGTTACCCCTTCTGAGTGGACACCTGTCTTGGACGTACAAAAGCCCTGCTTCCCTAATCTTCTCAGTTCGAATCCAGATCACCGCGCCAGTGTCATTACTGTTGATACAAACCAATTTTGTGCCTGCACTGCAATTACCGGTTGTTCGACGTAGCCGAATGGGTTGGTGCGTGACTACCATTGTGAAATGCGCCCGTGCATAAGGTGACAAAATTAAAGTTCTTCTAATAGCGGTCGCCCTCGACAGACAATGGTAAACCTCTGAGTATGTTTCTGCCATGAAAAAGCTCCTTATAAAAAACCATTTGCCGTTAGGAATTGGCTTAAAATAGTAGGCCCCTTCATTTGTGGAACAAGATCAAGACGAACACCACAAATAACTAATTTTCATTAAAATGAAGTTCGTCATATGCATTAGAGGTTCAAACATTGTACGAAATTCTCAGAAATTCATTCTCAATTTCCATACTTTTTATCACAATTCTTAGGAAACTTTTGAGTATGCGGTTTTATAGCTCATTCAATTCTGGTATAATAAAGTGAAAGTTTGAAGTTTCAAAAATCGAGCTTATTTGCAAAATTGTTGTTGTTTTCGGTGCTGAACTTTTCCTTTGTATAAAACAAGCTACTATAAAAAAATTGTTTTAATTAACACTATTTACTTCCACTAAAATTAAATAGGCTATAAGACTGCACATTAAAAGTATTTAATAATAAGTTGAAAATTTTTACGAAGTTTTCGGAATTTTCGTACAAAGTTTGGAACATTAATTCATATGGCTTTTGTTAAGAATCAATTGTATTTTTATTCAAATTATTATTATATTAAATTAAATTTAAAAAATCAAGTTTCAAAATTTATAATCACAAGAAGTGCGTTTGTTCTTTTTCAATGGGTGTATATACATACATACATACATATTTTGTTGCCACTTTATGATAATATTTTGCACTAAAGTAAACTTTCTTTGAGTTACTCTACCTCAACTGTATCTGTACACAAAATGAAGTGAAACTTTTCCACGCCAGCGAGGATGATGAAAAAAATAGAAAACAATTATGAAAAAACTCGGCAATATTGCAAATGAAATAAATTTTTTGAACGGCCAGCGCAAGTTTCACAATTTACAAATTGCTTTTAAATGGGCTGTAAAAAAGTTTTAATGAGTTTTCGACGGACGCTAGTGAGTATCTGTACTCAAATAACACCCTGGACTCAACACTTAACACTACCAGAATCACACATACATATGCATGCCTACGAGTAAATATGAAAAATGTTAACAAAAAAACAACACGAGAGGGTGGGTGGCAGACCAATGCTCATAATATTTAATATTATAAAGAGTACGAATTTAAATTTTGTTTTTGCTATACCAAAAAGTATAGAGAACATTTGTAAGAAACTAGCCTACAAAACAACACAAACAGATTTGACATTTACATTAAAATATATTACGTTGCAGGAGGTCCGGATAAGGACAGCAAGGCCGAACACTCCCATTGTGAAATTGCCGAGGTGGAAAGTCACCAAAGTTAGCAGAAAACTGTAGAAACTGGCAAAAACCATTACAATGCAAATAAATTTATTGAAACAAACAAAAAGAAATAGGCAATGAAAACAAAAAAAAACAAGAAAATGAAAAGTTAAAAAAATAATACAATAATAAAAATAACAACACCATTATCGACTAAATGAATATGAAAGCATTGGTTCAAGTTGAAAGTTTCATGGCGAGCGGCGGGCGTAGAAATTAAGTGTCGCATAATGAAATTGTCGCAGCAAAAAAAAAAACAAAATTGTTTCTTTTATTTTTAATGTAAAAAACATAAGAAAATAATCAGAAAGTGTGGAATGTGTAATGGGGTGCATGCGCCCACGTCTTTTATAGTATACGAAAATATTGCAGTAGGAAATTAAGTTTATCCCCCCGCCCATTCACTCTCTACTTTATGTGCTTCGCCCTCGAAATTCGCATGAAATTGTGTTCAGGCTTCGTTTCCACAGAGTTTTTGTTTTGTTTCCGAGGAAGTGTTGTTTAATGACTTTTGTTGTTGGTGTTTTGGCTTGTTTACAAATAGCGTAACATTTAATATAATTTTCTGCAAAAAGGCGAAATGAAGAAGGAAAGTGAAAATTTGTGATTATTACAAGTTAATTTCTTTTTTGTTTTTACATCTGTGCGCACTTGTTCACATAACGGCTGTTTGTAACAGCACAATGGACTCTAGATATGTAGACAGTTGTATGCTAAACTCATCATCAGGATGAAGTAGTTTATTTAATCATAAATATCTGTCTGTGGGTTCACACGATAGCTCGAGTAAAAAATAATATTAGTTTGGAGAAAAAAAAATCCATTACTTTTCCCTAAAATTCTCGCGCAAATGGCTAAAAACTGTTTAATGGTCGATCTTTAGCTTCTGAGCGATGCTACGAGGTCAGTTAAATTCGATTAATTGTGATTTTATCGCCTATTTCGATGACGAGCCTGCCTGTGCAAGGTGCATCTCTAACGTGAAAAACGACTGAATGGATTCGATGAAACCAAAATTGCACGTAAAAATTAGCTGTTACGGTACAGACACCAAAAACGCCATTCATAATTTTAGCGATCTAGCCTGCATTTTCGCCTTTATCGAAGAAAAACTGTAAAATGTGCCGAGTTTTCTCTTTGTGGACTTCGATTACTAACTCAAATGAATCGAACAAACAATAAACAGCGAAATAATCTTTTTAGTGACAAAGACAAAATTGTTCAAAAATGATTACAATTTTAACATATATTCACTTTAGCTCGATATGACCACCTTTTTCCTTGACTACAGCCTTCAAACGGTCAAAAACTGAGTTGCATGCTGCACGAATGTTGATCTTGAGGTATTTTGGCCCATTCTCGTATAATCGCTTTTTTCAGCGCATCCATACTGGCATATTTTTTAGTCCTCACCTTGCTCTCCAAAATGGACCAGATGGAATAGTCCATCGGATTTGCATCTGGCGAAATTCAAAAGCCATTGTGTGGACGAAATCAAGTGTGGAACACGATTTTTTAACCATTCTTGGTTCACACGAGCTTTATGAGACGGTGCCGAGTCCTGTTGGAATGGCCATGGTCTACGACCGAGTTCTTTGCGTGTCCACAGCTCTAAAGCTGCTTCTAAAACATTTTCCCGATTATAAGCCACATTCACTTTGACACCAGGCTCGATAAAAAAGATTGGATAGCGTTCATCAGCGGTCACTGCGGCCCAAACCATTACTTGCGATGGGAAATTGCTTCGAGTGACCACACGTAGGCTCAAATTCTCGTATGAGCGTTCGGTCAAGTAAACACGATCGTTTTGAGTGTTTATGAACTGCTCAATTGGAAATTTTTTTCATCAGAAAACACAATGTTAGGAAATTCGCCACGATCGAGCAAGCGCAACAACTCCTTTGCTCTTTCGCACCGAACTTTTTTTTGATGGGGTGAAAGATCGTGTGCTTTTTGGAACTTGTAAGCCTTGACCTTGAGCTCATTTTTCAATATGCGTCGAATGTTGCCTTGCGATATTTGGTATTGCCCTGAAGGTCCTTTTGCACTTACTTCTCAACGAATTTTACGTTATTTTCACCACTGTCAAAGTGCAAGTAGCAGTTTTGGACAGTTAACACCGTATTTCTCTGAAATTTGCGCAAATCCCTCTATCCGAAACTGAAGTTTGAGGGTCGTGCTAGGGTCACCTTTCCAAGTAGGCAGGATTGGAACGCGGGGCAAATCTGCGTCGAAGCTGGTTCTTCTGTCTTCACTGACGGTGCCCAGATCGAAATGGGAGTCGGAGCAGGGATTTTCTCTAAATTAACCAATTTATCTATATCCTTAATATTGCCGAATACTACTAGTATATTAATAGTGATTTCCAAGTAGAGGTCCACCATAAAGGCTCTGGCGACGCAATGGTGTAGGTCCAAATTATTCCACACCTGTAAGGAGGAGATCAAACCTCTTGGATGTGCAGGCAACATCCTTCTGGCATGAGTTCCAGAACATAGGAATTTAGAAGGAAATGAAATTGCTAATGAACTCGCCAGGAAGGAGACCGTATTGGTCTCAGAGACCTTCTACCCGGTCATCTTCATTCTGTGACTGTTGTTAAAGGAATATTGCATAACTTATTTCTCAGGAAAGCGCAGAAAATAGGGAGCTCCATATCTTCATGTGCTATTGCGAAAACCCTTTCGCCCCAGCAAAATAGGGAGGAAGGGGGGGGGGGGGGGTGGCGTTGTAGTACTCGGAAAGTGCTGGGGACTCCATGACCTTCCACTCCTAGCCGGTTATTAGATAGGCTTACATGCTGAAAAGCAGGTTTACCATTTAACTTCCGTTGCAGAAGCAGTGGGAACCTTTCAGAGAAGGAGTCTTGAGTACATTCTTTGTAAATGTCCGGGTTTGGCAGCTAGTCGATTAAGGTCACTGGGAGCTCCTTTCTTCGACAGCCTGTGATAGTCCGCCAACTAACATCCTAACCTCATGAATAAACAACCAAAAGAAAAGGGAATTACTTGTTTGTGAGGAGGAGGGGCGGGCGAAAGCAATGGAAACAACCAAACACAAGAAATTGTGCTTTCACAATTTAATACGCGGCACTTCGATTTTATTTCTTTATTTAGTTTAAATCTTGCGAATCACAATTTCACTAAGCCATTCACTGAATTTTCACCTCCCTTTATACTCGTATGCAACATTCTGGTTTATTGCGTTTAAATACAAGGTTATGTACGTACAGTACAGCAGCTCATAAATGGTTCTAATTTCAATTGCACCACGTTTGGTCAACCTTAAATTTAATCTAAGTATACATACATTTGTGCTTAAATAAGTTTAAGTTTTTCGGTAATTCCTTATCTTTGCTCCAAAAAAAGTCAATTTTTAATTCATTTATTTCGATCTGAAGCGCTCCTACCACCCACAGCCAATTAAGTGTGGGCAACATATCCGATATAACGGGAGCTTCAGTGTTTGTGTATTTTTTCCATTATATTATATTATATTTCCTCTCACTGTATGTGTATGTGGGTGTATTTTGAGCATTTGTCTTCCACTATTCTATGAATGGGATGGAGTTTTGTTTTATTGTCCATGCGGGAACATAACTGCGATTCCATTACTGCGCTTGATTTAATTTGATGCGAGAATTGGGTAGTCGCATTCGATTGCAATATAAAGCGTTTCGAAATCGTATGGGTAGTTACCCAACAGGAAAATATCAGGGAACGAAATTTGTAAGCTTTTTGCAAAAGTTTTATCGAACTCAAAATAGTACATATTTAGCATAGATGGACATTTTGCAGTGGCAATAAATATGCAGTAAAAATTTGTTTACTTCTCATGTAATTTTCTATTATTAGAAGCGTTTTTAGGATATTTTTCCTGACTTTGAGGATTTATTTTAACAAATTTCAATATTTCTAATTCAAGGTGTGTTTTCCTCCCTCTTTGAAGGAGCTCATGAATTTCATCCCAATAGAATCACTCAAGATGGCAAAGCCGATGGGACATTGACCCGAGCGGCTGATGGACGTCGAAAGTTATTCCATCAATAGGCAAATGGGTCCAAATGAACTTCGGACAAGTGAACTACTTCTGAACTCAGTTCCTCTCAGTCCACGGATACTGCCGGAGATGCCTATAGTACATGGGCAAGGTAAGCGATCCCAAGTGCATATACTTCGAAGCGCGGAGCGACGACGCTGAACACACGTTTTGTAGTTGTGACAGATGGTTTGCGGAAAGCGCTGCTCCGAGGAAGCAGTTTGGCGACATCGCGCCGAGCAACACAGTCAGCAAAATGCTCGAATGCGATGACAGTTGGAACGCGGTACAGAGATGCAACGAGGACGCACTACGGAAAAAAGGTAGACCTCGACACAGTTTAACAAAGCGAAGCCTCACAGACAGAGACCCAAAAAGACGAGCCTATAGCTCAAAAGTTTGCTAGAAATACGGTGCACCCAGACGTGGTTGAATAAAATTGGATCTTTATGGATTTCACCGAAGTAAGGCAGAAAGTAGTCCCAGGAAGGGTGTCTCCCAGAAGGAGAGAAGGGATTCTTTTAGGGCCCACACCACTCAACACAGTAGACAACGGTTGCTGTAAGTGCGAAGGCATTGGACTAATTTCGTTAGTGTGTATTAAAAGAATTGTTGACAAATTTTTCGTTTTGACTTAATTCTGCGAGAGTTGCATTTTGTGGTATATTTTAAGCCGCCATATTCTTTTTGCAACTTAGGTAGTATCCAATGAGTGATAAATAAAATCGCAGTATTATGTGTACCACTGTCTTCTGTATCTGTAGCCCGAGAGCTGGATTTGAAATACGAATCTACTCAGCAGATCTAACCAAGGCCAATATATATTGAGATCGGGGGAAAGTACGGCGCTGGATAGGCCATACTCTGCGCAAACCATAGCATAAATCAGTAGAGCTTTAGACTGGAGCTTTAAAATGGAATATACAGAGAGCAAGGAGCTCATGGCGACGTAGCGACATACATGGATGACCTCGATGGTATAGACTAAAACCTGACATGGGCATAGGTTAAGGCAAAAGCTGAAAACCGAAATAACAGGAAATCAGTTCATCTGGCACTATACGCCCATTGACGGTGCGACAGCAATTAATCATCATCGTCATATCTCGTTTGTAGGAGTATTTTAGGCCCGTCCGCACAAAAGAGATACGAAGAGTCCCTTCCAGTGAGGAGTAAAATATTTGATAAAAATGTTACGTGTAGTTTTTTCTATAGAAATAAGCATCTTTTAGTTTCCTATGTAAATTTACAATAAGAAGGTATACAAGGGTGAACATTTTAGCTCACCGTAAGTAATATTCTCGCGCAAACTTTCAGCTTTCATTCTTGTCCCCTCTACCAGCATCCATTGTCCGATCATGCGATTCCCTCTACCGATTTGCCACATGAATATGCAAAAGTGATACTTTGACCCCCCTAAAAAACTTAGACTTTAACTTTCAAATCGGGAATTAAATTTTTTTTTTCAGATGGTTCCAAGCTAGACGATAAAGTTGGCTATGGAGTATTTTCGAAAGAATTAGGACTCGAACTATCCGTTCGACTACCAGACTGCTGCAGCGTCCATCAGGCAGAGGTTCTAGCCGTAAAAGAAGTGGCTGCATACTTAAATACGCATGCCATAACAAAAACGACTATAAATATATTCTCGGATAGCCAAGCGGCCATTAAATCAATGAATGCGGCTATACTAAGATCAACGGATGCACAGGATATGATATTAGCGTCGTATTCAAGGTCTGCCTCAATTGGGTTCCGGGGCACAGATATATTGAGGGAAACTGTAGAGCTGATGAGCTAGCCAGAAAAGGTACTGCTCTTCAACTGTTCCGTGATAAAATTACCATTGGAATACCTTTGGCCACGAGTAAATTAATAATAAAAAACAACATTACCCAAGAGGCCAATAGGTCATAGGAAGATGAAGATACATGCGTAACAGCTAGGCTACTATGGCCGCAAATAAACAAGAAAAGGACAAAGGAATTGCTTAGCCTCTCAAGAAAAGATATTTCGAAGGTTATCGCTTGTGTCACCGGCCACTTGCTATTTGGAAGGCATTCCTTGAGACTAGGAGTATTCTCCCATGAATATTGTAGAAGCTGATGAGGAGGAGGAAGAAACAGTAGAGCACTTCCTTTGTAATTGTCCAGCCTTAGCTAAAATCAGAGCAGGTTGTCTAGGTAAATACTTTTTCAATTCTCTTACAGAACTATGTGGTGCGGGGATTAGACCAATTCTACGCTTCATAAGAGCCTCAAAATGGTTTCATGAAAGTAAATAAACAAGGTTCCTGTGTCGCACAGTGGTATCACAATGGACCTGTAAGGTCTAAGTGAGTTGGTCATACGGACCGACTACCACCATAACCTTACCTAACCTAACTTTCAAATCACTGAGACATGGCATTTTTTGATTTTTACATCTGCTCTAATCAAAACGGCGCTTTGGTACTACTTAGGGAGTGACAGAGTGGTACTTCAACCATTTACCTGATGAACTTTTTTTTTTTTCTCTTTTATGAAATATTTGCTGCAAAATTTTAGTCAGAGTTACTGAATACTGAGGACTCGCTCTCCTAGGAATTTGCCTAATTGGATCTAGTTATGGACTAGATATTTTCACAGCTATTTCCTACGATTTTCCTGCTGGTATATAGACACACACATATACATTTGTATACTCATATATGAAGTTACTATTATTATCCTCGTATACTTTCCATGGAATACAATTTAGCTTTCGGCATTGTTATTGTATTATTTGTGGGTAGCGTGGCGTAAAATTTAGCAGTATGAGATTGAAACATTATATTTAATGTGTTGAAGAAGAAAGCACTATGCATACAGTTTTCTAGCTTAAAATATTATATTACTGAAAGGAATTTAAGTGAACTCCACTAAATATTCGAAGGTCATTAAGCCCCCGACTGTAAGGTAAAATATTAGTTTTTAGTGAAAGAAAATACCCAACACCGTCAGCAAAAAAAAAAAAAGAAGAAATTCGTAGGTTTATCCTTAGCCTTTCTATACTTATAGCCATAACTAGTGCCCATATTTGTTGGAACAAATCCGATTTAATTTTCTTTAACGTCTTCTTTTTAACACAATTCCGTTCTATGGGGATTATGTGAGAACTAACTATTCATCAAATGCTCCAATCGCTCGATGTTTTCGTGAATTTAATGCTATTTGTCATGCGGTCTTTCTTGACTTTTCGGATTATTTGTTATTTGACGAGCTTATTTGTTTATTGGATAGTTTTTGTCCGTAAAGGATGTACCGTAGGCAAGATGTACGGGTATTAGCTGCCCTCATACTAAATAATTATTATTTATTTAAAAAAATTCTCAAATTGTAATTTCTCAAACTGCTCCGAAATATTAAAGCAATTAATGTAATGTCGAACCTGAAGGGGTAAACTATTCTTGTTTTAACCAAACATTGTGGAAATCATAGGCTTTAATTTCCGTTTATCATGGCACGGTAGCGTGCGCAATTCACTGTTACATTGGCGCCAGTCTCGTCTTTGAAGGAATATGGGTCGATGATTCCTCTCGCCTATAGGCCGCACTAAACGGTTGCTCTCAAGAGGAATTGGCCTGAATGCGCAATGAACACCTTTTACAGAGCGTCGATTTTCGTAATACAATTGTACGATTTGTAAACTTTGTGTAGGCGTAAATCTTTCCATGCTGAAATGTTAATGAATACTGGATAAAAAATTATGTATTAGGTTGGGGAATAAGCTAGTAGCGTTTTTTTGGAAGGTTTTTATACAAAAAAAAAAACGATAATTATATCAATAAGTTAGTTAATTGTATATCCGCCGTTGCTGTTTAGAACATCTTCCCACCTTTCGACCAATTTGTTGATGCCTTTCTGATAAAAAATCGCCTGGTTTGGTGTCAAAGAAGTTGTTGAGCCAGTTTTTAAATACCTCTTTGTTATCGAAGATAACGCCCTTTATATGGTTGAAAGCGAGCTGAAAAGAGGGTAATCAGTCGGTGCAATTCGAGCTCTTGGACTGCGGCTCCGACGACTTGTGCAACATAGGGCCTGGCGTTGCCGTGAAGGAGTATGGATGGACCACATCGATCAGGTATTTTCAGTCGAATAGCTTCGTTCCCGCTGTGTAGCTGGGCAATGTAGAGCATTTCCCAGTGCACCATGCCCTCCCAACCCCATCAAACACTCATCATGATCTTATTTGCTTGAAGATCCGTCTTGACTCACGCCTTTGGCGTATTCCCTGCAGCCACCCACTACTTTCTTTGCTTCTTATTGATGTACTCGTATAGGCACCATTTCTCACCTCCCGTGACGATTCGGTACAAAAAGCGCTGTGCATGACCGCGTGTTGCGTGCTGTTAAAACAACAACAACAACAACCGCGTGTTGCGCGATGGCGGGCAAGAAGCTGAGGTGCCATTTGAAAACGATTTGGTTTTGTTTTTTCGTTGGGCTCGTGAGATACCCAGGCTCCCAATTTTTCGAAGACTTCCATTGATTGAAGGTGATTAAGAACCGTGTTATGATCGCGGCTCATTTTTTCCGCCAATCCACTATTGGTTTGGCGACCGTTCTTCTTCAAACGGGATGTGAGATGTTCTTCATCGAATTCAGAAGGTCTTCCGATGGTGGACTTGTTATCGACTTGTAAGTCGCCATTTTTAAACTTCTCAAACCATTTTCGTGCTGTAGACTCGTCTATGACATCTTCTTCATACATGTTGCAAATATTCTGGGCTGACTCGGCCACTTTTTGACCTCGATAAAAAGCAAAGACGAGCAGGTGTCGAAAATATTGATTTTTGCCTCCTGGGTATTCCATTTCTAAGCCTCGAAACTAAGAAAAAATTAAATAACTCAAAAATCCAATTAACATAGTTTCATAGAGCAAAAAGAGTTCTATTGATTGAATACTTACCCTTTGCCAAACAGCAAACAAACCCTTGAAAAATAAAAGAAAATATAAAAACGCTATGAACTTATTCGCCAACTTAATAGTATTGCATCGAATCTTTCTTGTTCTTCTCTTTAAAAGTTTCGTTATTCTTCATTCACAAAAGATGACTAACAGACACTTTCGTCAATGTTGCCATCGCAAATTCCTTCAATATAATTAAATTATTAGAAATAAGTCTAGTTGTCAATCCGCATTAGTTGAACTTAATTTTTGAGATAATTCCGAATTAAGTCGTTAATCCCAATTGAAGCCACTGCCTGTCTAGGCTATAAGATAGTAAATTCTTAGACAAAATAAATATCTAACTCGATTCCTCAATGCTGCTATCTAAAACCGTTATGTGAAAAAAATTGTAGTGCCCTGCGGCGTTATATGTAAAAATAATGATGTTAAAAATACCCTTTGTTGTGCAGCGAACTAATCGTTCAATCCGTAGCGCAGCAGACAACTAGAAAAGTAGAAAACGCCGCATGAAAAAATAAGGCTACCCGCAAAATCAAAACGAGAGTCGCACTTTTTTTGATTCCATTTGCTCTTGGTTACTTTGCAAGCCCGCTTTGGTTTAGTGGCATTTTTAACAGGCTTTGCCGGTCACTAAGCCAAATTGACCGATCGTGAGTGGCCGTGATCGAGGTGTGTTCAGATTTGTAGGCGGCGAAATTGATTATTAATGCCGCTGCCACTCATGCGTTGGTACAAATGACAAATACTCGTACAAACTGGTATAGCACAGCAACAAAAATGAATGAAATACTTCAATGAGCGTAATAAACACACAAAGCAATGAAAGATTTCTTAATTGCGGTTTCTTTCATTCCACTAATATGTAACATTGAGCGAAATATACCTCGATTATGAAGCGTGCCATATACATATGTATATGTATATATACACATACATACATATGTATGTATAAGACCAATCAAATACAAAGGGGTGAAAAAGTTTCGCATCAAAGTCAAAGTCAGGTAATTTTGCTATACGCGTACGGGAAAAAAAATCTGAAATTGCAACTTTACCGTTATCACTATAAAATGCTTTATGCGCACTTGTAATAGCATCAGTTCCCATTTCAGCTTCACATCACTTGCCCACACGGAGCAAAAATTTATTTGTATTATTTATTTAAACAAATTGCCAAAGGATCACAATCAACTTCAGCTTTGAAAATGGCTTTCAAATTCATTGTACTCTCTGCTCTTTTAGCTGTCGCTAGCGCTGGTGTTTTGCATCCCATCCACTATGCACATGTCGCCAATCCTGCCGTTGATGCTGTAGCTTCGACACAGCAGAATGTTGTGCGTTCCTTCGATGGTACTGTCTCCCATTACTCGAAGAATATTGATACACCCTACTCGAGCGCATATAAAGCGGATACCCGCATCAGCAACAACGTATACTCTCCAGCTGTGGCCAAGAGTGTCACCTATGCTGCACCGGCTGTGACCAAAAGTTTGGTGAGTGTACCTTCGGAGACGGTGTATGAACATCATGAGACCACACCTGCTGTATATGAATACCCCGAGCCGGAGCCGACCGCTGCTGTTTACACGCATGCTGCTCCAGTGGCAAAAACCGTAACTTATGCTGCACCAGCTAAAGTGTATCACCAGGCAGCACCTGTGGCCAAAACTATCAGCTATGCTGCCCCAGCTGTCGTTCACCATCACGAAGCTCCTGTGGCCACCACCACCTATAATCATGGACCTGCTGCTAGCACCTACACTCATAATTCGCCCAGTGTTGCTGCCTACGGCTCCAGCCAGACTGTGCACTATTCGCCCGCTGAGATGGTGTCGCACATCAGTTTCGATGGCTTTGGCACCCACTGGGGATTTTAGGTCATCTATGAAGTAGGCTTTGTGGAAGCAAAATGTGGTGTTGCGATCGTTGTTGAAAGCGGAACTGTTGAGTGAGACTGTAATTCGATTTGTTTTAATTTTTTTGTTTATATTTCTAAAGCATTTATTATGTCACTACCATTGCACTTCTTACCATGTCATTATTAGCTACTTATTATTATCTACACTAAATGAATTGCTTTTTTTGTTCGTTAGCAAATAAAAAGAAAACATCTTAAGTAAAAAATTCTACTCTCGACTTTATCTTTTGATTCACCAAACCAGCCATGCAATCAGCTATAAACAAATCATAAAATTGCTATTGCCCTAGGAGAAGTAAAATAAAAATATTCGCAAATCCTTTTAGCCATTCTGGTAAACCATCTACAAATGGGTTAAGCGCTCCGGCGGTACATTAGATGATTGTGTGTGGAACAGTGTTCAAAAATACAAAAGTATATACACAGATTGGCATCGTAAGCGTTTTTAGGTGAGTTCAGAAATACGCAGCTCAATAACACTTAGGGAAGCCAGTTACTTCTCTCCTTAATACTTGCAATACAGATGGGACCTTCCTGTGCCTCTGACACCACCAGCAGCATCGAATAGTTTTGGGGAGTGCATAGGTTCGAATCTCCGTGCATGAACATTAAATAATAGAACAAGCGTTTTCGGTCGTTCCTCGACAGCCAATGGCAAACCTCCGAGGGTATTTCTGCCATGAAAAAGCTCCTCATAGAAGCTATTTGGCGTTCGGAGTTGGGGGAGCTTAAAACTGTAGGTCCCTCTATTTGTGGAACAAAATCAAGACGCATCCCTCAAATAGGAGGAGGAACTCGGCCAAACACCTAACAGTAATGTACGTGCCAATTATGTGTTTTTTTTTTTAATAAAGCCAACATTCATAAATAAAGTCACAGAATATTTCTCATGGGCACTCGAAGGCTCACCTCATCAGAGGTGACTCTTAGAAGTAGTACTGTTTGCTCGTCGAGAGAGGATTTTGTTACTCATTTCAGTACTCCTTCTAAAGTAGTTCGTGGCTTTTTAATGCTGAAAATTGCTGCTACTTAAAATTATGCTAGAATAAGAAAATTATTAATGAACCCTTTTATGGCGCCAAAAAATCAACAAATGCACAGTGACAAACTTGCCGAACGGTAAGCGGAAGTTATTACCGATTTCTGCATTCTGAGAGTTAATAAAAAGAAGATAGAACCACCCTTGTAGGTAAATAACATTGAGATTCTAATCGACGGTGCTCAGAGATCAAACTGTTCGCGCAACTGATGATGAGCAATTAGGGGTTGAGTCCGCAATGAAATCACTTCGAAAGAGTAAGACTGCAGTGCTTGTTGAACTGCGCGTGACGTAATAACGAAATTATTTCTATTTTATTTCAAAGACCAATGACCATCATATATCCGTTCCGGCTAGAGGCCAAAATTTTAATAGCTGCTTTATAGAGACGCACGAAATTGAGCAATGGTCCGGTATATGTTGACTTTTAGGGCATCGGTTGATTGCATCTAAATGATGTACACCTGCGTTTTCAGAAAACCGCACAGAAAAGTTCAAATCGCCTTGCCTTGATGATCAATTATATATTGTGAATGAGAGGGTTCGTCATGCGGCAAGAAGCGTCATCATTTTGGATCCGCATATTGTTCAATTTTAGCCGAAAGATATTCGTATTTATGTGTAGTGCTCGTCTTGAACGGTGATGACCTAATCAATGTAAGCAGTAACTTTTTGTAGATGCTTGTCAACTGGTGATCTCCGATAAAGTTGATTTTTGGGGATCTTTTTCGAATTGACCGAAGTGCGAATAATAAACTAGAAACATTGAGCTTCTGGGTTAGTTGGATCTTTTAGGGGATCCAAGTCCCGATACACAATTCGCCAAATTGTTGCCGAAATTTCGTACTTGTCAAGGAAGTAACAGCCTACGGTTCTCCTACATACTTTCACAGATAGCGACGACATTTTCAACCCATCTGAGCTTTCTTGGACATACAGGTGTTGCACAAACACTTAAAGGTTTGACATTTACGAAATGGGACGCTATACGCTTCAACAAAATTGGGAAATATTGAAAACCTATTTCCAAAGTGGTGAGTCTTCTTTTCTGATGAAACTCATTTTCACATCGGTGGCTACGTCAATAAGCAAAATTGTCGGATTTGGGGCTCAGAAAATTCACACGTTACTGTAGAGAAGCAAATGCATCCACAAAGAGTCACTAATTGGTGCCGTATTTGGTCTGGCGGCATCATCTGGCCATTTTTTTCGAAAATGAGCGAGGAGCCGCGGTTACAGTAAATGGCGAGCGTTACCGTGACATGCTCAACGAGTTTTTGTTTCCAAAAATTGAAGACGATGACATGGACGATATTTGGTTTCAACAGGACGGTGCAACTTGTCACACTGCCAAAGTTACTCTCGAACTTTTGGCTACCGCTTTTGAAAACCGAATAATCAGCCGAAATTCCGATATCAATTGGTCGCCTCGGAGCTGTGATTTAAGCCCGTTGGACTATTTTTTGTGGGGAGCCGTTAAGGACAAATGCTATGCGAACCATCCAGGGACGATTGATGCTTTAAAACACGAAATCGAAGTTGCCATTCATGAAATTGGAGCCCAAACAGTCGAAAATGTGCTTAAAAATTGGGTTGATCGAATGGCCTACTGTAAAGCCAGTCGTGGTAGTCATTTGAACGATATTATTTTTCATTCATAAATGACAATGTTCAATCTTCAAAATAAAAAAAAAGGTTTAAAAAATATTGATTCGTTTTTTTTTTATAGCCGATTCAAAAAGCAAATTTTATATGGCCCACCCTATATACATAATTGGGGCGTACACCCATTTTGGGTGTTTGGCCGAGCTTCTCCTCCTATTTGTGGTCAGCGTCTTGATGTCGTTCCAAAAATGGAAGGACTTACAGTTTCAAGCCGACTCCGAACGGCAGATATTTTTTATGAGGAGCATTTTCATGGCAGAAATACACTCAGAGGTTTGCCATTGATCATTTTGATTTTTCATCGAGATTCGAATCTACGTTCTCTCTGAATTCCGAATGGTAGTCACGCAGCAACCCATTCAGCTACGCCGACCGATGCTACTTTAGCTTGGCAAAATTACTTATTGCAAACCCCCAAATCATCCATTTTCTGGGTTTCAGCTCATCTAAGATGCACTACTGTTGCCGCGGAAAATGACGTATTCAATAATATTTTGAGTTATAGAAAGCGTTTCTTTGCTTTGTTGTAAAAAGTCCAGTATGCTCCGCACAAGCCGCACTTCACATTGTTTCATCTCCAAAATGTCGTTCGTAGCGCATTGCAACGATCTCTGTGAGAAAACAGTATCAGCTACTATCTACCTGATGCACATACGACGATCTACAATATTTTCGTCAGTTTCAGGGCTGTATGGACTCGTATGGTTGAGTTGAAGATATTGCGGATTCGGCTTGAATATTTTCTATGGGTCCGTATCAAGCAATGCAATGAAATTGATGCCTTTGTTGATGGGCCATTCAACTTTGATATCCGCCAATTGCATATCATCCCACTGTGCCAGTAATGCACTTGCCAGATAATGCAATTCCGCATTCGTATTCTCTAGTTCGTGCGAAAATCTCAACTCAAATCATCGACATTATTTACCCTTCCAATGTGGCAAAAGCAAAGAGAGCAAACTTGGCTACGTGATTCCTGCTGCAACAACTTAAAAATCGGACATTGCCAGCAACGTGCTAAGCATACAGAGAAGTCAAAAGAATCAAAAAGTACACACACATACACACGCAGCAACGTACTCACGCACATGCTTAAGAAAGCAAGCCGGAAGCAAGATGTAGAAGCAGCATGTCGTTCATTCGTAAGTGGCAGTGGCAGGCGTCATAAAGACATTCCAATATATGTACATACATACCTAGTTGCACGAAGTGCTCATAAAAATGTGTAATGCAACACTACTCACGGGCACAAAGGCGGCGTGCAAAAAAGAATGGGAAAGTGGGATTGCGCAAGGAGCATTTTTCATCCGTGCAATTTGAACCTCCTTTGACTCCTGGCCCATCTCTGGCAAATGCAATTGGGTTCGCTTTGATGCAACATTTCGTTGTCGTTGTCAAAAATGTTCGATTTGATTTCCAAGTGAATGGTTTTCAATTTCCAATAAAGAAATTTGTTTGTAAAATTCAAATTGATTTATAAATTTATTGTAATTGAATTTTTGTACATCCATTTAATTCGAAGTCTCATTTGGTCGTATCATCGAAGGTGGTGAACCAAGCCAATGCCCTCATTTTTCTTACTATATTCATTACTCTATTGCACCCTTTCCTTATCTGCTCTTTAGGTAGTGGAGTGCTGTCGATTTGGGTAGCTATAATTCATGCAAATTTTTTGGTCTCACCTTTCACTTTTTCTCGTTTTTTTAAGAGTCATTAATTTTCAATTTTTACAAACACCTACACGCACACACACCTACATTGACATAATTCCCTCTTCGAAGGGTTGTTTTGTGTGTAGTTAGTAGATATGAACTGTGCATTGAGGCAGTAGCGTTTTTTTCGTGTAATTTTTTATGTCATATTTTAATGGTGTCGCCGTTTTGCAAGATTTTATCATTTTAATGGGAAATCAATGCGGCCTAAATGGCCAACGTTTTCAGTTTCAGCCATTGCTTTTGCTTGAAAGGCAACTCCTTCGAGTAGAAATAAAATTATATTATTGCCACGTAATAGTTAAGTAGATGCACTCAATCAAGAAAGTTGAGTGGGAAGTAAGCTAAGAAACGTTATATTAGTAACAGCAAATGTTAAATTTATTTAAGGTATTGGGCGGCTCGAATCTCCGTGCAAGAACCGAAAATGAAGAAACAGTTTTTCTAACAGCGGTCGCACCTCGTCAGGCGAGGTATTTCTGGCATAAAAAAGCTCCTCATGAAAAACGATTTACCCCTTCATTTGTGGAACAACATCAAGATGCACGCCACAAATAGGAGGAGGAGCTTGACCAAATACCTAACAGAAGTGTACGCGCCAATTATTTATTTATTTATTTTTATTAAGTATAATTACTACACATTTTACAATTAAGGAGACCTGGTGGTCTAGAAATTTCCAAAAATCGATTTCTTGTTTTTTCGGTATTTCGAAAGTATAGAATCTTAAGAATATACTGCGAAATTTTCATAGCCTCTACAGCTACCTAACTGGGTAGAGAGCGGTCCGTGCGCTCCTGTATCTCAAACTTTAAACTCAATTATCTCAAAACGACTTTTTTCGGCCTGGTATTGTAAAAAACAAACTATTCAACCGAATCGCCTGAAATTTTAATATCCTGTTCACAATATCAATTGAATCATATTATTGTTTCAATTATTTCGTTTTTTTTTAATAAAAAACTAAAAAAAAAAAACGATTTTTAGACTCAATTTTTTATTTATTTTTTATTCTGATATGGGACATAGCTACAGAGTCCGGCACTCGAAGTGTAACCAACTTCAGACCGCTCGCGCAGCTGATGCTGGGGAATCAGATGTCTGTTAGTTGATAGTTCAGAGTATTATTTACAAGCGCGCGGAAGCATACGCGAAAAAAGAAAATAAGTAATGGATTTCAAACGTAGCTCGAGCACCTCAAAGTAAATAAAGTTTTTGTTTATCCCACCATTACTCGTTACAATGATACTGCTAACATGGCGAAACGTTATGGAGATAGTCATCAAAAGACTGCAACGTCACGTGAAATGGTTAAAAAAGTGAAGAAGCGAATTGAGTGAAATCCCCGACGAAGTGCCAATCAAATGGCGAAAGAACTGAAAATATCTGACCATAGCATCTGCCGCATACCGAAAAATGACCTCAAAGTCAAGCCTTACAAGATTCAAAAGGCGCGTGGTCTCACACCAAAGCATCAACAAGTTAAACTTGAGAGAGCGAATGAGTTGCTTCGCTTGGCCGAAAGTGGTTAATTTCCGAACATTGTGTTTTCTAACGAGAAAATTTTTCAAACTGAACAATTCTTAAACGCCCGAAACGATTTGACCGACCGTTCATACGAGAATTTGAATCATCGATTGGCCAACAAGAGGCAGCACCCGACACAGGTAATGGTTTGGGCCGTTGTAATCGCAGATGAACGCTCTCCAATTGTTTTCATCGAGCCTGGCGTCAAGGTAAATGAGAATATTATCAGGAAAGCAGTCTGGAGGTTGCTTTGAAGCTGGGGGCGGACAAATATATCGGTGGCAGACCATGGACGTTTCAACAGAACTCGGCACCGTCTCAAAAAGCTCGAATGAATCAAGAATGGCCAAAAAACAATGTTCCAAACTTCATAAAGAGCACACAATGGCTCTCAAATTCACCAGACGCAAATCCGATGGATTATTCTTTTTGTGCCATTTTGGAAAGCAAGGTCCGAACTAAAATATTCATCAGTCTCAAGGCGCTGAAAAAAGTCTTTGTCCGCGAGTGGGCCAAAATACCTGGAAGTCACATTCGGGCAGCTTGCGATTCGTTTCTGGACCGTCTCAAGGCCATAGTCAATGCAAAAGGTGGTGATACCGAGCATAAGTGAATTGATTCTTGGTTTTGTATTATTTTCACAAATTTTTACTTTGAATTGAATAAAAGTAATTTTCCAAACTAAGTTTGTGGTCTTTTTGATTGGTTACACTTCAATGTCGGACCCTGTACAGTAGGCCGGGTCGATTTGTGGGCAGGCAAAAAAAAAACGCCCATTGCTCTGTGAAAATCATATTCTAGGGATCAAAATAAGAAACTTTGCCGAAGGAACCATACCACTAATGTACAGTGTACAGTCATACAGATTATAATTTTTTTGGTTTTTGTGTTTCAGATAAATAGAAGGCCTAAAATGGACAACACCATCCAGGTCCAATTTTTCGGGTCAACTTCAGCGCCATTTTTAAAATTATAAATATTAAAAATTTTTCATTTTTTTATTTTTAAATATCGTTTTTAATTTTTTTAGTGTAAAACAAAATTCCTGAAAAATGTTCGAGCTCTAGACCACCGGGACCCCTTAAGAGAATTTTGCTTTGGCAAAGGCAGCAGGCCAGTTCTGGTCATAAAAAGCTTTCCACACAAAAAAAAAAAATAGTTTTATTATATTAACGCGGCTGAGTGCTTCCATGTCAACTGCTTTATTGGTTTATTTGTAGAAAAAGTAAACTAAATTTTTTTGAGAATTTTTTGAGAAAAAATATATTTGTTAAAAATTTTTGGGAAAATATTTGTTTTTTGTCATTTTAAGAAAGTTATGGGAATCGTACTATGAAACAGTCCCAGCTAATAATAAAAAAAATTTGACGGTTTTGAAAGAAATTTCCAAAAAAATTGACCAAAAGAGTTTATTTTTTTAGCAACATGTTTTTTAAATAATCTTTTTACTTTAAAAACTCTAAAATAGTTAATAAAAATGTTAAAACGAGCCGAATAATTTCTCTTTAAAAACTCTGTAGCAAAATTTTGAACAAACTATTTTCAAAATGTGTTTCAAAGTTTTTTTCAGTAGACTTCTTCCACGAATAAACCGAATTATAGAAGAATTGATAGCAATATCCAAAATTCTCGGACCATTTGGCACGGAATCGCTTTGTTATAAAAAACGTACTCACACATATGCGCCAAGTGCCAGCGACGGCCAGCTTTTTATTGAAAATCTTAATGGAATATCCGTGTGGAGCGTTGTAGGTTTTATTTTAAGGACGATATTAAGTAAATTATATAAAATTAAAATAAAATATTTTAGAGCACTACGCCTCGTATATCTCATTAACTCTTTTTCTTAAAAATATTACAGTTTTTTTTGACGGGCTCTTTCAAAAAAATTATAATCAAAAATAAAAAATATAAAAAAAAGAAAAAAAGTAAGAAATTTTTTTTTTAAAGACTTTATATTAATAGTTTTTTCTCTTAATCAGCCAAACTGAAATTGTCTGCGGGCATTAGGTTGATTAATGCAAAAAATATTGCACAGTGGGGGCCAAGCGAGAAATACCAATTGCAAGTCTGGCAGTAGCAATGCTTTCACAATTTGAATTTTGAATGAGTGATTGAGATCTAACTTCAAAATTCTGCTCCATATTGTTCGAGATATGTCCAATTTACCAAAGTTGCTGCGACCAAACTGCTAATTAAGAGGGCTTTAAGAGCTGATGTTGAAATAAAGTATTGGCGATAAAATCACTGCGTGATAACAACTTTAATAATTCAATTATGACCTCCAAAAAAAAAAAATTAGAATATAAAAAAATGCATATAAACAACTTCTTCATAAAAATGTATATGTTTTCATGTGAAATTCTGATAGAAGCAGAGGTGGGGGGCCACAATTGGTTTTGGTTTCATGGCCTTTATGATAACATATTAATTATATATAAAGGCTTGTCTAAATGAAAGACTAACTCGAAAATAATATATAATGCAAAGAAAATATATTTTTAGGGTTTTATAAGCTAAAAAACTTAAACGTCACTCCTTTTATGGGAAAAATACGGTATCGAGTCACGCACCACACATAGGAGGAAGAGCTCGCCCAAAGTCCCAATAAAGAGAGTAAGCGCCAATTATAATCTTACTTTGGTGAAAGGAAATCCATTATTTTTCAGAATATCAGGAAATCCACTATTTTATGGTCGATCTTTAGCTCCTTGGTGATTTTACGACTACTAACTGCCGGTGAGCTTCCATTATTTCTGTGATATTATCGACATTTTTTTCATCATCAAAATGTCTGAACGAAATGACGAAACCAAAATTGCATGTAATTAGATGTTACAGTACCAGTACACCATTCACAATGTCAAAGAGGCAAAGGGAGTGATTATGCTTCTGTTACTCTCACTGTTAGGCTAATGATGCCGCAACTAAAATATCTCCACCAAGCTTGTGGTTATCGACAATAATTTTTTTGCGTCATAATTTTTTTAACTTAGCGGCCGCGATAAAACTGCAAGTTGTCACAAAAGATTTGGTTTTTCATTAAATTCGCCGACCAATTATAGTTCCTCTAACACCCAATCTAATAAGGTACTGCCTTCAATTGTTGGCCAAGTGGAAAATTGTGCTTTTAATTTTTGACTCTCACATTAGCCACAGCCTCATCGGCACATATCACGGCTGAGAAAACTGGGCTTCAGCGAAATTGTCAGAATCAGCTATCTAGCTGGTGTAGTTATAGATTTTTGCTTACGTCTCTATATTTAAAATAAAGTTCAGAGAAGGTATGTGTTCTTTAAATTCAATCTATCTATTTCAATCTATTTTGGACGGCTTTAACAAAACGCGCCAGTCGGTTCTTACTCGTGCTAACCGGAATCAGTTGGACACACCAAGTTAAGTCAAGTCCTTCTCCGCCTGATCTTATCAACGCAGAGGAGGCCTTCGTCTTCCTTTGCTACCACCAGCTGGTACCGAAACGAAAACATTCAGAGCCGGAGCATTTGTATCCATTTGGGGGACATGACTTAGTCAACGAAGCCACTAGATCCTCATACAGCTGAATGTTTCATCGCCTACGATACTCGACGTCGTCAACGTGCAAAGGTTCAATAATAATAAGTAGAATCGTTCTCTAAAACACTTCAAGGGACGCCTCATCGGGTATTGTAATTGTCCAAGCTTCTGCGCTCGACGTTAGAACGTGCATGATGAGAGCCTTGTAGAGAGTTACTTTTGTTCATCGAGAGAGGATTTTATTACTCAGTTGCCTACTTAGTCCAAAAAAGCAGTTGTTGGTAAGAGAAATTATCCGTTGGATTTCAAGGCCGACATTGTTATCGGTGTTAATGCTGGTTCCTAGATAAACTAACAATCTCGAAATCATAAGTGTCAACAGTGAAGTGGGTGCCGATACCCGAGTGCGCCAGGATGACAGATGGTGCTCCTCCTATCTCCTTTGTTCACATTGATATAATCTATCTTAACATTTCATTTTGGTTTGAAAATTTTTGCTATTTGGACATTCTGTCTTTGCCATCCTGTATATTATCTATGTTACCTCCACGTATCCTAAAAGTTATGCTCTTTTTTTGTGGTCTATATTTTTTCTTCAGTACACAGCATACGGCGATAGATGCCTCTAATTAGCTCGATATCGTGAAGGTAATATGTCTATATAATTTATAAGTCGGACAGCCAAACAGATGCACACATCGAGTGTTTCATAAGTCTGAAAGAAGTTGTAGCGTAGGAATATGCGAAAGAAAAAATTAGATTAGATTACTCGAATATTTATTTCAGTTCTAAGTCTCGCAAGTTGCTCGTGAGATACAGTTGATGTACATTTATTTGTAGGCACTGTTTCGAATTGGGCAAAGCGCTGCAATTTTTGATAAAGGACAAGGAGCCAAGAAATGTCATTAGTTTCTAGTTTTTTTTTCATTTGCATCATTTTAAGTTTTCCGCTCTCATCATCATTGTTAGCTCAACAACCCGGTCCGGTTCTTGGTATGCTGTAACATTTGTCTCCAATTCGATTTATCCATTGTTTGAGTTCTCCAACAACGCATACCAAATAACTCTGTGTCCCGATCTGCGCCATCCAAACATCAGAGTTTTAGCCTTCCTTTGCCTCTATTTCTTCTTCAGGTTGGTTGGTTGGTTAAAGTGATGATTCGTCTAGAATCTAACTAGCTCTTCCGCACCATTTCGTTGCCACATCCTAATTACAAACTTCTTTAGTAGCATGACTATATCCAGTCTGTGTGGTTCGTGAACCTTATTAGGTTGTTGACATCTAAGCCAGACAGTTGCTCGAGGTATTTTAGGGAAATTGTACTCTTGAGTGCACCTAATGGTGTAAATACCGATTCTGCAAGAGCGTTATTCATGGCAGATCTCCCTCTTGCTTTTTCGTTACCTTCAATGTTCCGATATCCCGGTACCCCGATTAAGGTAACTTTATGTTTTTCACTCAAGGTGGTCAGGCTATTCCCACTTTCTTCCACCACTTTAGAGGTTGTTGTAGCCGAACCCAGTGCCTGGATTGCAGCTTGGCTTTCCGAAAGAAGAGCGATATTGTGCTTAAAAGAGGGATCTGCGATTAGTAGCCTACAAGCTTCTCCAATTGCCAGTACTTCCGCCTGAAAGACCCTGCAAGCATTAGGGATGCGCATAGATTTTTCAATTTTAAGTCTATGAGAATATATACCAGCTCCAACACCACTTCTTCAGGGACCCAGTAAGGTTTTCTTCGGTGGGTATGCTGCGTCTGCGTCTGCGTAATGTGAATAGCCACTGATAAAGTGAGGGCTACTTGTATTATTATTAGAGAAGTTCTACCGTAATATAGTCGGTCTAATTTGTTGTCTAAAGAACATCTGAAAGTTTGACCTTTGAATGGAGTTTCGGCCAAATTATTCCAAGATTATTCTTCTTTGGGCTCATTTTACTTTGTCATAGGATGCTATGAGCTCTTTAGAATGTTTAAGGCCCTATGTATTATACCGAAACCATTCCTAATAACACTCCACTGATCCGTTTTTGCAAGAGAGGGTGAGAGAGAGTAAGAGTATCCTTTCCGACTCCATAAAAGTCAAGCGTTTTTCAATAGGTGCGTTTCAACTTTTTTCCGATAGGGAGGGCGAACGACGCAATATTTTTTATTTTTCGCTTTTTCGTCATTTGTAAACTTCATTAGTATACATTTCATTATGGAACGCTACACACTTGAGCAACGATTGCAAATCGTGCAAATTTTTTAGGAAAATAATCGTTGCTGCTACTTTGATCCAGATTTTTTCCAAAAAATTACCTTCAGTGATGGAGCTCACTTTTGGCTCAATGGCTTTGTCAACAAGCAAAATATGCATTACTGGGCAGAAAGCAATCCACACGTGATTCATGAGGCACCGTTGCATCCCGAAAAAATCACTGTTTGATGCGGTTTACATGCCGGCGGCGTAATTGGCCCATATTTTTTCGTTGACGAGAACGATCGCCACGTTACTGTGAATGGAAATCGATTCCGCGACATGATAAACGATTATTTTTGGCCGCAATTCAATGGTATGGACTTAGACGACATGTGGTTTCAACAGGACGGGGCCACAAGCCACACAGCGCACGCTACAATTGATTTGTTGAAGAGTAAGTTCGATGAGCGCATTATTTCCAGAAATGGACCGGTCGAATGGCCGCCGCGCTCGTGTGATTTGACGCCTCTAGACTATTTTCTTTGGGGTTATGTGAAGTCATTGGTCTACAGTAACAAGCCGGCGACGATTTGTGAGCTCAGAGCCGATATTGAACGCCAAATTGCTGGAATTTCGGCCGATTTATGCAAAAGAGTGGTCGAAAATTGGGTTCAACGATTGGGCTTCGTAAAACGTGCACGCGGTGGTCATGCAAAAGAAATCGAATTTCATACTTAAATGTATATGTTCAAACTCGATAAAAAAAAAAAAAATTAGTTAAAAAAGTCAAACTGTTTGTGTTTTATTCAAAAAAAAAAGTTGAAGCGCTCTTACTGAAAAACGGTTTACATAGGTCTTATATTACGTTTTCGTGTTAGTTTATCTGTAGTTTTATACTTTATTTTTAAATTTTTTTCTATTTCTTCATACATACATACCTTTGCTGCTACATAACAGTTTCATGCAGCATATTACACTGGCAATACAAAAATCTACATAACTTGAGTGCACTTAGGAATTATGTTGCAAAAATGCGCTGAAAATAAATATTCTCCTTCACTTCACTAGCACTTGCACATTTTCATACTCCATAAATGCCTTAGTGCACCGAAGAAATGCAGTCCACATCACCGAGCCTGTGTCCCCAAGCAAAGACTTCCCGAAAAAATACTGGCCCTCCAAGCCAACAAATTCATTCAGATGACAAATATTCCCTACCGAAATTTGCAAATATTTGTGAAATATATTTTTCATTTGGCCCTTTAGAGTGGACGTACAAGTTAAGAGGAAACTTTTATTGAATTAGTGGAATCCAAAGAGCCAAGTGTCGGCATGAAAGTGGCCATCACCACCACAACAACAAATAAACCGCAAATTGCAGCGGCAAGAATTGGAGTGGAATGTAAGTAGTTGAAAGAAATGCCTCAAATAGCTGAGGATGGCCAGAAGGCAAAGTGGCCAACAAAGTGGAAGAATAGACATTAGAGTACGTGGCTAGTGGAAGAATGCAAGTGGCTAGTGGGAGAGGAAGTTTGGCAAGAGGAAAGGCAGGAAGTTGTGAAAAATAAAAAGGTATTTATCAACATAATTACATTTTTAATGGCTTTTTAAACCACAAAAGCCGTACAACAAACATACAAAAGCAATTGTGGCGATGGCAATAGCAACAGCACGAAAAACATCAAGTAGGGAGGTGCTAAATTCGGTACGGATCGAATTTCTTATATCCGCATACATTTAAATAAAATCTAATTTTTGCTGGTTGTTAATTTTGGAATAAAAAAAATCATAGACGATGCGAGTTATGGCTTATAACATCAGGTGGACGCAACGAAATTTTATTTTTAACATGTAAAAAGTAGGCGGGGTTTCTATCCGATCTCAATAATATTTATGATAGGTCTAACAAAGGTCGGAAGCAATATATATATATATAATTGGCGCATACACCCTTTTTGGGTGTTTGGCCGAGCTCCTTCTCCTATTTGTGGTATGCGGTTTGATGTTGTTCCACAAATGGACGGACCTACAGTTTCAAGCCGATTCCGAACGGCAGATATTTTTTTATGAGGAGCTTTTTCATGACAGAAATACACTCGGAGGTTTGCCATTGCCTGTCGAGGGGCGAGCGCTGTTAGAAAAAACTTTTTCTTAATTTTGATCTTTCACCGAGATTCGAGCCGACGTTCTTTCTCTGAATTCCGAATGGTAGTCACGCACCAACGCATTCGGCTATGGCGGCCGCACTACGTGCACAAAATTTAAAAGAGTTTTATTAAGCCGTTACACGCATGTTTTTTGGGAGTTGGACCTTCGTACGTTGGTAATGATCACTATCAATGAGTTGCATGAGCTTTACGATGATATAGACATAGCGCAACGAATAAAGATCCAGCGGTTTCGTTGGGTGGGGCATGTCGTCCGAATGGATACAAACGATCCGGCTCTGAAAGTACTCGATGCGGTAACAGCTGGTGGTAGCAGAGCGTTGAAAAGATCCTCCTCTGTGTTGGAAATATCAAGTGGAAAATGACTTGGCTTTACTTGGTGTGCCCAAATGGCGGCGATTAGCACAAGAAAGAAACAACTGGCGCGCTTTGTGCTTCCAAGTCTAGGTAGGTAGGTAGGTAGGTTAGATGGCAATAGTACCCAAGGTACACTAAAAGTAGCTCTTACATGCCGTTTTGATATCATAATATGGACCACTACCTGCGAAAAAAAAAAAAAAAAATGGGGAAGAGAAAGCCGTCTACTGTAGTGGAGGAGTCTCACTGAAATAATTAAATTTTTGCTTGGTTCATCGCGGACAAGGTCAGATGGACATATCTGGTAAAACGACTCCTCTGATCATTTTGAGTCTTTTGGCATAGGTATGTCTATATCTAATTGAATCAATTTATGAATTATGCTTTCCTTCCATACAACCGTTATGTGAATTAAATTTTAATACCCATGCATAGATGCGCGCGGGTATAAAAAAATTTCGAAAATGAGTCAATAAGTGCCAGGGGAAATGTACAAGGGAAAGGGATCGCTATGAAAGTTTTTCATATTTTTTTCTTTGCTGATGATTGCATTTCACAACTCAGTGACAAGTGGAAAATGAGAACAACGCTTGACTGGTTGAATGAGGAGGACTTATTTAAGTGGAACTAAGAGCATTTGTATTCGTATAAAGTTCTACTTTCCACTAAAGTTTCGATGCTTGTTATACAATTAAATATTATAAAAACCACAATAATACTATGTAAAGTGATATAAGCTTTTGAGCAAGCAACGAGCACAGCCATTAGAATTATAACGTCTTGGAAATGTCGTCTTTTGATTTTCCTTATCGGGAAACGGATCGTATCCTCGTAGCTTACATTTCTTATTCACGTTAGGTATATATTTTTTCCCGATAGTCAAGCTGGGATCAAGGCTTTGACGATCTATAATCGTCAATTGCTGTAAGGAAAAGATCGTATCTTTTGGGTATGCATATTAAATTTCTCTGTTTCGGGTTCCAAGACATAGGAACTTAGAGCGAAACAAATTTACTCACAACTTCGCAAGGAGGTTTCCTTCCAGTCATATTGTTAAAGGGGAATTGCACAACTTATTTCTCGAGAAAGTGCAGATCCGATGGACCTCCATTTCTTCGTGTGCTATTTCGAACATTTTTTGGGCTCAGTGAAATAGACGGAGGACTCAGAAAGTCCTGGGGACTCCACGCCATTCAATATCCAAAAATTTGTAGCTGTAATGAAAGCTGTAAATGTCCAGGTTTTGTGTGCTCGTTTTTTCGATTGCCTGTGATAGTGCGCTAACCTTAATCCCATCAATCTTCTCCATTACTTTAACAACTCCGCCTGGCTGCAGATATCTGCCCGTTGGAGGCCTCATAGTGGTATCAAAACAGCGTTTTAGTGTTACTTGGGGAGTGCCAAACTGGCACTTCAACCATCCTAGCTAATTACTTAGGTCTATGGGTGAAAATGTTCGTTTGCCCAAGATTTTGTAAAATTTATACGGATTAATTTATATAAATTTATATTCCTTTCTTTTGAGGTTTATTATCTACTCAACTCCGCAGATGGAATAGTCTCTATTTGGATAAAAACTGTACGTTGAATAAATGTGTACATTTAAACTGCCTTCGCTGGCGCTTTCCCACTTTTAGACGGATTGCTCGTATCATGTCTTCAATGATTTCAATAACTCGCTCATTTTGTGCTCAAGACTGACACCATTATTCTTAAGAAAACCCCATGTGACTAATGATCACCAACATAGACACTTTTGTTTACCTGGGTAGTAGCATTGATTAGATTATCTCCCGAATAAACAAAGCGGGTCCGGACTCACAACTTCGAGTATTTTCTGCGTGCAAACAAAACTCATTCTTTTCAAGTCTTTCAATGCTCTATAGGTGCTGTTGTATGCTCGGGAAACTTGGCTCTTAAGCAATTGGATTGCAAACAAAATTCAATGCTGTCTTAACAGACTGCGCAGGATATTAAAGATCTGCGAGCACAACACTAAAAGAAACGACGATTGGATTGGATTGAACGATGGTATGGATTGGGCACGTGGTTCGCAAGAATGTAAATCAAGTGTGTCGTCAAGCCCTGGATTGAAACCCGTAAGGTGCTCCCAAGGTTGATCCTCCAAAAATATCGCGGAGGAGAACGGCTCAGAAAGAAGTCGAGGAAAGACTTCTAATGAAATTAAGCAAACGATTTGCAAAAATCAGAACCACATGCAGCTGTTCTATTGAGGCTCTATGTGCCAATGGGAGAAACAGAAAAACAGGTTGAAAAATAATCCCCAATATAGCGCGAAGAAGAACGAGATATGTTGGCTGGATGCGGCCGGAAGAAAGGCACATGCGCTCGGCCCAACACAGCTCTGTCTTAGATTTTCTTAGAGAACTCGGCTTGGATGAGGTATTGTGATAAGTAGAGGGCACAAAAGACCATGAGGTCGAAATGCAACTTCATTTTCATTCATTCGTTTAATGATAACTTCATCGAATAGTGGAAAAGGTGGCTTTCCAGTTTTTAATTTCACTTTTCATTTGTCTATCAAATATAAACTGTCGACCGAAACTAACCAATGTTGAACAAAACGTTAAACATCAATCGTCGTAGAAAAGATTTGGTGGCTGAAAATCGTTCAATCGAGTTTTTTTTCTTTTTGGGCAAATTGTTTTGATATGAGTGGCATCTCAACTAGTTTGGTTCCAAAAATACTCAATTCATTTGAAAAAGAGTATCGTTAACGGGAGAGTACCGAGATGAATTCTGACTATGACGCGATCATCTACTGCATTGATGCTTTGTATGTATATTGAGTTTTAGATCTGTGATTTGGGCCCCTAAGCAACCGTCTAATGGAGCGAATATCGTACCAAGGCTGAAAAGATACCGAAAATTTGCGCCGCAGTCGTGAATATTTTAGGCGTCGTTTACGGGAAGCTTTCTATAAAAGCATGACATACTTGTGGCGAAGGACATAAATAGTTTGGAAAGAGTTCAAAGAAATGGAAAAGACCTTGGCGTACATAGATGGCAGTGGATAGTGGTGAAAGAAAACAAAGTCCCCTTTTCATCGATCACAGTAGTACGCCAATGTTCCAGATTACCTAGATTACAATTTAATTCATTTTCGCTATGACCACCCCTTTCCTTACATTGGTTCAACTATGCCAGGTTATGTAATGTTGCACCACCTACTGAGTCCATTCAGTTAATAGGTTGTTCAATAAGAAAGGGCGTTGCTACTAGCTTTATTAGCCCGAACTACACAGCTCCCGAGTTAGAAAAGGCGGAGCAAATTCAGAAAAAAGTGTCTGTGAAAGTGTCATTCTACTGAAAACAATAGGGAAGCTTGTATTGCACTTGCATATGTCCTTTATATTCAGGTATTTAAATCAAATTAAGTGATCAGTCCGATTCTCCTTTCATTGGTCTTCTCCAAGACTTGGCGAATTGGGAATATCTGGTCGATGGTGGATTTTCCTGGTCTAAAGCCACACTGATAAAGTCCAATCAGTTGCTTGATGGTGGGTTTTAACCTTTCACACAATACGTTCGGTAGGACCATATAAGGGATATTTAGAAGTCTAGTACGCGATAATTGGCACATATTGCAGTATCACCCTTCTCGTGAATTGGGCAGAGTACAATTGAATTCCAATCGGCAGGCATGCTTTCATCCGACCATATTTTGCATAGAAGCTGATGCATCCACCTTACCAGCTCCTCGCCGGCGAGTTTGCTTGGAATAGTAAAGTCCTCTCTTGGCGAACAAAATCATTATATCCGTCCTATTGTATGGCGTAGACTCTTGGACGAGGACAACATCCGACGAGGATGAGAAAGATGTTTGGATCTTTGCCCATTGGCGACGGCGAGTATCGCAGGCGATAGAACGATGAGCTGTATGAGCTTTACGACGACAGGGACATAGTGCGGCGAATAATGATCCAGCGACTATGTTGGCTGGGTCATGACGTCCGAAATGGATGCAAGGCTCTGAAAGTATTCGATGCGGTATCAGCTGGTGGTAGCAGAGGAAGGGGAAGACCTCGGCCAGGACGAGAAAGAACCGACGGGGCGCTTTGTGGGCCAATAACAGACCATTATGTGGCTCTCAGCGAATTTGACCGAATCAGTTGATGGTCTGACATAGGCTTGGCTGTGAATCGGTTTGTTTACGAAAAAAATCAACACAATATCACTTCATTGCAGTCTGAACAACGACTGATTGGACGAGTGTGCGAATATGTATTTGGACGAGGTTAGGTTTGGATAAATGACTGTCCTTGCAAGGGGTCCACTTGGACAAATATTCAAAAATTGTTCGTTGTGTTACCCTATAGGGGAGGGGAACGGTAAAGGAGAAGAGAAACAATCAGACAGGAAAAGGAAAAAAGGAAGAAGGCGCTTTGGATTAGAGAACGACGACCAACAGTTTTTTTTCCGGGATGACGTCCAGGAAGAGGGAACTCTCATGAGTACTGCTATACCGGCATAGCAGTATCCACGACTTGTCGGCTCACAGCTACACCTACGTACTAAACACCTCTCCACTATCTACCACTCTCCCCGCGGGACTGTCCAAGAAGGAATTATCTCACGGGGCTGGTTAGCTCATAGGCTGCTAGTTATTTCGTCTACGAACCTCCGCGCGTCTTAGAGCAGATTCGCTTCTAGTTATCGCTCGATTTTAGCATAAAATCTATAATATTTTCTCCGTTTAAAATACCACAAGTTTCGGGAGCATAGCGTGGGCATTGGAACAAGACGCGATCAGCGTCTTCTTCCCTATCCGTACAGATTGGGTAGTTTGGGGAACTGTCATGACCGAGTCTATGGAGGTATTTTCGAAATACTCCGTGGTCTGAAAGGAATTGGGTTAGGTGGAAGTTTGTTTCCCCATGGTTCCTTTCTAACCACGTCGTAAGGATGGGTATTAGCTTATGCGTTCATCTCCCTCTCGGTGATCTGTTCCACCGGTCTTGCCAGTGGGCGATCGAACGGCGTCTTTCTTCTTCTGCAATAGTTTTACGACTTGCTCTTCCGTCGAGTTCAGATAGCCTTATATACAGTCTCTGCATTTCTTCCACCAAAATGTCCACGGGGACTAGCCCTGCTATAACGAAGGAAGCATCGTCCGAAATTGTACGGAAGCCGCAGATAGTTCGCAAAGCGCTTAGCCGATAGACGGGTGTCAGTTTTTTTGTGAAGCTATTTAAGTTCAGTGCATCAGCCCAGATCGGCGCGGCATACAAAAGAATCGAGCTGACTACCTGCTATATAGCATTCTTTTGCTGTGGCTAGGTCCGCCATTGTTTGGCATGATTCGCGACAGGCAGGACTGCACACTCAATGCCTTTTTCACAGCGTATTCCAGGGGCTTTTTGAAGTTTAAACGGCTGTCAACCATCACTCCTAGGTATTTTATAGCAGGTTTTGAAGTAATGGTTACAGACCCAACATTCTACAGCTAATTCCAGCTTCATATACCTTAGTCAAGTCTTGATCCTGCTTACTGATTCGCTTGCGATCCTCTCAATTTCGTGATATGTTTTGCTACCATGCTGATATGATATACTCCTCAGCGCCTTTGTCACTTCTAAACTACAGTTTACGGTCCCTGAAACGTGATATAACCAGGCGACCCTATTTTTTCGCGATTTTCTAGTATACGCCACCAACAGTGGCGATTTACGTTCGTATTAACCTCTTCAAGCGAGTGTGTGAATACATGTGAATTGATCGTGCAGAATTCGGCTGTCGAGTCCCGTGTTACGTGGCAACCGAAGTTGCTCGCACAATTTTATTGTTCACGATAGTTATTGGCCCCACCTGGTAAGTCTATCAGCCTTGTGATCAGTCAGCAACACTTCACCCTGTCTCCAGTACCATATGCAGTATTCATGAGGAGTTGTACACTAAAATACGAATGCAAGCGCTTTCATACCTATACATACATATATGTATCGTTATCATATGTACCGTCATCCCAGCATAAGCCCGCCGATAAGCAATTAATGCGCAAATTGCATTTTCCCAACATACTCATGAAGCGATGTACATATGTATATACATAAATATGTATCAAAATTGAATGAAAAATCTCGTCTGCTCTGAACGTACATTCGATTTTGTCTTCTCTGTTAAATAAGCAAATAAATTACGAATTCAAATTAATACAAAAATGTCGCCATATGTGAAAGCAACAAGTGCCAGTATCTGTTCATACATACATCTATCAATACATTCATACATAAATCCATACATACATTCATATATACAGACATACTCTGTTGTTACGCAAATGACATCAGATACGAGTGACCTTTAGCCAATATACACAGGCTCGACGAAAGGAGGAGGAGTTAAATCTATACAATACTTTTTGACATGAAGGAAAAGCCAACTCAATGGTTAAATGACGAAATTGATTTAAAAGAAAATACTTTTTAGTATTGCAGGAATTTTTAATCGAACTTATGATTTGCAAATTTTGAATGATATCTTTTCTTTTATGTGGTTATTCGAAAAAATGGCAGAAAGAAATGGAAAGAGGGAGATAGTCAAGGAGGGAAGGAGAAAAGTATCAGAGGAAGAGATAGGAAAGAATAAATACAAATCTGTAAATATACTCCAGTTTTAGAGAACGAATATTACTCATTCTCACGACATCAGAACCCAAAATTTGTAGCCGTGCTCTAGCAAAGGCAGGACACTCACAGAAAAAGTGCTCAGTGCTACCCGCCTCCTCAGGGCAAGACAGGCACATTGGGCCCTCAATGATTCCAATGGTGGTCATATGCTGACCCCATGGGTTGTGTCCTGTAATGATGCCGACCATCAACCGAATGTCTTTCCTTCCAAGTTTTAGTAGAAAGTTTGAAAGTTTTTTGTTCGGACTTGTCACAAAAGACTTTGCAGTTCTGCAGCGTTCTTCCGCTCGGACCATCGCTCTTTATGTAGATTGGCTACATAATCGCTGATCCAATTCATGATTCCTGCGGAACTGATTCCGATTATTGACTCTGGCCCTTGTGGGGGAACCGATGATCCACGGTTGGTCAATTCATCGGCAATATCGTTTCCTTGAACACCGGAGTGTCCTGGAACTCATATAAGTACAAACCTGTTCTGTCTTCTTACATTCTTGAACAGTCTTTGAGGTTTGCTTCGCTCCCCATGGCTTAGGGATACTTATTACTATCGTTTAAGTACCATCCAGCTCCAGACCCTATTTAATTTTTTGACCCATCGGTAAAGGAAATATAGGTCAAACCTCTCTGAATGCATTCCGGATTGCTCCATTGCTCACACAATGGAAATCTGACATCAAATTTTCTTCTAAATGAAACTATGGGTATCAGGTCGTCTTTAGGTGCCTTAAACAATGGATACTGCTCAGATAGCAACTTAAAGATTTCTTTGTGTCGCGAAGTTCCGTCTTCGTACAAAGCCTTCTTAGGGATTTAACCGATGGTAGCGCCGAGACATTGTCCGCATATGCTTGGACATGAAAGCCGAGTTCCTGCATCTCCGCTAGTAGGGAGTCTACGACCAAGCACCATAGCAGCGGAGAAAGAATACCTTCTTGGGGACATCCTTGCTTAGCCTTGAAGGTGATTAGTTCGTCACTGTCCTCACCAGCGGTTAACAATTCATGTCGTTCGGCATATATTGAGTCAAAAATGGCATTATCAAAAGCTCCCTCAATGCCCTTTGTGTATTCGTCAGCTTCCAGCCCGGCTTCAATTTTGCCAACAAGATTGTGTAAGGCTGATTCACATGATTTTCCACTCTGGTAAGCATGTTGATTTCTACTAAGTGGACTTCTCGCCACCACTCATTCTAGACTTTTCAACACGAACGATGTCAAACTGATTGGTCTAAAACTTTTTGCTAGGGAATAGTCATCTTTTCCTAGTTTCGGAATAAATACGATTATTACGCTTCGCCATTGCGATGGTAGCTTGGTTTACAGCCCGATTTTATGCATAGAGATCAATCGGTGTTAGGTTGCGGATAGTCTCGACAGCTGCGGATGGAGTTGATTTCATAGCTCCCATAATGCAAAGCGCGGATAGTCGTTGAACTTTTACCAATGGCCTGAGATATGTTTTCTTCCTTACCGCCTTCCACCACACCAATATACCATATATGATAGTAATATAGGTCTAACAATTGCAGTGTAGCGCCAGTGCGAGGTGCGGGTAAGAGCAGGTGAGAGTCCCCATGTGGTTCCAAGCATCCTTTTGGATTTCCACGTCAATTTACTGCCCACTATTACTCCTACATACTTCGTGCAGGATTTTAGCGATAGAGAGACACCGTCGAGCGAGGGTAATGTCCACGCTGGAACTTTGCACTTCTTTGTAAAGAGTTAATATAATTAATTAATAATTTTGAGATTTAAAAAAATATTGCAGTATAGAGCTTTGTTAAGCCAAATATCGGTTCATTTTTATAAATTTGTAGGATAAAATGCACCTAAAAAATTTATATATTTTTTAATTTTTGGCGAACATGCTTTAAATCATTTTTGAAAACCACTCCAGACTCTCTCAGGTGCTGTTTGTTTATTAACACGTTGATTGCCAGACACATTTTAGTTCACCCAAGGCGCGCCGATGTGAACTTTTTATTATGCGATTCATATAATATTACCCTGAAATATTATTTGCAGCAAAAAAAAATTAGTTATAAAATCATGCATTTTTCGTGATGGAGATCACCGGCCACGATTGTCCTTTATTAAGTAACCCCGAAAAATATTGCGATTACTGATTTCAGGGTGAAATAAGCATGCATCTGACCTTTTTGAATTTTATCGAGCAGTTGCTTACAAGCAGGCTCGTGAATTTTGGCGTTAGACTCTTCGGTGATGCACAGATCTGTCTGGAGAGGTGCACTTTTCCCTCTTCTGTGGAGATCAACGATGATCAAGTTGTTGTTAGACCTAGAGAAGAGGAGGATCCAGGTTGTGGTCTACGCACACGGTGTAGCTATATTACTTAGGGGGAAGTTTCCAGTCACTTTCTATAGTCTAATGCAATTAAATTTAAAATTCAAAGATACCTGGGCCAAAACGTGTGGCTTAAGCCTCAATTCGGCCAAAGCGAAACTTGTACTGTATACAAGGAAATATAAAAAGCCCGAGTTTTGGCTCCCAACACTCAACGGAACTGTTCTACCGGTCGGGCACAAGGCAAGTTAATTAGGTTTAACCTTTGGCAGGAAACTTTCATGGAAGTTGAATGGAGTGTTCAGGATAGAGTAAAGAAGGCTGCTACGGCGCTCTACTCAGTTAAAAAATGTTGGCTTAAAATGGACCTTAGCCCCCCAAATAGTTCACAGACTATATACAGCTATTGTCAGACCATTTATGACTTCCGGAGTTCTGGCTTGGTGGTCAATTCTTGATAAGCAAACGTAAATCAAGAGGCTAGATTGTATTCATGGGGCGGCAAGCCTCAGTGTTACTACGCTCAAACCAGCGCAAACTTCTGCTCTAAATAATATATTATGCTGCATTTATTGCCTATTTATTTAATTTGATTTAATAAAATTTATGGGGTCCAAGAAATGTATGATTTTTTAGTCCCAGACCAGAGTTTTCTTCCGGCGTCCCTGAATATACACAAATTTGAACACTTATTTACAGCCTTTTTATTGTTGTTGTTGTTAGTGCAAGCCGACCGCCCGCTGTTGATAAAAAATGTGCGGAAAAATATCCACTTTACGGCAACATAATCGCATTACAAACTCCAAATATGAATTGCACAGCAATGGCACATAAAGATACAAAACCGAAACAAAAACGAATGAAATGAAAAACAAGAAAGAAATACAAATAAAGCGATAAATAAGTGAAAGAAAAAAATTTCCAAAAATGTGCCGTATTATAAAAAACCCCGCTGAAGGTACTTACATACATCCATACATATGTATGCACTTAATAGGAAAAGGGCGCAGTTAACTACTCGCCACTCGTCAGCTCGACTTGCTTGCCGTCCGGCTGCGCTAACATTCAAGCCGTGCGTCCATCAACCGGCCAGTTATTCAAGCAAGCAGTTATTAGTCGTTAGGTTAGACAGCCTTGCTGTTGCCGTTTTGTTATTGGTGGTGTTGTTGGATGTTGGCGGCGAGTGTGTTAATTAGATTTCATAATAAATATGTTGACTCCAGGCCCCTTGCAATGACCATGAAACGGCGGCAGTATTCGTATTTTAATTTCCGTTCGAGCCTGTGTAACGGAAATGGGCATAAAAATGCTATTTTGTTTCTCTTTAAGTGTTCAAATGCATTAAAAATATTACAATTGCTCTTTCTAGATTTTTGTTAAGCATACTGCAACAAAACTATGAAACGTTCCAATGTCAGTACTATTGATTTGCTTGCTGTCTGTACGACTTCGTTAGTTTTGAAAGAATTTTGTTATGCTGAATGTGGAAAGAGGAGCATAAAAATGTAGGAAGCCTTTTGTTTGATGCCGTCGAACAAATGATATGTGGGGCATGCTTCCTCTAAAACAAAACCCCCCTCTTAGGATGCCTTCCACCAAGGGACCTCATTTGCCCTACATCGTGGGGGCATTTGTGTCTATAAACCACAAAAGAAACCTGCGTGCAGACTCTCTACCTATGACGCATGGAGGTTAAACGTCGCTGTTAGTCTCCATAACATTCGTTGTGAAGGAGATGGAACTGCAAAAGGGTGCGTTAATATCACCATGCTCGTGAGTCGTTAAATCAAGCATCTGTAATTATAGTCGGTGCGTCTGGGTCATCTTCTTCTGGAACACTAATTCAACTTCAATTCAGCACTTTTCAGGAAGTTCGGTGTGATCAAACGCGGCCCAGGGCGTTGGTATTGTTTAGATCTAGTTTCCACTACTGAAACAGCTCTATTCTTTGTCTATTGTCTTTGTCTTGCCCTGCTAGCGTAGCGTACGCAACGTAAATTTCTCTCACTTGGCTGTTTGCCAAAGATCGTGGTTAACTCCTCACGTTCTCTTGCGAAGCTAGAACAGTAGAAGAGTACGTGTCGCGCGTCTTCACACTCCTCTGGGCAGCTAGAAAGTGTGGTGAAGCTCAGAGACTAAACCTATGCAGACAATACTGGAAGCAGTCGTGTCCGCTCAACATCTGAGAAAGGAAGTAATCCACTTCTATGTAACCACGTAGCAAGTCTAGGGATAAGTTCGTGTGTCCAACGACCATTGGGAGCTATATCCCATCTTTGGTGCCATTCGTTAAGTGATACACTTCGCTGTTCCAACTTTTGGTGTGCTTCTCGATATATTTATGTATATATGGAATGTATAAATGTATTATGTATCTTAAGTATATGCATATCGCCTGCTGCAGAAATGTCTTCAATTGTCTCGGTTTCGTGCTGAAATCCCAAAAAAACTTCTGTCTTTATCTACACCGTGAATCCATCTGCCCATTTCAGCCTGTTGATTCTTATCGTGGTTATTAACGATTGTTCATGATTACAGCGCTTCTGCCATTCGTCTTTATCACATATCGCACCAAAGCTTCTCCGCAGAATTCTCCTCTCAAAGATCAGCAGCTTCTGTTTCATCGCATCTCAGAGTGACAAGGTTTCACTACCACGTAACAAAGTTGCAATAATAATTGAGCGGTACAGTGAAACCTTCGTTCTCCTGTTTAAAAAGCGGTTCTTTAGCAGGTTGCACAAACAGAAAAAGCAGCTTTTCACCATAAGAATTCTGTGAGCAATATCTGCAAAAATTTTGTTGTCATGATTGTTGTTACTTCTAGGTACTTAAATTCCTTCACTACTTCGAAACCATAATTACCGATTTTGTGTATTTGACCCACATTGTGTTCGATAAAGTGGAAAAAGCACTTTGGTTTTGTCTTCATTTATTTCTAAATCCATTCAATTTCCTGCTCGTTCTATACTTTCGAAGATTTCTATCAAATTAAGCAGCGCTGATGCCATGTATGTCAACAATTCAACCAGTTTACACAAAACATGTAGTTCCATTTGTCTTTACGCCTCAATTCCTGATAACCTTTCAATTGCAATATTAAAAATATGGCATTAGAGCCGCGAGTCCGTTCAGGGTGGCGAACTCTCTGCGATATCAAATAGCAGTATTACATAAGATGAAAATATGTCTTTACTTGTACTTAAAGAGGCATTGGTAAATTGAAAACTTTGAAGTTTTTTTCTCGACATTTTGGTTTTTGGATTATGACGCTCTTGCAGCAAATTAGCGATATATACAAAATGAGCGGTTACGTAGTGCGGAATTAGGTAACCTTTTTCCATTCCTCTGTCCATCAGTTTACGATGAACAATTTGAGGCACCTCAATAAAATTTGGTAGCTACAGACACACTAGCTTGTATATACTACTGTGGGCAAAAAGTAAGGTGAATTTATTTGTCAAAGTTCGCGGGATTAAAATTTCGCTCTAGTTATTTTTTTCATGAGTTGGCAGCACAGTCAATAACATCTGGGCCAACTTTCATGTGAATGTCATTTTCAGTAATATATTTTCGCTTGTGTTTACCAAACGACCAAGAGTGCATTTTTCGATTTTTACAATGTCTGATTTGATTGAGCAGAGAAGTGCCATCAAATTTTGTTTGCGGAATGAAATTTCGGCTGCGGAAACGTATGGCATGTTGCAGAAGGCATTTGGTGATTCGACCATGTCGCAGAAAAATGTTTATAAGTGGTATAAAGACTTCAAAGAGGGTCGAGAACGTGTTGATGACTTGGAGCGCTCCGGACGACCATCGAGGTCATCAGATGACCAACACGTCAATAAAGTGAAGGAGTTAGTGCTCACAAATCGTCAGTTGACTGTCAAAGACCTTACTGATATGATCGGAATATCAGAAGGATCTGTGAAAACCATTTTGAAAGACCATTTGGGCCTAAGAAAAGTCAAATCTCGTTTGGTACCGAAAACTCTCAATTTCTTGTCGTGCACTATGAATTCCTTCCATCTGGGCCAACTGTTAATAAGGAATATTATTTGAGCGTTATGCGTCGTTTACGTGAAGCAATTCGTCTAAAAATACCAGAATTATGGGCCAACAACTCTTGGTTTTTGCATCACGATAATGCACCGTCTCACACTGCACTCGTTCTTCGTGACCATTTCGCCAAAAATTCCACGCATATCGTTCCGCAACCATCGTATTCGCCTGATTTGGCTCCGTGTGACTTCTGGCTATTCCCAAAACTCAAGAGACCACTCCGGGGAACGCGTTTCGAGTCGATTGAGGAGATAAAAGCTGAATCGAAGAAGGTGCTGATGGCTACACCGGAAATGGACTATTTGGCATGTTTCGGGGATTGGAAAAATCGTTGGCATAGGTGTATTTTATCGAGAGGGGATTATTTTGAAGGGGATGAAATTGATTTACAAGAATAAATAAAGATTTTTCATTTTACAACCAAATTCACCTTACTTTTTGCCTACAGTAGTATGTATGTTTTTTGAGTTTGGCTCAAGAGAATTAGGTTTGGTATAGAAAATATGCAAAGCAGGACAACATCTTCTATATAAACTTCAGTAATTAATATAGCAGATATTGTATTTGAAAAGAAATCAGAGAGAAGAAATATGCGCATTAAAAAATGTTTTCTTCGAGTAATTATAATAACATGTATAAATATACGTTGTAGAGAATACTTAGTTGACCCCTACCTGGTTCCGTTACTTTTCTCTCAGCAAATTTGAAAGCATCAGCTGATTTTCGTGACGTCAGCCTATTGCAAATGGTGATTAGTGTGACCAGATTACCATTTTCGTAAGCTCATTTAGCATGTTTTGTTCACTCGCATCGGAATTTTAGTTCTTTCTTCTTGACATTTTCTCTAGCCTCTTTTAATTACAGTTTGATGTTTATAATTATGTAAAATAGCCGCCGTAGATGAATGGGTTGGTGCGTGACTACCATTCGGAATTCAGAGAGAACGGAGGTTCGAATCTCGGTGAAAGACCAAAATTAAAAAAAGTGTTTTTCTAATAGCGGTCGCCCCTCGGCAGGCATTTGTAAACCTCCGAGTGTATTTCTGCCATGAGAAAGCTCTGCCGTTCTGAGTCGGCTTGAAATTGTAAGAGTTGGCTTTTTATATACAAATATATAACTATGCATATTAAAGAAAAAATCGTTTAATCACCATTACAATAATCCCTTAAAAAACGATCAAACATTTTTAAAAATATAAGATTTTTAATTTTTGAAGATGTGATCTGTGACCCTTAAATCCCTTGTAATAAAATTGCCTGCCAAAAAGTGGAATGCTACTTAAGTATATGGAAGAAGCGGATAACGAACATATTTTTATTGCTTAGTTATTTGCACAAATTAATTTCAAATAGTTTTCTACTAAAGCCTCTATTTCGAACTTCGAAGACTCATATCTCGAAACTGGAGGCTAAATGCGAAAATCAAAGAAATTCCGTTTTTAATTGTGACTCAATCTTTAAAAAAATTGGTTTGGTCCAATACCCAGAAAAAAAGTTGATTTTGCCGTATACAAGGTCCAGCACTCGAAGTGTAACCAACTTCAGACCGCACGGGCATCAGCTGTCTGTTAATTGGCTAAATGACAGTCCAGAGTATTGTTTATAAGCGCGCGGAAGCTTTTTGCCGAGAGTAAACGCGAAAAAAGAAAATCAGTAATTTGGCTATAAAATCACAATCAGCGATTGTTCGTGAGCTCGAGCACCTTAAAGTAAATAAAGTTTTTGTGTATCGCAGCATTACTCGTTATAATGATACTGGTTGCGAAACGTCATGGAGTTAGTCATCAAAAACTGCAACGTCACGTGAAATGGTTCAAATAGTGAAGAAGCGACTTGATGGAAATCCCCGACGAAGTGCTAATCAAATGGCGAAAGAACTGAAAATATCTCAAATATATAATATAGCATCCCTCGCATACTGAAAAATGATCTCAAAGTCAAGCCTTACAAGATCCAAAAGGCGCATGATCTCACACCAAAGCAGCAACAAGTCAGACTTGAGAGAGCAAAAAAGTTGCCATGCTTGGGCGAAAGCGGTCAATTTCCGAACATTGTGTTTTCTGACGAGAAATTTTCCGAATTGGCAAAATCGTGAACTCCCAAAACGATAGGGAATTTGACCGACCGTTCATACGAGAATTTGAATCATCGATTGGCCACCAGATGGCAGCTGCCACCACAGGTAATGGCTTGGGTCGCTGTAACCGCAGATGGGCGCTCTCCAATCATTTCAATCGAGCCTGGCGTCAAGGTAAATGCGAAATATTATCGGGAAAGTATTCTGTAGGTTACTTTGTAGCTAAGGGCAGACAAGCATTTCGGTGGCACACTATAGACGTTTCAACAGGACTCGGCACTGTCTAACAAATCTCGAGTGAACCAGGAATGGTTAAAAAACAACGTTCCGAAATTCATAAAGTCCACACAATGGCTCTCAAATTCACCAGACGCGAATCCGATGGATTATTATCTTTGAGCCACTTTGGAAAGTAAGGTCCGAACTAAAAGATTCACCAGTCTCAAGGCGATGAAAAAAGTCATTATCCGCGAGTGGGCCAAAATACCTGCAAGTCACATTCGGGCGGCTTGCGATTCGATTTTGGATCAAGGCAAAAGGTGGTCATATCGAGCAAAAGTAAATTGATTTTTAATTTTGTATACCTTGAATTGAATGAAAGTAAATTCCCATACTAAATTTATTGCCTTTTTAAATGGTTATTTGCCGGATCCTGTAGTGTGAGCGATGAGAAACTTGGAATATAAAATGCTTTTAAAGTCAGAAACACGTTTATAATGTGTACAATGTTGCGAAATGCGTGTGGAAAAATAATGGCTTTCTATAGGACTATGAATAAGTTCGTGCGGTTTTTTTTCGAAATTTGAAACTTTATTGACGTAAAATGGTTACAAATTTAATATTCAAAATATTGTCCATCGCTTACTACTACTTTTTCCCATCTTTCTGGCAATTCACGGATTCCCTTTGTGAAAAATTCGGTCGGTTTTGCCGCAATCCACGAATCGATCCATTTTTTGACTTCATCGTAATTACGGAAGTGCTGGTCAGCCAGGCCATGTTGCATCGATCGGAAGAGATAGTAATCGGATGGCGCAAGGTCTGGACTATACGGCGGGTGGGGTAGGACATCCCATTTGAGCGTTTCTAAGTATGTTTTGACCACTTGTGCAACATGTGGCCGAGCATTGTCATGTTGCAAAATAACTTTGTCGTGTCTATCGGCGTATTGCGGCCGTTTTTCTCGCAGTGCTCGGCTCAAACGCATCAATTGTCGTCGGTAGACATCCCCCGTAATCGTTTCATTCGGTTTCAGTAGCTCATAATACACAACACCCAGCTGGTCCCACCAGATACACAGCATAACCTTCAGGCCATGAATATTCTGCGCCGACGTCGATGTTGAAGCATGGCCAGGGTATCCATACGTTGCCCGACGTTTTGGATTGTCGTAATGGACCCACTTTTCATCGCCAGTCACAATTCGATGCAAAAAACCCTTTCTTTTGTGCCGTTGAAGCAGTTGTTCGCATGCCATAAAACGGCGTTCAACGTCTCTTGGCTTCAATTCATACGGCACCCAATGGCCTACCTTTCGGATCATTCCCATGGCTTTTAAACGTTTGGAAATGGTTGATTGATCAACTCCCAAAGTTTTTGCAACCTCTTCTTGCGTTTGAGCCGGATCTTGATCGAGCAATTCTTCCAATTCGGTATCCATGAACTTTGGCGGCGCACCCTCGCATTCTTCGTCTTCCAAGCCAAAATCACCACTTTTAAAGCGTGCAAACCACTTCTGGCACGTTCGCTCAGATAGAGCATGCTCACCATAAACTTCCACCAAGATACGATGACTTTCGGCTGCTTTTTTCTTCATATTAAAATAATGAAGAAGAATTCCCCGCAAAAACACATTATTTGGCACGAAATTCGACATTTTCAAGTGTGGTAAAAATATTGTTGTTTACGCTTCAAATAAAAAACTTATACTGACGTTTGTGCCTTACGACAGTAGCTCTCCAATGAATGTTTGGAAATGTGGATCGATGGAATAATAATCAAGTTACGCCATCTGTTGTAAAACCGCACGAACTTATTCATAGTCCATTAAGTTAAAGAAATAGTCTTCCAATTTTCTGTCTACAGCATTTCAAACCGTCTCGCATTATAAATTTGCGCCTTATACCCTATGATCAAAAAGTACCGGGAATGTTTAGTTTAAACGAACTGCGCACGTGGGAACCGGTCCATATTTTTATTGTTTTATTTCTTATGCTTTTTTGCGCCATATGATCATTAGTGTCTGCCTGGCCGGCCGGAAATGTGGGCAAACAATTCTTGGATTTTGCATGATGATAACGCGTCATTGCACCGAACCCAAATTGTGCTGGATCATTTGACCAAACACCAAGTAAATACCATCGTGCAAGCGCCGTATTCACCTGATATGACCCCGTGAGACTTCGTTTTGTTTTGCAAGTTGAAGTTACCACTTCGTGAAAGCAGCTTTCAGTAGAAAGAGGAGATCAAAGATAATGCGACGAAGGAACCGAAGGCCATCCCTTTGTCGGCTTACCAAGGGTGCATGGAGGTCTGGGTTAAACGTTGGCACCTGTGTGTTGCTTCAGACGGGTCATATTTTGAAGAAGATAAAGTAAATTTGCGTGAAATTTAACTCTGTTTTGTTTTATTTAAACACTCCCGGTACTTTCTGATCATAGGTATGACTATAACTGTGATAATGACTAAGCGCTGAGTGTACAAAGTTTGTTTCCGGTTCAACTTACGACTCGCCTTCACTCATTTTTTGTTTATTTCACAAGTAAGTTCAGGTACCCGCGTTGACTTGAAGCGGGTTAAAATGTCGTTAAATGTTTTTGGTTCGTAAACTTGTAGTAAATACGAGCTTTGCGCTCCGCTTTTACGCTTGCGAAGTCCACTTCCGTAAATTAGCGCTAAGTGATACATGAGTTGTTGTTGGTGTTGCTGAAGCTGGCCTAACTAAAGTTGTTATTCATTCATTCACTTGCTTTTTGACCGTAAAAACCAAACTTGACTTGCGCTCCGTACTCAAGAGACTCGTAACTGTATAACACTTGTAGTTATCTCCCTTGCACGCTTGGCATCACGCTAACACTTTCACACTCATTACCGCTAAGCTGCGATCGCAATCGGAGGTTCAACAAATAAACAAAACGAGCCGACCAAAATAAACACAGACAGTTAGTGGTATTGTTAAGACGCGCATCAGCCAAACAAGTGACTTTTCACGTAAATATCTAACCTATATTGAACGCTTTATACAGTTCGAGTATTCATAATAAAGATTTTATTACCTAAAGAAATATGAAATGTGAATTAAACTGTTAGAGCTGCGGAGAATGTGCGTCCATCACGAGAAGAGCAGATGGAGACGGTTGCACGACAAAAATTGCGGTGCAGAGTAGCAGCAGAAATAATTGAAGTGGTTGGAGCAGCATTGCGACAACTATTGTGCTTATGGATGAAGTGAAGCTGATCGTGCGCGTAGGCCTCACAGTCTTTTGTTGGCCGCATCAGCTTGCACTTGAGTGCGGTGTAGCTTCAGTGTGTATATTTTGCTAGTGTTGTAAAGTTTCGGTTCGTATTGCTGGTTTCGGCGTGTTGCAATGATCGTGATTTGCATATTTATCTCACTGACGATCATCTCAGCCGTAAATTATTACAAGACACGTAGAAAACGCGCGCTGATCACTAATCTCAGTGGCCCATTTGCATTGCCGCTAATTGGATCAGTGCATAAGTTCTTGCTGCTTACGCCCAAAAGTGAGTTTTTCATTAAGCCAATAAGTTTTCGTGCTACTACATAAATTAGTTTGTTTGAGTGGTGAAGTGCAACAAAGAGAATATAATAAAACAAAAACCCTTTTTCATAAAAAATGTACCCGACTATAAAATGGGTAGATGAAAATGTTTGGATTCACTGAGAAGGGAAAAGTAAGTGCGATTTTACAACGAAAGAATTCGTTACTGGAATTTACGCTCTTTAGCCAAAGATACTATTATGCCAAATGTTTATTGGCGGATTCATTATATATATTTCGAAATTGGTAGTACTTGCCTCCGCAAAGTGCCTAAAGAGAAGATTGTACAATGTCCGAAATAAACAGAGAGAGATTTGCAATATTTAGAAAGAGAGAAAGAGAGAGAGAGAGAGAGAGCAATATTTAGAAAGAGAGAGAGGAATAGCTATATTTTGATAGGGCATGCGCCAATTTTACGCCGACAATGTAAACATAAAATAACCGAACGATACTGACTGATAAACTATTAATTCGTTGAAAAGCTAAGAGTAAGGGCGAGTTTTCATATACAGCTTTATTATTACTCTTTACCATGATTTTGCACTCTGTCATAAATACCTTTTTACATTAAAAAAAAGGTATCCACTTTAAAGGACGACAAAATGTTAATGCATAGAAAATTTAAAAGTAAGGAAGAGTTTACGGAGACAGCAGTCCAATGTCTTCTATTTGGTACTGTAAATACCTTTAAATTCCTAATTATGTCGCAAATATAAGCCGCCCACAGAATAAATGCAAATTTTTCATTAATTGAAAAGGTAAACGCGCGTTTTCATAGATCTACACGCGATTCCTCTTTGTTTTTACTTATCAGAGTGACTCTGTTAAAAACCCGACTTGGATATCGCGGACAAAAGCGTTGATGCAATTATAGGTAAAACTAAAGGCAAAATTACCAATTTAAGTAACTGATGACTTTTTTAGCTGCACGAGAACTATGGTTTGACAGCTGAGAATGCCAAACTATGTCGACATTTCTGTCAAGTCATTATAAGTCGCTTAATACCAGATCTCTGCTTCCAAATTGTGAAAATGTAATATACTTTGACTAAAAAAATATCTATTCGCTAAGTTCATAGAGCACTGGCGGCATTATTGTCCCATATTTCTTTCGAAATAAGGAAGGAGCTGGTGGTGCGGTGAATTGCGAGAGCTATAGAGTCATGCTGACTGAATTTTTGTTACCAAAAATTAATCAGCTAAACATCAATGGCATTCTTGGTTGCAACCAGATGACGCAACTTGCCATACAGCGCGCTTGACCATCTATTTATTGCAATATTCAAGCCATCCTTGACGCCATATGGCCAGATTTAGTGGAAAAAGTAGACGAAAGTCCGACTGATGAGCCACGTCGGACATATGCCAGATATCATATGCAAAAAATGAATGCCATGAAATTTTCTACCGGATTTTAATAAAAAAAATATTCATTCCAACAATAGTTTTGTTTTGTATTGTATTATCATTTTAAGTCCACAGGCTCTTAAAAATACCCATAATTTACATCCTACAGTTAACATTAGTGCCTCCAAATCGTTACATTTTAATTTACCCCGCCCACTTGAGAGAAGGGTGGATGATGGCGCATCACCGATTTGAGTTTTATATCAAAAGTTTTATTAAGCAAAAAATCGTTTTTTGTAGTTTCTGAAAATGGGATCGCATTCAATGATTAAATATATCACGTTTCAAAATCGGTCATTTTACTAAGATTTCTGTGCGGCTAACTAAGGAAAAAGTCTAATACATTTTAAATGGAATTGATAACCCCCCATTTTATCAGTTGATTCCGAAATATTTTTATGTTTATATGCACACTCCTATATTTAATTTTTTATATTTAATGAACTCAAGTGAAAATTTCACAGATTTCCTCTCCAAGTCGCGCGATTATCTCAACAAATTCGGCACTCTCTCGCACTGCTGGGCTTTCGATCGTCTCTTCATACTCTCTGCCGACTACGAGTTTGTCACGCAGCTTCTACACAGCCCAGATCATTTGAATACAGGCTACAACAATCTATTGCAACCGGTGTACGGTGTTGGTTTGCTAAGACGAAATGATGAAGAGTGGCGACAGCGCCGTCAACTGATTTCGTACGCGCTGCGGCCGGAGATATTAGCAGATTTCGCAGAGGTTTTTGCAGCGCAAGCGAATTTGCTGATCGATCAATTACGCGCAGAATGCGATGGCAAAAATAGCTTCGATATACAGCCGTATGTGGAGCGAGCCGTACTTGATGTGCTGCTTGCGACAGTGTTGGGCATGGAGAGAAGAGCACAGCAAGATCAGGTGAAGCCAGCGCAGCGGAAGTATACTCAAACAGTGTTGGCGTAAGTTGTTTCAAGCGATCAAGTAACATATGTATAAGCAAAAACAATACAACAAGAAAGAAATGAAGATATTGCATAATAAAATTTTGCTACTTTCAGACTCATCGATCTCTTCACAGCTCGTTTTCTCAGCTTACACTCTGCAAACTCCACAATCTATAGTATTCTGTGCCCGTTGAAGAAGCGGCTTCAGCAGCGTCTTTTGAAGACAATTAATCGCATAAACAATGGACTGATTGCTGAGCAACGCGCAGCCACAGCTACTACGTTTGATAAGTCAAACGGGATGGCCTACACAATCCAAGTGAATGAGTCATGCAACGACACACAGGCGCAGCGACGTGACACACTTTTGAAAATGCTGCTTGCAGCTAATATTGCGGGCCAGCCGCTGAGCGATGCAGAGATTTGTGATGAACTGAATACATTCATTTTTCAAGGATGCCTGCTAACACCTTCGGCAATTTCATTTGTGTTTGTGATGATTTCGCGACATCCTAGCGTGCAACAAAAGGTGCTCGAGGAGTTGCTGGGCGTATGGCCCAAGGGAACGGCACAAAAGTATACAATAGAAAATTTAATGAAGCTGAAATATTTGGAATGCGTAATCAATGAGACGCTAAGACTCTATCCACCACAGCCGATAATTGCGCGTGATCTGAAGCATAATTTCAATTACAGTAAGAGTTTCGTTTTTTGTTTTTGTTTTAATATTATAAAATACGCGATTTTGCAATTAATTTCCCATTTTAGCCCATTCGCAGCTCAATGACGGGGTGCTACCTGCTGAATCGGAGGTTTATATAAATATTTTCGATATGCTTCGCCAATCAACCAGCTTCACTGATCCTGAACGCTTTTGGCCGGAACGCTATAGCATGACCATGCCCATCCAAAATAGCGAAGTGCTTGCTTGGGGCATTGGTCCACGACACTGTGTGGCACAAAGGTACACCATGTTGCTGATGAAATCTGTGATTGCCCAACTGTTGTTGGCCTATGAAGTCTTGCCATTTGGCGAGGAGTTGCGTTTAGAAGTGAAAATTGTTTTGAGATCTTCGAGTGGTTGGCAAGTGGCGCTAAAGGAGCGTGAGGACTAGGTTTTTAAGCGCTTAAACATTTTTTTATACAATCGAGGCAATTTTAGTTGGTTTTTAATGCAAATAAAAGTAATGTAAGTACATTTTTATAAGGGAATAAACAAGGCAATATATTGCAAGGGGAAGCCATTAGAGCAACTACAACATTTACATGCATTTTATTTTGTTAACCAGAGAAACAAAGAAACAACAAAACAATTAAAACAAAAATATACCACTTTCACATTTATATCACCGCAAGGAATGAAAAAACCAAAAACAAATCAGCTGTTCTGCTATTCTACTATTGAGGTTACAAATTGAAAAGCTTTCTTATCTTACGGGCTTCATGCACACAGTCCGCGCCAAACCTATAGCACCCCAACATTTTGAACAGCTACGACTATTTTTCTTTTCATTTTTTGAATGTTTGCTGTTTTTTTTATTATTAACTTATTGTCTAACGAGACATACAAATCAAAGTTTAAGACTTTATACAAAAATTAGAAAAATTACACCAAATTTTCATCACAATTTCACGGTTTTTAATCAGACTTTCTACATGCCATCCCGCCATCTATCGTTACGTATTTGAACTAGGTATTATTTGAATAATGGTAACACTTAGCTGTCATCTGATTTGACAGAAAATTAGTTTTATTCTTCCGCTGAACGAAAATGGTTGTGTATACGCTCAAAGGACCGACCACCCAATGCGTTTTCGCTTCGCTTCATGGGCTTGGGATCGACTTGAAGAAGATGATAACTTTTATCGAAAAATCATCTTTTCGGATGAAGCTCATTTCCATCTCGGCGGGTATGTTAACAAGCAAAATTGCTGCATTTGGGGCTCAGAAAACCCGCATGCACTCGAAGAAAAGCCGATGCATTCACAACGAGTCACTGTTTGGTGCAGATTTTGGTCGAGAGGCATCATTGGTCCATTTTTCTTCGAAAATGAGCGAGGAGTGGCTGTAACCGTCAATGGAGAGCGTTACCGGGCCATGGTGAACAAATTTTTGTTCCGAGAAATTGAAGAGGAGGATATTGGTGGCATTTGGTTCCAACAAGATGGCGCTACTTGCCACATAACGAATGTTACAATCAATCTTTTGCGCACTGTCTTCGAAGATCGTATTATCAGCCGAAATTCTGATATCGTTTGGCTGCCTCGGAGCTGCGATTTGACGCCGTTGGATTATTATCTTTGAGCGGCCGTCAAAGACCAGTGTTATGCCAACAAACCAGCAACAATTGTTGCACTGAAGACCAACATACGCGATGTCATAGCTGAAATACAGCCGCATACAATCGAAAATGTGTTGAAAAATTGGACCGATCGTATGGGATGGTGCATGGCTAGCCGAGGCAGCCATATGAATGAAGTTGTGTTCCATCATTAACCGGAAGGATTGTACTTCAAAATAAAAAAAACAGTTTGGAAAAATATTAAGTAGTTTCTTTTTTATAGCATTTTTAGTTCCGTAAAGTTATATGGCGGACCCTGTAGATAAAACCCTTGGTATGCATTTTTATATGTATATTGGGTGTTTTTTTAAGACCTCGAGAACTTGAAGCAAGGAAAAGAAATTGAAAAATTGGCACTTAAAATCGTTTTTGGGTGTTTGACCTCCTTCTCTTATTTCTGGCGTGCGTCTTGATGTTGTTCGACAAATGGAGTGACTTACAGTTTTACGCCGCCTCCGAACGGCAAATGTCTTTTTTCATGCGATCGGTATTGGAAAGAAAATACTCTATTATTTGGTATTTTATGCATGGAGATTCGAACCTGTATGTTACATCTCCGAATGGTAGCCATGCTCCATCCCATTCGGCTACGGTGGAGGTGATAATACAAAACAGAAATGTTGTTTGAATAATCTTTTTTTTATTTTAATCTGATAGATAATTTCATGGCATTCATTTTTCGAATACGAAATCCGGCATAGGTCCGCCGCGGCTGTGAGTTACATAGTCCATTTTTTCAGTCCAAATTTTCACTACTGTTTCCAATAAATATGACCGTATGGCGACAATGGTGGCTTGAATGTTGGACTTCAATGCTTCAGAAGTTGCTGGTTTATCGGCATAAACCACAGCCCCAGAAAACGTAATTCGGAGTAGTTAAATTGCATAAAAGAGGGGGTCAGTGAATAGAATCACTTCTGGAAAGAAAGTTCGCACCCACCAAATAAAGCGTTTGTTAAGCGCGATGTACTGCAGCCAATTGCTCTATAAACCACGCGAACAGATTTATATTTTTTAACGTAAATTTCCCCAATTCGGAAGCGTTCTACTGACGTTAAGCGATTCATGATGACTTGCCAAGCCTTACTGAACAGAAGTTTGCCATTCTCAGCTTTCAAGTCATGATTATCAGTATCGATACTTTTCGTGCACCTAAGGAAATCACCCGATAAGATCCTCTAACTCCTAGTTGGAGCATAGGACGTTTAAAGCGTAACGAATTTTAATATAATAAAGAACAAGTTTAAAGTTGCTAGAAAATTCTGTTATTCTTTTACTAGTTTTTATCTTGGGGCTGCGCATTTACTCCATATAGCAAATATATGAATTCTAGAAATTCTAATAAAACCGTGGTGTTGCTTTTACAATGAGCATTCCAAACATTTGTTTTGAACATAGTTACGTGCGAACGTGTTTTTAGTGGTAAAAAATGACGTCCGCAATTATAGACCAATCACAATGCTCCCACCAGTATCTAAATTATTTGAAAATAACGAAGCGGATAATCGTATGTCTTCAATTGCAGAATCAATGGGACTTCGCAAGCGAAGAGTGTAAGGCCTCTGTCTAATCAGGTTGGTGGGCGAAATGTTGAGTTGATGACACCGAGTTCCAGTACTGAATCGTACACTCTGATGGTCGCAGAGATCCAACTATGGTGTTGAAATTGTCAAAGACTGCCGTTTGGTTTTTAATGCTGGATTGTAAAACAACATTATTTTTTGGTAAAACCTTCTAAAGGTAAGAAAAAAAAATTGTGAAACAATGTTTAATTATGTGGGTAACAGTCTCCAGGGGATTTCATCCTCACCAACAGCGTTCGATTTAATTCTAAAGGCAGATATTGCATTAAGAAATAGTTATGAAAACTCAAATTAAAGGGTTTTCCAATAAGAGGTGTTATTTTGATAAACGATCAATGGTTTCGTTCTTTGTTTGGCACGTAGCGCCGTCTTGTTGAAAATAAACGTTGTCCAGATCAATACATCCGATTCCGGCCAAACTGATTTTTGATGGAATTCCGGATCATTTTCATGCGTTTCAACGACTCAATCAGCAAAGACACGACGTTGTTGATGATCAGCCGGCTTGAGCTCCTGTGTTAACTGGACTTTATAAGCCTTAAGACCCAACTCTTTATGCAAAATACGGTGTAATGACGTTTGTGGAATGCCTAATTTCAAAGAAAGACGAGGAATGGACAAACCTGGGTTTTCTTCAACACTTTCGGCTACAACAGCAATATTCTCGATTTTCGGCTGTTCTTGAGCGACTTGCACGGGTTTTATGCATTTTTGGCGCTTTAAGGACTACCCCAAATAAAGCGTTGGAAGTGCTAATCAACTTGTCTGTACTAAATCTTGTTTGGAAGCACGTGACCATCGCCTCGGCGCTTAGATTTAAAAGAATGGCGCCATAAAAAAAAAAACCGTTTGTTTGGCCACGCCTCTATTTTGCTCGTTCGGAATAGCCACAAACAAGATACGGACCACTTAGTGGCAAACCTGGGGCCTGGTTAACCTGTTCATGGATGGTACAAAGTTGGACGGTAGGGTTGGAGGAGAAGTATTGTGCAAAGAGCTCCCAATAAAAATCTGTTTACCGGTCATAGTGACATTGCAGGAAACGGCGAAGCCGACGAGCTGGCCAGACAAGGGACCTATGAGGTAGTATCCGCGAAAGGGGAGGATCGGGATCCCCTTGACAACTTGCGCTCTATTCCTGAAAGGATGGGCTTTGCACCAACTCAGCGAGCGCTGGGCAAGTACCCGAACGTGTAAGGCCGCGAAATCTTTCTGACCACGTTTGGTTCGGAGGCGTTCAAGGGATATTCTGAGGATGACAAAATCTCAGTTCTCAAATTTTGTTGGCATCCTCACGGGGCACTATCCGCGGGGTATACTTGCACGGAGACTCGGAATTACTTCGATTCTTTCTTGCGTCAGCTGTATGGAGGAAGAGGTGGAATCATCTCAGCACCTGTTCCTTAGCTGCTAAGAATACTTCTTTTCTGCGCCTGCTGACATAGCAGGTCTTGATATCAAAAATCTGATGAACTTCATCAGCAGCATAAAGCGGCTAACATCGCCGCAAATTAGTCACCGTTCATTGTCCACAAATACTCAACTGTCCCATAAATTTATATACAAATGGTTTCAAGCTAGACAAAATGGCTGTGGAATATTTTCGGTGGAATTAGGACTGGAACTATCCTACTATTGGAAAAGACTACCGCAGCGTTTATCGGGCAGAAGTTCTAGCCATTAAAGAAGAGGCTAAATACGCATGTCGTAACAAAAATTGCAATAAATATGTTCTCGGATAGTCGGGCGGCCCTCAAATCAACCAATGCGGCTATACTAAGATCAATGGATGCACAGGAAAGCTGGCAGCCCTAAATAATATTAGTGCCATATTCAAGATCAGCCTAATTTGAGTTCCGGGGCAGAGATATATTGAGGGAAATTGTAAGCCTATGAGCTAAGTGGGAAAGGTACCACTCTTCAAGTATTTAGTGATAAAAGTACCATTGGGATGCCTATGACCACCAACAAACTAATAATCAAAAGCAACAATGTTCAAGAGGTCAATAGGTCATGGAGAGATGAAGACACATGCGTAACAGGTAGACTACTGTGGCTGCCAATAAAGATTATAAGGGATATGCTTTTCAAGGGAGGATATCTCGAAGATCGTGGCTTATATAACCGCTCGTTGGCTATTTGAAAATTGCAGAAGTTGTAGGGAAAGAGGAAGAGCAAGAAACAGTTGAGCACTTCCTTTGCAATTGTCCAGCCTCAGGTAAAATCAGAGCAGGTTTTCTTTCCATTTCACTAGAAGCGCTGTCCGGCGTGGAGTGGGACCAATCCTACCCTTCATAAAGCCCCAAAATAGTTTCGCGAAGAAAAATAAATGAGGTTCCCGTATCGCACAACGGTATCACCAGGGACCTGTAAGGTCTAAGTGAGTTGGTCGCACTACCACCATAACCTAAACTAACCTAACCTTTCTTAGCTTTTTTAAAATTTTGCAGTCAGGGCTGCTACATTTTTATACAAAAAAAGTGGATAATATTCGTTAGCATGTACTCGTATGTATGTGTTTCATCCTTTTACATTTCTTATAAACGAAATATTAATGTTACACCTTGAAAGAGATTCCACACATAGCACGCATGCGCATATACAAGTAAAAAAAACAGGCAATAATACATAAGTATGAACAAATATATTAAAATAACCAAGAGCGTCAACCAATGCATTCCAAAATGTTGCCGCAACATGTTGCCGTCGTATTGGACATGGCTTGCGTATTATTAGTGAAACATAATTCTTTCATTATCCAATCAAATCTGCTAGGGAGTTCACAAAGGTAAACGGAAAACACGAAATTCTTAGCTGCTGGTTATTTCGAAGTATTTTAATTTTCTCAAAAAATTCGAAATATTTTACACGTTAATATATAATATATTTACAAATGTACATGGCAGCAGAGTTTATTTTCTATTTTCTCTTTCTTTTACGACTGCTAATTAATGGTATTATACGCGTCAGAGTATTCAGTCAAGATTTATATAATATTTGGTATTTTTTACTAGATTTCTAATAAAGAAAATTCCAATAAATGAAAGTTGAATTTTGATTTATTAGATACTAAAAAAATAAGTTAAGGGGTGGCTTGTGTAGATGCATAGATTATAGGCGTTTTTGCGGCTGCTATAAATAAACAACGAACAATATTTTTACTTTCCATATTTTTATCAGACATTTATTAATCTTCTAACAATACAAAAAAAAAAAGCCAACTGAAAACTGAAAATTTTATTAGCCGTTGAAGTGGGGGATAAGAAAAATGGCGTGCTAAACCTGTCATGATTGTAAGCTTTCTAGTTATCTGAAATAAAAAAATTAAAAAGATTATTAATTTAGATTAATGCCACTATCGTACTAACTAAGAAAACGGGTACATTTTTTTATGCTAAATTACGGCTGTCCGCAAAAATAGTAAATTTTTCCTCCTTTTTTGGACATTTCTGAATTTTTTAAAAATATAAAAAAATATATGTGTCCCATTTGGTGTGTTTTGAGCGGGACCTTTAAGTCCCATTAGGTCTCTATATCATACTAATAAATGAATACCAAATAAGAATTTGGATGTTTCGTATCAACTAAAATACTGTATTTCATTTATTTTGAAAAAAAATAAAATTAAGTGAAATTATACAATATTTCATTCAGATATTATAGCAATCAACGCTTATGATAAGGAGCGAAACAATTCTTGCGTAGTGGAACTTCACATTCTTCACATATTGTTTTAGTACGCCTTTCAACATTTTTGAGGCGACAGCCAGCACATCGTTGTCTTGTGCTTCCTTCGATTGGTAGATGAGTAGCGGACTTTCCATAAGTCTTTTTCCTTATGGAAATGTAACCAGACCTTCCTCTGCGAATATTGGCGGCCGTTTTCGGATCTTCGGCAATCAGCTCTTCTGCCAAAATTCCTATAAAATCAATAATAAAATCAATGGCATCTTTTGACGACGTAGCTCTGAATATAAAATCCATGAATTCACAATGGACATCATCAAAAGTCGATAAAAAATTTTCTTCCGCCACTTATTGGATTTTCGGTTCAAATCATATAAGCCGGCCATTTGATCTGCTCTATCGACTCCTCCCTTCGACGTCACCAAGGTCACCAGATTCGTCCTTCTCCATTAGCTGGGCCAATATATTCTCTTAATTTAATTTACTCGACATATTTTAAGATTTTTCTAAATCAAAACAGGTTTATGATTAAATATGTTAAAAATTTCGAAAGGTCAGAGAATGTCGACAAGTTCTAAAAGGGAAACATATTTGTACCAGTAAATAAACCTAACGGGACACATAGATCCCATAAATAAAAATAATCGAAATAAGACTTAGAAACTGAAATAATGCTGCATTAATTAACTTACTCAATTACGGTGATCCAATTCGAACTTAGTTTTAGTAAAATTTACTATTTTTTACACTTATTTTCACTTGTTACCTTCTTAAAAACATTTAAGTGTTTTAAGCAACTTAGTTATGGAAATCAAAAGCTACGTGCTTGGGCCTTAAATTTATTAAATATATTTAAACTGAAAAATTTAGATTCGGATTCTGCTATCATGTTTCACTATAAATTAAGTTAAGTTCACAATAATGACAGTGCGACATATAAAGGGTGGTTAAGTTTCAAGGGCCGGTGTTGATTTTGAATAAAATACAATTTTTTTAGAAAATTATTATCATTTCTCTTTATTATTTCGTATGGCTCAATTACGTCCACATCTCCATCCATGGTCCAAATTTTCGATGATGCTGAGGCATAATTGAGGATCTATGCCGTTAATGTGCCGAATTATCTCATCCTTTAGCTCTTGAATTGTTGGTGGTCTATCGACGTACACCTTTTCTTTCAAATAGCCCCAAAGAAAGAAGTCCAACGGTGTCAAATCACATGATCTTGGCGGCCAATTGACATCGCCGCGACGTGAGATTCGGCCATCAAATTTTTCGGGCAAAATAGCCATTGTTTCGTTAGCTGTGTGACAAGTGGCACCATCCTGTTGAATATCGTTCGCATCCATATCTTCTAATTCGGGCCATAAACCGCATCAAGCAGTCACTCGTTGTGGGTGCATTGGTTTTTCGGCATTCACTCTTGGATTATCATTCGCCCAAATGCGGCAATTCTGCTTATTGACGAATCCACTGATGTGAAAATGTGCCTCATCACTGAAGATGAAGTGCGCGATATGCATTTTGATTTGAACGCCCGTTTTCATAATAAGCCTGAATAACTTTAACGCATTGCTCGATTGTGTATCTTTCCATGGCTTAAATTGAGTTAGTCTGAAATTGAAAAATCTCAAATGAAATGTAGAAAAAAACTTGACGTTTTGGTGTGGTTCACATTCAACATCGGCCCCAACCACACTTAGTCTAGTTATTTATTTTTTATTGAATTTTTTTTTGGTTTTTATAAAAATTATTAAAAATTAATTATCTAAATTAAAAAAAAATAATAAAAATCACGTTTTGCAACTTTGAAGTGGCTCAGAATTTGTGTTGGTTTTTGATATTTTTTTTGTTACCATACCTAACGTTCGCGCAGGCATTCAAATTACAGAAGTTCGATATTGTTATTGAAGTAACCCCTTAGATCGATTGCCATGGCACATTTTTTTTATTTTTTTGTTTTTTTTTTTGCGATCGTCGTTTGCTACGTCGTGGTGGTGTACCAACAAAAAACAATCCCTCTCCTCCTCTGCCCCAGAATTACGGTATCATTTCATCGTAGACAGAGAAGTTCCAAGTAGGCGTTTGACTGCCTGTTTTATTTTTCCTGCGCTCAGAGTCGACAGTTTTGGAGTCAGCATCTTACTATGGGTCATGGTGCTACAGTTTGTTAAAATTTTCAAATCTTAACTGGGCAATAAAAATACTTGAGTAGGTTTATCTAAAACCAACAAGATAAACTAGAATATGATAATATGATATACGGATTGATCCCTGACCGAGGAAGGTGTAGGGGTAGGTGTCTGCAAATTGGGGGAAAAATACTCCGAAGCGCTAATCTACGCAATAGAAAGATGCCCTCACTATTAACTTTGAATGCGACTACATAACATAGAAGCATAGCTATTCTTACTGATAGTCAGACAGCAATCAAGGCTGTTAACTCTTTCCAACACTTAACATTTTTAAAATAATTTTTTATCTTAAAAATTTCGTTTAAATAAATTGTTGCCTCAAAATACGTAAAAACCAGCGCTTTTTGCACCGTTAAGACCTGATTTCACTGTACGAGTACCGGCCAGTTAAAAGTTGAAATGTTTCACTATCACTAAATTTTCTGTGGTCATGAAATTCTTATTTTAACTATCACTAAAATGGTAGTACGAGTAGTAGTACAAAAATGCTTAACCCGGTGTACAACAACCCCTAAAAGTCAGAGAAGGGCTTATAACTCCACACATTATCACTTAATTCTCTTAGAAATATGAACAGGCATGTTAGAACAATGAAACTATAAACTCTTAATAGAGTGGTTGGTGGCTTACACGCTTGATGCTTGCGCTAAGTTCATTAATACGCCTACTACAGATACAACATTGTTTAGGAATTAATTAACGCTATTTAATTACATTTCACCATTATCAGCTTGTGGTCGATGCACTAATTCAATCTGTAATGCGTCTAAAATTGCATTGGTGCTTGTGAAACCAACCGTATACGTAGCCTTATCGGACTTTAAGATCGGACTTGCAAATGACAATAGAGGGGGAAACTGAATATGAGAATATACGCAAAAACGCATGTTGTTTTTAGTAATATGTAGATGTTGTCTTTCATATAACGCATACTCATTAAAGAATATAATTTTGTATATTTACAATAAAAACGTAAATAACATAATGATAAGCTGTGTAAAGTCAATTGTAATTTATCAACAAAAGTAACTTGGTTTTTGTTTTTAAATGTTTTATAATCGGAATTTTTCAAACACAAAATCACCATTGAATAAGGTTATGAAATATTTTCGTCATTTATTTCGACCCAAATTATAACGTCTCAGCCAGGGAGAAGTGTGTAAAAATAGGTAAATTATTTGTATTAGCTATTTTTTTCAAGTACATAGTTGGCAACTCGTTCAAAAATTTGACTGAATTCATTTGTATACAGGTGACACCCCTCTTCAAAGCCATTACTTCCAGATAAAAGTGTATTTTTGTCTTAAGTGAAATTTGATATAAAAACTAAAGGGAAATATTTGACCTCAGTCATATGGGAAGAAGCAGGTTGTCAAAAAACAGGTTGAATGGGGCAGCTCATCTTTATATCCATAGAGACTCAAACTTCTACGGTACAAAGTACGAGACGAAATCAAATTATATTTAGTTGTTTTATTCGCATGAAAATAAATGTTCCATTGTGATTTGGATTTAATTTCCTTTCATTAAAAAAAATGTTTTTTCTCGCCTTAGTAAATCATTTATTCAGAACATTGAGAGGATTTTATACGAAAACCTCTTCGAAAAAAATCGTGGTTACGCGCCTGGAATAAGGCATTTACATATGAATGTACAAAGTGAAGTCCAAAATAAACAAGACTTAGCTAAAATAGAAATGACAGTAGCTTTGTTCTGATACCTTTGAGTTTATTTACTCAAACTAGTCCCCTCTGGCATCGCTACACTGTTTTGCGCGATCTAAGAGCTTTTCGAAAGAGTGTTTTTTGACTTCTCCAGACGCGATTTTTTTGGGTGGTGGCTCGTCTGTGGATTTCCATCCGGCACTTTGACGCTTCGTTTCAGTTTCATGTTGGAAACACCACGTTTCATCACCCGTTACAATGTTGTAAAGGAAGTTCTTGTCTTTTCTCGCTTCTTTAGTGAGGTCTTTCGAATGTTGAATTCCGAGCAATTTTTGGTCCTCAATTAACTTATGCAGAATGAAACGTGAAAAGACCTTTCGTAAGCCCAATTAAAATGCGATAAGTCGATGTTTTTGAGATGATCAACTCCGATTCCAAGAATTTCATCGATGATTTCGGTTCATTTTTGATAAATTTACGAACAATTTCGATGGAATTTTCGGTGATTACTAATTTAGTGCGGACCGTACGTTCATTGTCATTTATGTTCTCACAATCGTCTCTGAACCTGTAAACCACCCATGACCTCTGGCACGAGATAGACAATCATCGCCATAAACTTTTTTCATCAATTCAAATGTTGCAGTAAAGGTTTTGCCTATTTTAAAATAAAATTTGATATTAGCTCTTTGTTCGAAACTCATTTTTTTACCGATGATACAAACATACTGATACTTTCGACGCAATAACTTCGCTTCCACTGAACCGAATGTCACCAAGCTTTCACTGGAAGCTGGTACCGCATCGAATACTTTCAGAGCCGGGCGTTTGTATCCATTCGGACGACATGACCCAGCAACGTAGCCGTTAGATCTTTATTCGCTGGGATATGCCGTCGTAAAGCTCATACAGCTCATCCTTCCATCGCCTGCGATATTCGCCGGTGCCAACGTGCAAAGGTCCAAAAATCTTTCGCCGAATCTGGACAACCAAATCAGTAGTAGGTACTATAAGTCAAAGAAGAAAATAAAATTTTTCGCTTAGGTACGACAATAAATTTTTCTGAAATCTAAAATTATTTATATTAATAAAGTTAACATAATAGGGCTAAAAAAAATTCACTATTAGATCAGTTTAAGATTGAAGGAAAAGAAAAAATAATGTAATAAGTATAATTGGCGCATACACCCTTTGTCTGGTGCTTAGCTTTTGTAAGGCGCTTGTTATGTGCGTCCTGAGGTTTTTTCATAAATGGGAGGACCTATAATTTTAAGCCGACTCCGAAGGGTAGCTGGTTTCTTATGAGAAGTTCTTTCATGCCAGAAATATACTCGGAGGTTTGCTATTTCCTGCCGAGGGGTGACAGCTATTAGAAAAAACTATTTCTTTCATTTGGTGTTTCGTGTTCCTAATGGATCTCTAGCCCGAGCAAGCTGAATGATAGTCACGAACTAACCCATTCGCATCAGAAAATTAATTTCTTAAACATCCACTTTAATTTTATTTATGCGTAGTTGCATATGTATACTTGCATACTTGTAAACGTCTATATAAGTTATTTTATATTCATACATATGTTATATGTATTTTAATATACTAAAGAGGCTTCAATAAATTAATGAACGCCTATAATTTTCCTGGAGTAATGCTATTTTTCTACATAGCTACTAAAATTTTCATAGACGAATATTTGCATACAATTTTTGTTAATTCAAAGACTCACTTTATTTATTATTTATCCTTAACAAAGTGCTAAAATATTCATTATTCATTAATTTCTTATAAACTTGTCTTTCTTTACAATACTCCTTTTGCGAAACAAAGCTTTTACGCATACTACCCCGCTTAAGATCAATATTTCATACCCCAAAAACATTTGGTGATTTCTTAGCATTCGATACCAAGCCGACAATGATTGGCCAAGACCGAAATTCCAATACACACGAAAGGAGTGGTGTTAATATAGAATATGTATGATTTCTCCAAGGAAGCGATGTTCTCAATACATTTCTGCTCAACGTTTGCATACATGCGATAGGTACACAAAAGCACGTGCATATCGAAGCTACAACAACAATACGAACAACAAAACTTTGTATTGACAACAGAAACAACATTGGTTAAGGTTACATTTTCTACATAGAGAGATTCTGCTGTTTGTTTGTGTGTGTTTGTGTGAGTTTTGATGGCGCACATGCTCCCTACGTTCGCTTTCTTAGCAAACAGCCAGTGAAGTTGTCGTTGGTTAGTGGTGGTAATAGCAGCAGCCAACATTATTTGTAACAGTAATTGAAAAGCGCGATAACATCACCAACAATTCAAGTTGCTGATGGATAAATTTATTTATCTTTATTTACACATACAAGTACACACAAAATTGTTGTTGGTGGGAGTGAGAAATAAATTGTGTGTCACGTCAACACATCGTGCTTGTGACAAATTCGAGTCGCTGTGTTGCTAGTGGGGCTGTTAGAATTGGCATGACAGTGATGGGGACAGGAATGTCTAGCGCTACATAGTAGTATTCGTAACAGCAGCAGTTACAGCAACAGAATCCATAACAGTGGAGGCTAAGCATAACAGCTACTATGTATACGATGACTGTCCACGTGTCGAATCAGTTTGCTTATGATATCAAGTGGAGAAGGATGTGCTGCTGGTATTGACTAAAAAATAAGCTATGGAATTTTCGTGAATAAAAGGAAGTTCAATTAGCAAAGATGAAAGACTTATGCAGATGAGATTAACTTTATTTTAAAGTCATTAATCATGAAGAGACGAGTTTAATTTTTGAAATCAAAAAAGGAAAGCAATAGTATTATTTATTTCACATAGGTTTTTTTTTTTATAATAAATGTACATATCCAGAGAAATGGCAATGGTGAATAAGAAAATCAAAATTCCCCAGATAATTTTGCATAAGATTGGGTTGGGGAAAAAGAAATGTCGTATTTGTGATCGAAATTTGATGCTTTATTTAACGTACTTATATTAGAATGATCCGATTCAAATCAAATATGCCCCGTTTTGTATAGCAAACTTGTTGCCATTTAGAAGGCAACTTCATTATCCCCCCTTTGTAAAACCCCCCATCCTTATTTGCAAAAAACTCAGACAAGCAGTTTTCGCAAGCCTCTTTTGAGGCCAACTTGGTATCACCAAGAGCGTTTTGCATGGACCGGAAGAGATGATAGTCACATGCGAGGTCCGGACTATATGGTGGGTGCGATAGGACATCCCATCCGAGCTCCCGTAGCTTCTGGCGGGTCATCAAAGATGTGTGAGGACGAGCGTTGTCCTGGTGGAACACAACACCATTCCTATTGACCAATTCTGGCCGCTTCTGGTCAACCGCCTGCTTCAAACGGTCAAGTTGCTCACAGTAGAGGACCGAATTAAGGGTCTGGCCATAATTGAGCAGCTCATAGTGGATAATTCCCTTCCAATCCCACCAACTACACAGCAAAACCTTCCTGGCGATGAATCCGGGCTTGGCGATGGTTTGGGCCGGCTCGCCGGTTTTCGACCACGATCTTTTTCACTTGGCGTTGTCGTACGTGATCCACTTTTCATCGCCAGTCACCATCCGCTTCAAAAATGGGTCAAGTTCGTTCCGTTTTAGCAGAGAATCGCAAGCGTTGATTCGGCCCAAGAGATTTTTTTGCGTCATTACGTGTGGCACCCAAACATCCAGTTTTTTTTGGAAATCCAATATTCTACAAATGGTTCCAAAGGGTTTTGTGGTCTACACCTAGTTCCTGACTCATCGAGCGAGTGCTCACATGCCGGTCTCTTTGGATAATTTCAACGATTTTATCAGTCTCTACGATGATTGACCTACCAGTATATGGGTGCATCTTCGACATCTACTACACCAGAACGAAATCGACCGAACCAACGCTGTGCTGTGCGAATCGTTACAGTATCATGCCCATAAACTTCACAAATTTTTGCCGCTGCCTTCGTTGCATTTTTACCTCTACGGTAGTAAAAACGTAAAATATGACGAATTTCTTGCTTGGTGGACTCCATCTTTGACGCGCTATAACTTAAGACTGAAACGTACGATCACAACACTGCCAAAGATACACTTGTAGTACAGATTGTCGTCTTCAAATCGCCGTTTAGTGTGGCCCGGCGCAATAAGTACAACGCAAGATATGTTTAAATGTCGCGCTCAATTGACAAAATACGATATTACTTTTTCCCCAACCCAATAAATTAATTAATTACTTATTAACTTAATTTGTTAATAATGAATATTAATTAGATCATTTATTTATTAAGTAATATTAAGTTAGTGCTTTCCACGGATGGTTCGAAAGCACCTTGACAATATCATAAGTTCTTCTGCATATGCAAATAGATGCAAAATTTACCAAAAAATTGGAACAAAATTTCATCAAAAACATCTGCATAATTTTTCCAAAAATTTAGCTCAAACATTCTAAATATTAATTGAGTGATTTTTTTTTTAAATACAAGTTCACAACGTTGATAAAGTCTTTGAAAAGACCCACTTACAGGTCGCTAACTATTGTATAATTGGGCCAATCGAAAACGAACTTCTGATATAGTGATGATAATGCCAAACCTCCTTATTTCTACGAACAGAGCTAGCGGATTACCGCCAGTATGTAAATTTTGTTCTGTTCCGTTAATCGTTGGATGAATGTCGTGGCTGTTACAAAATAATTCTTTAAGGCAAGGAAGCCTCAGATTTCAGTCCTCCTATCGCGGCCACCTATGTACAATACCTAATTGCAATGATATTGAACACTTTGTAAGGGGTGTAATTGAAGCAAAAGTTAACGTGAATTCTGATATCTCTAAAAACTCACTGCATGCCATCATCATGAAAGCTAAGACCAAAATGGGCAAGGAAGAATTGGCTTGCGCATATAAACATCTATGGGTTCAGGTGGAGTCAATTTAATGCAGCGGATGGAGACTACATTGGAACATTCTATACTGTGGCATGTGTCTGGATTTACCTTAGCAATTCTGTATGATGATAGAGGCATAATTTAATTAGAGAAATTCCTATTACTTTCAAAGGCTACTCTCAATGATTTCTTATGAACCTCGAAGTTTTTCCTACTATATTTCCAAATTTTGTTTTCAATAAAATTACAGATGTTCGTTCTGTATTAGAACTTAACTGTAGCAATAAATATTTCTAGGTAGGGCAATTTTGCCATAAGCCGCATTAAAACTTTACAATATGTGATCCCAGTATTAATTAAGCGTTTATGTGTAATGAAGAACGTAAATACAGTTATATTTAGAGAAAAAACACAAATAGCCCGTGGATAAAGGGTGGTTAAATTTCAAGGGCCGATGTTGAATGTGAACCACACCTAAATGTCAAGTTCTTTTCTGCATTTCATTTGAGATTTTTCAATTTCAGACTAAGTCAATTTGAACCATGGAAAGACACACCATCGAGTAAATGGTCAGAATGGTGGCAGGAAATGGCAACAGTGAATGACCAATTTTCGAAGAAAATCATCTTCAGTGATGAGACACATTTTCACTTCAATGGATTCGTCAATAAGCAGAATTGTCGCTTTTGGGCGAGTGATAATCCAAGAGTGATTGCCGAAAAACTAATGCACCCACAAAGAATGACTGTTTGGTGCGGTTCATAGGCCGGCGGCATCATTGGGCCGTATTTTTTCCAAAATGAGGCCGGTCAGGCAGTTACTGTGAATAGTGTTCGCTATCGTGAGATGATAACGAACTTTTTATGGCCCGAATTGGAAGATATGGATGTGATCGATATGTGGTTTCAACAGGAGGGTGCCACTTGTCACACAGCTAACGAAACAATGGCTCTTTTGCGCGAAAAATTTGATGGCCGAATAATCTAACGTCACGGCGATGTCAATTGGCCGCCAAGATCATGTGATTTGACACTGTTGGACTTCTTTCTTTGGGGTTATTTGAAAGAAAAGGTGTACGTCGATAAGCCACCAACAATTCAAGAGCTAAAGGATGAGATAATTCGGCACATTAACGGCATAGAACCTCAATTATGCCTCAGCGTCATCGAAAATTTGGACCATCGGATGGAGATGTGCCTCCGAGGCCGCGGCGGCTATTTGGCCGATATTTTGTTCCATACGAATAAAGAGAAATGGCAATAATTTCCTAAAAAAATTGTATTTTATTCAAAATCAACACTGGCCCTTGAAACTTAACCACCCTTTTTTTTATTTTATTTTTATTTAAAGTTGATTATACTGAGTAATGAAAAAACTGTAAATTCATAAATCCACCTGTATAAGTAGGCCCTTCAACGTAAGTTGTATGACCCCGACGCCTTATGATGACCCAGTCTTAAAATTTATATTTAAAAATTTCAAGCGTTGCACTGCTTGTATGGCATATAGCGCCGTCTTGTACGAACCACAACCGATATATATCGGTGTTGTATAGCTTTGACCGCAGAATGTGAGTATAGGGAAGATCTTTGTCACGATGCGCCTGATATGGGCTTAAATGAAATATCCTTGTATTTCAACTTTGTTGCGGTTTTTTATTCTATGAGGCCTCTAGACTATTTTAAGCCCAAAAGGAAAATAATCGCTGAAGCCCTTATTGACGAAATTCACTTTTATAGTTTTTCGGCGGTCATATATGACCACCAAATTCCTAATTTAGAAAAAGTTTGAATTTGAAAATTGTTGTACATATGGAATAATCAGTGCAGTATTTTGTTACTTTGTTCAATTGTCATAAATATTTAAAATCAGAATGCACCGTCTTCATGTCGTCGGCATAAGAAACCTTCAAAGGTTTTTCCTACTTTATGGAAAAAACTCTTCTACATGGTAAAATACTGCATGGATTTTCAATCCCTTTTTTTCTCCTTATTCATTCCTCTCGGGAGCATAGGGTCTCGACAAGACTCCTCCTGTGCTGTTATTTTTGCACCGTCCCATGAGTTGTCGGCATCTGCTAGTTAGCGCAGCATCGACCTTCTCCAAGTGTTTTTGGTCGACCGCGACCTCTGCTCCCTTGCGGGTTCCAGTCCAGTGCCACCGTCATATTGCTATCTGGTGGTTTTCTCAGTGTGTGACCTATCCATATGCCTAAGAATGCGTCATTATTGATGGTGTTTGGCCAGAATATTCAGTAGATGATGCGGAGACATTTGTTGATAAAGGATTGTAGCCTCTGTGTGATGGTGTTAGAGACCACCCATGCTTTGCTTTCGTACAACAATAGTATACATGATCCGAATATTCGTAGTTTCGTGCGCCTAGAGATTTGCAAACTCCCCCATACCGTATGCATTCGCCCGAATGCCGCCCTTGCGAATTGCGAAAAAACAGAATTGCGACAGGGACAACCTTGTCTTACGCCTGCGTTGCTAATCGCTGATATCGCCTTTGTGAAGCACTGCCAGTTCGGAGTTCTCGTAGAGGTTTTTGATAAGGCGGATTATCTTGGCGGGAACTTTCTTTCTACTCAGTGCCAGCTCTATTGCGTCTCGTTTGATAGTGTCGAACGCCTTCTTAAAATCTACGAACAGCATGTAGAGTGGGGAGCGCTGCTCGCAGTCGGTCGGACATGACAGGTAACATCAGTTTTATCCATCTGCAGCCTCTCTCAGCCTGCTAAATCACTTGTTTGTTAGAGTAACCCGTTTGCTAACCGTGGCTTTGATGGCTGCTGAAGGGAGTCGCAGAACGTGCTCCGGGCCAAGGAAGTTGGCCTCAAAGGCTATTCTGGCTAAAGAGTCAGATACCTGTTTGGCGGGCTCATTTTCTGAGTTTGATCACAGTTGAGCTTCTGGCAGCACCACACTGTATCTCTTGTCAAGAACGACTCCTGATGGTCATTGGATCGAAGTCCGTGCCTACTCTGTTGTCTAATGCCGGACAGGGGCCATACCAATTCCCATTGTGTTTTAGCCTGCAGATGGCCTTCAAGACCTCTCCTGGGATGAAAGCATCAAGTGGTGGTAGACTAATCAGAGCATCTAATGCCAGGCCTGAAGTAGTCGGAAAAGCTTCGACGCAACAGATGGCCACAGTGCGTTGTAGTCTCGATAAGGTTCTCCTGACTCCCACGAGAGAGAGTCTACTCATCCAGACCATTGATGCATAGATGATAATAGGTCGTATCATAGCCGTCAAATATCATCAAAACTTCTCATACAATTCACGCTCGTTTAATATTTATGCGGCAGCTTTGTATTTCAACTTTTAAACAATTAATTTATTTAAAATTAGATGGCAGCCCTATGCAAATAACAATTTTCCAGTTTAAAGCTTTTCGGAAATACCTATAATTGACCCTCTTACGCGTATTGTAATATTTGTCTTAATTTTTATTATTTCACTATTAGAAGTTGTAGTGAACTTAACAAATTTTTAAGGCAACGAATTTACTTAAGGAGTTAAATATATACTTAAATACTTATAAATATAAATAAATATATACATTTGTACATTCAAATAACTACAGAAATCATATACAGCCTATTGTGTTTTTTTTTGTTACTGTAATATCTGTAATGCATTGCAAAGTAAACCAAAAACCCCGAGCCTCAAGTTAAAATTAAAACTTTTCGTCGCCCGAGGCGAACATTTAACACTTCCAAACTTTTCACATGGCTGGAAAATGTGTGGGCTAATTTTGGGCACAATAGAAGCATTTGAAGTGCTGCAGTGGCTGCGGGTTAAATATAATAAAGCAAAATTTTTGAATAAGCGGGAGCTATTTAATGGATTTTGCTATTTGGCAGAAGAATAAAATTGCTTTATTTTATATTTATTTGTATTTATTTAAGTAAAAATTGGTCGACAAAAATAAGTTGTCTTACAGTCTAACACAGATTTTTTAATAAATAACATAATAATAATCCTAGTCAGCAGGAAGCAATTATAACAGAACACATTAAATCAAACTATTTATAGGCATAGTTGAGAAGTATAATAAAAGTGTGTTTAGAGGAAGCAGAGTCAATCTTAAAAGATTTCTAGATTGTATTCAATTCTATCAGATCTCACATGATGGGTTCATTCCTTGCGTACAGAGTTCTTATAAAACAAATATGGACAAAATCTGAATTACGAAGTGTTCTACAAAGGGTTTTAAGGGGACAGATACCTGTAAACGACCATATTTTCTCTGATTTTCATTAAAATTATTTAAAATGAAGAACCCAACATATTTTTTTCAAAATTGGCATACAGTTTATTTATACATTAAAAAAATGTATTGTAATATTTTTTTTTTTATTTGAATCATTTAAAATGGCGGATGTACACTCAATTCTTCCAGGAAGGTCGCAGTGGGGCTTCCCACTAGGCGGGTATTGTAGCATCGGCGTCAGTGACCTGAATACAAAAAACCAAACATTTTTTTGATGTTTTCATGATTCGATTATAGCCATAATTTCTATATGAATTAAAAAAAAAATGGGGAAAAAAATTTTGCGGAATAAAATGCTTCAGAAAAGGAATGCATTTTGAGGCGAAGTTACCTACTATTTTTGCTTCGAAAAAATTTTTCGAAATCTTAAACTCACATAGAAAGTAATATCATAAAAAATATGTGTGCGAAATTTCAGGGAGATCAGTCACTAAATTTTCGAGTTATCGTGTACGCCAATTTGAAAAATCTTCTTCTTCTTAATTGGCGCGATAACCGCTTACGCGATTTTGGCCGAGTTTAACAAAGCGCGTCAGTCGTTTCTTTCTCGTGCTAACCGGCGCCAATTGGACATACCAAGTGAAGCCAAGCCCTTCTCCCCCTGATCTTTCCGACGCAGAGGAGGCCTTCCTCTTCCTCTACTACCACCAGCTGGTACCGCATCGAATACTTTCAAAGCGGAGCGTTTGTATCCATTCGGACAACATGACCCAGCCAACGTAGTCGCTGGATCTTTATTCGCTGCGCTATGTCTATGTCGTCGTAAAGCTCATACAGCCCATCGTTCCATCGTCTGCGATATTCGCCGTTGCCAACGTGCAAAGGTCCAAAAATCTTACGCAGAATCTTTCTCTCGAACACTCCAAGCATCGCTTCATCGGATGTTGTCATCGTCAAAGCTTCTGCGCCATACGTTAGGACGGGCATGATGAGAGTCTTGTAGAGTGTTAGTTTTGTTCATCGAGAGAGGACTTTACTGCTTAGTTGCCTACTTAGTCCAAAGTAGAACTTGTTGGCAAGAGAGATGCTGGTTCTAAAATAAACGAAGTCTTTTACAACCTTGATATTATAACTGTCAACAGTGACGTGGGTACCGATACGCGAGTACCCCGACTGTTTGTTTGAAGACAGGAGGTACTTCGTTTTGTACCCGTTTACCACCAGACCCATTCGCTTTGCCTCTTTATCCAGTTTGGAGAAGGCAGAACTAACAGCGCAGTTGTTAAGGCCGATGATGTCAATATCATCGGCATACGCCAGTAATTGTACGGTCTTATAAAAAATTGTGCCTGAGCGATTAAGTTCTGCGGCTCGTACGATCCTCTCCAACATCAGGTTAAAGAAGTCACACGACAGCGAGTCACCCTGTCTGAAACCTCGTTTGGTATCAAACGGCTCGGAGAGGTCCTTCCTCCTAATTCTGACGGCGATGCTGGTGTTGAGCAACGTCATCTTGCAAAGCCGTATTCGTTTTTTGGGGATACCAAATTAAGACATAGCGGCATACAAGTAACTCCTCTTTGTACTGTCGAATGCAGCTTTGAAATCGACGAAAAGATGGTGTGTCGATTCTCCATTCGTGGGCCTTTTCCAAGATTTGGCGTATTGTAAATATTTGGTCTATGGTAGACTTTCCAGGTCTAAAGCCACACTGATAAGGTCCAATCAGTTGGTTGACGGTGGGCTTCAGCCTTTCACACAATACGCTCGCTAGAACCTTATAGGCGATATTTAGATGACTTATCCCGCGGAATTTGGCACAGATTGCAGGATCCCCCTTCTTATGGATTGGGCAGAGCACACTTAAATTCCAATCGGCAGGCATGCTTTCATCCGACCATATTTTGCATAGGAGCTGATGCATGAATTTGAAAAATAGTTTTGAGAAAAATGCGTCTAAAGTTTGAATACATAAGAAATTAAATTTACGTTGTAAAATTTTTTTGACATATTCTTAAAGGATTATATTAAGATTTTATGAAAAAAAAATTTCCCCTTAAGGTAGACTCGTTTCTGAAGAGAGGAAGATTCCCGAGAATGCTGAGATTTCAAATTGAAAAGCCCGCTTCACGAATAGTAAGGCATGATGGGAAAGAAGGGAACGTGGAACAAATCCAATGATATCATTTCGGATACGTTCAATTCGAGCTATGTGAGGTCTCCAGATGAAGGATGCATATTTAATTGTAGAAAGAAAAAATGATGCGTGGAGCAATTTAAGTGTATAAGGACTTAAAAATTCTATATTTACAAACGCTAATATGGCGTAAGATTTCGAAATTGTGAGACTAATGTGTCTCGCACAAATCAACTATTCATCAAAAATTACTCCTAAATCCAATATTTCTCTAATGCGTAAGTAATACATCAAAAAGAAACCTTTTCTAAGGCCGTCTGCATAAAGTGAAAACTTGGCATATGAAAAACAGTTTTTTGTTATCATTGATACAGAAGCATATAACCCAAAACACTACCTAAGGGGACTGCAGATGACACGATAAAATAATATGGCTGATGATTTTGCAAAACAACCACACCAAGATGCCTAAGGGCAATGGATCTTCAATATTTAAATCTAGATCAAATAGAATCTGAAAAGGGCTTTTGCGTATTAAACAATTTTCCTATTATCCTGGAATTGCTTGAAACTTGGTCTACAACCTCAAACCTGGAAAATTTTCCGAAAGGATTTAGGTGTGAAGCCTTTCAAAATACAGCTGGTGCAGGAATTGAAGCCGAATGACCTACCGCAACGCAGAATTTTTGGTGAATGGGCTCTTGGAAAGTTGGCCGAAGATCCACTTTTTTATCGAAAAATTGTGTTCAGCGACGAAGCTCATTTTTGGATTAATGGGTACGTAAATAAGCAGAATTGTCGATTTTGGAGTGAAGATCAGCCAGAAGAATTGCAAGATCTACATAGATTGGTGCGGTTTATGGGCTGGAGGTATCATTGAATAATGCAAGAGCTTGACTTGCGTGACATGTGATTTCAGCAAGACGGTACCACAGGCCACACAGCACGCGTAACAATCGACTTGTGGAGAGGCGAGTTCGGTGAACATTTAATTTCACGTTCGGGACCTGTCAATTGGCCAGCCAGATCGTGCGATATAACGCCTTTAGATTATTTTTTGTGGGGCTATGTTAAGGATCATGTCCATTCAGACAAACCTGCTTCAATTAACGCATTGGAAGACAACATTAAAGCATTTGTATGTGAGATACCGGCCGAAACATTGGAAAGAGTATGCCAAAATTGGATTAAGCGGATGGACCATTTGAAGCGCAGTCGCGGTCAACATTTGCACGAAATAATCTTCAAGCAATAAATTATATGGACTGTACTAGCGACTTACAATAAATAAAAAATGCATGCATTTTTCTGAATTTTACGTGTGTTTTTTTGAAAAACTTTCCTATAGCTCTTAAAAAATCACCCTTTATAAGCAAGCCTTTTTATATTTCTTATTCTAAATCTTGTTCTCTTATACCAACTTCCTACCGCATTTGAGGTTCTAGTTTATCAAATCGAAGTGAAATTACTGATCTCGGTGCGGTATTTGATTTTAAATTCTGTTTTCAAAGACATTTAAATTACACCATTTCAAAGTCTTATTCCGTACTTGCGTTTATTCGACGTTTGAGTTCTGGATTTGTTGATCCATATACTCTAAAGTTGTTATGTTCGTCTCTGGTGCGTTCGGAGTTGGAATACGACGTATTTATTTGGAGCCCAGATTATTCTTGTCATAGGCTCGAACGTGTCCAGAAAGCTTTTGTGCGTCATGCTTTGCGTTCTTGAAATTTCACTGATCCAATTCCATTCTATAAAAGTCGGTGCTTGCTCATAAATCTAAAATCAATAGATCTTAGAAGGACTGTTCTCTTCATTACTTTCCTTTTCGATTTAATAAATGGGATTATTGACTCCCCATTGCTACTCGAGAAAGTCAATTTCAATATACCTTAGCGTAGTTTACGGAATCATGATTTTTTCTGGTTAGGGATGTTAAGATACGTATGAAATGAGACTTATTTTCAATTCCAAAAGTTTATTAACTAAAAATGGTTACAAATTTAATCTGCAAAATAATAACGACACATTTTTCCCATCTCTCAGGCAATTTGTGGATGCCGCGCCAAAAAAAGTGGCCGTCTTTGGCCGCCAACCCATCATCGAGCCATTTTTTGGCTTCTTTGTGAGAATTGAAGCGCTGCTCAGAAAGTGCGTGGCCTATCGATGCAAACAAATGATAATCGGAAGGCCCCATGTCTGGTGAGTAAGCCGCATGCACCAGCGGTTCCCAATCGTACGTCTCCACCAATTCCCGGGTCGCTCTTGTTCGATGTGGCGGTACATTGTCATCAAGAAAAATTACTTTGTGACGCCGATCGGCATATTCTGAGCGTTTTCGGTGTATAGCGCTGTTCAAATCGGCCAATTGTCGTTGGTAGCGTGCACCGTCAACTGTTTCACTTGGTTTTAATAGCTCGTATCAAATAATACCACGCTGATCCCAGAAAACACACAGTATTGCCTTGCGGCCGAAGCTATTTGGTTTTTCCGTTGTTTTTGGCTTGTGGCCGGGCGGACCATACGATCGTTTAAGCTTGGGATTGGAGAAATATAGTACATCCATTTTTTATCACGCGTAACGATTCGATGCAAAAAAGACTTCCTTTTGAACCGGGAGAACAGCATTTCACAAGTGGTTTTTCGGTTCTCTTGCTGCCTTTCAGTCAGCTCATGCGGCACCCATCTTCCAACCTTTAAAAGCATGCCCATGTCTTTCAAACGTTTGGAAATGGTTTTTTGAATCACTCCTAACTGCTCTGCGATCATTTCTTGCGTTTGACTATCATCTTCATCCAACAAAGCTTGCAATTCGGCGTCCTCAAACTTTTTCGCTGGCCGGCTACGGTCTTCGTTCTCCAGCTAAAATCACCACTTTGGAATTTTTCAAACCACCTGAAGCACTGTGCTCTATTTAGAGCATGCCCAAGATAAGCGTACATAAGCATTTGATGAGCGTTTTTCTTCAATTGATAACAGAAAATCAACGATGTCCGCAAATCGTAGTTTGAAGGCACGAAATTCGACATTTTTAGGAGCGCCAAAAATGCATTGTTGTATGAAACGTAACAAACAGTGAACTGAATATTGTTGGCAGATGACAGTCGAAAAAAACAAGACATTTGGGAAGGTTTAAAAATACTCCTAGCGACATCATGAACTGATGACATCATCGGCCTTAACAACCGCGCTGTTAGTTCTGCCTTCTCCAAACTGGACAAAGAGGCAAAGCGAATGGGTCTGGTGGTGAACGAGGACAAAACGAAGTACCTCCTGTCTTCAAACAAACAGTCGGCGCACTCGCGTATTGGCACCCACGTCACTGTAGACAGTTATAATTTCGAGGTTGTAAAAGACATCGTCTATTTAGGAACCAGCATTAACACCGATAACAATGTCAGCCTTGAAATCCAACGTAGAATCTCTCTTGCCAACAAGTGCTACTTTGGACTAAGTAGGCAACTGAGCAGTAAAGTCCTCTCTTGACGAACAAAACTAACACTCTACAAGACTCTCATCATGCCCGTCCTAACGTATGGCGCAGAAGCTTGGACGATGACAACATCCGATGAAGCGACGCTTGGAGTGTTCGAGAGAAAGATTCTGCGTAAGATTTTTTGACCTTTGCACGTTGGCAATGGCGAATATCGCAGACGATGGAACGATGAGCTGTATGAGCTTTACGACGACATAGACATAGCGCAGCGAATAAAGATCCAGCGGCTACGTTGGCTGGGTCATGTCGTCCGAATGGATAAAAACGTTCCGGCTTTGAAAGTATTCGATGCGGTACCAGCTGGTGGTAGCAGAGGAAGAGGGCGGCCTCCTCTGCGTTGGAAAGATCAGGTGGAGAAGGACTTGGCTTCACTTGGTGTGTTCAACTGGCGCCGGTTAGCATGAGAAAGAAACGACTGACGCGCTTTGTTAAACTCGGCCAAAATCGCGTAAGCGGTTATAGCGCCAATTAAGAAGAAGAAGAGACATCTATGAACTAAAAGCTGAAAGCCTCATTTCATAGGTATCTACCAATTATGCTTCCAATGCTCCGATTTCTAGAACTCTGGGAGATTTTAATTCGCTGTCAAATCATACTGGCGTGTATTTTTCTTCCACAAAAAACCATTGGTACTAGATAAATTGTTGAACTAAATTCTTAGAAATGTTATCTTTTTCTTTCACTCATTACAATTGAAACTAGTTAATTATAAGTTTAATTTTACTTTGATTAATTTATTTAGCATTAATCTGTTTTCACAGTCTGTAAGAAATACTGTATTTTTTAGTCGATTAATTGAATAAATAAATATGTACGTAAAAAAAACCAAAAATACTATTAGTGGATTTTTTGAACTGCCTTTAAGCATGCATTTCTATATATTTTTAGCTTGCAAAGAATTTGAGATTGAAGTTCTCCTCACATCCACGCAGTATTCTTAAATTTTATGCTATTTGGCTCTTATCACTCACAGCCCATCCATACTCAGCAATCCCCTTTCTAAGCCAATAACTCGACACTTTCGTTCCAGTACATTTCACAGTTGAATTACAAGCTAATATTCCACTATTAATATTTAATTTTATACTTCCATTTGGGAGTGCCCTAAAAACCACACAAGAACATGCATACACCCTCACACTAAATGTCTCATTTATTGTGCAACATATCCTTGACAACATTTCGCCCAACAACAACAGCAACGGCAATACACCATACAAAAGCAGTTATCATAACAAAAAAAAAGCAAATAGTAAGAGTCAAAGGAATCTTTTGTGGTCTTTTATGCAAAATTGTCCGAATACAAAAGCATCTGTTGAATTTCCGACGACTCTTTGCACCCTTCACGAAACTCATGTATCTTTACGATTATCCTTAAATAATAATAGCAAAGCAGAAAAATCCAAGTAGGTTGCATTTTAGCACAATATGGGCAATCGCTCTGCTTTCACTTCGACTAAAAAAAAAAAAAAAAAAAAGACATTAGAAGACATTATTTTGTGTCTTGTGCCTTTATTTTTGCCTTTTATTTAACCCTTTTTGCGTTTGCAAATAAATGTGGCACACAAAACCATCTACATTTGTGTTGGTTACGCCACAAAACATTTTATTTCGTAGTGCTAAACACACAGTGAGAGAATCAAATGACCACACACATACATACACATATTATATGTATATATTTGCACTTTATTTGTTGCTTTTCTGGCCTTTGGCCATCTCATTGATGGGCCATCAGATGACACAAAGTATCAAAGTAGCTCTTAAAAATAAAGAAAAACCGAAATCTAAATACAAAAGTGGTGGCAATGCCGGAGCACATTAGAATCATTTTGAACACTCCTTTGCCCTCATCTACGCGTGGAAAGCGGTTAGGAGGCTAACGACGACGCAAATTACTGCTCCAGCAGGGGCATTGATGCTGTCCTCGTACCACTAATTTCGCCACAAGTGAAACATCCACTTCGGGCAACCGCTGCTCTTCTCAACATACTACCGTCATTGGTGCTTACTGTTGTTGTGTTATTGTGGGTGTTAGTGTCCTGCAACATTACCTACACTCCCCTTAAGCACCCTACCCTTTGTTGCTTGTGTCTATATTCTCATTTCCCTTTTATCCTTTGACGTTGTTTTGATTTCTTGAGTTGTTGGATAACTCATTTTATTTTTGTTTTTGTTGTTATTGTTGCTGTTATTGCCGTTGCTCTTCGGTGCTTGCAAGTTTTGCTTTCATTCCGCCAAAGCGTCATCACTGAAACTTTAATGACACGCAACAAATGCTGCAAAATCTTTTCTCAACAATTGGTCTCACTGTTGTTTTGTTCTGTGGCATTGCGGCGCTTAAATTCAAGTTTTTAGTCGTCGTCCTGGTTGTGGTTAGAGTTGCATGTCGCATGTCGTATAAGTTTTTGCGCTGCCTGCGTTTGAAAATTCGAAACTTCGACTCACTTTGGCGGAGAGGAACAGGCAAGGCATGTGTAAAGGGTATTTAAAGGGAGTTGATTGAGTGAATATATTTAAATTTTTTAACTTCTTCTGTTGTTGATCTGATTATTTTCGCACTGAAATTTGTGGCTAAATGTATGATAAATTCTGAAAGTTTTGCGGATGAAAGGTTAATATATCGTTCACGTATTTCGAAAAGCCAAAGGTGAACTTTGGAGTTCAAAGCTTCCCTTCTTAAAGAAAAACGGAGCACAATTTTTCTTCCCCCTAGCTCATTTTCACGTGGCGAATAACTTCAAGTAAAAGTGCCAAGTACAATTCAAATACATAAGGCTGAGGCTGGATGGGAAGCTCTTCGGCAGGACTATACTATCACTGAAGTGGGGAGGGTGCGAAATACGGCATGTATTGGTTTCACCGAAGCATGTTGAACTTGTCCCAGTCATACCTTGAATGTTATTTTGCACTTACTTCCCTTCGACTTTTAAGTTATTTCCATCGCTGCTCAAAGAGCAATGAGGTTAAAGGAGGTTGTCCTCTGGAGGCAATCGCTCAAGGGACATGGTAGCATTTTCGGGCAGTTAACACCGTATTTCTCCGAACTTCGAACAGATCTCTCTATCCGCAAACTAGAGTTTAAGGGTCGTGCTAGGGGCAATCTTTCCAAATAGGCAGGATTAGATCGGGGGGAAAATCTGCACCGAAGCTTGCACCTCTGTCTTCACTGACGGTTCCAAGATGGAATCGGGAGTCAGAGTAGTGCTTTTCTCTAAACCAGCCAATTTGTGTATTTTCCTAAAATTTGTCCAGGCAGAAGGCTTTGCGATCCTGCAGACAAACAGAATACTAAGAGATTGTGGCAGTGAGGGATATATTAACTTCTTTTCCCATAGTCAACTTATGTAAAGAGGAGTTTAAATTTCTTAGGTGTGCAGGAAAAATTTCTCTGATCTGGGTTCCAGTACATAGGAACATGAAGGGAAACTAAAATGTTAATGAGTTTGCCAGGAAGGGGACCGTATCACTCTTAGAGACCTCCTACCCGGTCATCGGCATCCTCTTGACTGTTGCTCTCACGGGAATTGTCCAACTTGTTTCTCAGGAAAGTGTAGATCCGATGGGTCCTCTATTTCTTCATGTGCTATTTCGAAAACTCTTTGGCCCCAATACAAAAGACGCAGGACTTAAAAAGTCCTGGGTACTCCACGGCATTCAATTTCGGCACTCGTAGCTGTGTTTACCGGTTATTGGAATATCGGCACACATGCAGAAAAACTAGGTTTACCATTTAAGCCCCATTGCAGAAGCTGTGCGGACCATTCAGAGAAGCAGACTGTAAATGTCTGTAAGGTTTCGCAGCTAGACGATTAAGGTCACTGGGTGCTCCTTTCGTTGCCAGCCTGGGACAGTGCTCCAACTTTAATCCCATCAACATTCTCCAATACATCAACAGCTCTGGCTGGCTGTGGGTATCTGCCTATTGAGGGTCTCATAATTGCATCAAAACGGCGCTTTCGTGCTACTTGGAGAGTACCAGTGTGGCACTTCAACCATTTTATCTACCTACTTTTTAAAGTTTCATCATTCATAGTTTTACAATAGAAGCATTGCTCTACACATAGAATCTCCCACCCAAGCTCTCAGAGATTCTGGCGTGTCGTTAATGATGCGGGCGGCCTGACATTTGTCATGCTGAAATACAGCATCCTTCCTGATCGCTCCTGGTTCATAGCTCACTTCGATCCGGTCTATTTTTGGAAACAAATATCAGACTTGAATGATTAGTTAGGAGGAAGTAGCTCATAGTGAATGATACTCTCCAAATGTGCAGCAAAACCTTCTGAGCCGGTAATCCGAGCTTGGCGATCGTTTGGGCTGCCTCATCGCTATTGGTTCCAAATCTGTATCAGCTGTAGTTCTTTTAATCGGCCAGTTGTCATCCACATCAACTGCCTGAGACCATCATTAAACAAATGGCCCCAAACGGTTTACTGATTAATCTTCAGTTACTGGACAATAGAATATGCGCTCTTATGCCGAATATATGCAGGAAAGGGTACCATCTGAAAAAAATCCATATCCTAGGTACAAAACACAAACAGGATGTTTCTAATGTAAACACAAAAAACAATTGCCAAGAATAATTTTCAAACTCAATGGAAAAAACCTGTTATTTTACCAACCAGTAGGAAAAACAATTATTATTGCAAATGAAAAACATTTTTAAACCTAGTGGACGCCATATACACACATACATATTTAAACTTGTGAATAGAATGCATAAATTTACACACCAAGTATCTACATAAGTTTACGTAAATACATACATATGTACATGGGTACATATTTACGTACTGACATACATACATATATGTAATATCTAAACGCCAAAGGCAAGGACACCAGCCACAACCAACAAAGGCACGTGTCATTTTCAAATAGAACTGTTCGCTTTGCTGTGGAATTTCCAATGTATCTACGTATGTTTTTGTTATTCATTGTTATTGTAATTTTTTGCGTTGTTTTCATATGTAACAGCAGTTTCAAAAAATTGATGGTTACGTAATGTGATAAACATATAAAGTAGTGTGCAAAATATAAGCAACTCATAACTGAACAATGACTACTAGGCTGTTCAATAAGTTTTCGACAAGAACATCACAATTTTCTGGCTGGAAATAAACTTTATTATTCAGTACAATCTCCCTGAACATCAATACACTTGTTCCAACGAGACTTCAATTTATGAAATCCATTCCTGAAGTGAGAATCTGGAAGAGCTCAAAATACGTTTTCCCAACTGTTATGACCTCATCATTTGATGAAAAACGCTTTAAACGTATGAACTGTTTTAGGTCTGGAAACAGATGGAAGTCGGTAGGGGCCAAAGTTGGTGAATGCAGTGAATGCTCCAAAAATTCGTAACTTAATTCATGGGTTTTAGCCAGTGCCAAAATGCTCTTGTGAGACTTCTGATTAAACTTTTTTTTTTTCTTTCACAAACTGGGTATTTTTCACGATTTTTTTCCTTCAGTTAGTCTAAAAGGTTACAATAATCTTCAGAATATTTTATTTTGCCAGTTTGCTAGTAATCCACAAACAAAATTTCTTTAGCATACCAAAAAACTGAAGCTAAGAGCTTCTTGACCGATTTCTGGACACGAACTCCTTTTGGAACCGAAGAACCAGGTTAACACCACTCTTTACCCTCTTATTTTGATGTAGCATCATGGTGATAGAGCCAAGTCTTATTCATAGTGAAGAATCGTCGCATAAAATCTATTTTATTTTTTCGAAAACGCTCTAAATGTTGCTGAGAAAATCGCATTCGATATATTTTTGTTCCATTGTTAGCGAATACGGCAAGCAATTTTCTGAAACCCAATACCTGAGTCAAAATATTGCTTACACTGCTCAATAAGTTGCCTAAGGCTTTGCTAAATCTCTTTCAGTCATTCGACGATTCTGATATACAATGTCCTGTATTTTTTCTACGATTTCTGGAGTGGTCGCTGTTTTTGGACGTCCTTGACGTGGATCGTCTGTAAAGCTTATCCAACCCATCTTTCTGCTGTTTTAATCGATGACGAAAAGTCCTTATACATTTTCAACATTCGTTCGTCCTTTGCTTTGTAGTCTTCCAAAAATAAAAATTCTGTGACACGTCGATACTAAGTGGGTTGTAAGGAAAGAATAAATTAATATATTGAAATGAAACTTCAGATACTATCAAGTAGGTAGTATCAAAACTAGGTATAACCGCACACGTAGCGAAAAAGTGCGAGGCAGCACGATAAGATTTTAGCTCCATGATGGCAGGACGGCTGAGGAGAAGTTTCCAGCTCTTTCTCTAGACAGCTGCTGCATAAGGGTCTTGAAATAATGCCAAATTTCATAGCATGGATTCATAATGGAACGTAAAAGACACCCGCACAATTTGCAAAATTCCGAAAATTCAGCCTTGTTATCTTTAATTGTTCCCCTAAATGCCACCGCAGAGTCGGAGGAGCTCGCGACCTCGGAAGTTTTTGTATTTTCCGAGTGCGCGCTGAGTTGGCACGAAATCCACCATTCTCGGTTCAGACCACAGGCAGTTAAGGGAACTCCAATGCACTCATTTCACAGATCCCCTGCCTAGCTCATCCGGTCAGAAGTTTCCTACAATGGCTTTGTGACCAGGTACCGATATAAGCTTAATTCCAAAGTATTTGAATGCGATTGAAAGGGAAGTCAAGTAATCACCCCTAATAGCCGCTTGGCTCTAGGATCAATTATTAATTTCCTTGTCAGTTTTTACCCAAGTGAGTGACCAAACAACTGCTTCTTTGACTGGGGCTAATTCCACTAGCACTTGAGTTTGATGGAGAGCTCCTCGCAGAATTCTCCTCCTCCAAAATTTCTGTACAACTTCGAGCCATCCGTGGTTTCATGAACCGTTTGAGTGTTTACTAACTTTTTCAATATTTAGTAGTCCCTAATGTATGTTGCGAGTTAAGTTTTTCGATAAAATTATAATTAATTTTATTGAATTTTATGGATTCCATTTTGTACGCTAATGTGTCGTATCCGTACTTTGCCGAAATAATAACCTATTCACGACAACATTTTTTATGGAATATAGAAATAGAATCTCGTTTGTAGGCTAACATACTATTGTTGAATCTTTCAAGTGAGCTCCGCCGTATCTTTTTGCTTCTTTTGTTTAGGTTACACGACAACATTTTTTATGGAATATAGAAATAGAATCTCGTTTGTAGGCTAACATACTATTGTTGAATCTTTCAAGTGAGCTCCGCCGTATCTTTTTGCTTCTTTTGTTTTTTTAAAGAGGCGGAAGCATCGAAACTAACCCGTCAAAGTACCGATCGCCCCGGTATTACCGTCAAGTATTTCGTCGAAAGGCATTTGAGTACTACACTCAATGTCAGTTACTGCCCTGATGCAATACCTCAGCAGTTGCGTCCACCTGTTACCACCCACTGTAAGGAGAGAGCCACTACTTGGCGTTCGTGCATCCACCTTGACTGCTCGCTGTACCGGAGTTGAACTCCATTTATCCAGACTTATCAAAATCAGTGACACTAGATTCTCGGCCGTGACGCTGCAACCGAGACTATCCTGCAGTTTAGCCTGAAGACACATGAAAAGCAAATGATCCCCATCCTTATCCAGTACTGGCGTGCATTACTCGCAGCATGGAATCTCTTCGTGCCCAAAGCGGTAAGGCTAAGCTTTAAAACAGCCATGACCACTTAAGATTTGGGCGAAGTAGTAGTCTACATCTCTGTGGGGATGAGGCGGTGGACGCACCTTCCTTCCTTTGCACTGTTCCATAGTGTCTGATTTTGCCCGTAATTGTGCCTGCGTCCAATTGCGCACAAGGGCATGCGCCATCTTTTATGTGGGTATGAAAATATTTAATATCTTTGAGAAAAAAAACAACTGATTTGTATAAGTGAGGTATTTTTATTTGGTTTGGTTATTTAACCCAGGGGTTAAGTCAGGTGATCGGGGGGGGCCGGTCGATGTTGCCTCTTTTTGACACTAGACGTCCCGGATTTTCGTTGCAGAAATTCAATTGTTTCATTCGCAGTGCAGCATGGCGCACCGTCTTGTTGAAACCAGTAACCGTCTAAACCTCTCTCATGCATTTGTGGGCCGACATAATGAACCAACATCCATCGTTTCCATCGACCGTTTCGTTTTCTCGGTAAAAAATATGGCCCAATTATGGTTTTGACTCAAATGCCGGCCCAAGCAGTTACTCTCCGTTCATGCAAGTGCGTTTCATGGATCTCGCGTGGATTCTGAGTTCCCCAAATGAGGCAATTTTGTTTATTCACGCTGCCAGAGAGGTTGAAATGTGCCTCGTCAGTCATTAAAATTAGGCCGTATTTCAAGCGACGCGAATGGTCTGTCGGCAATATTCTTTTTGTCAATTGCGCTTTATATGGAAACAAATTTAAATCATCCTTTAAAATGCACCGCATTGTTGTTTCACTGACGCCAAAATGCTAAGCGCGACGACGATATAACACTGTTGGCTCCTTGGCAACGGTCTCCCTCACTGCTTCAACAAGTTCATTGGAACGTCTTGGCCGTTAATGAACGGCATATTGACGATCTCCTATTGTACCGGGCTCAAAAAAATTCGACAGCAAACAACGAATAGTATTGTCAGACGGGGCCTGTTTGACGCGATACTTTTTGCGATATGGGCGTTGAGTTAGAACAATAGAACGACTATTTTCGATGTATCGCGTCACTATTTCAGCGCGTTGTTTTGGTGTAAAGCGATCCATGGTTGAAATTGTACTGAATTGACGTATCGAAAACATGTATGTTGAAGTCAATCGGTTGGTAATTGACAAAGTTATTCAGCGTTTACATACCGCTATAGAAGATGGCACACCCTGTATGTTTTTCAAAACACTCAGAATGAGAAGAGATGTCGATTTAGCCATGACTGACTGACTGACGTTTGTCCGCCCGACCGTGTGTCTGATAATTTGAACATTTATTTATATATATCTTCAGTGAAACTTGGTACACATATATCTTTTTGCGCAATAGAAGTGGACCATAACTACCCACCCTCGCATATAACAGAAGTTTTCAATCAATTGATCAACCCAAAAAGGAAATATGACGCAAGGAAAATTTTGAAAAATGGTCGGTGCCACGTCAATATTTGCGTAAATGCATGCATTTACTTACTGCTCCCGACCTTATTTTTCTTCTTCTTCTTCTTCTTCTTCTTCTTCTTCTTAGCATCACAGTTCTTGGTGAACCATTGCTTCCTTCACGACCTTTCGCCACCCGTCTCTTTATAAGGCTACTTCTTTCCACTGCTGCACGTTCAGTTTTGCAAGGCCATCTTCAACGTCTTCTAGCCATTTCTTTCTGGGGTGTCCTCTTCTTCGGCCTCCAACAGGGAACAACTTAACTGCCTTTTGAGTTGTTCTCCTCTTGGGCATTCTAATCACTTTATTGAGAAGGGATGAAAATCACGCTCACTTTTCATAGGTTAAGACTAAATTTGCATCTATTCGACTAATGCTATAAACTCTCAATTCCATGAGTTCGTTTGATTCCAAAACTTAGCACCTAGACCAAATTAAATTTTGCTAATATAAAATGTGTGCGGTACATAAATTTCGATCCGTACCTAATATATATATTTCTTTCTTACTCGTTGTGAAATTTTTTCGTTCTTCTGTCTGACTAGTCGATTTGTGCCTTGCTTGAAAAGCAATTAAAACCAAATACGGTTCTAGAGGGAGAAATGTCATTTAAATAAAAAAGGCTTAGTTTTTCACAATAGCAATATTTCGAATAATTTTGTTTTTGCATTTTACAGTTAACTATGAACACCTTAAGAACTCATTTTGAATTTTTCGACTTTTGAGATTGAATAATAACTATAATTGTGTTGAACTAATGATCTCTGCTTAAGTTTTGCGCAATACTATACCTAGTTCGGTGTTAGACGTGCAAGAAAAAAATCGCTTTTTAGATGTGGTGTGTTAATGCAAGAAAATGTACATACATATGTATATAATATATGTATGTGTAAAAACGACTGCTGGGGATATGAAATAAACACAGTAGTGAAATTCCAAACAAGTTTTATTACCAACTATACGTTTTCCAATAGTATAGGGTATGGGAATAAGTTTCCGCTCTCGTTCTCATAAAAGAGGTGTCGCTGCTGATACTATTTTTATGTTCGCTCCAGTAGTATACTGGTGATTTGAAGGTGTATATGTGAGGCCTCGATTGCAGTAGTTGACATTCGTTTGAAGCGTAAAGATCCTTTTCTATCTGACGGAAAAATGGCTACGTTCGTCTCAAAAAAGCAGCATTTGCGTGAAGTTATGCTTCATTATTACCTTTTAAAGAAAAGTGCAGATGAAACGTGTCGAATATTCATCAATATTTAGGGTAATCACGCTCGTTCAAATACAACTTGTAAAGAGTGGTTTCGACGCTTCCAAAGTGGCAATTTCAACTTGAGTGATAAAGATCGCGAAGGGGCATCGAAATACTCAGCAACAAGAATTACTGCATGAAGACGCATGCCGAACCCTTGATAGACATATCATCAATCAAGAGTTAGATGTTGACAGATCAACCGTCGGTAAACGTTTGCACGCGATGAGAATGGTCCAGACAGTAGGTACCACAGGTGCTACATCAATTGAAGGAGAGGGACATCCAGAGACGTTTGGTGACGTGTGAGATGCTCCTAGAACGGCAGAAAAGAAAATGTTTCCTGCATCGCATCGTCACTGGCTATGAATATGGATCTGTTAAGATAACCTTAAGCGTCGAAAATGTTCGAGCCTGCCAGGGGAACCAGGTCCGTAGACAGCGAAAAAACATATTCATGTTTCAAAGGTTAAGTTGTACATCTGCTGGTATTAGATGGGTGTCATCTATTATGAACTCTTTAAACCATCTGGAACCATCACTGGCGGCCGGAATGGGACAGTAGACATGACAAACTGATTTTTCTGCATAACAACGCCGGGCATACACATTGCTAAATCGGTCCATAAATCCTTAGAGGGACTGAATTGGGAAATCTTGCCGCCGTATTCCACAGACATTGCACCTTCGGATTACCATCTGTCTCCTTATTGGAGAGTGGTTCACTTCTTACGAGAGCTTCGCAAACTGGCTCAATGAATGGATCAAGTAAAAAGAAATCGAATGTTTTGTCAGAGAAATCCGTATGCTGCCTGAAATTTGTTATTTAACTGTTTAAATAATTCGTAACTTTGGATAAGAAAGGACGGAAACTTATTCCCATATATATATATATAATTGGCGCGTACACCCTTTTTGGGTGTTTGGCTGAGCTCCTCCTCCTATTTGTGGTGTGCGTCTTGATGTTGTTCCACAAATGGAGGGATCTGCAATTTCAAGCCGACTCCGAACGGCATATATTTTTATGAGGAGCTTTTTCACGGCAGAAATACACTCGGAGGTTTGCCATTGCCTGCCGAGGGGCGACCGCTAGTAGAAAACGTTCTCTCTGTGAATTCCGAATGGTAGTCATGCACTAACCCATTCGGTTACGGCGGCCGCTCTTATTCCCATACTTTCCCATTATACTTCAGAAGCCGTTAAGCATATGCCCTTCAGAAAGTGTCATATCGTTCATTTATTGGATGAATGTCACAACTCGAAATCCAAAAAAGTTGAGAAAAAACAGCTTGAAAGTCTGCAATTTGCTACGCATCCCTTAGTACTTCCATAAACGAAGAGCCGATGGTAATTTCTGCAGACTAATCCGCATACATTTGTTTTTTTTGTTTTGGTTGTGACGTAATTGCAGCAAACGAGCAATATGGATTTTAATTACTGTGTTATTGAGTGCGAAATATATGCGGTTTAAAGCTCCAAACAGAGCTGCAGCCGGACAGCGGGTGACGTCGAAAAATTTACAGACGGGACGGTTTTCAGCCGACATTTTGTGGTTACAATAAAATTAATTTTGTGGTAAAGTCTTTTCGTTGGTGAAGCAACTCCTTAATGCTTATTGTTACAAAAATACTACTTCTTTCTAAATTAGTTAAACTTTGGTGGTCTTCTTATGTCACATTATCTGCTTGTTCTTTGCCTGCTGTTGCTTGTAAACAAACGAATTGGCGACAAGCGATCAGAAAAGCAACCCTGAGTGTAAAAGAGTATGAGAACATAGAAATGAATCTAATTATTTTGTCACCGTAAAAATAACCGATGACGAGAAATCCGTCCCGTCGCAAAGCTATGCAAGTTCATGCTATTAAATGTCTTCTAATTTTGAACGGCCGTGAACCCATGAACCCGTTATCCGCTGTCCGCTGCAATTCTGTTCAAGGGGTTAAAGAGATAGTTTCGCTCAGAGAGTGAATTAGAGCTTTTAAATTATCACGCACGAGTATCACCCTATATAAATACAAGTACTTATTAAGCTTTTTAATTTTCAAAACCATGGGAGTGTTCCAAGTATCTACACTCGTATAATCGTTAAACTGTTTACGACAGAAGATAATATGACACGAACGACTTAAGAGGTTATATACCGTTAGAAAGCCGAAAAAGCGAATTTTCTAGAATTTTTTCTGAGAAAACTTTTAAATTTATTGATATAAAAAATTTGTAGACATATTATAATATCTTTTAACTGTATTTTAAGGCTTAGTATTTGTAAAAATATTTATTATGAAAGGGGCTACAGCTGATGTCTGGGAGCTTCTCTCAAAAAAGACGTTTTGCGGTGACCACTATATCTGTGATCTGGATCCTCTGAAATTTAACAACCAAACAGATTTGCTTCAAGTAATGTTAAAGCTAGTGATTAATCGAAGGAATAAGCAAAACAATTTGTTTTTTGACTAAATGGCCGTTTCTCAAAAAAAAAAAAAAAAAAATCGATTGCTGATCAAAACTTCGGCCTATAATTGTTTATAAAAAAAAATATTTATCGGTAGTCTTCATCGTTGTGGAGTATAGCCTGGCATCTTCTTCATGCTTTGAACCAACATTTCTGTGTAGCTCGTTCACAAACAGGACTAGATTTTGCGACTTCCGGCAAGATGCGTTCGTATAGCTCCTCACACATTTTCAATTGGGTTGGCGTCTGGGCACTGGGAACCCCAGTCCAATACTGTGACGCCATTTTCTTGTTTTGTTGTTTCTCAATGTGTTTTTCTGAGAGCAGTGGTTTTGATGATGTTTGACGGTAGGATATGATCGCCTCCTTCTGTTGACGTTCGATGGTGTTGATACTCACATCTGTTATCTTTTTAGCAAGAACTGATCGTGTTTGGCGTTGTCGCAAAGAAGGGCCCCGCTTAAAAAGTTGGACGATCTTGCTTTTTTGTCTTCACTCCCTTCAAGCTGCACTCGGAAAAGTCATCAACATTTTTATACGCTTTATACCTCTGATTCCACATCACAGCAAACTTTGATTTTTAATCACTTTTGCAGCCGCGGCGTAAGATAATTTCGGCCCATTCGAATGCGTGCATAAAAATATAGCCCCGAAACGCTTCGCGTACTTCTCACAAATTTTTGTTTGGTTGCGTTTACGGAAAAGTTTCGAATGACACTAACCTAAGTTAGCACTGGCGTCCTAGCCCTTGAGTGGGACTAGTATGCAGCAAAAAACAGAGCGAAATATATTTTGAAGTTACAAGAAAAAACCGGTTCTTTTCTTCTGACACAGATTGTAACCCCTTAATAATAAAACTAAGTAGTTGATTCTAGTGGAATATATTAGTCAAAGGTGGTCAGTTCATCAGTGATGGTTAGAAATTCATGAAGAACTCAGACAATTGAGTGCCAGTCATTTTTACTGCAGGAGTCAACTTTTCTATGCACATAACAACAGGATTTTTTCTAGTCGTTTGCTAAAACAAAACCAATCCACTTTTTTCATACGCACATACATATGTATGTATGCGTGCTTGTAAAACAACAGCAGCAATACCGATTTACCGACCGCATAATGCAACAGCTAACAAACAATGCCTTATGCAACAATGACAAATACAATTCAAATACAACAATAAAAATAACACTAACGCCTAGTCCATAGAACACGAGATAGGCAAATCAATTCTCAAGCCGCAAAAATGTTACAAATCCTACTGTATGTATATCGCATATCCTGGTAAAAGTTTGCCACTGTATGCGACTAGCAGAAAAAAATCACATGCAAACATCAGAATAATCAAACAAAACAAAAAAAAAAACCAACACATATGTACATAAGAGTATGAAAAACATTTAAAAGGAGTTGCGTCAGAACAACGAAAAAAAAAACTTAGGAAATTTGGTAGGGTTTACAGTTCCTTTGTTGGAAATGTGCGTCATACACTTGAAAATTTAAGCGAATGCGGATCAGGGATTTCGAATACTTACTCGCCAGTACAGAGACACTTAAATGTAGGTATATGCATATTAGTTTGGGGAAAAAGAAATCCGTTATTTGCTCTGTAGATGGCTGTAAGGAACGATATCTCGTAAAGTATTGGAGCTAAAGTCTAACATAAACCAGTTTTAAACCATTTGCGCAAAGCTGGATTCAAAAAAAAAAAAAGAACAAAACGGAGCGTTTGTATCCATTCGGACGACATGACCCAGCCAGCGTAGCCGCTGGATCTTTATTTGCTGCGCTATGTCTATGTCATCGCACAGCTCATACAGCTCATCGTTCCATCGCCTGCGATATTCGCCATTGCCAACGTGCAAAGGTTCAAATATATTGCGCAGAATCTTGCTCTCAAATACTCCAAGCGTCGCTTCATCGGATGTTGTCATAGTCCACGCTTCTGCGCCATACGACAGGGCAGGCATGATGAGAGTCTTGTAGAGTCTTAGTATTGTTCGTCGAGAGAGGACTTTACTACTTAATTGCCTACTTAGTCCCAAGTGGCTCTTGTTGGTAAGAGATATTCTACGTTGGATTTCCAGGCTGACATTGTTGTAAATAAACGAAACCTTTTACGACCTCGAAATCATAACTGTAAACAGTGACGTGGGTGCCTATACTTGAGTGCGCCGACTGTTTCTGTGAAGACAAGAGGTACTTCATTTTGTTTTCGTTTACCACCAGACCCATTCGCTTTGACTCTTTATCCAGTTTGGAGAAGGCAGAACTAAAGCGCGGTTGTTAAGACCGATGATGTCAATATTATCGGCATACGCCAACAATTGTACGCTCTTATAAAATATTGTGCCTAAGTGATTAAGTTCTGCGGCTCGTACGATCCTCTCCAACATCAGGCTAAAGAACTCACACGACAGCGAGGAACCCTGTCTGAAACCTCGTTTGGTATCAAACAGCTCCGAGAGGTCCCAATTCTAACGGCGCTGCTCGTATTGAGCAACGTCATTTTGCATAGTCGTATTAGTTTTGCGGGGATACCAAATTCAGACATGTGCATACAGGAAGCTCCTGTCGAATGCAGATTCTCCTTTCATGGGTATTTTCCAAGATTTGGCGTATTTAGAATATTTGGTCGATGGTAGACTTTCCAAGTCTAAAGCCACACTGATAAGGTCCAATCAGTTGGTGGACGGTGGACTTCAGCCGTTCACACAATATGCCCACTAGAATTTTATAGGTGATATTTTGAAGACTAATCCCGCGGTAATTGGCACAGAATGCAGGATCACCCTTCTTATGGATTGGGCAGAGCACGCATGTTTTCATCCCACCATATTTTGTATAGAAGCTGATGCATGCACCTCACCATCTGCTCGCCGCCATGTTTGAATAGCGCAGCTGGCAGCCCGTCGGCGCCCGTGGCTTTGTTGTTCTTTAGCCGCGTAGAATTTTCGGGCGTTGTTCCTATTGGCTTACATCTCAAGCTTCTCGTACTCATGTACTTCAGGCTCTCGTTTCTTCTGTTGGATAATACGTCTCTCTTCCTTTCCTAGTTCTTGGTAGCGATCCCACATGGCTCGCGATGCGCCCGACCGCAGCGTGGCTCTATAGGCAGCATCTATTCTTTCTGCGGTAGCATGACATTCCTCGTCGTACCAACTGTTTTTTCGGACTCGTTGGAATCCGATTTCTTCTTCGGCGGCGATATGTAGAGAACGAGAAATGTTGCTCCATTGCTCGTGCATGCCGGTTTGTTGGGCAGCACTCTCTGAGAGCAGCAGTGAGAGTCGACTGGCGAATCTTCTGGCTGTCTGTTATTGCAGCTTTTCGAAGTCGAACATTCTTTGCGTAGTTAGATGTACGTTTTTGCTGCACCGAGGCGTGTGCGTAGTTTGGCTGCGAGTGATCAGAAACGGTCTATATTGGGCAACAGAAGAGGTGTTGTGTCTCATCAGGACGCTCGTTTGTACTGATTCGCCAATAACTCCGGGAACTTGGTTGAAAAGTTCTAATGGTTCCACCTATAGTTCGAACCTGGCACCAGGCGATTACCACCTTTTTCTTTCATTGCAAAGTTTCCTGAGTGATAAGAAGTGGGTATCATGAGAAGACTAAGGGAGTATAGAAATAAAATAAAAATAAATAATAAATAAAGAAAAGATTTACTTTGCATTTGTATTAAAGTTTTTGCATCGCTAACAAGTTTTTCATTAGAGCCAACAAATCTCTTCCCCAAATGAGAAATCCGATGGAACATCAGGCAGAGGAACATCCCACCATAAAGTTGCAACCCCATCAGCAGTCCAAAGTAACTTCTGAAGTACGAATAATTGACTTTGGGAGATTTAAAGCAAATACTCGTACAACTCTAAAGGAAATTAAATAGAGAATTAGAGTGCGAGGTAACCAAGGTAATATAAATAAAAAATATGAACGAAAGAAAACAAAGCTATGGTAGGGAGGTATGCCCTGTGAAATTAAAAATAATATACATGGAATTAAATATTTTAAAGTAATATTCAATACATTTCTCAACCATATTTCTCACGTTACATTTTGAGAAACACATACATATATATGTAGTTACATATGTGTAAGCAAAAATTTTCCAAACAAACCAAAGAAAATCGCAAAACGTTTACATAACTAAAAAAAGGTTCCAACAGAAATGTGCAAATGCAGTCTTGGCGGTTGCCAGTGCATATACAGGAAACGGTTTGCATAAAATGACCATAAAAAGGATATCGGCCTTACACGGTGCTGTCTGAGATGTCAGAAGTATGAGGGAATAACGTTGCCGCGTAATCGAGCGACCAGCGGAACGTCAGTCTGCGCAAATTTGCTTACATGGCATGGATGTCCTTCCGTTGCAAACAATTTGCCGCACAAACACATATACGTACATAATTTGCATTTCATATTTACTACCCCAGTCATGAATTGTACTCTCTGTAGACTATCTTGCCACTGCTTTATTTTGGGACATAACCAGTTGGTGCTCAAATCAGCGCAATATGTGACGGTACCTCCGATCCATGAGGAAGTTCAGCTCACACTTAATTTACGTAACATAACAGCCGACTTAGCCGAATCTCCATGCATGGAAAACTTAAATGATAGAACAAGTTATTTCGAATAGTGATCACCCCTCGGCAGACAATGCCCCGCGGCATAGTAAGCGTCGGCCTGCAAACTGGGGTTTCAACATCTACGCCCCCAGATCAGGGCATCCAAATCCAACAATCGACTCGAGAAGGGCGCAGCATAATCAAAGGCAAAGATTAAACTTCGAATTGTATTATCGAAAATTATTGCAACATCAACCAAACATTTGAAAAGGGAATTTGTGCGGAAACTGCTGGAAAAATTTTTTGTGAAGCTGGATACCAAGCAGCGTCGCTCCAAGAGAGTCGTGAACAGACGAGGGCTTATTGAATTCGCTAATAATTATATAACTACTAGGTTGTTCAATAAGTTTTGCGGTTCGCTTGAAATACACTTTATTATTCAATATAGTCTTCCTGAACATGAATCCACTTTTTCCAACGAGATTACAGCCCAATTGCTGCGCCGAGGTGGTCAATTGACATCGCCGAGACCGAGCTTGGCGCGAAAAAACTCGATTGTGGGATGGTCTGCGTGGTATGGCGCGTCATCTTGCTCAAACCTAAGATCGTGTAATTTTTGAACTTTTCAATTCCCGGCTACAAAAAAAAGTTTATTATGGCTCTGTAGTGCTCACAGTTGCACTGCTTTTTCCACTCCAAAATTCATACCAAACTCATTCTCTTATTGGCGGTCACCTGCGGGTTTTCTATTTCCTCGAAGCGCTAGATTTATTTGAATTGATATAGCCGCCGAAATGAAAATGTGCTGAATCAAAAAATGTGTTTTTGACTTTTTTTCAATAAACAACCATGACTTTGATAATAAGTTAGCAATATTTCTCAACGTTGTTCAAGGGCAAAGCCATTAATTTCATTTCTCTGAGATTTGATACTAATTTTCTGTCGAAATTTCCAGCGGTGAGAGATCAGCCAGCTGTACCTTCCTGTACATATGTGTAAGCAGCGGTAATGGTACCGAGTTCTGCTGTGGATGTAAAACATAAAAGCTATTTTCTGATAGTGGTATTCTTGAGAAGATCTTTTTTCAGATCACAAAACTATAAAAAATAAGCTATCTGTCAGAAATGCTCCAAAACTGCAGGGCTGCACATTTCGAGTAGACGCTCTGTCTAAACAACCGTCGAAGAACTCCCTCGCTGACTTTGAGGGACATATGTAAAAATAATGAGTATATTTTCATGAGTGAATTTCGACGTCCAGCCATCATCTGGATTCAGCTTGTCCCAATTTAGAGAATCCAGAATAACTAGTCTTTTCACGAGGTTTATCGAAATCTTACTGCAGGCAGGATACCTTTACATACATACATGCATGTGGATGCGCAGTATATTCCCAAAATAGTGCATTGAATCTACAATAGAATTCAACGATATTTGTTTGGCGGATATGTTCTCTTAATTTTCACACAATTCAAAAATGTGGAGAGCTGGACTTGCTAGCGGTTTAGAAAAAATCGGAATTTGTGAATACGCAGTGTTGTAACGGGTACATACACACACAAACACATGCAAATTTGAGGGTGGAGCATATATGTATGTATGTATGTAGTATTCGTTCCAGCATCTCTATGTGCGTGTGTGTGGGCATAGCTCTGTAGACTGCTGATGCCAGCAGAATTGCCGTATGAATTAATAAATTTGAAAATTGGTGGAAGGATATTTATTTACGAATTTTCTTGGTTGAATTTGCTTTGGCTCTTCCCAGTTGAAACAATTGAATTAAAAATCAATAAATACATACATACAGATACCAGTATAATATCCATTTATTGATTGAAATTGATTTAACATTTAATGTTTAAATTCGATTACTCTGCCGCAAGCCCGCGTATATGTACGATTATTACATAAATGGAAAATATTGAATAAATAATTACTTAAATGTTTAACTGATGTGCAATTTGATACATTTTTTTCAGCTAAGTTTGTTCCATATTCAACACTCATCTGCTGAGCCTTTTAAATAATATCATTGCATGACGCATGCTTTTTGACCTTTAGGCAATTTTAAAGGCAATTAAGTAAATATTGTCTGTCTACAAAAAATAATAAACAGTTTGTGTTTTTCATATACATAAAACATGCACTAATTGGCACTGCTTAATGGCGTTATGAAGTATTTGCTCTCCGATACCTTTTAATTACATAACTAAACCTCTTCCTCCTATTTTTGGTTTGCGTTTAATTATATTTTCAGAAAGGGAAAAACCTATCGTTTTTTGCCACCTTTCCCATGGTAGAACTCACTTGGAGGTTTGCCATTGCCTGCCGAGGAGTGCCCGCAACTAGAGAAATTTTTGTCAAGTGATGCTTCGTGCCGGGGGTTTCGAGCCGAAAGGTGCACGTGTGCATCAACCCCTTTAGTTTCGGTAGCCGCCGTAGATATATATTTAAAAAATTTTTGATGAAATGTGCAGACTGGGATTTAAAGTCGAAAAGATTGAATACAAGCCTCGTTGAAGATCAACTGAGTTTTCGGCTTATTAGACAGATTTCCTAATAGCAGAAAAGCTTAATAATTTAAACAATATGGGTACATTTTCTATTCCAAACTCGAACTTTTCATAAATAAAAGAAATTTATCTTGTGGCAAATTAGTGAATCCTGATCAGGGAACCCTACTTCTATTTGTAACTGGAAGTGCAGCGCTAGGAACATTTTTGTCATATTCTGATTTTTTTTTCAGCAAAGGGAAAATCGCATCGCAAGTTCATAAAAAGTGATGTGCTGTTTATGGGCACGAAACCTTAAAAGAACGGTAGTGTCAAAATTGGTTTGCCCAATTTCGTTCTAGTGATTTTTCACTCAAAGATGAAAATCGCTCTGGTCGTCCAGTTGAAGTTTATGACCCACTAATCAAAGCAATAATCGATTCGGATCGTCCCAGTACAACTCGTGGAATTGCAGAGAAGCTTCGGGGTACATGAATTAAAAATCACTTAAAACCACTTGGCTATCTTCAAAAACTCGATACATGGGTTCCTCACGAAGTGAAAGGAATGCCTTAAAAGCTGCGATTTGATAAAGAAACGTAATGAAAATGATTCATTTTTAAAGCGACTGATAAGTGGCGATGGAAAATGTGTGGTTTACAACAATATCAAGCGGAAAAGATCGTGGAGCAGGTTAGGTGAACCAACTCAAACAACATCAAAAGCTGATATTCATCAAAAGAAGGTTTTGTTATCAGTTTGGTGGGATTACAAAGGAATTGTCTACTTTGAACCCTTACCGCCCAACCGAACGATCAATTCTGATGTCTACATTGAATAACTAACGAAATTAAACAATGTAGTTGGACAAAAGCGGCACGAATTGCCAAAAGGAAAAAGTATTGTATTCCATCATGACAATGCAAGGCCACACACATTTTTGGCCACTCGGCAAAAATTATTGGAGCTTGTTTGGAATGTTTTGTCACATTCACCATATAGTCCTGACCTTGCACCATCTGATTACTTTTTGTTTCGATCTTTACAAAACTCCTTGAATTGTAAAAATTTCAATAATGATGATGGTGCCAAATCGTGCCTAATTCAGTTTTTGGCTAATAAAAACCAGAAGTTTCATGAACGTGGGATTGTGATGCTGCCTGAAAGATGGCAAAAGGTCATTCATTGATCAAAATGGGCAATACATTACAGAATAAAGTTATTTAGTTCCATGAAAAAATTGTCTTTGACTTTCTAAAAAAATCCGTAATTACTTAGTTGCCAGCCCAATATGTATTGAAAAAGTATCTTAGGTGGCAGTAAAAAAAAAATCACACATCACTCCGCTTTCATGCGTAAAATCGAGTAAATCTCTCTATTCGCTTTTTAAAATAGCGTAATTGGTACTTAATCGTAAAATGACGTAAATGGTACTTAATCGCTAAGTTTACAAACGGATCTTAAGGTCTACTTGCTTAAACGACTTCTTAAGGCTTAGTTACTCAAACTAGTACTCTTAAGATCTATTTACGTACATAACTTACGTGCCTACTGCTCACAGTGGATCGAGCCAAAATTATCAAGTAGTATACAAAAACATTTTTTTTTACATATTTTTTTGTAGTAGTGTGGCACCAAAGTAAGCGTCTTAAAAAAAAGATAGGTGGCTTGTTAACAGGATTTTGTCTCTTTAGGACATCTGAAACGAAAAAGTTAAACTGATTTGTAGGTTTGTCATTCTGGTAGGTGCTACAATGGGAAAACTACAATCTGATTTCCATCCGAAAAACATAGCTTTTTTTCAAAAGTCCGCCATTTTGTTATTTTTCAAAAAAAAAAAATCCATTTGAAAGCTATGAAATTTCTATTTGGGATACTGAAATAATTTTGGGCTCCATCCTACTAAAGTAATATAGTTGTTTGCCACCTTCAGTTTGGTCCATAATTTAACCATGAATTGTTTTACAATCGAACAACGCTTGCAAATCATTGAATTTTATTATAAAAATGCGTGTTCTGTTAAGAAAGTTTAAGATCCACTTTTTTATCGAAAAATTATGTTCAGCGACGAAGCTCATTTTTGGATCAATGGGTACGTAAATAAGCAGAATTGTCGATTTTGGAGTGAAGATCAGCCAGAAGAATTGCAAGAGGTACCAATGTATCCAGAAAAGGTCACAGTTTGGTGCGGTTTATAGGCTGAAGGTATCATTTTACCGTACTTCTTCAAAGATGCTGCGAATCGTAACGTAACTGTGAATGGTGAGCGCTACCGTGAAATGATATCCAACTTTTTTTTGCCCAAAATGCAAGAGCTTGACTTGCATGAAATGTGGTTTCAGCAAGATGGTGCCACATGCCACACAGCACGCGTAACAATGGACTTGTTGAGAGGTGAGTTCGGTGAACATTTTATTTCACGTTCGAGACCTGTCAATTGGCCACCCAGATCGTGCGATGTAACGCCTTTAGATTATTTTTTGCGGGGCTATGTTAAAGCTCATGTCTATTCAGACAAGTCTGTTTCAATTAACGCATTAGAAGACAACAATATATATATATAATTGGCGCGTCCACCCTTTTTGAGTGTTTGGCCGAGCGCCTCCTCCTATTTGTGGTGTGCGTCTTGATGTTGTTCCACAAATAGAGGGAGCTACAGTTTCAAGCCGACTCCGAACGGCATATATTTTTATGAGGAGCTTTTTTCATGGTAGAAATACACTCGGAGGCTTGCCATTGCCTGCAGAACAACAATATTAAAGCATTTTAATGTGAGATACCGGCCGAAACATTGGAAAGAGTATGCCAAAATTGAACTAAGCGGATGGACCATTTGAAGCGCAGTCGTGGTCAACATTTGCATGAAATAATCTTCAAACATTAAATTATATGGACTGTACTATCGATTTAAATACAAATTTCAAGCATTTTTCTGAATTTTTTGTGTGTGTTTTTGAAAAACTTTTCTATAGCTCTTAAAAAATCCCTTTTTATATAAAATATTGCAATTCGACAAACTTACGAAATTACTAGACCGTGTCTAGCAGTTGTTTGTAAAAGTCCATTTCTGCCCCATAAAATAAAGTTTCTTTTGATTCTTTTAAAAACCGCCGAAATGTTTTATTTATTATAACTTGGTTATGTGACATCTGAATATCAAAAGCAATATGTCACGATGCCCCTTTGAGCTCCGAAATTATTATCGCTTAGTAGGATCAGTTAAGGACACCGAAATGATATATACAACTTTTTTAGATTGGAATAATGACTTCTTTCTTTTAAAATTCCGGTGTCTAATAATGAAACAACCTCTTCGGTAGTTTTCGAAGAATTCTCTCAGCATAAGCTTTGAATTTTAAAACTTTTCTTTTGACCCAGTCTAACGTACTACGAGTATATTCGTAGAGCAAAACGAGAATCAGTTTTTTATTCAGTTTCTCTGCTAACGACAATCCATGACCAATGTTATTGTTATTGGTAATCATTATCACAGTTCTATGTACTCTATTTAAGTAAACTGGGTTTTTAATTGTTGATGAGTGCGAAGCTATTTCCATTACTTAAAGCTACTTATATTTACTTTATATTAGTTTGGAGAAAATGAGTCTATTATTTTCGCTATAGAAGGCTGTAGGGAACAATATCTCGTAAAGTATCGATCAATCAATTTAAAGTTTATGCTCATTGTCAAGGTGACATTTCAGACTAAAAAAATTATTTTGCTGTTTTTTGTTTGTTCCATTCAGTTGTGAGTTACAGGGCGTCAACCATGGAAGTCCAGTAATAGAAAATTTTAGAGTTTTTGTTTGCTTAAGGCGAAAAAGCGAAAATGCAAGACAGACCGCTGAATTTGTGAAAGGTGTTTATGGTGCCTATACCTTAACAGCTAATTAATTACGTGCAATTTTGGTTTTTGATGAAAAAAAAAAATCAAAAATTTAAATAAAATCATACAATAGAAATAATCGAAGTTGACCGGCAATTAGTAGTTATAGCACCGCTGAGGAGCTAAAGATCGAACATAAGGGGTTATATACAAGTAATGTTATAATTTTCAGAAAACCCATTTTTTTTTCTTAACCTTCTTACGGCCTTCAAATTAACTGACGCGGACGGACTTCGGGTCAAATTTGACCCAATACTATATTTTCAAGGTTTATACTTGGTTTTTGATTATTTTTACTGTTAGGTTTTTTTTCCATTAAATGGGTATCTTAAATAAAAATGAAAATCCAAATATATTTATTCCATTACCATATTTTTTTATTAATATATTTATGAAAATTTTTATTTTATTTTTATGTGAATAATACAAACTTTAACAAAAACGTTTATTCAATAACAAAAAGATATTCATGAATAACGAAAACTTTAAACAAAAAGTGTATTTAATAATGAAAGAAAAAAGAAATAAATTATTTCAGACAGTTTGTACACAAAGTAATAGTTTTAGAATGTTGTTTACATACATATTTATTACAAATGTCGCAAACTAATCCTGTTTTGTTATCAGTTTTTGGGCATAGTTGACATCGACTTCTTTCAGTTATTTTCTTTTTCGACGTGTTTCCAAATTGACCTGATGATGATGGTTGTGCATCCAGCTGACAATCCTCTCGTATTTTTTTGGCAATTTCAAGTGAAAAATGTGCTCGTGGTAAAGTTTGTCGCGTTTTTATATAAGGTGTTACGAGCGGCATACCAAGGTTTTCCAAGTAAAAACGGCGCTTTGTAAGACAGCCCTCTTTCCAGGTGAGGTTGGCGGATTTGAATAAAACGAAAGCGTTATAAGCTGAAATGTCGATTATGTTACTAAAAACAACTTGAGGCCACCGTTTTGTGATTTGTTTTCAAGTGTAACCGCTTATAGCTTTGTCCAATGTGTCTACACCACCTTTACATTTATTGTAGTCCAGTATTATTTCTGGCTTTTTATCCCGACGATTACTAATTTTTGAATCATGTTTTAGAGTGCTAAGTAGAATCACAGCTCTATTCTTCTTAGGTATGTACGAAACGAGAGTTGTTTGTTCGGTAAAAGCGAAGATTGATGAATTTAGTGGTCTTCTTTTTATGTTCACTAAGTCTGGTGGTAGTTCGGGCTTGTTTTTGCGTATTGCTCCTACTATCGTAATACGTTTTGATTTGATAAACGCCTTGATTTTTTTCGGGGGTTTTTCCGATTGCCTTGCCAGTGTAAGGTTGGATGTTCCAAACATAGCTCGTTGTTGAATCACAAAGCACCCAAAATTTGATTCCATACTTTGCAGGCTTTGCTGGCATGTACTGGCGGAATGGACATCTTCCTCTGAAAGCTACTAATTGTTCATCGATGGTCACGTTTTCCGTTGGATTGTAAAGCTTAGGTAATATCTCAACCCATTGATTCCCCAAATCACGTATAGGAGCAAATTTATCCAACGATCTTCGTTTACTTCGAGTTTCCCTGTTGTCGAACCTAATCACTCTCGATGTTTTTTTGAAAGTCTTCAAAGGCATAGTTGTAGCGAATATTGGTCTTCCGGTTTCAGGGTTTCAAAGACTTTCACAGCTTTCGTTATTTGATCGAAAAACGCCAGCTAATATTAGCAATCCAATAAATGCAAATAGTTCGATGTTTTCAATATCCAGCCATTCTTCACCGTTTATTCGTTTTCCCTCAAAGTTTGTGTAGGCCAATATCGTACGTATCAAAGGAGGTGGAAAAAATAGTTCAAAGCTAGAAATTTTCGGTAATTCGTGAGCACGAGTAACGCGTTAGTCCAGGAATCAAGCTGATAATATTTTCTCTTGAAGCTCTTCCGGCACTTGTTACAAGAGGGGTTTTTGAAAAGTTTATTTGACCATTTTTTGACATCTTTCAGAAGGCACAAGAGAATTTTCGTCATCACTAAAATCACTGTCGGAAGAGTCTGCAACCTTACATGATCTTCGAATTCAGAACGTGATTCCTCATCAGCCGAAAACGCAGCCAAAGAGAATTCACTTTCACTATCACTCATCGTGACGAAATAAATAGTCGAATAACCAAACAAAGCACGTGCTTTTAAATTTATGTTTACTGTGAACTCAATAAAAGCAGATTAAATAATACAATGCAACCGCTGAGCCAAAAATTTGCAATTAGCAATTAAATTTAATTCAAATAACGTCTGATTTATACGTTGGGTCAAATTTGACCCGGGGGTCGTAGATGTATAAAAATTTCTACGCGACAGAGCCTACATTTTTTTTTTAATTTTACGCTTATTATATAAAATATAATAAATTAGAAAAAGTCACGAAACATCAAGTCCTGAAAAAATTTGGTTCTTGAAAAAACTTAATTTTTTTCCTGAAATGGGTCAAAAATGACCCGAAGACCGTAGGAAGGGTAATGTACATATATTTAAAAATACACACAGAAAATTTAATATTGTTTCGGTGACTATTTTCGAAGTTACAAGCTAATTTGAAAACGCGCTTCAGAGTGCTTGAAAGTATAAGGCCGCAGCGGCAGCGCTTACCTGGAACGCTGCCCCTTTTATGCGCCTGCCCTTTGTATTTAGATGCATAAAGCAAGAGTGTGTTATTCTTTTTTTTCATACTTGAAAGGTAAATTTTTATTTTTCTCTCCCCAAACTGGAAAATATTTGAGAGTGGTAGTCAGTACAAGCAGCTAAGTCAAGCAGTAAACTTTTGAGTTCGTTCATATTTTTTCTGTAATTTTTTCGTGAAAATGAAGCCTTCTAGAGAAATGATAAAATCTCTTAACATACGTAAGTCGAGATCAAACAAGCACAAAAATGTTTTTAATCCAAAAACAGGTGAAACGAATGAAAGTAGTTAGTTTGAATGCCTCGGCGAAAAAATGTAAAGAACAAGAGAAAATCTCTGTTCCGCGTGATCCGTCTGTTGAGTATCGCATTTAAATTTTATAACAGAGCTTGCAGCAATTTCTGAATATGTGAAATATAAGAGCTGTGACGGAAATGTTAAGTTTCGAACTGCTTCTGAACGAGAACTTGGTTTTAAAATTGTTTGCAGTGTGATAAGTGTGCAGATCGTAACATGAATTCGACAATGTTATGAAATAAATCGACAATTTTAATTTGTCATGAGAGTTCTCGGATTAGGGTTAAAAGGTTCAGCAACATTTTTTGGATCAATCGGCTCGCATGTCCACATCACAGCCCACTTACGATTTAAAAATGTGTAATATTCACTCCAGTGTAAAAACAGCCACCGAAAAACTTTTTCAACAGGCTTGTACTGAAGAAAAAAATTTGACTTCCGTACATCAAGGTGATGAACATTTGAAAGAATTAACTGTATCTGGCGGTGGCACATGGGAAAGGCGGGGCCTTACTTTCTTGTATGGTGTGACATCATTGATAGGATACTTCTCTGGTAAAATCATTGATATTATTATAAAAAAATGCCTACTGCCAACAGTGTGAAACTTGAAGGAAGAAACTCGATACCGAAGAATATAATGAATGGTATGCAGAACATAAAAATGCTTGCACTTGCAAATCATTCTGATTCTTCTGGGAAAATGGATACAGATTCAGTCGTCAAAATGTTCCAACGGGTATTGGACAAACTTGGAGTCATGCACAAAAATTACATCGGAGACGGTGACTGCAAAAACGTACTCGGGAATTTTAAATGCTGCACCTTTTGGTGATCAAGAAATTGTGAAAAAAAGAATGTATTGGATACGTATAGAAACGAAGGGGGACGCGACTCCGAGATTGTGTCAAAAAAATGTTGAAACAGTAGAAAATAAAACCAAAAAGAAGTTCAAAAAAACTCTTGGTTGAAAAGGCAAACTTACTGGAAAGATGATCGATAAGAGGACAGTTTATTATGCCTTAGCAATACGGGGAAATTGTGATTCCGTGTAAAAGATGTATAATGCTATCTGGGCAACATATTATCATTAATGTTCAACTGACGAGAAACCTCAACACGATAAGTGCCCGAACGGACAAGACTCATGGTGCAGCTGCCAATCAATTATCTACTTTCGAACACGATTATGAGGTGGGTTTAACCAAAACAACAACGAGAGCTACAATCAACTGATTAGGAAAATCTCTTCCAAAATGGTTCCGGTCAGTTCGAGAACTGTGGCAATCGCTGCATACACACATACCTACATAGTTGCCGGCATATTTAATGAACGAATGGCACCACTGTTGTATTGAAGGCAATAGGAATAACACTTGGGTCCAAATGCGCATTCATATTAGAGCGTGGGCTCTAGGGAGTTGAGTGTGCAAAATGTGAGGACCGCATTCTATAAATAGTTTTAAACTCAGAAAAGCTTGTAGATTATGATTCTGGATGTTGCCGGGAGATTTGATGGTCCATTTTTTTTTTTACCCCACCCCCTTAGTATTCAAGTATAGTGCAGGCGCTAAAGGACATTGAGTATGCAAAATGTGAGGACCGGCAACAATGCTGAAATTCTTTTACCTGAGATCCTACACAAAAAGCAACATGTTGCCGGCAGCTGTGATGGTCCCTTTCTCCCGCCCTTCACCTTGTGCAAGCGTTATTGCGTTATAGCACTCGTATTAGTCAGTAGAAAATATTTCGTGACGCATTACGGTTTATTTTTTCGTAGTCACATAATTATTTTAGTTAAGTTTTCTTATTGTATAATTCAGTGTTTTATTAGCGTTTTGTTTAAATAAACACATGGACAATGTCTTTAGAAGTGATAAATATAAAGAAACGAAAACTATACGAAATTTCGTGTTTGTTTTGTGATGAAACGGGTAATTTAGTGATGAATCCAAAATCACAATCATTTATAAATATTCAGAGAGCAGCAGATCGGAGAAAAGATGACATTAGTGAGAAAATTAAAAATAATGCAGACTTTACTGAAAACAAATGTACTTCGCATCGAACTTGTATGGCAAGTTACATTAGCGAAGAGAAGATAAGACGTCGAGAATTGGTACTACAAAAGCAGGAGAATGTTTCTATTTCTACCTGCTCTGCAGAAGCTAGTGTGTCAGGTGCTCAAGGCACTCGAAGGTCATCAAGAACAAATTTAAAATTTAATAAAGATCTAAAATGTTTAATCTGTGGTAAACAAACAAGAAATAAAAGCAAAACACTTTATTTGTGCTCCGAAATGTCAGCAGCGGAACAAATCTTAAATACTGCCCGAAAAAGACAAGATGATATTTTTACACAAATTGACACTTGCGAACATCCAGCCGATTTATTTGCAATGGAAGTAAGGTATCATAAACACTGTTATCGTGGTTATTTACGACTACCAAGAAACTCAGCAACTCCAGCAGGTAGACCTCCAAATAAAATACCAAATGACATTCTTATAGAGGCATTTAAGAAGCTGATTAATGAAATAAAACATAAATTAACAACTTACTCTTTTGAAGTGTCATCATTAGCTAAGCGACTAGCTGAACTCACTGACATAGAAGATGCAGTTGTAGAAAATCGTGATATTAAATCACTACTAATAGATAAGTATGGTGAAACGTTTTATTTTCATATCCAAATGATCGATCGAAATCATCATTAGTGTTTATGGGGAAACTGGATCAAGTCATTGAACATATTCGTACCGTAACTTCAACAAACTCCATTGTTCAAGTGGCAAAACAACTTCGTAAAGAAATATTAAGTACTGAAGTAATACCAAATGGGGTTTTATGTGATGAAACTTTAATTGAACAATATTTAAAGACAAATCATTTACCGAATAATTGGCAAATTTTTATGCAAGCTTTGTTCAGTGCTAAAAATAAAAAATTAAGTGAAAATTACAATCGACGAGCGTTATCAGTGTTTCATGATATATACTTCACGATTACTGAGAAACCGGTTCCAAAGCATGTTGCTTTAGCTCAATCTATTCATCATTTGACTCGATCGAAAAATTTAATTAATATGATGAATAAATTTGGTCATTGCATTAATTACAAAGCATTAAAAAACATCGATAAAGACGTTCTAACATCAATTGTGTGTGAAGATATAGACAGAAAATTACTTATTCCTAAAAATATAGTTCGAGATTCGTTGTTATTTCTTCATGGAGCTATAGATAATAATGATTTCAATGAAGAAAGGTCTATGGTTTGAAGGTTCTTATAAGAAAAAATACATTTCAGGGTATCATTTAGCTGCTCAGTCCCTTGGCGAAAACATTTCTCGTATTTTGCCAGCATTACACTCTCTAAGTGGTTGCCATTCGACTAGCAGATTGGGCTAAAAAAAAAAAAATAGTTTAAAAGCTGCATCGTTGGATTTTGTGCAAAATGATCTAAGGCATTTAGGAAATCCATACCTAACAGTCGAACAGTCGGAATTAGCACCTATCTTTTCTCAAAAAAACATTAACTGCTGATGAACTTCGCTATAAATTAATTTGTCAAAATATCGGCTTCGGCTTAAATTTATTAAAAGTAATTTGCACATCAGATGCTCTACATTTACATTTGTTAAGAGCTTCAGCACTAACATATATATGGATAAATTCTGACCAAACAGTACTACAGCCTATTGATTACACCTTATTAAGTTATGAAAACAGATGGTAAATTGTATCCACGACAATTGACGAAGCGACCATTACCGGAATTGTTAATTCAACCGTGCAAATGTACATCTAATTGTCAAACAAAGGCTTGTTCTTGCCAAAATTTACAACTAAATTGTATTTTGTTGTGCAAATGTATTAATAATAACTGCCAAAATAAAAGAGATTTATTATTTGTATTTTTGTATGACTTATGTTAAAATGTTCTTTTCCTATTAAATCGTTTTTTATCAAAAATATGAGTTTTATTTTTTACTTCTTTTTATTGAATAACTAAAATTATCTTAAATCATAAGAAATAATTGAATTTTATCACTAAAACAATCATTGAAATGGTTTCAAAGCACTTGTTCAGCCCATTTACTTGAATACTAAGGGGGTGGGGTAAAAAAAAAATGGACCATCAAATCTCCCGGCAACATCCTGAATCATAATCTGCAAGCTTTTCTGAGTTCAAAACTATTTATAGAATGCGGTCCTCACATTTTGCATACTCAATGTCCTTTAGCGCCTGCACTATATGCCGAAAAGGAAGATGAGCAGCGCGTGAAAATTTCCGATCCCAGAGCGCGTGAGAGCACACGAGATGGAAGAATGGCCCATAGACAACATCACCTCGAGTTATTAGAAGCTACCGAAGTGGCGGAGGGTGTATTATGTGATCCTGGAATAGACAGCTCTATGTAAGTGGAAAAGAAATTTTATCCTATGGAGAGGGGTTTTCAAACTTTAAAAGCGTTTTTCTCAAAATGGAGTTTTCAAAGGCGGTGACCAACATTACTCGAAAACGGCTAAACCAATTAGTCTCAAACTTTAACACGAGCTTCTTAAATATATTTTTTAGTAATTAATTACTAAAGATTTTTTCTCACCGTTAAACATTTTTTTTGATAAACAATTAAAGGCAAACATTTTGGTCAAAAATCAATTTTTTTTTGATAAACTACCATTTTGTCAAACAAATTTATTTTGCTTATTCCTTCTATTATTTCTATTCTTTCTATTCTTTTTGGTTTTTTAATTTCAGAGGATTCAGGTTAGAGATATAGTGGTAACCGCAATGCGTCCTTTTTGAGAGGAGCTCCCGTAGATCAGCTGCAGTTCCTTTCTAAATAAATGGTTTATTAAAACCAAGTCTTAAAATACAGTTTAAAGCTAACATAATATTATATATGTACAAATTTTAGGATCAATAAATTTAAAAGTGTTCTTAGAAAAACTCTGCAATATTCGCTTCTTTTCAGCCTTCTAACTGTATATTACCCCATAAAGCAGGTTTAAGCTATTTGCACAAAAATTGTACGTAAAAAAAATGAAAAATTGAGATATTTGAGGAAGGCGATATTAGAAATTTAGAGCAGTGCCATTTGGGGCAACTTTTCAGATTGTTAGGTTTATATCAATGATAAAGTATTTCTTGACAAATAAAAACCTATGCATTCCATGATGGCGTATTACCAAAAGATATTGTATATCTGATGTAAGTTTGTGTTCTTCTTTATAAAAGTTGAAAGTTGGAAAATACTTTTCAAGATTTGGCGTTTTTGTCAATAGGGTGTAAATTTTATATATTTATAATATTAAATATATAATATTTATAATTTTATTGCTCTCTCTTCTGAAGGTTAGAATTATTTCAAAGCGTAGCCTAAAAAAAGGGTGGTTAAGTTTTAAGCTCCGGTGTTGATTTTGAATAAAATAGAATTCTTTTAAGAAATTATTGTCAATTATTTTGATAATATTCGCATTATTCAATTACGTATAAAGCAAAATATTGGCCAAATAACCGCCGCGGTCTCGGCGGCACACCTCTAAAGACCATGAAATGCAAATAGTTCCTTATCTAAAGGGTGACTAAGTCTTAAGGGCCGGTGTTGATTTTGAATAAAATAGAATTTTTTTAGGAAATTATTGTCATTTCTCTTTATTATGATGACACTGGTATGGCTCAATTATGTATGGAACAAAATATCGGCCAAATGGCCGCTGCGGCCTCGGCCGCACACCTCCATCCGATGGTCCAAATTTTCGATGACGCTGAGGCATAATTGCGGTTCTATGCCGTTAATGTGCCGAATTATCTCATCCTTTAGCTCTTGAATTGTTGGTGGCTTATCGACGTTCACCTTTTCTTTCAAATAACCCCAAAGAAAGAAGTCCAACGGTGTCGTTGACGTTTAGGTGTGGTTCACATTCAAGATCGGCCCTTGAAATTTAACCACCCTTTAGGTTTTAGGTCAGTGCATATCATATAGGATTATCTAAAAATTTGGCAATGAACTTAGCCCAGATGGATTGGTCAAACGCACCACTATGCGGCTTATGCCATTTCCTACAGTCTGATAGATATAATCTACTATATATAAAGAGTTTTCCAATAAGAGGTGTTATTTTGATATTTAAAGAAAAATGTTATTTTTTAAATGTAAATGATCATATGTTTATTTCATTATAAAGAGGAAGGTATGCCGTTAATAGTGGGAAATAACATCAGGCAAATGACCACCATGACCACGCTTACAGGACAATATCCTTTCCATGAAATTTTCCATAACCGAATTGCGAAATGGCTGCCCTATGTCCTCGATAGCCTCACGAATTCCATCTTGTTCATTAAGTTCTTGAATCGACCCTGGGCTGTTGGCGTAGACCTTCTCTTTCACGTGGCCCCAACAAAAATCACAAGGTGTTAAATCACGAGATCTCGTTGGCCAATTGAGATCACCTCTTCGAGAGATAATACGATCCGGAAACTTTTCCTGTAAAAGATCAATAGTTTCGTTGCTTGTGTGGCACGTAGCGCCGTTTTGTTGAAAATAAACGTTCTCCAGATCAATACCATCCAATTCCGGCCATAAAATATCGTTAATCATCTGTCCTTAGCCTTTTATATATTTAAATAACACCTGGTATTGGAAAATCCTTTAGGTTGTTCAATAATTTTTGCGGTTCGATAAGAAACACGAAATTTTATGATTTGAGATAACTTATTTTGCAGTATAGTCTCGCTGAGCATCAATGCACTTATTCCACCGAGATTCCAATTCATGAATTCCATCCTTGAAGTGCGAATCTGGAAGGGCTGCAAAATACGCTTCCACAGCTGCAAGGGCCTCATCATTTGATGAAAAAGGCTCTAGAAACAGATACAAATCGTTGGGAGCCAAATCTAGGGAATACAAGTTAGAGTTCGTCTGTGTATCTGATTTTATTCACAAAATTAATATCAAATCATAACTCGACTATTGATCGCTGCCGATGTCGCAAGCTTCAACCCTGCATGGTGTGACAAAGGCGCGCTTGTTGCATATATCTGCGATCAATCATGTCCTTGACTTCCCACAGGTGCATTAGCTGTTGCATACAGCATACAATTAGGAAATGTCTCCCGTTACATGAAATTAAAATAGCGTTGACACTGCGGCACGTGTAACCGGTAGAGGCGACTGGTGCGTGCTAACTTACATATTATATTTAATTTGTGTGTATATGTGCATAGGAATATGGGTACCGCGTAAAAAATCTGTGAGTTGTTAAATACAACAAAAGTCGCGCGTACTGCTGGTGCTGTAGGTGCGCTGTTTTCACGTTTCGTCATCAACTGGGTATGTAAAGATGCATCAGTTATTAATCATACACACAAGCATACATCTGCACTGTAAATATATTATATTACGTTATTTATATAAGCCATCTTCTCTTACTGAATTTCCTGATTTTTCATTTCAACACTAAAGTGCTTCAGGCCAGCTGTTCCACTGCATTTTACAAGTTTCACTTTTTCCACCGCTTCGATACTTCTCTCACATCTGAATGACAGCGACTTTTTGCAGTTAATCCGTTAAATCGTCTGCAATGAATTATCAACAATAAGGCAGTCGGCCAGTCAAGTAGTCGCATGCGGACTTAAGTAGCGATGAATATGTGGGTGTCTGTCTGTGTTTTTTGTTTATACCCACGCACACTTTCCACAAGGGTTCTATGATTTTATTCACACACCTCTAGTATTTACATACAAGGTGTGTTCAAAAAGTATCGCGAATTTTGTGGTTTTCCGAAAATTATTAATTTATTCATTAATATCTATTTTGTCCCCTTCAAAGTAATCCACATGAGATATTATGCACTTGTGCCAAAGTTTTTTCCAATCTTCGAAGCAATTTTTTTTATCTCGTCAATCGTAGCGTAGCGTCGTCCTTTCATGGGCCTCTTCAGTTTCAGGAATAGAAAAAGTCACAAGGGACCAGATCTAGGGAATGCGGTGGCTGTTGTATCATTAGTGTGTTGTTTTTGGCCAAAAAGTCGCGCACAAGCAACGATGTGTGAGCAGGGGCGTCATCGTGATGCAAGAGCCAATTTTTGTTCTTCCAAAAATCCGGCGTTTCTGGGGGACTCCTTCGCGCAAATTGCGCATAACTTGCAGGTAATATTCCTTATTGACAGTTTTACCCTGTGGCAAGAACTCATGATGCACTACGCCACTGCAATCGAAGAAAACGGTAAGCAAAACTTTTACATTCGACCGAACTTGGCGCGCTTTTTTCGGTCTTGGTTCGTGCGGTAGCTTCCATTGAGATGATTGAGCTTTAGTTTCCACGCCATAACTATAAACCCGCGATTCGTCACCAGTTATGACCCTCTGAAGCAAATTTGGGTCATCGCGGACTAAGTCCAATATCTCATTAGCAATGTTCATGCGAAGCTGCTTTTGGTCGAAATTGAGCATTTTTGGAACGAATTTTCGGGCGATCCGTCTCATGCCCAGATCATTGAAAAAAATCGAACGGCACGAGCCAATCGATATGTCTAGGTCCTCTGCAACTTCTCTAACGGTGACTCGACGATTGACCAATACCATTTTCTTCACTTCATCAATTTTTTCGTCTGTTGTGGAAGTGCTCAGGTCCGGCACGATTTTCGTCGTTTACATCTTTTCAGCGTTCTGAGAAAATTTTGTACCACCGATAAACGTTGCTTTGGTCCAAAGTAGCTTCTCCGAATGACACAGTCAACACTCGGAATGCATCTGCGCACTTAAGAAGTCGAGTACCAACACATCGCCACAAAAAAATCGAAATTCGAATATAAGTAACCTGCGAAAATTCAAAATTCGCGATACTTTTTGAACACACCTCGTATGTAACAACATAAAGGAATGGAGGTAGATTCTTTGTACTTAATACTTAGTCTTGCGATAAGTTCTTTGAGAAATTTTACAATGCATACGGCAAATTCATAAAAAAAGTTCCGTTATTATTGATTTTAGGCTGTTCATGAATTAAACTCAGTTTCATGGCAAATTTCGCTTGTTAACAATGGAGTTGTTAACATATTTAATATTTCAGAATGTTTGTTTACTGCACGATCAATCGTTTTTCCCAGACAGAAAAGGAATTGGTAGTCCTCGCGTAGTTCGAACCAATGCAGCCATAAGAGCCGTTTGAAAAAGAATTCCCAGAAATCTGCTTCGAATGCAGAAAATCCTGTCCAGGAAAATGAATGTATCGACCAGATCCATGAAAAGACTATTTAGAGAAGATCTCCACATGAAGGCCTTCCGTCGCTCAGCTGGTCATCTTTTGGCAACACGGTTGAAGAAAATTAGACGATGCAAGCAGGTTCTTCGGTGGCACGCAGTCGACGGAGATGAAAGTATTATTTTCACAGATGAGAAAATGTTCACTATTGAAGAAGTTTTTAATAAGCAAAACGACAAAATCTATGCTGCTGTTCCATGGGTTCAGCGTGACCACCATCCAGCTCCCATAATGGTTTGTAAAGGCGTTATATCTCTTCATTTCCGCGAAAAAGGAATTAAGACTGGGAGCAAAAGTACACTAGGAGGATGTCTTAGAAGACGTGGGGAGTTCAGCAGTACTCTCTTCGATGGGGAGCGTTGGATCTTCCTGCAAGATTCCGCTCCAGCCCATAAGCAAAAATACCTACCCAGCAGTGGTTAAAAAACAATATTCCTGGGTTCATATCCGAAGAAGATTGGCCATCTGGACGTACAGATCTGAATCCACCGGACTACAGTTTGTGGTCAGAATTGGAGAACATGGCCTGTCGGAGACCTCACAGAAATTTGGGGAGTCTCACAATCTATGGATCGAGCAAAGTTGTCAATATCCATGGAAAGAAATACATGAAAGTTATATTTTAGTTAATGGGCAGTGCCAGATCCACTTTCGGATAAATGCATGTTTATCGACAACGACTTAATAAAACTGTCCAAACTTGGTACGCGTATCCCACGAACTACCCTCATTTAGAATCGAAATAATCATTCCTGAGATTGGATAAAAACCACACTCGGATATTGCCTTTGATGCAAGGTAAACCTCCAAGAAAATTGATGAAATTGGCCAAGTAGAAATCGATTAAGCTCGGAAGGAAGCAAAATTTAGACAGACGTGCCCTTTCCCCTTTTTCAAAAGTAATTTGAACTGACCGGTATGAGACAATGAGAAATGAAAGAATTTTCCTATTACTATTCCCATTTTCCAATACTCGCGTCCTAAGTAGATTTTGCTAAAATATGCGAAGGTACAAAAAGTTCGGTTCGTATCGCATTTAGCACTTCCTCACTTGTCTTTGTTATGTTTGTTTGGTGAAGTGAAATAATGTACTCGACCACTTCAACTTTTTGCACTCCGCACAGTCACTGTCATGGTCACTAATCAGCCAGTTCAGTAAGCCCTGCCGTCATAAGTAAGCAGACAACTAACAATAATTGCCTTATTGCACATTCTATATCCTGGGAATTTTTCTTTACAACCGTTTATATTCAAGTGTTTCGTAAATAAATATCTTCCACTTCACTTCACAAGTCGTTCGAGTTGTCCGCTGTGCAATCAGCTGTATTAATATGCGCACCAGTGTCACCACGCCATTAATTTCTAGCTATTATGAGTACATATGCACACGTATGTGTTGGTGGGTAGTGGTAATTTTCGCAATGGCCAGCACGTTTGCCAACATTGACATCAATCAGCGTTGCCAATGACATGTTTCATTTCATTTTCATAACATTCTGCCTTGGCTACATTTTGCGATGTACTTATGCGTGTGTGTGTGTGTATGTATGCGTATAGGTGCCAATATGTCATCAGCCGCGTTATTCCCACTCTCAGCATGTGACAGTATATGGTAATTAATATTCCTGCAAGGTTCATTTTATGAATGTACGAATGTAAGGAAATTTAAGGCCTGGGCTACTAAAAGGCAGTAATCGGAAACCTTTCAAACGTATGAGGTATATTAATTAAATGTAATGAATATTTGGTGGGGAGCAAAAGCGTTAGTTGGGGATAAATTATAAAATAAGCTTGTGTTGTTCAGGGACAGAATTGGCTTTAACAAAATTATTTTTCGTTAAAATTGGAAATTATGAAATAAATTTATTTTTCACAAAAACGTTATATTTTCCATCAGTTTATAGCAAAAAGTTTCACATTCTTACATTTCAGACACAAACTTGGTTCATTTCGGCTTAATTAATTTAATTTTCACAATATTTTTTTGCTTTATTAGTTTATGGCTAACAATTTACACCTTCTTACATTTCAGGGTCAGCATTGGCTCTAAAAAAATTGTTTTCATTAAAAACAAAAAATTTATTTTCAGCATTGGCTCTTATCATAAGGAATAGAAATAAAAAGGATTATTTTCTAACAAATTTATTTGCACAAAATTTTTATATTTTTTCAGTTTATTGCCAAAAATTTACACATTATTACAGCATTGCCTCTAAAAAAAATATTTTTCATTAGAAATAAAAATAAAAAAATTAAATTTCAGCAAATCAAATTTTCAGCATTGGCTTTAAAAAAATATTTTTCATTAGAAATTAAAATAGCCAATTATTTTCCAACAAATTAGGACCTTATTACATTGCAGGGGCAGCATTGGTAAAAAATAGTTTTCATTAGAAAAAAAAAATTGTTTTCCCAGAAATTTGTTTTCACAAAAAATTTAAATTGTTTTCTGTTTTTGGCTAAACATTTACACCTTCTTTCATTTCAGGGGCAGCATTGGCTCTAAAAAATATTTTTCATTAGAAATAAAAGTAAAAAATTATTTTCGAACAAATTTATTTGCACACACATTTTATATTTTTTCATTAAAAATTAATTTCCACTACTTAATTGTAATTTCTATAGTATTTAATTTTGATAGCCATTCTCTTATTTTGCTATATACATACGTATACATATACAGTAGAGTGGGCCGAAAAAAAAATTTTTTTAGGATCGAATTCTAATAGTACGGAAAAGTTGCACTCTTAGACTAATAAAGTGTGCGCCAATATCTTCTGTCGCCAACAGAGACCTCAAATATTGAAATTTCAGTTGAAATTATGAAAAATTTTATTTTTTTAGAATATTTTTTTTGCTCTATGCATACATTCCGGAGCACATTTCATACCAAAAATAAGGACTATAAACTAATTAGACATAAATTTATCGAAGATTAAGCACCTGTACACTATAAAATAATAATAAAACGTTATTGATTGTGCAGCTTTTTGCTTACTTTTTTATTGCGAAAATACGAGTACATAAATATTTTTGCACGTGGAGGTTGCTGCACTTTGCGTTCCTATTTTTTTGTTTTTTTTTCTTCATTTTCGATATATTGCAGTCGAACGTAGAACAGGAGGGATAGTTTTCTGGACCACTGAATTTTTTATTAGTAATTTGCTTGGTCATCTCATCGCGGCGTCGTTGTCTCTCTATAAGTTTCTTTGTTTCAGGTATGCCCACTATTCCGATACGGCATAGTCTCTTTGGTCTGACAAAAAAGTTTGCTCTTTTTGAGGAACTTTTTTTCTCTTGGACAAGTTGTAAAATCTTAAAGTCATCAGCACGTTTTTCAAAGCCGGATTTCTATGTGCAGAATACAAACTCTTTTAAAATTTCACTGTACTTTTTATGATACTCATTTATCATGTATCGTCCCCTTAGTATAACAATAGCCTATGTGCTCATAGGCTATTATTTTTTTATTGAATTTTTGGATTCTCCATCGTCGATTTTATATGTGGTCAAAATTTTGTCAAATTCTAGTTCCACAAAGTGGGTCAAAACGTCAGTCAAAAAATAATAAATATTTACAGACATAACGAGATTTGAGTGAGAACTACTTTCGACAAAAAGTTTGAAATTCATTTTCTCAAAACATCAAAAAATTTATAGGCTATTTTAATACTAAGGGGACGGTATATTACGCGTGAATGTGAAACTGTGGGAATAGAAGCTTTGTTATAAATACAAATGATTTTCTTGGCATGATTCAAAAGGCAGGCTCTCTGTTTCCTCCTGACTCTACTCCCAGTTCCCGTCTTTGAAAAAACAACATCTCATTACATCTACATAACTTGGTAGTTGATGATCTTGCAAATCTTTAGGACTTCCAAACAATGGGCAATTAAACGTTTGTCTTAGGGAAAATTTGGTTAATGCCATTGAAGAAAAAATAGACAAAGTGATTGCTGTAACTTCAATTCAACTCGCAGTACAAGGACGAGCTACTGTGAGCTCCATAAACATATTGCTTGATCAAACAAACAGAGAGGAGTGTAGTGAATTGAATTGTTTCGGTGGGCCTTCTCATATAAAATTTGTATTTAACATATATTATACCGGTATGATAACAAATAGTATTTTAAAAAAAAATTAAATTGTTCAGAATTTAAACTGAAATTTCAAAATTTGAGGCCTCTGCTGGCGACAGAAGATATCGTTCGATTGGGCTGAAATTTGGCACACACTTTATTAGTCTAACAGTGCAACTTTTTCGCACTATTAGAATTCGATCCTAAAAAAAAATTTTCTTCGGCCCACTCTAATATACAGTCGACTCTCGTTAATTCGAAATTCGAGGGACTCTTAAAATATTACGAATTATCGAGTATTTGAAATATTAAATGGTTCGAAATAGAGGAAATAAAGTGTGTTTTTAAGAGTTTTTATTTAACTGCCAATGTTTTAAATATTCATAATGCGTATTAATTAATCTTTGAAAATATCCCATTTATACGGGTTTGCTTGGAAGCACATTGCTGCTGCTCAGACTTTTCAATAATTTTTTTAAGGAGAAAAAGTGCGTGAGATGCTGTTTCATCAGTTTCGTTTTGTAGACAAAAGCTTTGTAAGTTATCGAATGAGGCTCTTGCTACCTTAACTGACACCTCTGCTAAAGGTTCTGATGTATCGTCTTCATCTTCATCGTTACTCTTTTCATGCGTATATGTCGCAAATAAAATTTCGCCATCGGTTAGCGATCCTGAGACAGCAAAATCTTTCAAAGTAAGTGTCTTGTCCGGTTAGCATTTGAAGCATAGGCCAGTTTCATCAGTATTGAAAATATCTCGGGCATCATAGTCCTCTATCAGTGGCTTCAACTAACCATGCCAATCTGAGCAAACAGCATCATTAACAGTTCCACTTTCTACACAAGCTTTTTTTAACACGACCACATTCGTCTTTTTGAAAATTGTAAGCCACCCTTCACTTGTCGCCAAGTTTTGTATGTTTTAGAGTTCGCGTCAACTCTTTTGCTTTTTCCTTTAACAAAGTTCCGCTAATAGCTACTTTTTGTCCTCTACACTGTCTAAGCCAACTGACCAGGCTTTCCTCCAGACGAGGAAATTCACCTTTAGTTGTTCTTTTCCGTGCTCCAGCAGCTTAAGCTGCAGCATCTTTCTCCTTGTTTTTTATTATGGTTGAGAGAATACTGAGAGGAATCTTAAATTCTTTTGCAACATCACTTTTCTTCTCACCTCCACCTTGACCATATGAGTTCGAATTACCGCGTCGCAGCAATGACTTTTTCGTTCGAATAACCGAGTGCCCAAAATTGTATGGACATAGTTCTAAATATAAAGAGATTTTGTAATGGACTCGTGACATTGCAGGTTTGAAGTAACGAGAGTCGACTGTATTTATTTTACTATGTGTGGGCGTTCGATGTTTTTATTAAAAACGTTTGGTATTCTGTTTTAGCAAAAACTAACCTAAAACATTTTCACATACGAACTTTATTTGTTATTTTTTCAGTCACTAGAAAAATTCATCCCGTCTAAAATTAACTTTTGAAAATTTTCGAACCGTGATTTATTACGATTTCTGACTCGTATTATCTTACTTCGCCTTTTGGCGTTGAATCAACTCACTTAGCCACTGTAAAACGCTGGTATAACTAGTACCAAGTCTTCGCTTCTTACAGGATGGATTTCGTGAAGTCCACCCAAAAAAGGTTGTTGTACCAGAAACAATTGGAGATGGGCGTCAGCTGGAAACACAAGATCATCATGTGCCATAGCGTGAAATGGTGACATCCTTGGGCATTAGTAGGACCAGCATACAGTCAATATTGCATGGATATTTTATCATCAAGAAAATGTATTCTCGTTGGATACTGCATAATTTGACAATTGCCCGAAAATATACTCTCGTCGATTTGCGTAAAGAAATGTTGAGGAAATTCAGCCAAGGTGGTTTGAGGCGCGTTTATGGCATTGTAATAAGAGATATATCTTCGATCTATGCTATGAGGTGTAAAAATAAAAAGTCTAAAAAAAAGGTGTTCCCGGAAAAAGCCATGTTGCAACCACCAGAGAAACTTAAGACAGTCAACCACTAAGTTAAGTGGTGCACAACCATTTGGTTGCCCCGAGTTTTCGGATTATTAATGAAAAGCAAACGGCCTAGATATTGCGCGCTCTCACATTTTATGTGACCACTATTTGGCGCGAGTTTTGGTTTGGCAGAGTCATCAGACCGCAACTCGTTGAAAATGAAACAAACCGGCATGAAACAAAACTGAATTATGTAGATGATACGGACTTGAACAGTATGTGGTTTCCCCAGAACCAGTGCTAGTTGAGACAGCGCATTGTTGCAAAGACCTAAATGAACGAAGTTCTCAGTACACAATATCTCACGAAACAACAAGATCAAATAGCCACAGATATCTTGCGATTTGACACCACTGGATTCCTTTTTCTGAGGCTACGTGAAAAGTGTTATCTAGGCCAATAAATTCGAGACGTATATAGAGTTGGTAAATGAAACCCCACGTGTAATAAATATGTATATACAGCCCTAACGAGGCCAAAAAGTCATGGAAAATTTTAGTTTTCTAGAGAAGTCATGGTGGGTAAATAATTGACGCATACAAGTAAATGCCATAGACTAAAAAACTTGCGAAAAAATAAAAAATATTATTTCGAGAAACTTGACTGTATTTTTCTCACAAATCAAAATTTTTGAGTAACCCCATAACTCTACCTAGTTTGAAGAAGTATTTTTTTCACAAATCAAAATTTTTGAATAACCCCATAACTCTGCCTAGTTTGAAGAAGTTGTTTCGCCCTTATTCGCTCCTAATTTAGGAGTTTCGGCATATATTTTTTAATTATTCTGGCACATTTTTTGTTTTAAATTACACTTTTTTATTTTTATTTTTATTTTCTAAATGTTTTCTTGAATGTATTTCAGTAATATCTAAACCGTATGATATTGACATCATAGGCCTTAATAGCCGCGCTGTTAGTTCTGCTTTTTGCAAACTGGATAAAGAGGCGAAGCGAATGGGTCTGGTGATGAACGAGGACAAAACGAAGTGCCTCTTGTCATCAAACAAACAGTCGGCGCACTCGGGTATCGGCACCCTCGTCACTGTTTACAGTTTTGATTTGGAGGTTTTAAGAGACTTCGTTTATCTAGGAACCAGTGGGAGCCAATGTGAGCCTTGAAATCCAACGTAGAAGATCTCCTGTCAACAAGTGTTACTTTGGATTAAGTAGGCAAATGAGTAGTAAAGTCCTCTCTCGACGAATAAAACTAACACTCTACAAGGCTCTCATCATGCCGGTCCTAACGTATGACGCAGAAGCGTGCACGATGAAAACATCGGCTGAGACGTCCCGTGGAGTTTTTGAGAGAAAGATTATGCGAATGATTTTTGGACCCTTGAACGTTGGTGACGGTGAGTATCCAGGCGATGGAACTATGAGCTATATGAGTTTCATGACGCCATAGACATAGGCTGCAAAAGAGATTCAGCGGGTTCGTTGTCTTGGTCATGTCGTCCGAATGGAAACAAACGCTTCGGCTCTGAAAGTTCAATGCGGTACCAGCTGGTGGAAGCAGAGGAAGAGAAAGGCCTACTCTACGTTGGAAAGATCAGGTAGAGAAAGACTAGGCTTCACATGGTGTTTCCAACTGGCGCCGGTTAACATGAGAAAGAAATGACTGACGCGCTTTGTTAATTTCGTTCATTACAGTTCGTTGCTCTGCTGTTAAATAAATTTTCTAGCGAAGCAAAAAAAAAAAAAAATTAAGAAAAGAAGGGTTTCTAATACGAGCGAATGCTGAGTCCATAGCCTTAATATTAATATCTTTACAGAAGCGAGATGTAGCCGATTCGAAAGAGAAGGCTTCACGCCAAACAGCTGGTAGTTTCTGCCGCTTGGCGCATGCGTAGGTATTTCTTCGTTAGTGGCTTAACGGTTGGTTTTTTGATATTCCCAACTGTGACACAAAATACTTATATAAATATTTCTATGTAAGCTTTCTATGCACAATTGTGAGTCTATGAAACTTAGTTAATAAACTGCTGACACCTACGCGCCAATAAGTGCGGCAATCAAGCGAACAGGTGAAAGGTAATGTGCGAGAAAAATTCACACTTCGAGGGCAAAGAGCTGTAGCTAAAACCGAGGGAAAGAATAAAATCATTTTATATTTGCATAATTTAAATTGTTTTCGCCTCAAGGCTTTTGTATGAATAGTAATAAGTAAAAGTATATTTTGTGTATTACATCACTGCTTGCAATTACTTATACCTTTTTTTTCTCGCTGCCGGTGAATTTTTACAAAGGCAACGAAGAGACCGAGTAGCTGACGGCGAGTTGGCTAATGAAGTGTTTGTTGTATCTATTTTTTGTTGCTGCTTATGCCATCATAAAGCCAGCTTGCAACCTGCTTGGGTAGATTCTAATTGGAGAGAGCGAAGTGCAACAGCAAAACCAAAAAAAAAAAAAGAAGAAATGAAAGTAAATTATTATGCGCTACCATTTAGTTGGTCTTGCTGTTGGCTGGAGTTGAGCTCGATGTCGGTTATATGTATGTGTTGGTGTGTGAATGTGCTTGGGTGATGATTAACGGTATAATCATAGCGATAATGACTGTCACATAATTTTAATGCGTCAACAGTGGCAGTGCAATAACGGTAATTAGAGTGTTAACGTTAATGCCAAAGAAGGTATGAGCAAAACAAAAAATAATAACAATGACTTTATAAGCTCGTTTGGAAATATTAGTTTAGCATCAATTATGTTATGAACAGATAGATGATTTTTAATTATAATTGCTAATAAACAAATTGACACGTAAGTGATTAATTAGCGGCATTGAAATTATATGATAATCACCCAGTCGCAGAGGTTAGGGACATAGCTTTTCAGAACGTCCTGTGGAGTGGTTTGAATCTACGCAAGAGATAGGCGCCATTCATTCCTTTCAGCAAATCCGTTAAGCCAATTGAGAATGAAGAACAAAGAGAGTGCTGTCCTATGGCGTCACATATTCACAGAAAGTAAAGGAAACAACAACGAAATTTCACTGAATGCATTCATACGATCAAACGATAGCTTTTTTCCATATCCGCATGTACGTACACCTGTGCTCATAATAATAGCAGCTCGACCTATTGCAGAATTTTGACTATTTATTAATTTCTTATTTAAATTTGCTTATATTTCTATAAAAACATAGTTAGTTTATAATAATATAAGCGCCGTATAACTCAAAGTTCCGCATCAGCTCTAAAATATTTTGTGTGGAGGTCAACGAGTGAGCAACACTTCCTATGACAAATCAAACACAGAAAGTATCGATGGATCGGTCGCACGCTTAGAAAAGCACTAGATAGCGTCACAAGAATGACACCGGACTGGAACTCGCAAGGGAGCAGAGATCGGCGACGGCCAAAACATACTTGAAGAAGGTCGATGCTGCGCGAGTTAACAAATGCCGACTTCAGGGCGGCGCAAACACGACAGCCTAGAACCGTGTATGATGGAAGAGTCGTGTGGGGGCCCTATGCTCCGGAGTGGGGAGAATAAAAAAAAGAACTTAAAGTTCTAAACTATGTTCCAAATTGAAAATACATTAAAAAATGTTTACCGAAATTGTAAACTCTTTATCAAGAATTTTTAGAAAAATTCTGGGTAAGCAGTTCTGTAGACTATGTAGTAGTAAGTTACTCTGTAGTAAGTGACTCAAAATTCAAAAAAAAGACAAAAAGTCCAAAGGGCGAATGCTCGCACTTCTTTTTACTATTCTTATAAATAGCGAAAATGCAAATAAAAAATTGCCTAAAGTGAAAGCGATTTTTGTGTTACTTCAAACTTGCACTTTATTATACCAAATCGAAATTTTTTTAAATACTCTGATTAAAAATATAGAAGTTTTGATGAAAATTTCTTGAATTTTTTAAGTTTTGTATTAAGTGTGAAATGTAGGCAAAAGAGCTGGCTAAGTTTGTCATGTCCCAAAGGATGAAATGAAAAGAAAAGTTTGGGTACATCGTGCGGCCCTTCATTGCACACAGAAGAGAAAATTTGCGTGCATCACTTTTTGGCAACGCATTTCGACATCGGGTCAGTTCGGGAGAGAGCGAAGTTGTCTAGTGATGCTCCTCTGCTGTTGATATCGAAAATTTACATTGCTGAAATGAGCCTGAGACAGAACATGCTTCGGCTGACGTTTCAACGCTAACAGTGTAAATAGTTTTTTATTTAAAAAAGTGTATTTTTATTTATACGGCGGCTGCCATAGCCGGATGGTTGGTGCGTGACAACCATTAAGAAGTGCATAGGTTCGAATCCCCGTGTATAAACATTAAATTATAGAAACTGTTTTTTTCTAATAGCCGTCGCTCGTCCGAGTGTATTTCTGCCTCTCATAAAAAAATGCCTGCCGTTCGGAGTCAGCTTAAAACTTTAGGTCCCATCATTTGTGGAAAAACCTCAAAGCGCGCACCACAAATAGGAGGAGAAGCTCGGTCAAACAGCTAGCAGAATTATTCTTTTATTTTTATTTAAATTATTTATTCTTTTATTTTTATTTAAAGGAATTTTGATTTATAGCACATATTGATTGTCGTGCGTTTCACCTGGGGCTTACCCGCCTTAAGGAACAACTTGTGGGAGCGGTTAAATTCAAATCCAACGTTAGTCAAATACTTTCTAAGGTACATGAACCTTCTGGCAATGGGAAAAATTTCTTTTTTTTGCCGGAAATTCATGGTTCAGGTTCCCTTTTTAATTTTCTTTAAATCTACCCGATCTCCGAAGAAATCTGAGCAGATCTTGCGGTGCCAAGAAGCCAAGGTGGTCGCTTCTTAACACATCAGTGCTAAAGACCTCAAGCCTGACTCGAGCAAGGTCAGGCGGGGCAGACGCACAGAAGGTGGTCCGCCGTCTCATCCTCCTCTCCACATGCTGGGTAAAGTGCACTGCCTGAGATGCCCACCTTTTCCATATTCTTTTCCCATAGAAAGTGGGCTGTCATCAGTCCAACCAGCTGCCTTCTGCTTAATAACACTAGGATCTGCGACAGTCGGTCGAACATGACAGGTTACATCAGTTTTGTCAATCTGCAGCCTCTCTTAGCCTGCCAAGTTCGCTTGTGGGTTAAAGTAACCCATTTGCTAACCATGGCTTCAGAGCCCATTCTAGCTGAAGAGTCGGAGATCTCTTTACCCACGTGTCCCGGGACCTATATTAGCATCAGGATATTATGTCTACCGACATAGTTCAGCCTGAATTTACAAGACTCAACTACCGTTGAAGGCTGTCTAAGACCATAAGCTCAGCTTTGCTTTCGCTGCAGACACATACAGATGTGCCTCTTCATCTGTTTTCCACAATAAAGTTCACGGCTTCTTGAAAAGCATACATCTCCGCTTGAAGCACAGATGCGTATATTCTAAGAGCAAAGTGTAATTTTGTCTTGCTTGATTCCACGTAGACACCAGAGCCGGAACCGTGCTCGGTCCTGGAGCCAACCGTGAAAATGTGAAAGCAGTGTTTGCTTTGTTTTCAGAGTTTGACCACAATTTAACCTCTAGCAGCACCACACTGTATCTCTTTTCAAGTACGACTCCTGATGGCATGGAGACAAGGGGTATGACGAAGATCGTTGGATCGAAGTACATGCTTACTCTGTTGTCCAATGCCGGACAGGGGCTGTACCATTTCCCATTGTGTTTCAGCCTGCAGATGACCTTCAAGGCCCCACCTTGGATGAAAACTTGAAGTGGTGGTAGACTAACCAGAATATCCAATGCCGGGCCTGAAGTAGTCAGAAGAACTCCGGTGCAACAGTGCGTTGTAGTCTCAACGAGAGAGAGTCTACTCATCCAGACCACTGATGCATAGATGATAATAGATCTTATCATAACCATGTCGACCGCACGTTTTCCCATCTTATTTCTGCTTTATTTGCAGAATATAAGCGAGCACAGTAATTGTTCATTAATGTTCATTTTAATATGAATGTGATAAATAATTCATTCTTATTTCTTACATTTAACAAAACTATACAATATTAGATATAATATTATGGTATTAGTCTCTGCTACGGTCTGCTTCAACTAACTGCTCAATAGTCCTTAATCCTCTCTATTCTCTTATTTTAGGTAGCCAAGACATTTGCCTTCTCCCAATTCCTCGTTTGCCCTCGACTTTACCTTGCACAATCAGGCCAAATATGCGGTTTTGCGGCGCTTTATCGTTAATAACAGCTCTATATCCTTTCTAAGTTTCGTTGAGACTTATTTGTTACTAACTTTGTCTGTCGATATTTTCATCATCCGCCGATAGCACCACTTTTTAAGCGCCTGTAATTTATTCATACTCGTAAACTTTAGCGTCTCATCAAACTCTTGTTTTTCAATACATTGTTGGAGCTTAGAGTTCTACGGTAGTATAATAAAAAATAGTTTAAAAAAACTAAAAAACACGCTTTTATTGCCAATCGAACTAAAAAGTAGAAAATAAATTTTAATGACAAAGAGACCTATAATGAAGTAATAGCAAATCGAACGATCAGTCATAGTCAACTACCTCAGAACAGAATTATAACAAAAATTAAGATACAAATAGAATAATTCAAATTATAGTTAAAAGCGTGGGATGCTTGATATAGTAAATATTACAATCATTCTATTGGCAACTACCTATGTACAGAGGGTTATGAAAGTGAAGCAAAATGCATCCCACGCTTTTAACTCTAATTTGAATTACTCTATTTGTATCTTAATTTTTGTTATAATTCTGTTCTGAGGTAGTTGACTATGACTGATCGTTCGATTTGCTATTACTTCATTATAGGTATCTTTGTCATTAAAATTTATTTTCTACTTTTTAGTTCGATTAGCAATAAAAGCGTGTTTTTTAGTTTTTTTAAACTATTTTTTATTTTCTACTTTTTAGTTCGATTAGCAAAAAAGCGTGTTTTTTAGTTTCTTTAAACTATTTTTTGTTTATTATGAATGAAAATTATTGTTATCATTGCAGTCAGTGAATAAATGATTCGATATATTCGTGTTATATTTAATTCCTTTCTTATCGACTGTGCGTCTAAAGCTATGCAGTTATCGGCCGTGATAAAGAAGTAATCGGGATGAAGAACTTATTTCGTGAAGGGAGCCTGAGAAACTGATTTACAAGAATAAAAAAAGATTTTTTCATTTTACAACCAAATTCACCTTACTTTTTGCCCACAGGTAAAAAAAGAAAATATTAATCCTGGCAATCCTAATAAGGGTAATGGAAAACTTTTATCAAATTATTGCATTGTCATCGGTCCTTGATAGGTGTGCAAAATTTCAAGTCGATCAGATGTTTAGAAGCCAGTGAAAATGAAGCTCAAAGATTCCGTTACATACATACATACATACATACATACATACATACATACACACATACATACATACATACATACATCCAACCCGACCTAATAAAAGTGTGTTAAAAAGTAAACAGTATATGGTCAAAATCTTCCCATATGTTGATGTGCTATTATTGTGCCCACGGCTGTACATATGGATGTGTGTGTGTGCTTACATACCCACCTACACCTATGCATGTGTGCCTGATTGAGCGCCAAACGATTGCGCGCGCCTAAGCTGAAAGCAAGCGGGACCACGATACGTGTGACCGTGTAGCTTTCCTGACCGAATAGCTCCCTTATAATAGGACTATGAATAAGTTCGTGCGGTTTTACAACAGATGGCGTAACTTGATTATTATTCCATCGATCCACATTTCCAAACATTCATTGGAGAGCTACTGTCGTAAGGCACAAACGTCAGTATAAGTTTTTTATTTGAAGCGTAAACAACAATATTTTTACCACACTTGAAAATGTCGAATTTCGTGCCAAATAATGTGTTTTTGCGGGGAATTCTTCTTCATTATTTTAATATGAAGAAAAAAGCAGCCGAAAGTCATCGTATCTTGGTGGAAGTTTATGGTGAGCATGCTCTATCTGAGCGAACGTGCCAGAAGTGGTTTGCACGCTTTAAAAGTGGTGATTTTGGCTTGGAAGACGAAGAACGCGAGGGTGCGCCGCCAAAGTTCATGGATACCGAATTGGAGGAATTGCTCGATCAAGATCCGGCTCAAACGCAAGAAGAGGTTGCAAAAACTTTGGGAGTTGATCAATCAACCATTTCCAAACGTTTAAAAGCCATGGGAATGATCCGAAAGGTAGGCCATTGGGTGCCGTATGAATTGAAGCCAAGAGACGTTGAACGCCGTTTTATGGCATGCGAACAACTGCTTCAACGGCACAAAAGAAAGGGTTTTTTGCATCGAATTGTGACTGGCGATGAAAAGTGGGTCCATTACGACAATCCAAAACGTCGGGCAACGTATGGATACCCTGGCCATGCTTCAACATCGACGTCGGCGCAGAATATTCATGGCCTGAAGGTTATGCTGTGTATCTGGTGGGACCAGCTGGGTGTTGTGTATTATGAGCTACTGAAACCGAATGAAACGATTACGGGGGATGTCTACCGACGACAATTGATGCGTTTGAGCCGAGCACTGCGAGAAAAACGGCCGCAATACGCCGATAGACACGACAAAGTTATTTTGCAACATGACAATGCTCGGCCACATGTTGCACAAGTGGTCAAAACATACTTAGAAACGCTCAAATGGGATGTCCTACCCCACCCGCCGTATAGTCCAGACCTTGCGCCATCCGATTACTATCTCTTCCGATCGATGCAACATGGCCTGGCTGACCAGCACTTCCGTAATTACGATGAAGTCAAAAAATGGATCGATTCGTGGATTGCGGCAAAACCGACCGAATTTTTCACAAAGGGAATCCGTGAATTGCCAGAAAGATGGGAAAAAGTAGTAGTAAGCGATGGACAATATTTTGAATATTAAATTTGTAACCATTTTACGTCAATAAAGTTTCAAATTTCGAAAAAAAACCGCACGAACTTATTCATAGTCCTATTACATACATATGCATATACACATGTGCCAACGTATGCAAACCGGCGCATTCGCTTTTTATATTTCCTTTACAAAGATTTTTTCTCTAACTACTCACCATTACCTAATTTTTTCTTCAACTGTCTTTGTTGACTCTCAAATGAATGTACGAGTATGCACAAATTCGTATGTATGAATTCATGTGCGAACAGATTTGATTTTGACTTTTCTCTTTTGACAGGCTTTTAGCTTTATACGGGATTTGTTGCAGGAAAACACGAATTTGCACTTTTATGTGATTTTTCTAAAGCGGATTTCATTCATTTCATGTTAACGCGCTTTTGAATACAGACTCACATACATAGGCAAGTGCTCCTGTGCAAATACACAGCTCAACAAAATTCACACCCATCGAGTATACGCCGATACAAAAGGAATGGAGAGCCAAAGCAAACCAATTATTAAGCATTCAGCAACTAGTTTCGGTAAACTGTTGTTTATTTTAAGGAGAGAAAAATAAATTTTTAGTAAAATATCATAAAAAGTATAGGATTCTACGAAGTATACATAATTATATTTGGTGGGTTTTGCAAAAGCTAGTGTTTGGCAATCCGCTTCGCATTTCCTCATCTCTCTATTTCACTTTACTTTAGCCAATCGGCAACTACGAAAAAAATTGTTCTCTGCTTCTGATAACCGCTAATGAGTATTTCTTTACTCCTATCTTCAGTCTTGAAGCTTTAAAAAGGGTTCGCAGTTTGAGTGCAGTTTAAAGAAAGAAGGAAAGAAAGAAGGAAATGGCGAAACTCAGAACTACCGTGAACTTTGCGTAGAACAACGGGCGATGTAACGAAAATGGTTATCGAAGGGATCCACAAGGCAGCCGTAGGCCTTGACGTCCCGCAAATACCTGGGGAAGGAAAGAGGTAAACTCCTTAGCTTTAGATGGAGAACATTGGAATATTTTTATAGCGGCCCTATGCTCCTTGTAGGAATAATGGGAGTAAATATACATATACAATATATATATAAAGAAAGCCCAACAACAAAGCAAAACGGTAAAATTTCAACTTATCGAGTTCTTAAATATGTATAAAGAAAAATACTCAAAGTTAACGAACCACCAATGTTTGCAAAATATTAAAAATTATCATCGAAGCGGTAAATGCTTCAGCTGAAAATAAGTCAATTTGCTTAGGTAGGTAGGTAGAGTGGCAGTCGGTCACTTAGCCCGCTGCTAATCCATTGTGATACCACAGTAGTACTTTGTCTGCTACTCCTCGCTAAACTATTTTGTTTTAAGTGCAAGTCCCTTGATCTGGCTGACACTTATACCCCTAGTGTCATCAGTATTATTTTGGAACGATGGGTCAAAGTAACTAAACCTAGTTGCGGGGCAGTAACAGAGAAGATGTCTAACGGGTTCTTCCTCCTCGTCGGTCTAGCAGCTTCAGCAACAGTCGAATTGAGGCACGTTTAATCTCTCAGTATGTCGACCTATGAGACAGTGGCCTGTGATCAAAGCAACCAACACAGAGATTTTTTTCATTGACCGACTCAGCTGCGTCGTTGAGTGACTGGCGCCCCATTTTGGCCAAATTATTTTTGTAGCATTATAATATATGTTGGCGGAAAAGTACACTGTTGCTTACATTGCGCAAATTTTGTGTAAAGGTTTTGGCCTACACCATTTTAAAATTAAATTAATTCCAGAAGAGAAGTGCCTCGATCGGTTGAAGCAAGTGTAATTCGGCCATCCGTAAACACTTATTTTGAATGACTCCCTTAAGGACTTCGATCGGTATCTCGTGAATAACTTTAGTATTGTTGGCTTCCAATGCCTCAATCGAAGCTGGGATATCCACAATGCATTCAGACTGTAGATGAAAGTCCAACGCTATGATATCACACGATCTTGGTGGCCAATCCACTGGTCCGAGAGGAGAGATAAATTAATAACCGAAACGACGACGCAGTAGATCTATTGTTTAACGGGCTGTAAGGTAAGTAACGCCGTTTTGTTGGAACCAAATGCTGCGGAGTTCACGGGTTTCAATTTCCAGCATCAAAAAGTTTTTATGTCATGGCACGATAACGTTCCCCATTCACTATTACTTTGGCACCAGCCTCGTCTTTGAATAAGTATGGGCCAATGATTCCTCCAGTCGATAGGCCGCACCAAACGGTTGCTTTCAAGGGATATAATGGCTATTCTTGAATGTTCGAGTTCTCTTCAGTCCAAATATACCAATTTCTCTTACTGACGTAGCCATTAAGGCAAAAGTGGGCCTATTCGCTGAACCATATTCGGGTCCGAAAATGCGGATATTCGCCGAGTTTTTCAAACGGAAATTATGAAGCTTTGGAAGATCAGCCGGCTACAAATCTTGGACTAGCTGTATTTTATATGCTTTCAGACCAAGATCGTTTCGTAAAATGGCCCAAGTAGTCCATAAGATAGGCTAAGTTGTTGAGATCGGCGTTGAATACATTCTTCCGGGTCTTCGGCAAATCTCTGCGTTAAACGTGGTTTAATCGGACGCCAAAGAGTTCCTAATATTTTACAAAACTGTCAATCATTTAATGCTAAGATTGGAAGAATAAAAACATTTTTTCCACAATAAAGTTTGTACTAAATCTGAGTTTTTACTTAGAGTACCGAGTTGAGCGGAACCACTTAATCGTGTAACTCGAGTGGCACTTGTAAAAATACCAAAAATATCTCTATCAAACTTTGACTTTCGTTCTTTTAAAAGTATTTTAACAAAATATTCATTTACTCTGTACTAACTTCAAATAAGAAATGGAACCTTAGCGAGAGAAAGTGGCAAAAGGCTACAGAGACGACGACTTTATGGAACGTTTTCCAGAGTTGGAAGAAAGCATATATTCGTTAGTGATTCCAAACAACTTTAGGTACAAGCCAAAACCAAAATCTCATGGTGAAACTTCAGCTACAGTTTGTCGATCTTCTTCTTCTTAATTGACGCGCCAACCGCTGATGCGATTTTGGCCGAGTTTATGAAAACGCGCCAGTTGTTTCTTACTCGTGGTAATCGGATCCAATTCGACACACCAGGTGAAGCCAAGTCCTTCTCCACCTGATCTTTCCAATGTAGAGTAGGCCTTTCTCTTCCTCTGCTTCCACCAGCTGGTACTGCATCGAATATTTTGAGAGCAGAAGAGTGTCCATTCGGACCACATAACCCAGCCAACGAAGTCGTTGGATCTTTATTCGCTGCGCTATGTCTGTGTCGTCGTAAAGCTCATACAGTCCCTCGATCTAGAAGAGCTTATTTAGCTAGGGCAAAAAGGTATAACCGATCGAGAGCCCTCGAAGAAACCACTGAACTGATTCTAGTGAAATCGCCAGACGATGAGTAACCTGGCGCGCGGAGTTAAGCCCTAGAGCAGTTCGCCTTGTGTTGCTATATGCATATTAGTTCAAAACACTCAACCCTTTCTTTATAACATAGTTAACAAAACGGAGGAATGCTGTGTTAACTAAGAGAAAATCCTTATTACCTTTGATGCAGATTCTCCGTTCAAAGATAGTTCCAATTTTCGGGTTGTCAGATTCTAAGTTGAACGGAGTTTAGAGAGAAACGGAAATTTTAACACAGCTAAAAGTGTTACAAATTGCTGAGAGGGATCAAGGGATCATCCATTTTGTTCCAGCTGGAGAGCTTCAAGACCTCGCTACGGCTCAGAACGTACTTATATAATATATTGGCATGAAGTTTAGCTTTGCAGTGTGTAGTACAATTTTATGTTGTTCCTTTTGAAATTTTGGAATTAGATTTCCTCTGGTATGATCCGAGTGACTATTCTTCTAATATCTGATACTAGGAACTTCAATCTTCAGAATACTTTGGGTGACAACTCCCAAAATCTTGTCATAGATGTTCCGACGAGGGCGAAGGTAGGATTGCTCTTAAAAACCAAGACTGTTCCTGTTCGTAAAGACCAGGACTACTCCAAAACGCATTGCTTCACAAGAAATGGTTGATTTGGATGTATTAGATAAACCTACTAAAAATCTCCTTCAAGTGAACAGAACAATACCAATGTTAATAGAGCTTACTTACCGCTTGCTTCACTCATCAGTCGTTAAGTTGTTAAACCCATTTGCATAGTAGGATATGCAAACATTTATAATTGCTGGTCTATTCAAATCGCTTCTATCCCTTAATCCTCTCTCCCTTAATATTTATAATTTTCCAATTATTTTTATTAATTTTTATTTCCTGAGCTTTTAAGCATTACCATTACAACCGCATGACTTCATTTGCCTGTCGAAAAAATTCCTTAACATCTACGTCCACCTTAATAAGTTGAGGTCTACATTGTGCCGGCCTCACTTCCATTTTATTAATTACCAAAGCAACATTTTACTTTGGATCTTTTGCCACATATTCTCATACCTTTTTGGGGTTTCCTTTTTAGGTTAGCACAAGACTGGCTTAAATTTTCATATTTCTTTGTTGCAACTAATTAACTTGATGGATCCCATTAATTATGCTCCCAATGACGTTCGGGGCAGGGGTAAAGTGGCGTGTATTAATAACTTTTATAAGAAAATCTACTTGTTTTGTTGGTTGTGTTGGCGGTGAGTGTTGTTGCATTGCGGTTACACGTTCTAAAGGGTCATTTACTGCTTACTTACATTTATTGCACAACTTATTTAGGGCAATCACTTACAGTAGGCAACAGTTTTCTCATTCTCATATGGCGTCTATAGGCAACAAATGGTTAACATTAATTTTTTTATGAATCTTCTTTACTTTTCTCATAGTAATACCTTTTTTCAATGTGATGTCTTTTTCATAGTGTTTTTACCGAAGACTTATATTTAAACAAAAAACAATAATTATATCAATAAGTTAATCAATTATATATTCGTCTTTGCTGTTTACAACCTCTTCCCACCTCTCGACCTATTTGTTGATGCCGTTCCGCCAAAAATTGCCAGGTCTGGTGTCAAAGAAGTTGCTGAACCAGTTTTTAAAAACCTCTTTGTTATTTGAAGTCGACTTTCTTTGCTTTTCCGTTGACCTTGTGAGGAGCTCAGGTCCCTATTTTTCGAAAAATCCCATTGAATGAAGGTGATCGAGAATCGTTTAATGATCGGAATTCAATTTTCCGCCAGTTCAGAACTGGTTTGGCGACTGTTCTCTTCAAAAGTGATTTCAGACGTTCTTCATCGATTTCAGAGGACATTCCGCTGCGGAACGTGCCAATGACGTCAAAGTCGGCATTTTTAAACTTTGCAACCTATTTCTGTGCTATAGACTGGCCGCTCTTCAGCTTCGGTAGATTTCTGACCTCGATAAAAAGCAAAGAAAAGCAGGTGTCGAAAATGTTGATTTTTTCCTCCTGGGTATTCCATTTCTAAGCCTCAAAACTTCTAAAAAATTAAATAACTCACAAACACAAATAATACAATATATTTTTGTAGAGCAGTTGGTACAAGTGATGAAAAGGAAAGAAATATGACGAATGAAAAATTCAAAAATGGGCGGTGCCACACCCGATACGCTTATTGGTTTAGTAAAACTTGCTCATATATAGTTTTGACACGCATTACTCTCCATTTATATGCGACTTAATTACTATTGAAGTTGGATAAAAACCTCGCCCACTTTTTATATTGTATTTTAAGCCTAAAATAAATAAAAAAATTAAAAACCAGCCCAAATTAAATTGTACTGAAATATGCGAGAAGTTATAAATTCGGCCCGGATCCATTAATCACTTCCTTGTTTTGTGCAATTTAAATTGTTAATTTGTTTAAATTCACTGCTTCCGGTCATCTCTTAAGTCGGCCCGATGGGTGCCGCGATTGCTCACAAGCAACAACAAACGGATGCGGTTGTTAACTTCGAACCAGTGTTTGGAGTAATTTAAGCGAGATCCGAAGGAATTTTTGCGTTGAGTTGCCAAAAACTAAGCAACAATCAAAATAATGTATTTCCCCGAGTGAATCTGCACCAAAGAAGGCGAAGTCAGTCCCATGGGCCGGAGAGGTCGTGGCGATGACTTCTTGGGATGCGAACATTGTAGTCGTCATGGATTTTTTAGAAAAAGGAAGAAGAATCACTGAACAGTACTTCAGTGAGCTATTGGAGCGCTTTCACAAAAAAATTGAAGGAGACATGGCCTCATTTAGCGAAAAAGGAGGAGCTGCTTCACCACGATAGCGCACCAGCACAATCATCCGGAGTTGTCGACCAAATTATAAATTGCGCTATGAATTGCAGCCGCACACCCGATATTCACCAGATCTGGCTCTCTGCGACTTTTTCTTGTTCCCTAACATGAAGAAAAAAAATTTCATTCAAACGAAGAAGTCATCGTCGTGACAGAGACGTATATTGGAGAGTTTGACAACTCCTATTTGTTGGAAGGGTTAAAAAATGGCGGAGGAGTTAGGAAAAGTGTCTCTTTCTAGGAGAGACTAGGTTGGAAAAAAAATGTTTGGAAAAATGGTGTCTTCACTTCTATAACGGGTACTTATTTAACCCCTTCGTACAAATCTCATATAGATTCCCTTTTTATCTCCTGATCCTTTTTAATCTCACACTGAATGTGAGAAATTAGAGCGTCTGGCTGATAAAGAAGTTTTATTGGTGAGCAAGATCACGCTTTATAACTTCAGAAGAAATGGTAGGGATTTCAAGATCACTGGCTTAATTCGCTAATCGTGAAGCCATTGGGTTATTTTATTAAGCAGATTTTGCAGTTTGAGTGATGCCAATTGTGGAAGTGCGCCTATTGCGGTCGATTCTCGAATCGTCTGCAAATGTGCCAACAATTGGCACTTAATCTTCGATTTAATTAGTTTATTAATAAAAAATCCAAATGATTACCCAAAAGAAACTTAGGCAAATAAGAAATAGCGAAATAAATATGTAAGCAAAATTCAGCCATATGAAAATTCAGTAACATCAACTTTTTGATCGATTTGAAGTCCTTAAAGAAAAAAATATTAAAAGAAAACAAAAATAAGAAAATTCTGTACCGATGACTGAAGGAGAACTATGCAGACAGATGACATGCGACAAGCGTACAAATGCACATAAATATACGAGTATGCATTAACATTTAAGTTCTTTTGTAAAAGAGGGAAGTTTGGAGGAAGTCAAGCTCTTTAGTAATGTATGGAAAGTAAACACGTAAGAAGAACAAGAGTAGTGAAAAAGAAATTGGTATAAGCAAATTGATTTTGCTTGTTGGAGTTGTAGATAAGCTTTTAATATTTAGGAAAGCGACAGTTCAAAGCAGACAGTTGAAGGGCAAATAAAAGTAATGAGAAAAATAAGAGAAGAGAAAAGAGAGACATTATTGTTGAGATACATTTTTTGTTATGCAATCTTTACAGTTATACCTACACATAATACATATTACTATTGCGTTTATTATTTATTTAGCAGCACAGTACTCCCACTGAGCTGCAAATGAATTTTTGTAATGAAACAAATTTCGGATCGTATGTAATGGGTATGGGAATAAGTTTCCGTCCTTTCTTAGCCGAAGTTATGAACTATTTAAACAATTAAATAATACATGATATTATGTTGAGTGTGTGCCATTGGAAGCTACAACTTTACTCCATCTTTCAGGCATCATGCGGATTCCTCTGACGAAAAATTCGAGTTCTTTTAATTTGATCCATTTAAGAAGTGAGCCGCCCTCCAATAAGGGCTGACTGCATTGATCGAAACAGATGGTAATCCGAAGGTGCAATGTCTGGGGAATTCGGTGGGTGGGCAAGATTTCCCAATTCAGTCCCTCTAAATATTTCTGGACCGATTAAGCAACGTGTAGCCTGGAGTTGTCATCGAGCAAAATCAGTTTGTCATATCTACCGTCCCATTCCGGTCGCTAGTGTTATCATAATATATCCATTTTTCATCATCGCCAGTGACGATGCGATGAAGAAAACCTTTTATTTTCTGTCGTTCAAGAAGCATCTCACACGTCACCAAATGTCCCTCTCCTTCAATTGATGTGGCACTCAGTTACCTGCCTTGTGGACCATTCCCTTTTTATCGGGAGGAACGTAGTCATTTTTGGCTTCAGATAAAAAAGGATCTTTACGCTTCAAACGAATGGCAACTACTGCGAACGAAACCTCACATATACACCTTCAAATCACCAGTATATCACCAAAGCGAACACGAAAATTGTATCTGCAGCGACACCTCTTTTACGATGGTGAGGGCGGCAACTTATTCCCATACCCAATACAATAAATATTTGATAGTCAAGTGCTTCGGATACGCCACACGAAAAATTGTAAGACTTACTATTTTTTTATATTATATTGTTATTATCAGTTTAGGCTTAACAATTTATGTGTTTTGTATCTCAACTTTTCACGATAAATGTTTGAAAAATATTCAGATATAAATTTAAATTAATTATTAAGAAAAGCGAAATCTATGGAACTAAAAAATAGCACCAATGTTCTAATATTTAAAATAAACAAATATAATTATTGGGGCTAGTTTATAATTCAGAGCTTAGTTATTTTTGTTGGATCCTCCCGTTTCTAAGTTTTTTTCAAAATCAAATAAAATAAATATTGGACGATTCGACATTAATCGCACTTCTAAGGCTTTTAGTGCTATCAAACTGTCTCCCATTTTCGAAAACTGATTGAAAAATGATTGTCCATATAAAGGGTTTTCCAATAAGAGGTGTTATTCCCGTAAAAGATCCATGGTTTCGTTGCTTGTGTGGCTCGTAGCGTCCTCTTGTTGAAAATAAACATTGTCCAGATCAATACCATCCAATATCGGCCATAAAAAATCGGTAGTCATCTCTCGATAGCGCAATCCATTCACCGTAATGCTTCATTTTCGAAAAAGTAAGGTCCAATGACTTCGCCGGCCAATAAACCTTACCAAACAGTCACACGTTGAGGGTAGAGAGGCTTTTCAACAATAACTCTTGGATTTTCTGAGCCCCAGATACGACAATTTTGTTTGTTGGCGAAGCCGCCGAGATGGAAATGGGCCTCATCACTCAAGATGATTTTTCGATGGAATTCCGGATCATTTTCATGCATTTCATCGACTCACTCAGCAAAGACACGACGTTGTTGATGATCGGTTGGCTTGAGTACTTGTGTTAACTGGACTTTGTAAGCCTTAACACCCAAATCTTTATGAAAACTACGGTGTAATGACGTTTGTGGAATGCCTAATTCCAAAGAACGACGAGGAATGGACAAACCTGGGTTTTCTCCAACCCTTTCGGCTACAACAGCAATACGTGCACGGGTTTTATTCTTCACATCACTAACTTGTCCCAACAGCTCTAATTCACCAATTTCTGTATTGCGGTCCGACAAGGTGCTTCACGATGGCCCAAAAATAAATAAAATGTGAATTTTTTCCGAAAACTCTTTTGTTGCTTTTGAAACATGAACCGCTGCATTGTTATGCTGGAAAATCCACCCATCATCGAAGTATTATCAAAAGAAAGTCATAACTACTTTGTCTAGAAGTTCCGAGTACTTGATACTTTTAACTTTTGTGGATATAAAACATACCTTTCACATATCTTAAATTTTTCTGAAAATGCGTATTACAAAATTTCTAAGTTTGGTTACGATATGTGGATTTGTCATTACTTCGGTGCAAAGCTTGAAGTTTTGAAGATAATTTAATTTATCAAGTGTTCAGTATCCATTTTGACTAGAGCGGAGGAAACTCGATTAAGGCTGTAAAGGTGCGTTAAAATCAGCAAAAGATTAACGATCACCTTTGTTCACAGTACTGCGTCAACATGCAAACATATACGAAGTACCCCTTATAGGGTTTTTTAAGAGCTTGAGAACTTAAAATGATTAAAAAGAAATATTGTTGGGATGTTTTTCTTATTATAATCTCGGAGATTATATAATTTCCGGGCATTTATTTTTTGGATATGATTTCCGGGATATGTCCGTCATGGCCACGAGTTACATGGTTTATTCGGTCAGTTAAATTTTTGACTACTTTTCCCAATAAGACTGACCATATGCTGTTAATGGTGGCTTGAGTATTGCAAAAACTGTTTTAGCTGTTTAATATCTACTTTATTATTCGCTCTGAGTCTTCCGTTGTTGGAAGCAGCGCTGTAAGTCTTTCTTCTGCCGCTGGATGAGTGTTACTCAACCTATAGATCAATGACAGACTCAAAGTTTGTATCGCTAAATGCTGGTTTTACCAAAGAAATTATGCGAATTGAGCTTTATATACACTTGCATATTTTAATAAAATTTAATTTGGGCTGACTGTTTGAATTTTCGGTTTCGGAATCAAACAAACTGACAGACAATGAGTGTTACATCTCATTTACCTGACTCAATTTATTACCGGACATGGATACTTCAAGGCATACCTCCATCAGTTCAAACACGAACCGGATCTTGGTTGTGAATACTGTGGGGAAAACGCGATAGAAGATGTTCACCATATATTCTTCTAATGTAGGCGATTCAATGACCCTAGATTGAAGTTTCGCACCATATTTGGTGGAATTTACGATCTCGAATCATTCGTGCAATCCATACTACGAAGCAGGGAAAAATGGACGGCAGCAGGCGATGCCATGGCTGAGACGATGAAAGATCGAAATATTACGGCATAGGAGCGATTAAATCGACTTTCGCCACCACGATATTATGCTTGGCGGCAGTCCCGTGGGGGGAGAAGTTCGGTGAAGCAATAGGATTCTCCTGGTTTCAAAGGGCCACTTGAGGGTAGCGTGCTACCACAACGCCCATGAAAAAAAAATAAACAAAAAAAACATCTACCATCAGATCAAAAAAGCGAAAATTTAGTCCTAACAAATAAGTTTGTTCGATCTCATTAATACAGGGTGGGCAAAATAAGACCTACTAATGTTAAGCACAAATAACTTATGTTATTTTTTGACATATTTATTCTTCTCTTTTTGTAGGTTATAATTGAATTGTTGGAAATTTATTAGGGAATCCTACGGTACAACACACGCGTTAAAATTATCGAGTTCTTCTATTCTTACACAATTAGCCACACAAATTGATTTTTAAAATAATGTTTTGATGTCGGATGAAGCGCATTTCCATTTAAATGGTTATGTCAACAAACAAAACTGTAGATTTTGGGGCTCTGAAAATCCAAGGGCAACACACCAACATCAATTGCACCCATCTACATAAATGTACTTTTTGGTGCGGTCTTATGGCCACTATTGTTATCGGTCCGTATTTCTTCGAAAATGAGATCGAGTTCAGGAGCTTCTTACAGGACATTGATTGAATACTTTTTTTCTTTTTTGAAAATTACCATCATATGGATGGTAGGCGCGATTATTAATAGATTTTGCCAAACTATCTTGGACAAATGGTAATAAATGTACGAAGTGTTATTTACTAATTTATTAATTATTAATAATAATTTCGTGGGCATAGAAAGACGGACGGACGGACGGACGGACGGATGGACATGGCAAAATCCACTCCTCTCATCGTTCTGTGCATTCTCTTATAATTGCCTATATCTATCTCTATTCGTTTCTGCTCTTATGAACAGCTATTATGTGAATCAAATTATTGGGTCGGGGAAAAAGTTCGTAGCGTTTTTAACGAAGACTTTTATTTAAACATACATCCATAATTATATCAATAAGTTAATCAATTTTATATTCGCCGTTGCTGTTTACAACCTCTTCCCTCTTCCGATCAATTTGTTGATGCCGTTCCACCAAAACTCGCCTGGTCTGGAGTCAAAGAAGTTGTTGAGCCAGAAGTTTTTTAAGAACCTCTTTGTTATCGAAGGTAACGCCCTTCATATGGTTTGACAGGGAGGGGTAATCGGTCGGTTGAAGGTCCGGAAAATATGGCGCATGCTGAAAGACCTCTCATTGGAGCTCTTGGAGTTCGGCTTTGAGGACTTGTGCAATATCGTGAAGGAGTATTGATTGAACATGTCGATCAGGTCTTCTCAGTTGAATAGTTGTGCAATGTAGAGGTCCTTGTTGACGGTGTCATTCTTTCTGAGCAATTCTCAGTGCACTGTGCCCTATCAGTTCCACCAATCACATATCATGATCTTCTTTGGATGAAGATCCGGTTTGACTTTCGGCTTTGGCGCATCTCCTGGAGCTCCTTTTTTTGCTTCGTATTGGTGTAGAAGCATCATGCCTCATATCCCGCGACTTTATATATATATATATACTAGCAACCTGCCCAGCTTCGCACGGGTATAAAATATATACCCTATGTCACTCACTGAAAAAATGATTAAAATCGATCCAGTAGTTTTGGCTTATTCATTATTGCCCGTGGCCCGCACGCGTTAAATTTGGAGTAAAACAATTCCCCTTTCTTTATAGCATGAAGATTTCCTGCTATCTTTGGGATATCTAAATTCATACCCTACATTTTTGCATATTAACTGTTTGCATTTTTACATATGTATTTATTTTATTTTTACAACAAATGCTATATTACAGAATGTCTTTATATACAACGTTCATAGCCTTCTTGTCATTAGACAATACAAACATGTTTTCTCTAGAGGTTACTCTTGAAAGAGCGACATACAGTTGGCCATGTGAAAAACAGTCAACACTCAAATCTAAGCCTGCAACGTTGAAGGTTTGACCCTGAGATTTATTAATGGTCATTGCAAAAGATGTCTTTACCGGAAATTGTAAGCGTTTAAATTGCAATGGTAGATCCGATGGTATCAGAGGGATTCGGGGAATCAATACATCTTCTCCGGTACCACATCCTGTGAGTATTGTGCACTCTATTATGAAAGTTTTCTGTGATTTTACCAGCAAACGCGTGCCATTGCAAAGCTTAGGTGGACTTAGGTTTCTTAATAAAATAACAGGACAACCTATTTTCAGCTCCATTTTGGGAGGCGGGAGTCCAGACGGTTTCAAAGAATTTAGAAATTCTGTAGGAAATTGAACAGCCAAATCGAGAACAGTATCGACCGAGTAGTATATTTTCGTCGGCGCATCAATCTTTGAAATAATCAAGTTATTTACTTTATCTACTTGTTCGTTAGTTGGTGACAGAATAGCTCTTACTTTAAACCAAGATATTGTCTTATATATTAACTTATGTTATCAATGTCTGGATAGACATTGTTGACTAACTCTTGGATGTTGTCTATCAAAACACAAAGGTTTTCTAGGTTAATCCTTCCCTCACTTTGTGTTAATTCTCCATTGCCAACTTTTAGCAGCATCTCTGGAAATAGCCTGTTCTCACGTGAAGATGACGAAACCCTCATATTAGTTTTAAGATCTAATTTATTGACATGCGACCAAAGGTGGGATCTTTTTAGCGAAGCATTTATTTCGTCAGCACGTGTTCCTCGAGTCACAACTGGTAGGATTTGACGGAAATCTCCTGAGAACAGAATTGTACATCCTCCCATAGGTGCATTTTTGTTGCGCAAATCGCGCATTGTCCTATCCAGTGCTTCCACAGACGTCTTGTTTGACATGGTAGCTTCGTCCCAGACTATTAATGAGCAGTCACGCATCAATTTTCCTGTATTGCTCTGTCTAGAAACACTACAGACGCTGTTATCATCATCGGTGGCGATTTTCAGCGGGTGCTTCATTGTAGAGTGTGTGGTTCGGCCTCTTTCCAAAAGACTCTTTCCAAAAGAGTAGCGGCAATGCCGGATGACGCAACAACTAACGCAATTTTTCCGGTAGATCTCAATTACTAATTACTGTTGTAATATCTTGAAAAATATTGTTTTTAATTATATGCTGTAAAGAGCCATATACATAGATCTATATGAAAACAACAATGTATTTAAGGTATTTAATTGCATAAGGATTAATGTTGTACCCATTTGTTGAAATCGCTTCAAAAATAAGCTATTAGTTGTCGTAAAAAGTAAATGACAAAAAATGTTGTTGTATGGAATTGATAGCAAACTAAACGCGCTCCGAATCAACAAAAACTATTCAAAAACTGTATTTTAATTATGTGCGATTTACTAATATAGAACCTGAAAATAGCGTTTTATTTCGCTGTAAAATTGTATGTACATATAATTACATGGAATTCAGTACATACATAGATACATATGTAATATACATATGTCCGAAATGAAATAATGCGAGCGATTCGTAAATACATACATACATACGTCACGATGTACGATGTAATTCAACATTAATGAGGTGTGGTGAGATTATCGCTTAACGCCTATTGCTTCATTCGGTTGACAGCGAAAACACACACAAACAGCTTTTTTTGGAGAAAGAGCTGCTTTTGTTTAAACAATTTTTTTTAAATAACAAATAAATCAATTTTTTTTTTGATGCAGAACGAAAGTAAATATTTCAAAGTTAAACTTCAAGGAAGTTTCATTTTAATTGATTGATTCGTTTATGATTTATGGCCGTGAAAACAAAAAAATTATGTTTTTTTGCCACATTTTGACCGATTGCCACGCCCCCTTTATATATTTCTTCACATTATATAGATATAAACCTTCCTCTTCAATCAATCTATCTTTAAAAAAAAACCGCATCAAAATCCGTTGCGTAGTTTTAAAGATTTAAGCGTATAAGGGGACATAGGGACAGAAAAAGCGACTTTGTTTTATAATATGTAGTGATATATATATATAATTGCCGCGTACACCCGTTTTGGGTGTTTGGCCGAGCTCTTCCTCCTATTTGTGGTGTGCGTCTTGATGTTGTTCCACAAAATAGAGGGACCTACAGTTTCAAGCCGACTCTGAACGGCAGATATTTTTATGAGGAGCTTTTTCATGGCAGAAATACACTCTGAGGATTGACATTGCCTGCCGAGGGGCGACCGCTATTAGAAAAATGTTTTTATTAATTTGGTTTCACCGAGATTTGAACCCACGTTCTATCTGTGAATTCCGAATGGTAATCACACACCAACCCATTTGGCTACAGCGGCCGCCATATCCCGCAACTATTCGGTACAAAAAGCTTTGTTTATGACTGCGTGTTGCTGGATTGCGGGCAAGATGCTGAGAAGCAATTTGAAGCCGACTTTCTTCGTTTTTTGGTTGTGCTCGTGATTCCCCCTGGCTCCCCAATTTTTTCGGGAAATCTTATTGAATGAAGATGATTGAGAATTCTTTTATGATCACAGCTCATTTTTTCCGCCAATTCAAGGCAGGTTTGGCGCCGGTTCTCCTTCAAAAGTGATTTGAGATGGTCTTCATCGAATTCAGAAGGACTTTCGCTGGGGGACGTGTCTTCGACGTCAAAGTCGTAATTTTTGGACTTTGCAATCCATTTCCGCGCTGTAGATTCACCTGTGAGACTTTCTTCATACACGTTGCAAATTTCCCGGGTTCCTTCCGCATTTTTTTGATCCCGATGAAATGCAAGGAAAATCAGGTGTCGCAAATGTTGGTTTTTGCCTACTGTGTATTCCATTACTAAGCCTCAAAGCAAGTAAAAAACTAAATAATACAAAAATACAATTAAGGGATTACATACTTCCAGAATTTTCAAAAAATCGATTTTTTTACAGATTATTATTTTTTGTAGTTGTTTATTATTCTTTCGTAGGATTTTTTTTAAATGCCGTAATTTGTAAAATTTTTCGAAATTCAAAAATTCGGGTCGACTCTCTAATAACTACAACTTTATATTACAAGAATTTTTTAACTTTTTACAGCTCTATCAACATTTCAAGGATAAATGATGCAGGCCGTGGGGCAACTTCCTTTTCATTGTACTTTGGGTCACACATATTTTAAAGGAAAATTAAAATAAATGTGCTTATAAAGCTTAAGTACCAATAAACAATGTATACAATTTTTATTTTATATTCATATTATATATTATATTTTTATATATATATTTTATATTTATTTCTATTATTATCCCTTCTAAATACAGTTTTTCTTTTAACACATTTTTGGCGCTGCTGGACGTAAGTATGTAACTGCTTAACATAATTTTGTAGAGCAAAAAGAGTTTTATCAAATGAATACTTACCCTTTGCCAAACAGCAACCAAATCGTTGTAAAGTAAAAGAAAATATAAAAACCCTATGAAAGTATTCTCCAACCCAATACAACCCTTTGTGGGTCCCAACGACCTAGAGGCTTCGAAACCCTTCTAAAGAAACGGCAGTGTTGCTAAATGAAGTAAAAGAGAATGCGAAATATTATATACATACAAATGTACGTAAGTGTGCGTAAGCCAATTTAATAAATTCTTGAACAAATTTAATCTTAAATCCAAATTCCATCAAGTTTTAGTAATTTCCATTCCCATCCATCCCTACCTCAATAGCACTAATGTAAAATTATTATATTAAAAAAAAAAAATACAAAAATTATATAAAAAAGATTGAAAACCGTAATGAATCGCAAAAGACAAACCGCAGTAACGGCAGAAACGCCAACCACAAGTTGACAACAAACAACAATAAATAGAACAGAGAATTAACACACACTCAACTGCTGGCAATTCAACTGGTAATGAGCCGAGCGGCGTGGACAGTGCATTTGATAACAATTGTTTTTACTCGCCACACACACACACACACGCAAAGTAGGTCTCTTTAGCGTGCACATGTGTGCTTGCTTATAGGCCTAAAGGATTACTGTTGCTGGCATTAAAATATTTGCTGCGCATTTAATGTTTGTTACTTACATAAGTATTCAATATTACGGGCATTGTTAACACGCCAAATGCAACATTATCACATAACTTTATTGCTCACTTACGATGCTTAAAAGTTTTAAATGCTATAAATATTTTAACTTTAATATTTAACGTAAACATGTAGATGTATATGTATGTATGTGTGTGTGTACATATGTATTTTTGCATGTCATATACATATGTAACTGTGGTTGAATATTGAAGGACAAATGCAGTAATTATCCGCAGCTGTCAAATGGATGTAAATTATTTATTTATTTAGTGCACTTTTTAAGCGAAGTACTGAAAAAATATTCAATAACAAATATGCCTGCTAATGGCAAACTGTAATTATTTTTTAATTCAATTACTATTATTAAACTTAAAATTTATTGATAATGCTCCTCTTTCTGGGTTAAACTTAATGAGTTGTCTAGCAAGTAGAGTTAACGCGATTTAAATTCAACATTAACTAAAAATGAGTTCGTGACAATTATAATAGCACAAAGCCAAAAAATCGAAAACCTATCAAATTTCGGAAAGTTCCATTTGTGGAACAACATCAGGACGCACACCACAAATAGGAGGAGGAGCTCGGCCAAACACCTAACAGAAGTGTACGCGCCAATTATTTATTTTTTTTATTTTTTTATTACAAGAGGTTGGTATGGTCTGCCAGCTGGAAATGGCAAACTGTGTTGACATCTCCGATGAGTAAGAAGGTTTGGCAAGAAGCAAAGATTGCCACTTGGAGGTTTGTCATTGCCTGTTGAGAGGCGACCGCTATGAAATAATTTTCTATTGGTGTTTCTAGCACGAAGATTCGAACTTATGCACTTCCAAGTGGCAGTAACGCATCAACCCTTTCGACCACGGGGGCCGCCATAAGTGGTCAACACCAAGACGCACACCACAAATATGAGGAGGAGCTTGACCAAACACTCAATAAAAGTGTAAAGACCAAATGTATATATACACGGTTTGGCAAGTCATCATGAATCGCTCAACGCCAAAACAATGCTTCCAAATTGTACAAATTTATTTTGCCAAAAATAAAAACACAATCTGTTCGCGAATTTCTTAGAGCACTTCGTCTGGCCAGCTTAACAGTCGATTAATTCCAAAATCAATTTGGTGATAACTTTCTTTCCAGATGTGATCCTGGCCTCCTGGCCTGGCTTAATCCATGCGCCTCTGGATTACTTTTTATAAGGCTAGGTTAAGCCGACCAACCAGCAACTCTTGAAGCATGGACGCCATACGGCCAGATTTATTCGGAAAAGTAATTAGTTGAGGATTGGTCTGATCGAATGGGCTATGTATAGAGCTATGTAACCGCGGATATATTCACAAAATAAATGACATTACAGTGTGATGCGATACCTGGTTATTATAATATCTACATTTTTACAGATAGCCAGACGGCGATAAAATCCCTCACAAAGCAGTCAACAACCTTCAAGGTAGCCACGAAAAGCCACAGTGAGTCATTTCAGCTAATGATAACATGAGTTCCTGGTCAATGTGAGATTGAGGGGAGCTGCAGAGTCGATGAATTACGTAGACAATGACATAGGCATACCCTTGCAAACATGTAAGCTACTTATCTTTGAGGAAATTGTAAGGGCAGTGAATGAAAGATGGCGTAATGAACCCACTTGCGAAATCGCCAGACAGCTCTCGATGCTAAAAGCACGGAACTTCTACTAAGATGGGATAAGCACAATCTTAGCACACTGATTTCAGTTATAACAGGGCATTGCCTAATCGGTAGGCACCGACTTCTGCAGAAGTTGTCTAGATGAGGAAGAGAAAGAGACGATCCCGAACCTTTTGTGTCACTGACCTGCTCTAGCCAGACGTAGACTCAACATTTCGGCAAGACAATCCTTTAATGTATTGGAAGATCTCAGCTCTGCCGGAATCTAAGTTTTTATACAATTTTTGAAAAGTACAAACTGGCTTTAGGAGAGATAAGGACAAGTTCGCCATGTGGTATCACAATGGGCGTTGAGCCTGAGCCGAACCCAATGTCATGAAATTACTTACCAGATTATAATAAAAACGAATTTATTCCAACAATATTTCGCCTCTGTATTATCATTTTAATTTCTCGAGCTCTTAAAAAAATACTCGACTAAACTCTTTGATTCTGTTTTTGTATATTAATCCCATTTATCGTGATCAGGTTATCTATGTATGACAATGTGGTGTGAGAGAAAGTTTTTATTGGGTTTTTTTTTTTACTTTTATTGTGTTTTTTTTTATGTTTTTACAAATTTACATAATATGAAAGACTTTCACAGATGTGTTTTATGTGGAAAAAAATTCGCAACATCTTTTGCAAAAAAACAAAAAAAAAAATTCAAAAATCAACTCGATCTTCGGGCGAGCTCGAACTTATACTTTTTACACTAGAATTTATTGGAATTTAAAATTTTATACCCAGAAGTACAAAAATTTTTGAGAAATAGTGCAAATAGAGTAAAAATTTTAAAAGACTCTGATTAAGAAGTTGAACATTTTGGTGACAATGTTTAGAAATTTGTGATAGAATTTTGATGATAAAGAATTTAGGGTGTATATATTTTTAGAAAATTTGTGAATTTCGTACACAGTTTGGAACATTGATTCACAAGGAATTTGAAAATGTTTTTCTTTTTTGGAAAATCATGCAAATAGTGTAAAAAGTTAAAGTGGCTTAAATATGTGAGCACAAGTGTATGTTTGTATGTGTAATTGGGTCATCGTTCTACAGAAACTAAGAAGAAAACTACAGAAAACTAAAAAAGAAATGGTACTTTTTTCCCAGCGGAATCATTAATTATAATTTAAGACTATCTATACCCGGCGCACGTTGCTACGCCAACAACTGAAATAAATTTAAGAAAAATAACTTTAAAGAAAAATCAGAACACAAATATTCAGTTCATTCTAAACCAAGTTATTGATTTTGTTTATTTCGGAGAAATTGTGACATTACAAAGTTTAAAAGTTTGAAAGAAAATTAGAAGCAGGCATTCCCAGCTGAACCAGTGCCTTGTTAGCGATTGTCAAACATATGTCTTCAATCACCTGGTGGCAAGTTGCAAACATGTCATATTCGTTTCCTCTGTGTAAAAATACATGATCGTACTAATTTTTATGACAATCGGTTGAACAGGGCAGAAGTTGCTACTCTGCAGCGCCACCTAGTGGTGAGTGGCATCAATGAGCATATTGCCAATTTTTATAATAATCGGTCCAGTAATTTTTGAGTTCATCGATGACATACAGACAAACATTAATTTTTATATATTAAGATTTCTGCCAAAATATTTCAGAAAGGTAGTAAGATTTACATCAGTACCTTTAAAAAATAAAATTTTCAAATTTCTAATTTCTTTCAACAAATTAACTCCGATGGTAGAAGAGCTTACGTATAAAAGGTCTGCATGGTAGGTAGGTAGGTAGAAGTTGGAGTCGGCCTTTAGATCAACTCATTAGACCATTGCCGGTTCAATGTGAATCTACATACAGTAGCAGTGCATCTGCAACTCCTTGCTAAATCATTTTGTTTTAAGTGCAAGCCCATTGATCTGGCTGACTCTTATATCCCTAAAGTCATCAGTATCATTTAGAAACGATGAGTCAAAGTATCTAAACCTAGTGGCAAGATGCGGGACAGTAACAGAGAAGGTTTCTAATGGGCTCTTCCTCCTCCTTATTTGTGCAATAGTTGAAATGAATGGACGTACATCTTTCAGCATGTCGACCTATGAGACAGTGGCCTGTGATCATAGCAACTTACATAGAGATGCTTTTCATTGACCGATTAAGTAGTGCCTGTGAGCGGGTGGTGCCCAACCAAATGAGACACAAAGGTTTAAAACTTGTATTAAAAAAAAAAAAAAAAAAAAAAAAAATTTCATCCACGGAATCAAAATAATGATATTTTAGAGACAATTCGTTTTCATAGTATTTGGAAGCCAAAGACGCCGATTTCGGCTAATTTGTTATTGTTAGAGTAAAATATTTATAAATAAATAATTGGTGCATACGCTTCTGTTTGGGGTTTACTGTTCTGTGGTAAGCTGCTACTCCCATTTGAGGGGTGAGTCTTGATGTTGCTCTACAAATGTTGGGACTTACAGTTTTAAGTTGACTCCGAACGGTAGACATATTTTATGAAGAGTTTCTTTATTACAGTCGAGGGACGACCGCTATAGAATAACGATATGAAGAAGTGCTGTGCAAAATGTCAAACCATATTGATATCGTCGGTCTTAACAGTTAAAATAAATTCGAGGTTTGTACTTACCCTAATGTTTTTTTTAATTGAAACTTTGTTTTTACATTTGCTCGCTCGTTTTAATTACCTAATAAGAAACATAAAAACAACTTTCAACTCTATCTAATAGATAATTTTCTTGGATCTCAGCTCTCGTCTTCGTAGTGAAACAAGATACAAATAATAATGGCTGCCATTCGTATACCAATCCAGAGACCAACTCTGTCGACATGAAATTGGTCACAGAATATTATCTTAAAGTTTTTGTAGTCAAAAACAGGAAAAAAACACCCTGCGCAACCATGAAAACAGATTAAATTTGCACAACAGAATAAGCAGAAAGTAAAGGAAAAAAGTAACAAATAAAAAGAAAAGAATTGGCGAGCTACTTAAGTCACTATACAACAGGATAAGTAGCGACAACTTTTGCGGCTATTAAAGTATTAAGTGGGAGCAGCAAGTTGCAAGCTGCACACTCAGCGTTTCTTCCAGCCTGCTGTAAGTTCCGTGCCGCTTTTCTCAGTGCAACTGCAAGTGCATTATGCGTTGAGAAGTCAACAAAACTTAAAATAGTAAACGGAGAAAATAAACACCAAAAAGGAGCAATGAAGGTAAATGGTAAAACAATAACATCAACAAGCCAATGTAACGCAAAGGAAAACACTGAGTCTGCGAATGCGGATAGCAGGATGTGCTTTTGTGCCCTGGCTAAACAGTTAGGTGTGACGGCTATGACAACAGTTGCTGAGACGGTTTAACACCTGCTTGGCTATGTGGACTTTGTGCAGATGAAGAATAAATGCGCTTGAAATTATATTCGCTGAGAAATAAAAAAAAAAATAAAAAAAAAAACAATAATAATAATAAATAGCAAAAAATCGGATGAGAGTTTCGAAGGATATCAGAAGTAGTTGTAATGATTTTTGAAATGAAATACTTGTAGTAAATCCTCTTTGACAACCCACCGGTAAAAATAAAACTTTGTCATTTCACATATGACAAGGGACATAAGAGACTTATTGGCTTCAAAGTTACTTTAACTAAAAGAAATATAAAATTCATTTCTTATAAAAACATATGTACATTGAACATACTTGTACAAACATGTAAAGGGTCTTATATCTTTTGTTATTGTAAATGCCACACAAGAAAAGAAAGATACGAGGGCGGTTCAATAACTACCCGTGTTTGATGACAGGGGGCGTTCCCGAGGGAAGTTGGTATTAGCATCGTGTGCTGCCGTCTGTTAAATGACGACAAAACAAATTTCAGACTAATGATTGGTTTAGATTTGGCAGCTTTGCGAGTAAGTCGTGTTTCGTGATTTTCGCCAAGATGGAAAAAGAGGAGTATCGCTCAGAAATTCAATTTTTGTTTTTGTATGGGATAAAATGCGAGGAGATTAAAGCAAAGTTGGATGCTGTCTAGGCGGACGCTTCGCCATCTATGACCATAGTTAGATATTGTTTTAACGAATTTAAACGTGAACAAACATCCATTTTTGATGAGGAGCGACCAGGACGCCCGGCAGACGTGGTTACCGAGGAAATCATTTAATAAAGTCCACAACAATATGTCTCGCTAATTGACGAACCAAAGTGCGAGAAGTAACATAAACTATAGGTGTGTCGACCGGAATGGCAATTAATATTTTATATGATAAGTTGGTGACGAAAAAATCTCTCGCCCGATGGGTGCCTCGATTGCTCACAAGCAACAACAAGCGAATGCGGTTGTTAACTTCGAATCAGTGTTTGGAGCAATTTAAGCGAGATCCGAAGGAATTTTTGCGTCGAGTTGTCACCGTTGATGAAACCTGGATTCATTATTACACACCAAGATTTTCTAAAAAAGGTAGAACGATCACTACAGGGAATTATTAGAGCGCGGCTGAAAAGTGGGTGTTGCTTCACCAAGATAACGTACCAGCGCATTCCTCGGGAGTTGTCGCCACCAAACTGCATGAATTGCGTTATAAATTGCTGCCACATCGCCCGTATTCACCCGATCTGACTCCCTGCAACTTTTTCTTGTACCCTAACATGAAGAAATGGCTCGCCGGAAAAAATTTGGTTCAAACGAGGAAGTCATCGCTGAGGCAGGGACGTATTTTGGAGAGTTCGACAAATTCTATCTTTGGAGGGGTTAAAAATGACCGGAGCATTGAGAGAAGTGTGTCTTTCTAAAAGCGGACTATGTTGAAATATATAAAATATATAAAAGAAATTAAAAAACAAAAAATGGTGTCTTCATTTAACCCCCTTCGCATTGTGTTCCTACACCACACGAACACAATTTCTTATATTTTTAGAATCAATATAGGTCTGTTTTTGATATTTAAAATTTTAATGATAAATGTTTTAAAAATATCCGGAAATAAGCACACTTTTCACGGAACTTAAAGTAAATTAATTATTAAGAAAATTTAAATCTATAGAATGAAAAAAGTATAAGGCCAAAGTTATTATATGTAAAATAAATAAATGGAATTATTGCCGTTAGTTTATAATTCGGAGGTTAGTAATTTGTGTTATATCCTCTACAGAAATAATCATATAGAATCATAAATTATATTATATTTTTTATAATGTAAATGTTTGAGACTTCTAAGGCTTTTAGCGCTATCAAACTGTCTGCTATTTTTCAAAATCGATTGAGAAAGTATTACCCATACAATTTCGATTGGATTGCGTTCGAATTGTATTTTTTTTTTTCGCTGCTAAGAACTCGAATGCTGCTTCGGAACCATGAACGGCTGCGTTGTTGTGTTAGAAAATCCGCTCTTCATCGACGTTATGAACAAAAAAGTATTAAGTACTTCTTTTAGATATATACACAGCACTCATCAGATCTATCATCACTTACGCCTCTGTGGTCTGGTGGCGACGAAGCATGGTTAAGTCCACAATCCGGGAACTATATAGGCTACAAAGAAGTGTATGTTTATGCATCACGGGTGCCATGAGTACAACCTGTGGTGGTGCCCTAAATGCTATGCTTGATTTGCTCCCCCTGGATCTTAAGATACAACAGGAAGCAATAAAAGCAATGTGTAGACTCCATAAATATGATTTCTGGCACGAAGACGGAACTTCGGGACACAGACAAATCTTTAAGTTGCTATCTGAGCAGTATCCAATGTTTTTGACACCTTAAGACGACCTGATACCCAAAGTTTCATTTGGAAGGAAATTTGATGTCAGATTTCCATTGAGTGAGCAATGGAGCATTCCAGAATGCATGCAGGGAGGTTTGACCGATATTTTCTTTACCGATGGGTCCAAGAATGAAATAGGGTCTGGAGCCGGATGGTACTTGCAGGGAACGAGTTAGCTGATGAATTGGCAAATGAAGGCTCTGCAAGTATGCCACTAGGCCCTGAACCCTTTCTAGGTGTCAATTCCGCATCGATTCAACTATAGATTGACGACTTCATGAGGTCTATCCACAGAGGTCGTTGGTCTACGTTGAGTGGCCAAGTGCTTTGTGAAAGAACCAAACAGGAAAACAGCGTCCTTCCTCCTAAAACTCAGCAGAAAGGACCTGAGAGTACTGGTGCGTGTAATCACAGGGCACAACGTCTGTGGTCAGCATATGGCTACCATGGGGGTCGTGGGCACCCCGATATGCCTATCCTGTCTTGAGAATGACGACACTGCAGAGCATTTTCTCTGTAGCTGCCTGCGTTTGTCAGAATAGACTTAGGATATTGGGTTGCGATACACTGAGTATGGACAAAGTTCATACTCTTCCTCCTCGGATCTGTTAAAATTCATCAATGAATCCAAGAGATTTGTGGAAGAGTGACCTCAAACTAATCTATCCGTTTTTACCATCTACCTTCTATCTTTCCTATCTCTTTTCTTTCTACTGAAATTTATCCGGGTGTAGTACAATGGTCTACTGACTGAGTGCTTGGACTTATCCAACCCCCCACAAATCTAATCTAATATAATCTAATCTAATCTAATCCCCTTGACACTAATGGCTGCCCGAACGATGGCAGAATCCCCTCGTAAACTACGATCCTTTGCGATCATAAAACGATTTTCAGTCACCTTCATTGAATGGGATTTACCGAAAAATTTACAGCCTGCTTGCCTCACGAGCTCAAAGAAAGGCAGCTTTTTGTACCGAATCGTCACGGGAGATGAGAAATGATGCCTACACATCAATATGAAGCAAATGAAGGAGTGGGTGGCTTCAGAAGATAAAGCCGAGAATCAAGCCGGATCTTCATTCAAAGAAGATCATGAGACGTGTTTGGTGGGACTGGGAGGGCATGTTGCTCTAGGAAATGTTCGAAAATAATGCCACTGTCACCAAGGAGCTTTAGATTTGCCAGCTCTACATTCCCCTACACCACGTGAATGAGGTTATTCAGCTGAAAATGCTTGATCGAAATCTAAACCATACTCCTTCACGACAACGTCAGGCCCCTTGTTGCACAAAATACTGGCATAAAAGTCAAAATAATCTAAAGCGTTACTCGAAATAGAATGAGTAGAGTAATGAGCTTCGAATAGGTGTGCAGGTGCTCGGTGCTCATTTGCCAAGGCTGTGAAAAAATGTGCGCACAAAATCGGAAGCTTCAGTTTCTGTATCATATATAGCTTGTGCTAATTATTTTTAAAAGCCGGGTGTAGTTTTTGAAATAAATTTTGTGTACAGAGTTACCGAGAAAGTCGTCCTAAATACCCCGTATTTATTTATTATTTAGGTAGTTTCTGATAATTTCTGTACAAAATTATTTTTTTAATGAAAGGAAGGGAAAGCTGTAAGTTTGTCAAGGGTTGGTTCTTTGGTTGATGAACTTTGTTAATTGACATACCATTTAACAAAAAAAAAACAAAAACAGAGAAAAATCGTGTTGAACTAACATAAATATAAAACCGGAATCAGAAATGACCTAAATAATGACCTCCCTTAAGTATCTGGGACGACTTTTTCAGTAGCCCCATATTAGGGGTTGCGCATAACAGTAAACCTTCAACACTAGTCGCACTCCATTACACAGTAAGAACATTTGAATGTCTGTTCTTCAAGATTTCGCCTTACTGCTACCCCTTGAACGCAAATAAGTACTTCACATTGCCTCATGGGGAACTTTTACTTATGCCATTTATTTTATTTTATTTAACCTGTCGCTTTTACGCATTCGACTCTTCAACTGCTTCTCACCTCTTTAAATCAATGTTGGCAAAAGTTTTATTGGATAAGTTTGTTTTAAAAATCACAACGGGGGGTGGGGTCATCTTTAGCCGTTGCTTTTTGTGCAAGCGAATTTGAAACTTTGCATTTTCATTATATATTTTTTCTCTTGGCCTCTGTTAGAACTGGTACAAAGCTACTCAGCGATTCTTGATTTACGTTAAACTTCTTGATTCGATTTGTTGTCGTTGATGTCACTGTGCAAAAAAAAATGAAATCACCGATTCAGGAATAAAAAAGTTTGTAAGTATTTACAGGAAGGTCAAATGCGCATTGATAAGTGCTTAGCTTAAGTTACACACATACATATGCGAAAGTTGCTCCTGGATTTATCTTCTCGTGGAAATTCCCTCTTCTTACCCTTAGTTAAGGTGGAAGTTTGTGTTGTTGGAAGGATAGTTGTTGTAATTTTTCGTCGCTAATTTGATTTGTGCCAAGTGGCATTGACTTGTTTGTAAGCTCATAGGAAGGTGATTGAGCAGAAATGAAGTTTTCTTAGCATGGATTGAATGGCAGCGAAATGTTGAATGCACCTGATGAATTAAAAAAATGCGTTATATTGGGTGGAGTAAAATGTTTTGAACTTTATCCGCTTGATGCCGTTTGTGAATCATATATCGCAAAGTATAGATTGCATGGCATCCTACCCATAGTTTTGTATTTAACTAAGCCAGTTGAGTATTACAAATAGGCTTCTTGATGCTTAGCTGTCAGTAGGCAATAACCTACCAGTTTTTATGCCATATTTGACATTTGTCAAGTTGGTAGATGCATAAATTTACACGACATATTTTCTTTCTTTTTTGATTTTTTTATTTCTTTCCTTAAAATATTACCCCTCTCATTAGACAATAAGAAATTTAATTCACAACGAAATGAAATGAGAGCGATATTGAAGGGCCAATGTTCTTGAGCTCATTTAGTAGAAATATACAAAGCATTTAAAACGAGTGACCAACAAGCAATGACAGATATGATTAGTCGACAATTAACTGACATATTTTACAAGATCTGTTGGTGTTTGACGGTAAAACCGACTTTGGTAAGATTTAGAAAGCCTTCTGATCGTAGGATTTGTGTGCGCCTATAGTCTATTTTTGTATCTAGTGCTAGCGCTTTGTATTGTCTCGTCGATAGTATCGATGTCAAGGCCGCGTTGAATAACTACGTTAGGTATGTACCGTGGTGCATCAGTCATGGTTCTAAGTATTTTAGTTTGGACTCGTTGTAGTATACTTAGATTATTTTGTACAGCAGTGCCCCAAACTTCAATTCCATATTTCCATATTGGTGTAATTGCCGTTCGATGATTAAATATGTATATTATTTTGCAATACTAATTTGGACTGAGATCAATTGAGCCAATTTGGAGTAGCCAGAGTTCCATACTTTGGCAAAAGTTTTAGCTACGTCGAGGTACAGGGTGGGTCATATAGCGTTTGCTTTTTGAACTACCTATTATTTTGAGAAAGGTAACACAAATGACATGTCAAATGTGTTCATAATTTACTTAAAGATTGGACATTTACGGAATGGGTCGCTATACGCTTGAACAAAATTGGGAAATATTGAAAACCTATTTCCAAAGTGGTGAGTCTTCTTCTTCTTTTCTGATTTTCACTTCGGTGGCTACGTCAATAATCACAATTGGGGGATTTGAGGCTCAGAAAATCCGCACGTTACTGTAGAAAAGTAAATGCATCCACAACAAGGCACTGTTTGGTGCGGTTTTTGGTCTGGCGAGCGTTAGCGTGACATGCTCAACGAGTTGTTTCCAAAAATTGAAGAGGATGACATGAACGATATTTGGTTTCAACAGGACGGTGCAACTTGTCACACTGCCAAAGTTACACTCGAACTTTTGGCTACCGTTTTTGCAAACCGAATAATCAGCCGAAATTCCGATATCAATTGGCCGCCTCGGAGCTTGATTTAAGCCCGTTGGAATATTTTTTGTGGGGAGCCGTTAAGGACAAATGCTATGCGAACCATCCAGAGACTATTGATGCTTTAAACACGAAATCGAAGTTGCCATTCATGAAATTGGAGCCCAAACAATCGAAAATGTGCTTAAAAATTGGGTTGCTCGAATGGCCTACTGTAAAGCCAGTCGTGGCAGCCATTTGAATGATATTATTTTTCATTCATAAATTACAATGTTCATTCTTCAAAATAAAAAAAAAGTTTGAAAAAATATTGATTAGTTTTTTCTTTATAGCCGATTCAAAAATCAAATTTTACATGGTCCACCCTGTATATGGGCATGCACTCTTTTTCTTTATTCAAGTCAGCATTCATTTTATGAGCCACTCTATTAATCTGTGGATTATTGAAGGATTTCGTCTAAATAAAAATTGGTGTTGGTTTATCAAATTCATGTTTGTTATAATAGAATTTATAGTGGTTTTTCGAAAATTTTTGATATTACCGGTAGCAAGGTGATCGGTCGATATGATGTCGGTAGTGTAGCGTTTTTGTTCGGTTATGGGATCGCTAAAATTTCAAGTACTTTCCAGATACTAGGTTTGAGGCTTATAGTAGCTTTGAAAATATATCTTAGATAAATTATTGCGTTTTCAGGAATATGCTTCATAATTGTTCCCTTTATCCTACTCAGGCGATTTATTGTTCTTTAAAGTTTTTATTAATTGTTTTAACTCTGTAAGTGTGATTTTTTCAAATTTATTTCTGATTCTCAACAGAATAATGCCTTAAAATTATTGAAACTTATTTTGAAAGTAGTCGATCTTTAACAAAAACATTTTTTTGGTGAATCGTCCGAATAAGTCAACTCAAAAATTCAAAGGTTGGTGAAAAAGGGTTGGTGAATAACATAGCAGGTTGGTGAAGAAAACTGGTCCGCTGAAGAAAAAAAAAATTTTAAATACCACAAGTACTAGAAAAAGTGTCCTCTCAGGGAGGTCTCTCTTAGGAGAGAGTACGAGTTCACTGTATACTTACATATAATATTAATTGGTGCCTACATTCTTCGTTACATGTTTGGCTAATCTTCTGCTCTAATTAATGATGTGCGTATTGAAGTGGTTCAACAAATGTAAATACCTGTTTTGTGAACTTTGCTTGGCAGAAATATCAGACCACTATTAGAGAAAACCTTTTCTATTATTTGGTGATCCTTGTCCATTGGGGGTTTCGAATGTTGCACTATGATTCCATCGTCACTAACAAATCATTCAGCTACAGCGGTCCTCCGTCATGTTGCAAAATGGTGATAGCAAAATAATAAATTCGATATATTCTTCAGTACTATTATGACCAAGTGGAAACATCGTCAAAATCTGCTGTTTATGGACAAATAGCAAATCGAATACAATGTCAAAAGCGTGGTTCCAACGAAAGCGGATCGAAAGTGAGTGATGGCTACAAACAAGGGGGAGTTTTTTTAGTCTCCGGATCCACCTTTACTGGGACTGCAGCTTTGATGATGCATTCGGCATTTTAAACCCCCTTATCCTCAAAAAATCAATTAAAAAATATCTCATGGTTCTATTAACTTCAGCAGAGTGCCTACAAACTGCAGTGGAAATTTAATTTACCTTCTTTCTATGCTGTCAAGTGCTTGTTTGAAATCTATTAATAAACAATAGACGTGAACGTCATATTCGTAAAGTTTCTCGAATGTTTGTGCCGTAATGAAACTTTGATATATTGTAGACCAGTTGACTTTGGGGCCTGCCTGATAGTCATCCGGAATTTTTTCTGCAGTTTCGCGTATTTTTTCGTAGAGTATGTTTGCAAATATTTTATATAAAGCGTTTAATATCGGGATGCCTCGATAATAATTTATTACAAATATCTAAATATTTTATATTGTAACTTTTAACCGATTTTTCTTATATTTAGGTTTTTAAAAATGGCTTCAGTTTTAACTTTAACACAAGTCATATGATCAAATGTTTATTCCGCTATTTTAGTATTTGTTTCTCTATACTATAAATCTCCAGAACTTTTCTTCTTATTTTCTTTCACTTATTCATATCTCAACAATCTTCTATATTCATTTATTTTGATGCAAATCTCAAATGTTCTTTCGCCAATAGCAGCCTTATCCCCTCTTATATCACTTCCTCCTTGTACAATAATCCGTTTGCATACCAGACTTGGTCAACATAATCAAATTAAATGGACTTACATGCCTTCCAATCGAGATTGTGCAACAGATGAGTTGCCGCAGAATGGGATTTCTAAGCGCATTTGCATAGATACAACTACACTCAAACATTGTCTTTTCGTACATAAATACTTACATATGATATGCTAAATAAATTTTGCATTCAGATAAGTACAAACAAAAGCAAAAAGCACTAAATGTAGCTCTAATGAAGAAAGTTGCAGTGGCATATCGACACGGTGGCGTATGAGCAACCATTGGTGCTGACTCACCATTTCGTAAGGTATCTCATTTGTATGTACCAAGAAGATAAGATAGATAAGAGCCATGAGGGTTACGTTTTCATTGCGCAATATGGCGTGCAATTTCATTAGAAGTTGTTGACTATAACGCAGAAATTTGCACTATTAGTTAGGGTTGCTAAGTTTGGGGTATGCCGTCAAGATCTTGCTTAGCTCATAAAAATGTGTAAAAGGTTAACGTATACTATATGTATTTCTAAAAAGAACATAGGTATTAGGATAGTGATAATGGATTTGCACAGAGAGTAGTACAATTAATATGGAATATAAAGGAATGTTTTGCTTTTTGTTAAGTATTTTTTTCTCTTTTGTATTTTCGATCTAAGTGGATCGAGCGCTCAAGGAAAAGAATGGCCATATCGATGTTTATATATATGTGGATGCTTACCCCTTAAACAGGTATAACTTAAGACAGTTAGTTACAATTTACATTTATTTATGGGAATAAGTTTCCGACCTTTCAAAGCCGAAGTTACGAATTATTTAAACAATTAAATAATACTGGATATCATATGAAGTATGTGCCATTGGAAGCTACAACTTTACTCCATCTTTCGGGCAGCAAACGGATTCCTCTGACAAAAAATTTTAGTTCTTTTGACTTGTCATGCAGCAAAATCAGTGTGTCATGTCTACCGTCCCACCCAGGTCGCTTTTCTTTGAAAGCTCGATTCAGACGCATTAGCTGTAGTCGGTAACGATCGCCAGTGATGGCTTCAGATGGTTTAAGGAGTTCATAATAGGTGACACTCTTCTAATCCCACCAGACGCACAACATAACCTTTGAATCCTGATTTTTTTTTCTCTCGATGGAGGCAGGCTCCTCGCAGGCTCCAACTTTTTCGATGATTAGGATTATCATAAATGATCCATTTTTCATTGCCAGTGGCGATGCGATGCATAAAACCTTTTATTTTCTACCGTTCAAGAAGCATCTCACAAGTCATCAAACGTCTCTCGATATGCCTCTCCTTCAATTGATGTGGCACCCAGTTACCTGCTTGCTGGACCATTCCCAGTGCGTGCAAACGTTTACCGACGGTTGATCTGTCAGCATCCAACTCTTTAGACATATCAGCAAGGTTAAGATATGATTGTTGTAGCTGAGCATCTTCGAGATTTGTCGGTGCTCCTTCGGGATACATATCACTAACGACAAAACTGCCACTTTAGAAGTATCGACACCACTCTTTACAAGTTGTATTTGGTGGAGCCTGATTACCGTAAATATTAATCAATATACGACACGATTTAGCTGTACTTTTTTTTGAAATGTAAAAATGAAACTTTACTTCCCGCAAATGCCCTTTTTTCAGGGCGAACGTAGATATATGTGACGTCAGATAAAAGAGCATCTTTACGCTTCAAACGACATTCAACTATTGCGATCGAGACCTCACTTATGCACCTTCAAATCACCAGTATATTACTACAGCGGACACAAAAATATTATCAGCAGCGACACCTCTTATACGAGGGCGAAAACTTATTCCCATACCAATATTTACAAGAAGTGTACGGCAATAAGTTTAGTATTTTTATTGCACAAATTTAAAATGTAAATTACAAACTTCACACATATTTTAGACTTAAACTAACATCAATATACCATATATTTCCTGGCACAAGCATAAAAACAGTGATGAGAATCAGCACAGATGGAGGAGTAAAAAGAGAGAGGTCTGTAGATTAATAAATAAATAGATTTGTAAGTGCCGTTCGGAAATACCTTCCTGACTTAATCCTTTTAGTAGAAATTGATAAGGTGTTTTATGTACTAATAGCAAGAACAGAAAATAGTCTGGATGTAGTTACAATAATATTTTATATTTTGGGACAAAAATGGGATAAGTGCGAGAGAATTGAACAAAGTTTAGTTTTTGGAAAAATTAGTCTGGTTGGCGATATCTAGTAATTTTAAAAACTAATTTCTAAACAAACTATTTCTCTCTTTCAGATAGCAAAATGTGATCATGTAATATTTAAATCTAGCAATAGCATTTAAAGCTAAATTAAATTTATTTTTAGATTCGTAACTTAGCTTACAATTTACCAATTGAAAGTAGTAAATCTGAGGTTCGTAATTTAGTTTTGTAGTGTTTGGTGCATATATCTCTGATGCGCTATTATTTATGTGATACGAGCAAGTTACATTCACTTTAAATTCTAACTTAGTTACTACTGATCGAAATTTTATTTCGTGTCTTCCTGAATAATTGGTGGCAAATCATTCAGATCGAAGGCATCATGCGATACTGGAAATTTCTGCGTTTTGCCTGCGTTCAAATAAAGACAGTTTGTTTTCGCCCAGACTGATATCCTCATAAGATTATCGTTAAATCTCAAAACTAAGTGCTCACCAAAGCCATAAAGTCTATAGAGGCATTATGGGAACTGTGAGCAATGCGCTTAATGGCACCAGTAAAGGTAGTAAGACCCAATATACATATAGGTCCTTGAGGTACGCCAGCCAGTATTGGACTTGTTTCAGACTTTATTCGAAAGTCAAGCTCAAGATACCATGGACCGACCACGCTTCTAATGAAGTAGTGCTGCGAAGAGTGCTCGGCGACAGACACCTACTCAAGTGCATCAAACGAAGAAAAACTTCATATTTGGGGCATATTCTACGGAAGCCGAAATACAAACTGTTGCAACTCATATTGCAGGACAAGATTGAAGGAAAATGAGGTATCGCAGTAAAGAGGTAAGCAGTTTTCTTGGTTGAAGAGCATAAGGCAGTGGACCGGTATACAACATGTGGTTGCCTTTTTGGGAGCAGTTAGAGATCGCGAAACATTCCAGGATAGCTGGTTGTGCGTTGGGTTTGGGACCCGCCACTTAAAAATCGCCCCGAATGAAAACTTTAAAAAGCCTCGGATGAGACCTCCCTATACTGATGACGACCCCTGCAAACGAACTAAGGACTATGATTTGAGGGCATGCACCTGGAATGTCCGGTCCCTTAATGGGGAGGGTGCCTCTGCCCGGCTGGTTGATGTCCTCGTGAGAGTAAAGGCTGACATCACTGCCATCCAAGAGATGCGATGGACGGGGCAAGGAAAGAAAACCATAGGACCTTGCGACGTCTACTACAGCTGCCATGTAAAGGAGCGCAAATTCGGTGTCGGATTTGTTGTGGGAGAGAGACTTCGTCGCCAAGTACTGTCGTTCACTCCGGTGGACGAGCGTCTCGCAACAATCCGCATCAAAGCCCGTTTTTTTAACATATCGCTAATTTGCGCCCACGCCCCGACGGAAGAGAAGGACGATGCGACCAAAGATTCTTTCTATGAGCGCCTGGAACGTTCCTATGAGCGCTGCCCCCGCCACGACATAAAAATCGTGCTTGGCGACTTCAACGCCAGGGTGGGCAAGGAGGGAATTTTTGGTCCCACAGTCGGAAAATTCAGCCTACACAACGAAACATCCGGTAACGGACAGAGGCTGATCGACTTCGCCGGGGCCCGAAACATGGTAGTCTGCAGCACCAGATTCCAGCATAAAAAGATACACCAAGCTACCTGGCTGTCCCCTGATCGAAAAACGCGAAACCAGATCGATCATGTTGTGATAGATGGAAGACACGCTTCTAGTGTATTAGATGTACGTACGATCCGAGGACCCAACATTGACTCGGATCACTACCTTGTTGCAGCCAAACTGCGCACGCGCCTCTGTGCAGCAAAAAACGTGCATCTACCTACGCAAAGAATGTTCGACCTCGAAAAGCTGCAATCACAACAGACAGCCAGAAGATTCGCCACTCGACTCTCACTCTTGCTCTCAGAGAGTACTGCCCAACAAACCGGCATCCACGAACAATGGAGCAACATTTCTCGTTCTCTACGTACCGCCGCCGAAGAAGAAATCGGATTCCGGCGAGCCCGAAAAAACAATTGGTACGACGAGGAATGTCATGCTGCCGCAGAAAGAAAGGATGCCGCCTATAGAGCCACGCTGCGATCGGGCGCAACGCGAGCCATGTGGGATCGCTACAGAGAGCTGAAAAAGGAAGAGAGACGTATTATCCGACAGAAGAAACGAGAGGCCGAAATACGTGAGTGCGAAGAGCTTGAGATGCTGGCCAACAGGAACAACGCCCGAAAATTCTACCAGAAAGTTCGGCGGCTTACAGAAGGTTTTAAGACCGGGGCGTTTTCCTGTAAGAACAAAGACGGCGAACTGGTGACCGACGTATAGAGCAATCTTAAATTATGGAGGGAACACTTCTCGAACCTATTAAACAGTGACAGCTGCGCATGTCACCGAGAAAGTGAAGATCCCGATACCCCAATCGTTGACGACGGAATTGTCGTTCCGCTACCCGATCATGACGAGGTGAGAATAGCGATAACGCGGCTAAAGAACAACAAAGCCGCGGGCGCCGACGGACTGCCGGCTGAGCTATTCAAACATGGCGGCGAGGAGCTGGTAAGGTGCATGCATCAGCTCCTATGCAAAATATGGTCGGATGAAAGCATGCCTGCCGATTGGAATTTAAGTGTGCTCTGCCCAATCCATAAGAAGGGCGATCCTGCAATTTGTGCCAATTACCGCGGGATTAGTCTTCTAAATATCGCCTATAAGGTTCTAGCGAGCGTATTGTGTGAAAGGCTGAAGCCCACCGTCAACCAACTGATTGGACCTTATCAGTGTGGCTTCAGACCTGGAAAGTCTACCATCGACCAAATATTCTCAATACGCCAAATCTTGGAAAAGACCCATGAAAGGAGAATCGACACACACCATCTTTTCGTCGACTTCAAAGCTGCATTCGACAGTACGGAAAGGAGTTACCTGTATGCCGCGATGTCTCAATTTGGTATCCCCGCAAAACTAATACGGCTATGTAAGATGACGTTGCTCAACACCAACAGCGCCGTCAGAATTGGAAAGGACCTCTCCGAGCCGTTTGATACCAAACGAGGTTTCAGACAGGGTGACTCCCTGTCGTGTGACTTCTTTAACCTGATGTTGGAGAGCATCGTGCGAGCCGCAGAACTTAATCGCTCAGGCACAATTTTTTATAAGAGCGTACAATTGCTGGCGTATGCCGATGATATTGACATCATCGGCCTTAACAACCGCGCTGTTAGTTCTGCCTTCTCCAAACTGGATAAAGAGGCAAAGCGAATGGGTCTGGTGATGATCGAGGACAAAACGAAGTACCTCCTGTCTTCAAACAAACAGTCGGCGCACTCGCGTATCGGCACCCACGTCACTGTTGACAGTTATAATTTTGAGGTTGTAAAAGACTTCGTCTATTTAGGAACCAGCATTAACACCGATAACAATGTCAGCCTTGAAATCCAACGTAGAATCTCTCTTGCCAACAAGTGCTACTTTGGACTAAGTAGGCAATTGAGTAGTAAAGTCCTCTCTCGACGAACAAAACTAACACTCTACAAGACTCTCATCATGCCCGTCCTAACGTATGGCGCAGAAGCTTGGACGATGACAACATCCGATGAAGCGACGCTTGGAGTGTTCGAGAGAAAGATTCTGCGTAAGATTTTTGGACCTTTGCACGTTGGCAACGGCGAATATCGCAGACGATGGAACGATGAGCTGTATGAGCTTTACGACGACATAGACATAGCGCAGCGAATAAAGATCCAGCGGCTACGTTGGCTGGGTCATGTCGTCCGAATGGATACAAACGCTCCGGCTTTGAAAGTATTCGATGCGGTACCAGCTGGTGGTAGCAGAGGAAGAGGGCGGCCTCCTCTGCGTTGGAAAGATCAGGTGGAGAAGGACTTGGCTTCACTTGGTGTGTCCAACTGGCGCCGGTTAGCACGAGAAAGAAACGACTGGTGCGCTTTGTTAAACTCGGCCAAAATCGCGTAAGCGGTTATAGCGCCAATTAAGAAGAAGAAGAGATCGCGAATTATTTTCAAATATAGTTCAAAATTTGTATTAAAAAAAAACTTAAAAAAAAATGTATTACTTTTAAATTGTATAATCGCTTACATTCGATTACGAATAGCAAATAAGAAAGAATAAGCACAGATCATTGGGTGCTAGTGCATTAACTGCATAGTGAACAACTATGACTAGATCTAAATCCAGAATGGCACTCACTCAATAGTTTGCGCTTATTACAATGCAATATCTTCTGATAAGAAACAAATTTTTCAAAAACCAAACTCATGGGATAACATTTACATACGTAAATGAGGGAAGAGTTGTCAATCGCTCTTCCATAGGCTAGGACCTTCCATACCAAAGCATTCGAATCCTCAAAAATTCGGTTTCCAAGCTTTTGTAGCTTTAAAGTCAAGTATGGTGCTTTGGCAGCGTGTTGCGGGGTGTGGTCGAAATGCAATGTGAAAAATATTTATTCATCATTTTCTTCAAAGTAATCCCCCTCAATTATAATATGCGCACTTTTGTCAGTACTTTTCCCATTCCTAGAAAGTCGTTTGATCAAATAAAATCAAAAAAACTAAGGTTGATGTATTTTCGAGAAATAAGGTGACTTTTTATTTCCCACAAAAAATATATATTAAGTAATCAATTTTTGGCTTGATTACAGCCTTTTTTTCGCCATAAAATTCATAGTTTTTAATCTATGCCCTTGTATAGGATGGTTTTTTAGCTGCATGAGAACTAGCGATATCAACAACTTTGGTTTGACAGCTGAGAATAGAAATTTGTGTTGACATTTGTGTTCAGTAAGTATTGGCAAGTCATCATGAATCGTTTAATGCCATAACAATATTTCCAAATTGTGGAAATTTACTTCGACAAAAAAAATCTGTTCGCGAAGTTCATAGAGCACTGGCGGCATCACCGGTTCTTGTGTTCGAAATGAGGATGCAGCTGTCGTTATTGGGAATGGCAATCGCACCTATCGAACCAAGCTGACTGAACTTTTGTTTCCAAAAATTAATCACCTAAGCAGCGACGCGACTCTTGGTTCCAACTTGGCATGCAGTGAGCTCAGCAATCGATTTATTCCAATATTCAACCGACCATTGACGCCACACGGCCCGATTTATTCGAAAAAATTATTAAAAAGTCCAACTAATCGAATGGACCAAGTAACTGGTAGCAGCGGCGGACATATGCCGGAGTTCATATTCAAGAAATAAATGCCATGACATTATTTACCAAATTAAGTGATATAAAAAATTCATTTAAACAATTTTTCTGTTTTTTATTATCATTTTCTGTATATTTTTGCAAAGAATTAGCAAAAAATTGCAGCAGGTGAACATCTATCCATCACTGGCTCACCACGAATACATGTGTATTCATAAATCTGTTCATATCTTCTGAAATCGTGACACCTATCTGATGTGGGGCATTCCTGTCTTGGATACAAATTCGGCACTTTCTCATAAGAATTATTTTCGAGAACACTTACATAATTACTGATGGGTAGTTCGAAACACCATGGTATCGTAGCCATAAAGTTTGGAGAGCCTAAGTGTTGTCGACAAGGAACGATCACCCAATCTATTCTAAATAATGTTACCTAAAATCGATTCTTATCTCTTTTCACGAATCCTATTGCCCGACAACCTGTATCCCGACAGACGTTTTTCCCAAATTTTATTTCCCGACAACTTTTTTCCCGAAAATGCAAGTCCCAACAGTTAAAAAATAATAATAAATCCTCGAAAGTTTTCGGATTAGCAGGTAAATCTTTGCGTCTATGTTTCCGCATTGCTTTCGCCAAATTCTGGCGTTCCGGTAATTGAGTGGGAACACCTACAGGAACATCTGCAAGCTCTGCTCGAATTATTTGTGCAGGTGGATGGTCAGGGTGAGAAGAAGCCACTCGTTTTAGTCGGTCAACGATAACCTCTGCTTCACCTAAGACATTATTTTTATTTACATTTAGAAAGATTTACGGAAAATGAAATAGTACCTTCTTCACGATTCGGTGGATGTGTGTCGTGTTTCGATAGTGCAGGGCCTCTAAGTATTTATGACAACATCCACACTATTCATGACCGTTACAGCTCTTGCACTGCATTCACCTTTAACCTTCAATGATTAATTTTTTACCGACAATTTTACCTAACGACTCCATATTTTAGAATTAAAACAAAAATTTTGAAGAAATATTTTGATTCGAAATGTCAAATTACAAGTTTATAAACAAAACTGAACGTTTGTTGTATTGTTACCATGACCACAATAAAGAATCAAGAATGATAGAAAGAAGATTGCGCCCATCAGAGAGTGCGTGACGTCACGTTTGCTAAGTAGTGCAATGTTGCCAACCATTTGCTCTTCACAATAAATTTAGTGCTTTTTTATACTCAAAATGCGACAATTTTTAAGTTTGGTGTTTGTTTCTTTTTGCTTTAATTTAAGGCTATCGAAACTGTAAGTTAAAAAAAATTTATTACTAAACAAAGGAAGGTTAAAAAAGGTCACTCTGAGAAGATTTTAGTGCTAATAAAAATTGGTTGATTCCTATAAAATTTAGTATTTTGAAAGTGAAAGTTAAAATTTTTTTCCTTTTGAGGTTATGTCAGAATATTAAATGTTCTTCTCTTAACTCTTCTTAACCTTGAAAACATTTTAAAGCGTTTGAATTTGCTGAATGCGAATTAAAACCATAGAGATGTAATCGTTTCGTCCGGTCCTCATTCCTTAGTGGGACTGAAAAAACCATAACGACATTTTTACAAAAAGAGTACTTTATTTTGTTTCATAACCTGAAATACAGCAAATAAGTCATTCCCTTAAGGGGTTACATGGGTTTCGTCGGGTAAAAAACGGACAACTTTCAATATTTTTTTTCTAATTATATAAAAAATTATTTATTTAATTCGAACTTTTTTCTGTTTTATAGATACATATTTAAAGAATAATTTCTGAAATTTAAAAAAAAATAAAAATTATAACTCCTCCATTGTGACGTGCGGCTGCGTTGTCAGCACAACTCCTGACAGGCTCATCAAAAATGAAAAAACAAAAATAAATGCTTTAGTTAAGACCATAAACTCGTGCTTGAACGAAGGAAAGAAAAAAAAGTAAAAATTGGAGTTTTGGCAGACATTTTTGCAAAAAAATGAAAATTTCTGTCAAATTTGCTTGACAGTTTGTTTTTTTTTAAATAGTTGTAATTGAAAAAAAAAAACAAAATTCTTCGTTCAAGTCCGAGTAAATTGTATTTCGAACACTTGTGTAAAATTTCATCAAAGATCGGTTGAGTAGTTTTCGAGAAAATTTGACAACCGACTTGGAAAACACGGCTCCGAGAAAAACGCGTTTAAAGTTTTGAGTAAAAATAAAAGTGGCTCCATCGTGATAAAGAATGATTGATATAAAAATGTCTATACAAAGAAAAAAAAACATTTGTCGGGAAAAAGGTTGTCGGAAAATAGGATTCGGGGAAAAAGGGTGGCTACCCCTAAAATCTGTATGTTTTCAAATATTGTATGTACTACGATCAGTTTACTTAAACCTTTTTGTGTCACAAAATTAAAAGTCACAGAAACTTTAAATATATAAATTCGAAAATTTACATCAATTTAGCATCTCAGCCATCTTCAAATTTCAAAAAAATAATTTGAATGAATCTCATAAATGTATATTGAGTAACAAAGCAAACAAAAACAACAAAAGTGATAACATTTATTTCAACAAAAATGTGTTAATGAAAATAAACGAGCGCATTAAATCATTGCATAGTTATGGGCTCGCAACAATCTACTGCTTGCCAACACTCGTACTACGACTGCCACTACATACATACATACACACATACTACTATTGCTGTTGAATTTGTATTCAAGCTGATTTGTATTATTTGTTGTTCTTGTTGCGGTAGGATTGGTGGCAGCAACAGTGCATTTCAAATGAAATAACTAGATTAGATGCGCTCATTCCTAGTAAAAAACTCCCAAACTAACACACACACACGCTTGGAAAGATATATGTAATTGTGCTATGCTACTCCAGCACAAAGTCTATTATTGTTCTCTAACGTTTGTTGTTGTGTAGTAGCGCAGCACTCTGTTATTTATAGAGTTTTTAACACAATGACAACGTAGTTGACATTGGTCCGGCAGCAGTAGACGGGTAGCCACAGTTACCGGCAAAGCAAAGATTTTCCTCACCTGTACTGGTCACCTGGTCACCTGGGTATCTGTGTGTGTGTGTAAGTGCATCATTTTTCTCTATATTTAGTTGTTAGTTTGTCAGTATTGCACTTATCTCGGTTTATTAAAAATTAATTCATTCTGTGTTTGCACTGCACTCTTGCACATGCATACTTACATATGCACACACACACATACACACGAGCAAGTGGAATCACCCGTAGTTAGCTTGACGAGAGTATTTGCAAGCGTGTACTCGTACATTAGAGCGGTTCAATTTGTTCTAAAACAAATAACAAACTGTATTTGGAATCTGAAGAAATCTATGGACTAAACCGTTAACTCCGACCTCTATACTCTCTACTCTTTATCTCGTTTGGTGGTCTCCTTTCTGTTATGTGCTGCCATTATTTCTTTCCTTGTAGTGCGGACCAGTCTCTCATTTTGGCCACCACCAACTTCGATTTCTTTCTTTTTTTACTCTTATTTCTATAGTTTTGGGCGCATATCTCCTGCGGGAAAAGAAAATACCAACTACCGTAGAACGAGCAGTCCATTGCATCATCATGACCAAGTCTGTGAAGGTACGTTCTTAAGCAGCTTTGTCTTGTCAGAAATAGTGCCAGGTAGCAATCCGCTTCCCCATGTCTTCGCTGGACCCATGCCTTTACGCTGCTGATAAGTATGTATGACCACTTACCTTTTGTCGCTAAGACCTAGCGATTTTTCCACTCATCCATGCCCCTCTACATTTTTTCTACGCGCTCGTCAGCTGTGAGTCGTATATTTAGGCTTTTGGCTTCGTCACATATTCTGCCTAGCTTGGAGGTCATATTTCTTCGACAGTTAATGCCCAATATGACACTCACCGCTTCATATGAAACTGAGCTAAAAGCACAGCCAGCTCGAATGGTGCTTAGCCTCAAAACTATTTCCGTCTACTTGGTGTAGATTTTCTGCATTAGAGCTTTTCTCCATATGGGTGCTGCATACATAAGTGATTACTGGCTCACTTTAGTTAGAAGCGTTCTTCTACTCTAACTGGGACCACCAATGTTGGCCATAATCATTGCTAACACTGCCGTCACCATGGTTGCCTTTCCACTTGCTTTCACAATGTCTTCCTTGAAATTTGGTCTCGTATCGATCAACACGCTCAGATATTTTAACACAGATTGCATTGTAACGTTGTACCCATCGAAGTTAAGCGGGACCGTTTCTACCTTTTTCCTACTCGTTTAAAGTACTGCCTCCATTTTCTGTTCTGCTAGCTGAAGTTTCGCTGTCGACAACCATTCTTTGACCTTCGCTGTGGCTTCACTGTAGATGATCTTGATCTGCGAAATTTCTTTGGTAACTATCCGTAGCGGAATGCATCTGTGTATCCAATTATACAGGGTTTGATTGAAAAGTAATGAGCCTTCACGCGCGGAGCCTCTGCCAAGTGATCAACTGAATCGGCTGGTAGGGGAAAATGATAGTTGGACTTTCCCCTTTCACTAAAAACCGGCCCCAGTTCGCTGGCAACTGCGGTGCAGTCAACATCGCTCCGCGCATGAAAGCTGTTTTAAAAGTGTGTTAGGATTTTGCAGTGGCGAAAATACAGCGATCGTTAGAGCAACGTTACTAGATCAACTTTTGCGCAAAGATAAACAAAACGGTGGCACATGTCGTTCAAGGAAGGCCGGAAGGACGTCGAAGACGAACAGCGATCTGGAAGGCCTTCGACGACGCAAACAGACGAAGATGTGAACCGGGTTCGTGAATTTTTGAACATTGACCGTCGTGCTAGTCTACGTGAGATCAGTGAAGAGTTAAATTTAACTTTTAACGCGCATGAAAAGAAAGCTGAAGGGGAGGCGTTTCGACTGCATCAAGGCGACCCAAAAACTGTGACAGCCGAATTGAACGCGATTCCGGCGGAAGTGGAAGGACCGCTACCAGCGGGTGTATTAACGCTGAAGGGTCCGATTTTGAAAAATATTAGTTGTATAAGCCAAAAGGTTTAATAAAACTGCTTAAAAAAATAAGGCTCATTACTTTTCAATCAAACCCTGTATTCACTTCCTTTGCCAATCGGAGTCGCAATACACCATCGTAAAACACGTTCCATAGTATCAGACCTAGTACGGATCCGAGAGCTTTGCTGCCCGTCACTACGTAACTCCTAGGCCATTAATACCCTATTTCTAGACAGAAAATCATCTGTGAAGACATATTTTCACACCAAAGAATAAAGCCCACCCAGAAATAGCATCCCTGCAGTATACAAAGTAGCTTGACTCAGTAACCCCAGCGTACAAGAATGTTGAAGAGAGGAGTGCGGCACACGCGGTACAGATTTGGTCAAAACGGATTCATTTCGCGCTAGCAACGACCTGCATTAGGCAATCTGAAAGTGTCTCGGATATTCGAGGTGAGGAACGCGATATTAGAAAGCAAAGGATTTTTAAAGTAGCAGTAGCTCGGTTAAAATGTTACTCAATATTTTATCTTGGGTATTTTGTATCTTTTATCTAATACCAATACTTAATTCTGAACAATAAAGTCTGCGAAAATTTCGATTTCGCCCCATTTTTTAAATTTAGTTAAAACGCTTTACATGCTAGGTAAAACTACTGAAATGCATATTTTTCCCTTTTCAAACATTATTATGTGTTTTTCTATATATTTTTAAACCTAAAATAATAATAATAATACAATAATAGTTGGGAAAAACTATTTTTCTCTACCAAATTGGAAAAATAATTATTGTAAATTAAATAAGTACTGTCCAGCTACGGACTCTAGGGGAGCTTTCTTTTATCAAAAAAATTAACGAATATGATATCCCCGTACCGAAAAACTCACTGATGCACGAAATATTTCAAATCACATGTCAGTTTGAAGCAGCTAGCTTGCCTATGTCATGAATAACTTCAAATGCACAGAAGTAGGAGCTCTGCAGAACTTTTTTGTTGAGAATGCGAATATTTAGAAACAAAATCAATAAGAAATTTTGACTTGTCCTAATGTACAGTGTTTACGATTTATTTGCTTATTTATGTGGCTTTGCTCTGAATTTATTTAGACTTAATTGTATTAAGCAGATTTATCTTGATTCAATAATAGATATACGGGTACATATCTGCATATGAAGTGAAGTTAAGGTCGAAAATTAAAATAAGCTATCCAATCTCAACAAAATTCTCTCAAAGAGTTAAGTGCTCGGAGGACTTTAAATATAGTATTTTATTATTACGATTTACTTTATTTATATTTAAAACAAATTGAGCTCTAATTAATAGAAAAAATATTAGTATCTTTCTTTTCTTTTTCCGATTATTTTTTGCGAGATTTCCCTCACTTTTTGCTGTTAGTTTTCAATTTACGACTTTACATTTTCGAAGAAGCGATTGAAATTTTCGACTATTCTTATTCCTGTTGTATGATTTGGTTCCATATTTTAACGACATTCGCATTGCTATCCTTCCTTAACACAATTTTAACGATTTTACTAACGAGAAATGAAGAATTTGAAGTTTGAATTAAAACTTGGAAATTACATGAACAAAAACTTATAAAAAAAAATTTTGTAATTCTAGAGCTGTTAATAGAGCTATAGCTGTGATAGACGGCGGAGCAGATGAAAATGTCAACTGTAGGATAAAGAAAGCAAAAGTGATGTGCGCTCTCTCTCTATGCGCTCTAAACTGAGCATATTTTGCTCATATGTGAAGCCAGTATTGTTGTATGGAAGTAAAATATGGTTGCTCTCTAATCCCATTACATAGAGGCTGCAATCTTTCGTCAACAAATACATCATGTGTAGAATATTTTGGCCGAACATCATCAGCAACGACGTGCTGTGGAGAACAACGAGTGATGATCCCATCCTATGGCAATTTAAACGCAGAAAGTGGCGAGGGATTGATCACACACTAACAAAACCACCGACATCACATGGACTTACGCGAAAAGAACAGCACCGAAGCGAGTGCGAAGGAAGAGGGAAGTGAACAAGGGGGCAGGAAAGTATTGTGTATACAGTTTTTTTATACCATCTTACTTTTTACTGCTAATGTATTATATAGTATAAATTGCCTTAAGCAATTTGCTATCTGTAAGGTAATCAATTAAATCGAACACGGCATGCCAAAGTGCCTTTTTAGCTGAATTACTGCAAACTGCAATTGAGTACCACAAAAGAAACGAGAAAACGCAATCACTTCCAGAGTTTGAAATTTCGATACGAATATTCTGATTAATATTAAATGTAAACACTTCAATACGTATTATACCTGTATATGTATTGAGCTGCTGTGACTTACACTAAAGGAATATAAACGTCAATCAGTGTAAAATAATTTAAGCCCCAATGGGACTATCAATCAAAATCAATGTGATGCGATGCCCGTACACCTGGGACAAATGAAAGTATTTGCGTCGGGAGTAAAAATTGTAATTGAAAAAAAGTAAATCAATAACTAAACAACCAAAAATAAGGTATGATATTATATTTGTTTAAATTTTTGCTAAATGCTAAATAAACGAAATTGGAAGGCGATGATGTGTAATAAATAAAGCAAAAAAGAGCACAAATAGAATATATGCTGAAACTGTTTTTTCTTAGTTTTCTTAGTGTAATTGTACTTAAATTTCCATCATAAATTTCCTTTTTGTTGTTTTTTTGTTGTGTTTTTTTTCCACTCATATCCATTACTTGTCACTGCAAAAGCAATCATACAAAGGGATATTTTTTGCCAAAAAAAGTGCTAATTTTTTTACACTAACACTCGGAGCTTTTCTTTGTTATTTCGTCAATTCTTTTTTTATTTTGTATTTGTATTTTTCTCAAAAGTTTTTTAATGTTTTTATACTCCTTTCTTTCTTTGTGTCTTCTCTGTTTTCGTTAGCTTTTTTCCGCATTTAAAATGCGTTTCTTACGTTGTATTTTCTTGGTTGCACAGGGCGAATGTATGCATGTACAAGGGACGGCTGATAAGTGTGCTTTTACGTTGTCTATTTTTCAATGAAATTCCCTTCAAGTAAAATGAACTTCTTACACTAGCACTGACGTATTTTGATGTTTTCCATAAAAGGAGAGACCTAGAGTTTTCCCCCGATTCTGAACAGTGGATGGTTTTTTATGAAGAGTTTCATAGCAGAAATACACTCGAAGCTTTGCCATGGTCTGCTGAATTGTCGATTAGTATACCGCGTCCGAGGTATTGAGTTTGTGCACTTCCGAATGGTAGTCACGTCCCGACGCATTCGGTTGCGGCGGCCAAGTATTCAAACAAACTACAGGTAACCCTCCTATAACACGGTGGATATGTTCCTAGAAAATGTCGTTGTAAAAAATCTTGCAACTTTACACGGTTGCTATCTATCGCGCAAATGTAATTCCTCTCATTCTCTCTTGTCTATTCGACTGAACTGCATCGAAGCGAACTGTTGTGTCTTTTTACTTTACCACGTGCATTCTATTCGGGCTAACAGTCATGTTGTGTGAAACCGTGTTGTATGAGACCCAGAGCCAAAAAGGGGTTATGTTCCAAAGACTTTTTAAAAACATTTATTTCTAATTCTACATAAACAACTTAGGTTGTATTAAAAATATAAATGTATTTTTTACACAAAACAAAAAAAATTATTTTAATATATATTAATTTAATACAACTCTAATTTCGTCATCACTGCTAAGCATAATCAACCGAGAACGTTATTTCGGTGGAATGATATCGCCTTTGCTTTCAGACATTTTCTCTTCACTTAAAATTCTTGCATCTTCTTCCCTCTTAAAAAAATTGTAATTGTATTTTGGTTGCTATTCATTCATTGGTCATAGTAAATTTCTCGGTATGAAGCTAGACAGTTTTGCAGCTCCCTTTTGAATTTTCGGCTTCTTTCAGTACATAGAAGGGTCTGCATTCAAGAAAAATGACTCGAGATTTTCAGCTAAGCTTAGGCCTTCTTTTAATTTTTTTTAAAGCCGAATGGGTTGGTACGTGACCAACATGCGGAATTCACAAAGAAAACATATGTAGTTTCGAATCTCGGTGAAACCCCAAAATGAAGAAAAAATTTTTTCCAATAGCGGTTGCTTCCCGGCAGGCAATGGCAAACCTCCGAGTGTATTTCTGCCATGAAAAAGCCCCTCATAAAAATATCTGCCGCTCGGAGTCGGCTTGAAACTGTAGGTCCCTCCATTTTGTGGAACAACAAATTAAGGCTTTTTACAATATGAGGTGCTCCTTTCAAAAGACGATTCAAGATTTGCATCTTTACTTCTAAAGAAATAAATTTCCTCTTTTTCATCTTTCTCGGGCATGGCTTGGACTAAAACTCAATGTTAAAAAGTTATTTTTTAACACACCGCGACTTGACGCAGGCAGCTGACCTACAGCGTGAGACACTTTTGTTTTCAGGCCACGGAGATGAAAAGAAATAATTTCCCCAAGACTCACTGAGATAGAAATGTCTGCATGTCAGTGGCAACACTGTATCTCTAAGACGACAAGCCTCGCCATGACTGTATTACTTTACAAAAGTTTTTACAATTTGTGTTATAATGAAACCGTGTTATAAGACGCCGTGTTGAAGGAGGGCTACCTGTACTCTATCTACATTTGAAAAATAAAAATTACAATAAGTCTAGGAGATAAGAAGGTTATACAAAAACAAAAAATTGAATGATTAATTTTGTGCCACCTAGTATTCTGCGAAAATGATTTTCTTTCGGTATGTTGTGTAAAAATGACCAAATTTTACGACAGTGTACTCAAAATTTATCAAAACTATAGTTTTAAGAAAGATAACCGTTTACAAACACAAGCCGGTGCGTCAATTGAATAATTTTTATTTATTATCCGAACATCGCTGTGAAGTTTGTCAAAAGATATAATACGAATAAGTATCAATTTCATAAAATTGAGTATTTGCTGATTAAATTTCAACAATTTTGTACTTCAGGGGTAAGTAAGAGGATTATAAAGTTTTTACTATCGATACAAATCCGCTCAGTAAAATATCACTAAAACAGCCATAGCTTAATATTATTTTTGATATTTTACTGAGAAAAAACTTATATTGGTCCATCGAGTTCCGTCCATTCTTTAACAGCGAAACGACCTTTAGGATTCTGTGTTTCAGATACTGGAATAAAATTTTGCTACAATTTGCTACCCCAGCTTTAAAAGAAGTTTTCATGGCGATTCCTCGGAAAGAACTTTTTGAAATTTGGCCGACGAGCTCAAAAGAAACGCGTCGAGATGCGGTGTTAGAGAAAATTTTTGCGGTGATCTGAAGAGATGTGGATACTAAAAAGCTAGGAGAGCGTATAAAAAAACTGTGTTACCAATTTTCTTCAAAGTGCGAGGGGTCTTGCCGAGTTAAGACCCGTGTTCTAGCCCGTAATTACAGTTGGTTTTCCAAGAGTGAAGATGTTGGGCCATCAACTTCATCCTCTATTAGATCCAATGTAGGTAGACCACATGTGGCGTTTTCCGATTCTTCTCTTCGCACAAAGAAAAGAAATGCAAAGAGTCTTTTAGCAGTATCAAATAGCGAACAATATTATTTAAAGAGCTGTGTTTGTCTTCACCGTCAAGAGGTACTGTGTTGAAAAAATCTCGACTTTCGAAAGAGCGCAACAAAAGTTTATCGCCAGACCAAGCACTTGCGCTGATAATAGATGCAAATGATTCAACACATGACTAAAATATGGATCGACAGCATACAAAAGAAATAAATCCCAAATTATATCCGTCGTATAACTGCATAAAAAAGTCCAAAGCTTTATGTTACCCAGAAAAAATCACAGTAACCGAAACGTATGCCGAAATTGAGTTGCAAGCGCTTATTGATCATAGTATAAAAAGGTTGTGTAACGCACAAAAAGAAGTACTGCTGTCGATTCCCAGTATTCAAGAAGTTTTCGTGACTTTCAAATGGGGTTGCGATGGCTCGGAGCAAAAACGGTATAAGCAAAAGTTCAGCGAAGAAAATCAATCTTATAGCAGCATGTTTTTTGTTTCACTCGTACTTCTCCAAATGTATACTCTTGTTAATGAACGTAGAGTTGTTATATGGAGGAACCCTGTTCCATCATCAACCAGATATTGCCGTCCCATTAAATTTTTGTTTGAAAAAGAAACGCGAGATGCTATTGTGAGAGAAGTAAAGATTGTGGAAGACCAAATTTCTAATCTTCTTCCTACAATAATTAAGATGGAAAATTTAAACTTTAAAGTTACTAGTACACTAATTTTGTGTATGATTGACGGTAAAGTATGTAATGTACTTTCAGCATATACCTCATCTCAAGCGTGTTATATATGTGGTGCTTCAGCGAAGGATATGAATATTTTAGCGCTTTGTCGGTATTTCACCACTTCACTCATGGATATGGTGCATGGAGTGTATGTTGCACATTGCATATCGGTTGGAACTAAGGACATGGTGTGTAAGAGGCGCCGAAAATAAGGAAAAACTGAAACAGAGGAAGGAAAGCATTCAAAGCAGATTTAGAAACGAAACTGGGCTTTTAATTGATATGCTAAAAGAGAAATCTGGCAATACAAATGACGGAAACACAGCACGACGTGTTTTTAGTAATGCAAAAGTTACTGCAGATATTACAATTACAGGCATTAACTTATGTCTCTTAAAAAGGCTTTTCACCATATTGTCTTGCTTAGGGTGTGAATTTCAGATAAATGCTGAGGCCTTTGAGGTATACGTGAGAGACACATGCGATCTTTATTTGAGGGAATATGAGTGGCAATATGCCAGTCAGTCTGCATAAAATACTGTTCCATTCAAGACATATAATATCGTCGTGCATGGTTCCTATTGGTCAGCTTTCCGAAGAAGCGCAAGAATCGAGAAATAAAGATGTCAGAAATTATCGCGAATGGTATACAATGAAAAGTTCACGAACTCAAACCAATGAGGATTTATTGCACAGGCTTCTAATATCATCCGATCCCTACATTTGCAGCTTACGTAAGCCATCGAAAACCAAGGGCCGGACTTTGCCTCAAGATGTAATTGCTATGCTGGCGCAGGAAGATGTATTATGAATAATTGCTTTCGAATAAGTGAATATGTTTTGTTATGTTTAATCTTTAGAAACTGTTTATTGGCTTACTATTAATAAAATAAAGATTAGTGACATATTTATCATTGAAACAATTTGTGATTCTCTCCTTCATTGAGCAGTATAATGTAGTATAAAAAGGTGCCCAGGGGCTGAATGAAATCTTTTAAATATTAGTCATAAGTATCTAAGCTAAAGTTAAGAAATCTAAACAATTTGTATTTAAATTGGCACTGCAAAATGCTTTTAAAGTAGAAAATATGATTATGTGAAATTTTACCTTATATGTCGGCAAGGAGAAAAAGTGGGCGTATTACGCCCATTTTTATTCCCAAATCAGATTTAGGTATCTGCAACCACACTGCAAAATTTGAAATGAATTGCTCTATTGGTTTAGCTGTTATTAATTTTGGCATCCTAAAAGTGAAAAAAGTCACACTGTGCGGCGTCTCGTTTGCGACATGGTGTCATATGATATTTTATATTTTTCTCCATATGCATCTTAATCGATTTATCGATTCTTAGACCGGCGTTATTTTAGCTTCATGTTGTTCAAGGTGGAATAATGAGTTGGGAGATGCCGCTTTGATGTGCAGAAGATTGATTTGAACGCAATCTCTTCTCCAACATCTCCAAGTCGATGCTCTTACAATCCGAGGGCAAAAGTCTCTCCACTTTTGCCATTTCAAACAGATATTCGCTACTAATACCTATTCCTGCCATCGAGGCAGCTCCACCAGCTCTGTCCACGTCATCCAAGATCACGGACTCATGAGGGTTCCTTACATCACAGAATTTTTAGCTCCGAGTACTTTAAGAGTTTTAACATACGTAACTCGAGAATAAAAACGCGCAAAAATGTTTTTAATCCAAAAACAGCTGAAACGGAAAAACAGCTGAAACGGATGAAAGTTTCAGTCCCTCGGCGAAAAAATTTAAAAAACAAGAGGAAATCTCAATTCCGCCTGATCCGTCTGTTGAGTATCGCATTTAAATTTTATAACAGAGCTTGCAGCAATTTCTGAATATGTGAAATATAAGAGCTGTGACGGAAATGTTAAGTTTCGAACTGCTTCTGAACGAGAACTTGGTTTTAAAATTGTTTGCAGTGTGATAAGTGTGCAGATCGTAACATGAATTCGACAATGTTATGAAATAAATCGACAATTTTAATTTGTCATGAGAGTTCCCGGATTAGGGTTAAAAGGTTCAGCAACATTTTTTGGATCAATCGGCTCGCATGCCCACATCACAGCCCACTTACGATTTAAAAATGTGTAATATTCACTCCAGTGTAAAAACAGCCACCGAAAAACTTTTTCAACAGGCTTGTACTGAAGAAAAAAATTTGACTTCCGTACATCAAGGTGATGAACATTTGAAAGAATTAACTGTATCTGGCGGTGGCACATGGGAAAGGCGGGGCCTTACTTTCTTGTATGGTGTGACATCATTGATAGGATACTTCTCTGGTAAAATCATTGATATTATTATAAAAAAATGCCTACTGCCAATAGTGTGAAACTTGAAGGAAGAAACTCGATACCGAAGAATATAATGAATGGTATGCAGAACATAAAAATGCTTGCACTTGCAAATCATTCTGATTCTTCTGGGAAAATGGATACAGATTCAGTCGTCAAAATGTTCCAACGTTTATTGGAAAAACTTGGAGTCATGCACAAAAATTACATCGGAGACGATGACTCCAAAAACGTACTCGGGAATTTTAAATGCTGCACCTTTTGGTGATCAAGAAGTTGTGAAAAAATAATGTATTGGACACGTACAGAAACGAATGGCCACGCGACTCCGAGATTGTGTAAGAAAAAAATATTCAAACAGTTGAAAACAAAAAAGGAAAAAAAAAATACAAAAAAAAGAAGACTCTCGGTGGAAAAGGCAAACTTACTGGAAAGATGATCGATAAGTGGACAGTTTATTATAGCTTAGCAATAAGGAGAAAATGTGATTCCGATGAAAAGTGTATAATGCTATCTGGGCCACATATTATCATTATTGTTCAACTGACGAAAAACCTTAACCCGATAAGTGCCCGGACGGACCTGACTCATGGTGCAGCTGCCAATCAATTATTCACTTTCGAACATGATTATTAACAAGCCATTACCAGAAGATGTCGCTGAGGCTATACTTCCGATTTATACAGATCTCAGCAGGGAGAACTTATTAGAAAGATGTGTAGGTTTTAACCAAAACAGCAACGAGAGCTACAATGAACTGATTTGGAAAGCCTCTTCCAGAATTGTTCCGGTCGGTTCGAAAACTGTGGAAATCGCTGCATACATGGCTGCTGGCATATTTAATGAAGGAATGGCACCACTATTGTATTATCTGAAGCCAAGAGGAAGTACACTTGGGCCCAATGCGCATTCATATGCCGACAAAGAAGATGGGCAGCGCGTGAACATTTCCGGCGCGTGAGAAGAATGGAAGAATGGCCGGGAGACAACATCAGCTCGAGTTATTAGAAGCTGCCGAAGCGGCGGAGGATGCATTATATGATCCAGGAACAGAGAACTCTATGTCAGTTAAAAAAAACAAAGTTTACTCTATGTAAAGTGTTTTTCAAACTTTAAACGCGTTTTTCTCAAAATGGTGTTTTCAAAGGCTCGAACTCGAAAACGGCTAAACCGATTAGTCCCAAATTTTAACACGAGCTTCTTAAATATATTTTTTAGTAACTAATCAAAGATTTTTTGTCACCGATAAATGTTTTTTTATAAACAATATAAGGCCGAAATTTTGGGCCTGTTTTTTTGAGAAAGCGACATTGTGTCAAAAAAATTTATTTGCTAATTCCTTCAACTTCTTATTAGATTTAAAATTACTTTAACGAAATCTGTTGGGTTTTTTTAATTTCAGAGCATCCAGTTCAGAGATATAGTGGTCACCACAAAACGTTTGTTTTGAGAGGAGCTCCCGTAGATCAGCTGTAGTTCTTTTCAAAATAAATATTTTTACTAAAACCAAGTCTTAAAATACAGTTAAAAGCTAACACAATATGTGTACAAATTTTATGATCAATAAATTTAAAAGTGTTCTCAGAAAAACTCTGGAATATTCGCTTCTTTTCGGCCTCCTAACTGTATATTAACCACTTAAGTGCCGTATCAACTGGCATCGGTTTACTATAATCTAACAAACTCTGAATAAACAGTTTTTTCGCTAGTTCAAGTTTTTGGTATTCGCAAAAGCATTTCATCCCATGTACAAATACAATATTTATTATATAAAGATATGCATATGTACATATTTATGCATGTTATCATTCGCTTATTTAAGCAACCAGCAAGGGAATTCAATCAAAAAACGATTTAAGCCAGTAAACAGTACCAACTAAGGCGTGTAAAAAGAATGGGGGAAAAATATATAATATAGGTATTTATATGTATAAATATAATAGGATTGTAATAGTAACAACATTTATTAACTGCTATTTATACGCAATTACACGGCGAATGTCAAAAGTGATGGTGGATAAATCGAAAGAAGAAAAAAATTTAATTATGCCACACACTTTGGCGCCACAAATGAGAATACTTTTTTAAAGTGTTTTTTTTTTTGTGTTTTTCGCTTATAATCAAGACCAGTTTACGTACGTATGTGTTAGCGATGCCAACATTAGTGGAAAGTTATTGTATATACTATCCCGGAATTTCGGGATATTTTTAAAGTAATCAACTTGGGATGTGTCTGTTTTAATAGGAAATGTAGCCATTTAAGATAAACTAAAATTTAAATAACGAATATACAAATTTAAATCGAGAATCGACGAAAGAAATACAAAATAGGCTATTTCGGCCACCAGCGGGCGACTTTGGATGAACAAAGAAACTGACTGAAAATAGGTATGATAGCGATCTGCAATATTTCCACAAGTAACAAAAGATTAGTCAAATTCAATTAAATTTTAGAATGATTTAAAAACTAAATAAAAATATACGAAAACAAAACCTTTATATAGGGAGTTTGAGAACTTAAAATGATAATACAAAACAGAAATGGGAAATGCTGGAATTGTTTTTTGTGTTGTGACAGACTAGTAAGTACGGCACACAGACACATTTGCTCACTCGGGCTCCGTTTTTAATTTGCTTTAAATCTACCCGACCTCCGAAAAACTGAGTAGGTCTTGTGGTGCCAAGGAGCTAAGGTGATCGCTTCTTTACACATCAGTGCCAAAGACCTTAAGCCTGATTTGATCGAAGGCTGGCCAGATGCATAGAAAGTGGTCCGCCGTCTCATCCTCCTCTCCACATGCTGGGCAGAGTGCACTGTCTGAGATGCCTACCTTTTCCACATGCCTCGCCCATAGAAAGTGGCCCGCCATCAGTCCAAGCAGCTGCCTACAGTCCCTTCTGCTTGGGGCATGACAGGTAACATCAGTTTTGCCCATCTGCAGCCTCTCTCAGCCTGCTAGGTTCACTTGTGGGTTAAAGTAACCCATTTGCTAACCGTGGCTTTGATGGCTGCAGAAAGGAGTGGCAGAACGGATTCCGGGCCCATGAAGTTTACCTCAAAGCCCATTCTAGCTAAAAAGTCATAGATCTCATTACCCACGTGGCCCGGTACCCATGTTAGCATCAGGCTATTATGTCTACCAGCATAGTTCAGCTTAGATTTACAGGACTCAATTACCCTTGATGTGGTTGGAAGGCTGTCTAAGGCCATGAACACAACTTTGCTGTTGCTGTAGACACATGCAGAACTGTCTATCCATCTGTTTTCCACAACAAAGTTCATCGATTCTTGAATATCATACACCTCCGCTTAAAACACAGATGCGTGCAGTGTTAGCCGGGCTCATTTTCCGAGTTTGACTACAATTGAACCTCAGGCAGCACCACACTGTATTTCTTTTCACGACTCCTTATGGCATGAAGAAGATCGTTGAATCGAAGTCCATACCTTCTCTGTTGTCCAATTCCGGACAGAGGTCTTACCAATGCCTTTTGTGATTCAGTCTGCAGATGGCCTTCAAGGTCTCCCTTTACATGTAAACATCAAGTGGTGGTAGACTAACCAGATCAACTAATGCCAGGCCTGAAGTGTTTATTATAATCTGGTAGATAATTTCATGGCATTTAGTTTTTCAATATGATATCCGCCATATGTTCGCCGCAGCTACGAGTCCATTCTCAGTTCGATTTTTGGCTACTTTTTCCAATAAATCTGATCTGGAATGTTGAAATATGGTAAGTCGATTGTTGAGCGTGCTGCATGGCATGTTGTGACGCCTTTTTGTCGTCGATGTTTAGCTTATTTAATTTTTGGAAACAAAAAATTCAATCTGTATGGCTTGATAGGATCGATGGCCATTCCCCGTATCGGTAGCTGCTTTCTCATTTCGAAGGAAATACGGAGCGATGATGCCGCCAATAATCTATGAACTTCGCTAACAGATTGTTTTGCTTTTTTCAAAGCAAATTTCCACAATTTGGAAATATTGTTCTGGCATTAAACGATTCATGATGACTTGCCAAACCTCTCTGAACAGAAATGTCAACTCAGTTTGCCTTCCTCAACTGTCAAACTATAGTTATCGATATTGATAGTTCTCATGCAGCTAAAAAAACACCCTATAGATTATTTACATACATATGCTCATGGAAGAACTACAAGGTATTTAAACTGGAGTCTTCGAATCTTGCCATGAACCTGGTACTACAAAAGTTTACTCAGTGTGACTACATGAGTTGATTTATTTCTAAATAAATACAGATACATTTTTGAAAAAAATTAAAAGCATTTATTGTAATCAACTACTTTCAATGCGATATTTAAAAACTTCCGGGATCCCGAGATTTGCTTAAATAAGCATCGGGACTCCGCAATTCCGGGATTGCCATAACTAGAATGCATAAATGTATGTAAGCTAGTAGAATAACTAGAGTTGGAGTAAAAAATGTCAAGTCATAACCTGCTCATCAGTCTTGCGGTGCGACAATGCGCAACGTCACTAGAGTAAATATTTATATGTACGGCTACTTATAGAAATATGTAGGAGTATATACATGTACTATAGGTATGAGAGTGTATGTGGATATCACATACATGCATACATAAACGCAGTATTTAGCGGCGATTCACGATAAACACACAACGCCCACTAACCGCCTCAGCTGTCTCGCTGTGCTTCCGACAGTTCGTCTGTAATTATGAGTGACTACTTGGAAATATATTTATTTATTTGTCTAACGGTATATGTAGCTGTGTGTACGTAAAAGTGTGTGTGCGCTCATTTGTGTTTCGCTATCTCCGTTATATTACGCGTATCACTGTCACTTTGTGGCAGGAAGTGCGAAGCGCCCGCTGGCATTTCTGGAACAACGCGCTAACTACCTCATTTGGTGGCCACGCGCTAGAGGGAAGTTGTGGGGCGTATAAAGTAGTGTAACAGTATTGTGTCCTTTGACGGCATAGTTGCTAATGCTGTTGTTGATGATAATGCAATTTCCTTCATACCAATACATACATACATACATACATAGTTTCTTATGCTTATACTTACTCCTATGTATGTATGTGTGTATGTAACTGCATTGTTGCTCGGCTGCGCTATTGTCAAATATTGTGCAATTCTTGTAAATGTCGACATGACGTGTTGTTGTTTTTGTAGTTATATAACTTTTTGTTGCATTAAATGTTTTCATTCTTCGTACAGTCTCTGTAATTACCGTTGCCCAACTACGAAATGTTGTTGCGCTCATTTTAAGTGCCTTAAAATTTTTTTCTGTCTTTTTGTCGTCATAGTTTAAATTACAAGTTGCAAATTGCAAAAAGACAATGAAAGAGTGAAAAATTAAAAGACAACGGTGTTATAAAATTTCTGCTCGAGGCCTCTGTGCCACAAAATACATGTACGCATTTGATTTCAGTTGCATTCCCTATAGTATAACGGTGTATCTCATAATTCGCGAGAAGTAGACCAGTTTTGTAGATTAAGAATGCGCGCTCGAACAAAACTGAACAACAAAAACAACAAAATTGATTAAGTTGTATGACATTTTGTTACTAGTCTAGACAATTTAATTTTTGAACACCGAAGGTATTCCATGCCGTACCGGCTGGTAGTAGCAAATAAGGAGGTAAGCTCTCTTTTGCGGTGAAAAGATTAGGTTAAGAAGAACTTGTCTTCACTTGCTATGTTTGTTAAACTTTTCCTATATCGCTTAGTGGTTTTTGCGTCAATCAAGAAGAAAAACAGAGCTTAGAAAAAACACAATTTTTTAATTGCATTTTTTTATATTTCGGTTGGAATATTTTTTTAATTTCTCTCGTTTTAAAGGATTGTAAGGTATTTCAATATAAAAATTTGCAAGTATATTTTTGAAAGTATAAACTATCAAAACATGCAAAAAAACGATTTTTTCGAAATTCTACACCGTAAGGTGCATGGCATGACTGTTAGTCATTGCGACTTTATCTTCAACACCGCCGAAAGCCCTTAAAACCGTCTGGCTACTGAATTAAGATCATACGAAAACCTCCAAGCAAACTGTAACGCAGTAAGACTCAAAGTAGGAGCCTATGTTTGCTCATTTCAAAACAACCAGGCCACTGCAATTTCATCATTTTGACTGGCGCTAACTTTCAATATCAGAAGCAGTTGCCAGTTGTGAGGTTCTTGCGATACCTACTATTTAATGCTTTACTTGTGAATGCATTCTTCAGCAATGGTGCTTTAGTCTATACAAAATCGCGAGATAGGAGATTTTTGGGTGTTGCAGAACTAGTCCTTGTTGAGGCCAATTAGTTTTGAGTCTCAATTTTCACCGCAGTTACAGCTACACTTTCTCATCAACTTTTTGTATCGTATACTTGTAGAAAACTATGTGAATGTTTTACTTGTTGCAAGCAGTAGTGATGTTTGCTACAGCGAAGCCTCATAGTTTATGCCAATCAAGAACTTTTGCTAGTGCTGCAATAGCCACAGGCAGGCAGCCGTAGTGGAACCAGCGCAGCTGTAGTGGTGTTGGCTGCCATTAAATCGAAAGGCAAAAACGCAAAATGCAGCAGCAGGAGGTGTGGACGAATTTGCCGGAATTAGTTTTCCTCCTGTCGATTGGAAGGAGAGCAAATGCTTTAATCCGCTTCACCACCTCTACGCAAGTGACTATTTTATTTTCCACCTCCTTAGCTATGTACGTTATTGGTGAAGTGGAAATGAAAATCATTGCTGTCAGCACCACCACAATAGAAAGAGACATGAAATCAAAAGAAAAAGTAACGAAGGTGAAGTCCATACAATAGTCATCACCTGCAGGTGCATAACCGCATGTGATGTCCTTTCGTGATGTGTCAGGATTTTTCTTGTCGCTTATACGCTTTTTTCCACTATCCTACTTCCTCTATTACTGATTGTCCTCCTCGGTTAGCTGTATGGTAACGGCGTACCGCTACTTTTATTACAAATTGGTTTCCAGTAGTTTTCACATGTGTCACGCTCAAATTACTGTATATAGCACGCATTCAACAACAGCAAAAATTACACAGCGAAAATAAATAAAAAAGGGAAAAATTTAAGAAAAACGAAAAATATTTAGCAAAATTGAAGGACGTACAAATAGTTGGTGTGATAGTGACAAAAAATGAAAATGAAAGTGTCCTACCCTCAGTTGCATGTTGCATGAATATGCGTACATAAATAAATGTAAGCAAAAAAATAGGATAACCCAGTAAATTGTAAACTTCAATCAATTCACATCAAGTAGAACAAAAAACATTAGCAGTCATAAAGATTGTTGTGTGAGTGGTGTGTTTCCTGGACTGTGAGTTACTTAATTAAGGTCTAGCGCAGAATTCTCGATTGTTTTGGTATTTGATTGTCCAGGAGTGCTATGTGTCTAGGAGGAAAAAAAAAACAAAAGATCGACCTCAACACAGTGCAACAAAGTGAAGCCGTACAGATAGAGACACAAGAAGATGAGCCTATAGCATGAGCATGGAGCCAGCTTACAAATATGGTGGACCCAGACGGGGGTGCATAGAATTGGTCTTTTATGGATGCCGTTCTGGGCCCTCCCGAAGTAATATAGAAAGTAATTCCGGGTAGGGTGTCTCCCCAGAAGAAGAGGAGGGATCGTTTTAGTGGCCACACCACACAACGCAGTAGACGACGGTCGCTGTAAGTGCGAAGGCATTTTAAACCCTACCTCACCCACCAGAAAAAAAAAAACAATGTGTCTAGGAGGCGAAGAAACCGAATTTCCTAATTTCAAATTTCGTCAACGCTCTTGAGAAATGGTTCGCCAAAAGCTCGTAATATTATTTATTATAAACCCACACAATCGTGAAGTCAGTAAACAGTATGTTCCTTCTCCCTAACTTCTCAATAACTGCGGCATATATTGTGTGAGGTATGTTTAACTCTGCCTTAATCCGGCTGAACTGAACTTATGCTGGTTCCGATTCGGTTAAACATAAGAAGGATCCTAGTCTATCGAGCTTATCCGCTTTCTCGTTACCCTCGATGTTCCTGTCAGCTGAAACCAATATTAAAGTGATATCGAGTCATCGATTATCTCAAGCTTGGATGATGTCGGCGATGGCTTTGCAGCTTTCTTCCTTGCTAGCAAATCTGTTTGGAATACGCTAGCTTTGTCTGGAATGCACATTGATTTAGATAGAGGAAAGGACTCAGAGCGAGCTAGCAGATACCGACATTACATGGAACGGCGTAAAAACAACAGGACCCTTATACGATGGAAGAGCCTACGAGGTAAGAGCGTAACGAGATCCTACGCTCCCGAGCGATACCCAAGCACACACTTCTCTGTAGCCTGGTTAGGAGCTTTACTCTAGAATTAATAATAGTAGCCTTTCACCAGACTACAGAGGCATATGTAATTATGGGTTTAATTGGTCTGAAGCACAACCAGTGAGCTATCACTGATTTTAGATCCCAAACCTTGCGAAAGGTACTCTTACACTGCCAGCAAGTTTTTGGTTCTTGAGAGGTCGGCTTACTATCTGGGATTACCCTTAAGTATTTGATTTAATTGGCTTACTGGGTAGTTGATTCATATCTTCTTCTTCGTGTCTTCTTCCTAAATTTTCACTTCTTTCTAGGTGTGTTCTTTTAATCAGTTATTGTTGGTGGTGCATGAACGCGGAGCGGAAAGGTGCGCCTGCACCTTAATTTATTTGCCGTTTTTTTTCATACTTATTTGCAATTCAATTTCTTCTTTTTCTTTTACTGCTGGTTAGCGCCCTGTTGGTTGAAAACAAGTACGGGGGTATGTACAATGCGACATATTCTAGTATTTTACGCTTGAACTTCTGACTTTGTTTGACACGCACACACATAAATTATATGGACTTTTGTTACGTGCACACACCTACACACATGCATGAAAAGGTAAATATAATACAAGTAGTTAGAAAGCGAAATGAGGTGACATCACTTGACATAGAAATTTGGCGTAATTTTAGATATATGCGCTTGAGCTTTGATATGTGCTTGTGTACGTGTAAGTATGTACTTGTATGTACATATGCGCGCAAAATTCGACAAGAGTCGCTGCTTTAGTTAGATTTATGCTCTCACACTATTCCATACATAAATCGAGGGTTTTTTTCTGTCGCGAAGAATTTGGTTTATATTTTTATTTTTTCTGCGTCAGCAGTTTTTGTTAAGTTCCATAATTCTACCATCTTTTCTCTAAACTAGTATGAGTTTTGGCGTAGGCGAAACTATAGCAAAGCTCTTACATTTCCACAAAGTATTTTAATTGCAAGCCTATCTTGTTTTTTAAAATTGAATAGCTTATTGCTGTATTATTGCATTATTTGGCGTTGTCAATTCCTAATACTGAAGAGCATTTCTTATTTCACACCCACAACCCAATGCATTTTTTTTATAAAGGAAAAAATCAGATTTTGCTTTTGAAATATTTTTACTTGAAGTATTAATTTTTGTGCTTTCCATTAAAATGAGAAAATGATATATGCCAAGTGGCCGCCACTAGAATTTATGCCTATATGAACCTGATTTATAACACTTGCCAGAGGATAGGTTATGGAATTCTTGACGGATATTCTCCTTGAGGACGTCAAGAGCTGACTAAAGTTTATGAATTCAAAAATCTCCATATAAAGAAGTCCGGAACGGTTAAATCCGACGATTTTGTTGGCCAATGTAATTGCTAAACCGAAAGTTTGTGAAATTCACTCTGCACCAACTCCATCTTCGAATTATTCTGTAAAAAAAATCGAATTCGTGTTGAGGTGTTATTTGCATCCATCTTTCCTTATTTCCTTTAACTCAGGTATAAGAAACTTTACGCACAAGAAATCCTTTATTAATTTCATTCGGAGGTACGATCTCATAGGAAGAATTAGACCAATTAGAAAAATTGATCATAAGTGTTAATATATTTTTTATATCTTTAGCAGAATCATTTTAGCACTTTTTGTCCTTCACTTTTAGAAAATGTCGCCTTTAATATTCCTTCTAGAACTCTTCGCCATTCAGGATTCTTTAAAATTGCTTTTTCTACAAAGAAGTTATGGTGGTTTTAGCTAAATATTTAGATATATCTACAAGTATTTTTCTCTTCGCCACATTACCAATAGTTCATCTTTTGTCCTAATTTTAAGATTGATCTATAGTATTTAGATTAATGTTAATCTGTAAGAATTTTTACTTCAAGGCTTGAAATAAATATGTACTTAGTCTCTAAGATTCCTGTAATCATAGACTTAAACAGAAAATAAATAAAAAAATGTATGTGTTAAAAAAAAAAAACAAATTTTTTTTGGCAAAAATTGTATTGGGTACCACCAAAAAACTTTCAGGGATCATTAAGCATTTAATGACGCAAATAAGAACAAAAATCTAAAGGGGCTTGTGTGGGAAACGCATGCATAATATTTACAATTTTCTTCCAAGAAAATTTTTTTTATAAAATGTGGTTAAGTTTCAAGGGCCGGTGTTGATTTTGAATAAAATATAATTTTTAAAAAATTTTTATCATTTCTCTTTATTATGATAATATTGGTATAGCTCAATAACACACAGAACAAAATATCGGCCAAATAGCTCCCGCGGCCTCGGCGGCACACCTCCATCCGATGGCCCAAATTTTCGATGACGCTGAGGCATAATTGAGGTTCTATGCCGTCAATGTGCCGAATTATCTCATCCCTTAGGTCTTAAATTGTTCCTGGCTTATCGACGTACACCTTTTCTTTCTAATAGTCCCACAGAAAGAATTCCAACAATGTCAAATCACATGATCTTGGCGGCCAATTGACATCGCCGTGACGTTAGATTATTCGGCCATCAAATTTTTCGCGCAAAAGAGCCATTGTTTCGTTAGCTGTGTGACAAGTGGCACCCTCCTGTTGAAACCACTTATCGTCCACATCCATATCTTCCAATTCGGGTCATAAAAAGTTAGTTATCGTCCCACGATAGCGAACACTATTCACAGTAACTTCCTGACCGGCCTCATTTTGGTAAAATACGGCCCAATGATGCCGCCGGCCCATAAACCGCACCAAACAGTCACTCTTTGTGGGTGCATTGGTGTTTCGGCAATCACTCTTGGATTATCATTCGCCCAAATGCGGCAATTCTGCTTATTGACGAATCCACTGAGGTGAAAATGTGCCTCATCACTGAAGATGATTTTCTTCGAAAATTGGTCATTCACTGTTGCCAATTTCCTGCCACCATTTCATAATAAGCATGAATAACTTTAACGCACTGCTCGATTGAGTATCTTTCTACGGTTCGAATTAAATTAGTCTGAAATTGAAAAATGTGGAATTAAATGCAGAAAAAAGCTTGACGTTTAGGTGTGGTTCACATTCAATATCGGCCCTTGATATTTAACCACCCCTTAGTATTATAACTTAGTTTATTAAGTAACTTCAACTATAAAGAGATCAATCACTTGACTTGCTTGTACCCTAAACCCATCGGCGGTATTCAATGTAAGGCCGTCAGAGTATATTTCAGCTCAATAATTAACTAAAAATCTATATATAAAAATGTTGAAAAGAACTGAAGGCCTTCCGCATTAAAAGGTTTCAAAATTATTATTATAAAATTTTTGGTCAGCATTTTTTCAGTTTACTTATTATTATTCTCAATACCCAAGTACTTGGATCACTTGGCATGGAATCGATCAAAATATTAAAAAATATTTTAAGACCCTCCCCTCATTTGAAGTGATGTTTTTTTGGGTGTTTCTGATGCACGTTTTACGTTTCTTCTTCTTCTTAATTGGCGCTATAACCGCTTACGCGATTTTGGCCGAGTTTAACAAAGCGCGCCAGTCGTTTCTTTCTCGTGCCAACCGGCGCCAGTTGGACACACCAAGTGAAGCCAAGTCCTTCTCCACCTGATCTTTCCAACGCAGAGGAGGCCGCCCTCTTCCTCTGCTACCACCAGCTGGTACCGCATCGAATACTTTCAAAGCCGGAGCGTTTGTATCCATTCGGACGACATGACCCAGCAAACGTAGCCGCTGGATCTTTATTCGCTGCGCTATGTCTATGTCGTCGTAAAGCTCATACAGCTCATCGTTCCATCGTCTGCGATATTCGCCATTGCCGACGTGCAAAGGTCCAAAAATCTTACGCAGAATCTTTCTCTCGAACACTCCAAGCGTCGCTTCATCGGATGTTGTCATCGTCCAAGCTTCTGCGCCATACGTTAGGACGGGCATGATGAGAGTCTTGTAGAGTGTTAGTTTTGTTCGTCGAGAGAGGACTTTACTACTCAATTGCCTACTTAGTCCAAAGTAGCACTTGTTGGCAAGAGAGATTCTACGTTGGATTTCAAGGCTGACATTGTTATCGGTGTTAATGCTGGTTCCTAAATAGACGAAGTCTTTTACAACCTCAAAATTATAACTGTCAACAGTGACGTGGGTGCCGATACGCGAGTGCGCCGACTGTTTGTTTGAAGACAGGAGGTACTTCGTTTTGTCCTCGTTCACCACCAGACCCATTCGCTTTGCCTCTTTATCCAGTTTGGAGAAGGCAGAACTAACAGCGCGGTTGTTAAGGCCGATGATGTCAATATCATCGGCATACGCCAGCAATTGTACGCTCTTATAAAAAATTGTGCCTGAGCGATTAAGTTCTGCGGCTCGCACGATGCTCTCCAACATCAGGTTAAAGAAGTCACACGACAGTGAGTCACCCTGTCTGAAACCTCGTTTGGTATCAAACGGCTCGGAGAGGTCCTTTCCAATTCTGACGGCGCTGTTGATGTTGAGCAACGTCATCTTACATAGCCGTATTAGTTTTGCGGGGATACCAAATTCAGACATAACGGCATACAGGTAACTCCTTTCCGTACTGTCGAATGCAGCTTTGAAGTCGACGAAAAGATGGTGTGTGTCGATTCTCCTTTCATGGGTCTTTTCCAAGATTTGGCGTATTGAGAATATTTGGTCGATGGTAGACTTTCCAGGTCTGAAGCCACACTGATAAGGTCCAATCAGTTGGTTGACGGTGGGCTTCAGCCTTTCACACAATACGCTCGCTAGAACCTTATAGGCAATATTTAGAAGACTAATCCCACGGTAATTGGCACAAATTGCAGGATCGCCCTTCTTATGGATTGGGCAGAGTACACTTAAATTCCAATCGGCAGGCATGCTTTCATCCGACCATATTTTGCATAGGAGCTGATGCATGCACCTTACCAGCTCCTCGCCGCCATGTTTGAATAGCTCAGCCGGCAGTCCGTCGGCGCCCGCGGCTTTGTTGTTCTTTAGCCGCGTTATCGCTATTCTCACCTCGTCATGATCGGGTAGCGGAACGACAATTCCGTCGTCATCGATTGGGGTATCGGGATCTTCACTTTCTCGGTGACATGCGCAGCTGTCACTGTTTAATAGGTTCGAGAAGTGTTCCCTCCATAATTTAAGATTGCTCTGTACGTCGGTCACCAGTTCGCCGTCTTTGTTCTTACAGGAAAACGCCCCGGTCTTAAAACCTTCTGTAAGCCGCCGAACTTTCTGGTAGAATTTTCGGGCGTTGTTCCTGTTGGCCAGCATCTCAAGCTCTTCGCACTCACGTATTTCGGCCTCTCGTTTCTTCTATCGGATAATACGTCTCTCTTCCTTTTTCAGCTCTCTGTAGCGATCCCACATGGCTCGCGTTGCGCCCGATCGCAGCGTGGCTCTATAGGCGGCATCCTTTCTTTCTGCGGCAGAATGACATTCCTCGTCGTACCAATTGTTTTTTCGGGCTCGCCGGAATCCGATTTCTTCTTCGGCGGCGGTACGTAGAGAACGAGAAATGTTGCTCCATTGTTCGTGGATGCCGGTTTGTTGGGCAGTACTCTCTGAGAGCAGGAGTGAGAGTCGAGTGGCGAATCTTCTGGCTGTCTGTTGTGATTGCAGCTTTTCGAGGTCGAACATTCTTTGCGTAGGTAGATGCACGTTTTTTGCTGCACAGAGGCGCGTGCGCAGTTTGGCTGCAACAAGGTAGTGATCCGAGTCAATGTTGGGTCCTCGGATCGTACGTACATCTAATACACTAGAAGCGTGTCTTCCATCTATCACAACATGATCGATCTGGTTTCGCGTTTTTCGATCAGGGGACAGCCAGGTAGCTTGGTGTATCTTTTTATGCTGGAATCTGGTGCTGCAGACTACCATGTTTCGGGCCCCGGCGAAGTCGATCAGCCTCTGTCCGTTACCGGATGTTTCGTTGTGTAGGCTGAATTTTCCGACTGTGGGACCAAAAATTCCCTCCTTGCCCACCCTGGCGTTGAAGTCGCCAAGCACGATTTTTATGTCGTGGCGGGGGCAGCGCTCATAGGAACGTTCCAGGCGCACGTTTCTTAGTCATTTTTATTCTACTAGCGGGACATAGTTACCGTAGTCATACTGACTAATAATTTTTTTGGTTTTTGTGTTTCAGATAAATAGAAGAGCCAAAATGGACAATACCGTTCAGGTCCAAATTTTCGGAAGGGTCAACTTCAGTGCCATTTTTAAAAGTATTAAAATTAAAAAAAAAAAGTTTTCTTTCATTCTTGTATATAAAAGAAGTTAAATAAAAGGCATATAAATCTCGCTTACTTCTAACTAATCCCAAACAGTTAGAAACTAGAAGATTTGTCGCTGTCTGTTTAGGTTAATATTATCAGGGGGGAAATTGACGGTTCCTCTCTTCTATAAATAATTAACTTCTGGGTTCCTAACAGGCCTTTACGTAATAAATATCTGTTCCATTTGAAGAGGTGTAGAACAAATTATGAATGCAATGCTGCTATTGCTCGTTCTCCTCATGAACTCAATGAGATCTCGAGTTGTACTGTATTTGATTTTACTTTATCTAAGCTATGTTTTTCTGCTCAATTAAACCGCCTATTGGAATTTAATTTTGAATAACCATATTTCTGTAGTATTTAATGAGTAAGAAAAATTGTAATTGAACTTGATTTGTTTTTCTTCTATTTATTGTTAAATCTACTTTTGTAGTAAGTAGTTGGCGCAGAAGCTTGGACAATGAGAATATCCGACGAGGTATCACTCGGAGTGTTTGAGAAAAGATTCGGTGGAAGATTTTTGGACCTTTACACTTTGGTGACGGCGTGAGTTGTAGGCAATGGAATATTGAGTTGTATGAGATTTACAACGTTATAGGTAGATACAGTGCAGCGAATAAAGATCGAGCGGCTACTTTCGTCCGAACGGAATGAAACGCTCCGGCTCCGAAAGGATTCGATGCGGTACCAGCTGGTGGTAGCAGAGGAAGAGGAAGGCCTCCTCTGCTTTGGAAAGATCAGGTGGAGAAGTACTTAGCTTTACTTGGTGTGTCCCAATGGCGTCTGTTAGCACAAGAAAGAAACGACTGGCGCACTTTGCTAAACTTGTATAACAACGCTTACCGGGAGACTTTTCGACAGGCCAAGTAAAAATGGATAAAATCTAGCTGTCTTTCATTCGTATGTATTGCAGCAAATAGCAGACACAAGCGAGAGAATTGGTTCCAGAGTTCTCCACTTTTGACAACGTAGATTCCCATGGGACTGAAGTCTAATTGCGATTTATGTTTTAATATAGAATTTACTCAATATTGCAACTTAGAAAAGTATAATCAAATTAATAGTAAAAACCAATTTAAAAATTTTGCTGCTGGTGCATAAAAATTGAAAATTTACGGTCACCAACTTTTATTATTTAATGTGGAATAAACTTTGATTAAATCTCAACACGGCGTCGCTACAGATTTCAAAGATCAACACGCCGACACAACCTTCGTATTTACATACACACTTGCATACATACATATATGAGTATCTGCAGACTACATACAGCAATGTGCCATTCTGAGCACCGAACGGAGCGGGAGATTATGCGCGTCACGTCCGAGCGCCACTCCGTTTTGAACTTACATTTCAGTTCCCTTTTTGGCGACACTGTTCATTCACAGTTAGCTTTAGAGCCTGCTATATTTTCCCTCTTTTGTGTCCCCTAATGCCCGATATTTTAAGAATTATGAATGCCACGTGACTTTCTACGCAACATGATTTGTAAATAACACCAGCACACAAACACGCACACACACTAGTTGGCATTCACAGCCTTTCCTCAAATGGCTTCACGCATTTGCTGTCCATTTGTGGGCGACATTGCACTTTGGTGCCCAGCCTTGGCAGCGATTGGCAGCTGACCAGCACTGTTTTGGCCTTGGCTGAAAAGCCAGACGTCACGCTCGTCCGCTCAATCGGGCGTGTGTAAATAACGAATAGTAAAGTATTAGTAAAATATGTTAAAATTATGATTTTTTCGATTCGCCTCCTTTTGGCATTATTTGTATGCAGTCTGTGCGATGGAGTAGTTTTTTCGTCATAATTTACGAGAAATCGCCGCCTGTGGAAATTAGGCCGTAGGTTTTACTGCAAAAGCAGGCAATATATCTAAGGGGGAGTAATAGAAATAATATTTGTTAATGGCGGAAAATATGAAGAGGAAAGGGTATGGGAATGACATTTTATCAATATCACTGCCACTTAACTTCACATATACTCGTACTTATAACTGTAATGTATTTGCTAATTTATGAATTACACTTGCTGCTGTAGAATTATTCGATGAAGTTATTGTGAAATGGCAATTTTTACAAAAGAATCACTGGGGTAAGCAAAGTAAAATGCGGTAAAACTTAGCTCGAATTAACATAGAAAGATGCCAAAAGATTATTTGGTATTTCTGACTAATTTCCAAACTTCCTTCTTGGGCTGTCGAGTAGAACTCCAAAATTGCACGAAAGGCAAGGAAATAAAGATAATGAAACTGAAAAAAATGTGTTACCGGCTGACATTGTGAAAATGGCGAGGTCGCTACTCGTTTGGTATACTTTAGAGCATAGCCACTGCACGCCCAAGTAAAAATTTAAATGAAATTACGTAAGTAACAATTAACGCAAAGGTTTGGCAAAATCTTCTCTTATTCTTTGTTGTAGGGTCTAGTCCTGTTCTTCAACAGTTTTTGTATATTGTATGTAAAAAATTTCAGTTATCGATAGAGCTGGATATCCTTACTTATTCCAGGTGAGTACTGGTCGAACGCATGTTTTATAAATTCGAGCTTTGCCTTTAAGCTGAAATGCGTATTTCACTATGCGTAAGCATTATGATACTTGTCCTGCTTTATAATACGGTTGTTTATTTGAGCTGTTAATTCATTCGATAATTTAAGGCCGGCGGGCCAATTAGATGTCCTAAATTCAGTAGTTTTCGCGAAGCGTTGTAGGATGAGAAAAAAAAACAATTAGCCAAATGAAGTTTTGGGGATAGTTTAATATGTATTTGAACTAAAAAAAAAATTTGTACAATCTCCAACAATATATTGTAAGCCGAGTTATCAATAGATTCCCAGAGCGCCTGTATCCAACTTCTGTACAAGATACAACTTGTAATTTTCATCTGAAAACAAAAAAAAAAGATTATTAATTTTGATGTAATTATCTTCTATGTGAACTAAAAAAAACATCCAAAAACTTTTTTAAGCGACTTTTTTACCCAGTTGAAGAGTTTTTTTTTCCTTGAAAAACCACTTTTTTTTCTACCTTCCCCAAAAATTCGAATTTTACGTGTTTCTTAGTTCACATCGAAGATAATTACATCAAAATTAATAATCTTTTTTTTTTTTTGTTTTCAGATGAAAATTGCAAGTTGTATCTTGTACAGAAGTTGGATACAGGCGCTCTGGGAATCTATTGATAACTCGGCTTACAATATATTGTTGGAGATTGTACAAATTTTTTTTTTTTAGTTCAAATATATATTAAACTATCCCCAAAACTTCATTTGGCTAATTGTTTTTTTTCTTATCCTACAACGCTTCGCGAAAACTACTGAATTTAGGACATCTAATTGGCCCGCCGGCCTTAATCCTGGAAAACAGGAAGCAAAATCCCATAACCTGTTCGATACTCTTTCCATATACTGCAAGCTAATACCTGAGCGGCTGTTTAGATATTCTCATGCTCTTCTTCTTAGCTACCGATATGTGCACATTAAATGCAGAGATGCTTTCTCGATGGCATGCAACATCCGCTGAAGATCGTCTTCGTTGTCCGACATTATAACTGCGTCATCGGCGTAGCATATTTATATTATCCTGACTTTATTTCCCAGCAAATAATTTCTTGTCCCTGTAGATAACACAGCAGATATTATCTCGATCATTATCAAGCTGAATAAAATAGGACTTAAGCTTTTTTGAGAATTTTAATTACATCTTTAAGCAAAACCAAATGCTTTTATCATAAAGCGAAAAGGGCAATTCCAGACACAAAATTAGTGAAACTAAGATCACAAAGCGGCCATCGTAACCGAATGGGATGGTGCGTGACTACCATTCGGGAGTGCGCAGGTTCGAATTTCCGTGCATGATCATCAAATAATAGAACATTTTTTTCTAATAGCGGTCGCCCTTCGGCAGACAATAGCTAAACCTCCGAGTGTATTTCTGCCACAAAAAAGCTCCTCATAAAAATCTATTTGCTGATCGGAGTCAGCTTAAAACTGAAGGTCGCTCCCTTTGTGGAACAACATCAAGACGCACACCACAAATAGAAGGAGGAGCTCGACCAAACCCCTAACAGAAGTGTACGTTCGAATTAATATATTTATTTTGTTTTTAAGACTAAGATAATTTTTTGAGGAGCCTTCGATGGGGTATTTAACCAAATGGCTATGAAGCAAGTTGTACCATTTCAAAGCCGCCGAAAATACTTGGATTAAACAGCGGAGACTTTAAACGAAAGAAGCATCCAAAAGCAGAAACTCCAAACGAAATAATTACCGTCTTCTACGACGTAAAAATCAGATTACTGTCTTGATTTGACTTCAATACGTCTGACTTCACCGCTCGAAATATTTGCTTGCTTGCAATTTTTTCTGCCGGGACATCTATTATTTTCTAAAAAGATTAGTTTATTTTGCTTAAAAAAGTTCGAGAAAATAGTTTTTTCCTCTATCAACGTTTTAACTTGTGAGTCTGGCCCCTGCAGCGATTACATAGGTCTTAAAGCATTAAAGAACATAATCACCAGAAGAATGTGTCTCTTCACCTTCAGGGATGGCCAAAGTCCAATTAAAGCATTGGACGCATTCGCTTTTAATATTAAACCTGCGGTGGACTGTCGTCGGTTTCAGCAGGAAATGGATTGGCTAAACAAATAAGAACCCGCCCCCTTTGAAATGCCTGGGCATAGGGACACAAAGGATATAATCTGCTTATCGGAGAATTTATACAATATATAAACCAGCTGGTGAAAAGAACGATGTCGATTGTCGAATTTTTAGCCAAACGTGGCAGCAAAAGATCACCAGAAGGAAGGATACATCTATTATTGTTGGATTTATAGCGGAGAATTTCCTCTTTGAAGATGCTGCAAAAGCGCAAGAATGTTATTCAACCTTACTGGAATATGAAAAAGCCGTTTGGAAATAAATCTCCTTTTCGGGTCGGCAAAAATCAGGTAGCTTGTGGCTTCTCGAAATACCAAATGAGATAAGCTATCACAATTTGTTATGGAGCGTCTCAGAAATAACCACTTTAGGCTCGCTTCCACTGGTGTAATGAACGTTTAAAGATCAATCCGCGATAATATTTTGCCTAGTACGACTCTCCAAGCATTAAAATGTTGATGAAGCTTTACTTTACAAATGGCTTTTTTAATTTATATTATTAGCGCATTATACTTACAGCCCACGACAAATTATTATTTTTTTTTTATTAATGGGGATTTGGCACTGCGCATTAAAATATCTGCTGTGCTCCCTTAATGGCCCCAAATGCCTTAATAAAAAATAGTATTTACTCTATTTTATTTAGTTTTATTTCTTTCTCTGTTAAAATATTTGTGCCAAGGTGTTTGACCCACTTATGCATCATTGCTGGGTACGATGTACTGGCATGTTTGGCGGATTCATCTTTCTCCTTACAGAGCCATTGGAGTATTGACATTGGACAAACGATAGCTCATCAATATTTTGACTGGTTGGTTGGTTGGTTTAAGTGGTGATTCTTCCAGAATCCAACTAGCGGCTCCGCACCATTTTGTTGCCACATCCTCGTTACCAACTTGTTTACCAGTTATATACAACAGGACTATATACAGTCTGCGCGGTTCAGGAACCTTATCAGGTTGTTGGCATCTAAGCCAGACAGCTGTTACAGACTCTCGAACAGCGGTTTACCCAGTGTTAACATTCTGTCCTTCCATAGGGCAGGGCATTCGCAGAGGAAACGGAGGATTAGATAATTTGACTAGTTTTGAATGTTTTTCTGTTTCTTTCTTGAATATTTCTTATATTTTTTTTAAACAACTAATTCAATGCTTAAGATAAAATTATATAAATCCAATTTTCAAACTTTACGCAAAATTTAAAAAAGATTCATAAAATTTTCATCTCGATTCCACGATTTTTAATTAGAGTTTCTAGAAAAATTCTTGGTAAGCTGCCTTGTTAAAAACAGATCATAAGTCAGAACAGATCAGCAGTTATTTGGGATTGAGTCTAACAACACATCATAAAATAATAGGAGTATGAATAAGTTCGTTACGGTTTTACAACAGATGGCGTAACTTGATTATTATTCCATCGATCCACATTTCCAAACATTCATTGGAGAGCTACTGTCGTAAGGCACAAACGTCAGTATAAGTTTTTTATTTGAAGCGTAAACAACAATATTTTTACCACACTTGAAAATGTCGAATTTCGTGCCAAATAATGTGTTTTTGCGGGGAATTCTTCTTCATTATTTTAATATGAAGAAAAAAGCAGCCGAAAGTCATCGTATCTTGGTGGAAGTTTATGGTGAGCATGCTCTATCTGAGCGAACGTGCCAGAAGTGGTTTGCACGCTTTAAAAGTGGTGATTTTGGCTTGGAAGACGAAGAACGCGAGGGTGCGCCGCCAAAGTTCATGGATACCGAATTGGAGGAATTGCTCGATCAAGATCCGGCTCAAACGCAAGAAGAGGTTGCAAAAACTTTGGGAGTTGATCAATCAACCATTTCCAAACGTTTAAAAGCCATGGGAATGATCCGAAAGGTAGGCCATTGGGTGCCGTATGAATTGAAGCCAAGAGACGTTGAACGCCGTTTTATGGCATGCGAACAACTGCTTCAACGGCACAAAAGAAAGGGTTTTTTGCATCGAATTGTGACTGGCGATGAAAAGTGGGTCCATTACGACAATCCAAAACGTCGGGCAACGTATGGATACCCTGGCCATGCTTCAACATCGACGTCGGCGCAGAATATTCATGGCCTGAAGGTTATGCTGTGTATCTGGTGGGACCAGCTGGGTGTTGTGTATTATGAGCTACTGAAACCGAATGAAACGATTACGGGGGATGTCTACCGACGACAATTGATGCGTTTGAGCCGAGCACTGCGAGAAAAACGGCCGCAATACGCCGATAGACACGACAAAGTTATTTTGCAACATGACAATGCTCGGCCACATGTTGCACAAGTGGTCAAAACATACTTAGAAACGCTCAAATGGGATGTCCTACCCCACCCGCCGTATAGTCCAGACCTTGCGCCATCCGATTACTATCTCTTCCGATCGATGCAACATGGCCTGGCTGACCAGCACTTCCGTAATTACGATGAAGTCAAAAAATGGATCGATTCGTGGATTGCGGCAAAACCGACCGAATTTTTCACAAAGGGAATCCGTGAATTTCCAGAAAGATGGGAAAAAGTAGTAGTAAGCGATGGACAATATTTTGAATATTAAATTTGTAACCATTTTACGTCAATAAAATTTCAAATTTCGAAAAAAAAACCGCACGAACTTATTCATAGTCCTATTAAGTATAAGTGAAAGCTCGCCTAGTGTAGCATGGGCCTCACAACTGAACTGCTACGGACAGATGAGCCTACAAATTTAAAGCAAAGCGTAAAATCTGTTGAAGAAAGAGTAGAGACAGCGGAACGCGACTGGGAAATGGAGAAGTTGAACAACGACACTCGCACTCTTAAAACGTGCTCTTAAAATGTGCTCTCTAAAACTGCAATTAGCCGCCACATTACAGCATTTGTCGATTAGTCATCCCGTAACCATATACAGCTGACACTGAAGTAGAATTAATGGCTAAGGTACGGCTCACTAATTGCTGCTTAGAAAGCCAGCTTGAACGCTACAAATGAGCTGATGTCGCCGCTGTTATTGGCCTGCACGATATACTAGCAAAATGGAGAGAATAATATCTACCTATGGTGCCTATAGTCAAACGCATTTTTTAACGATGCTCTGATTATTGCCAATTTTATCTTCCCTAAGAAAAGAAGAAGTGATCTATAATTTTATGTCGCGTCGGAACGGCAAATGGTTTTTATTTTATCAGTAACTTTTTTCCGTGGAAGAGTGCGCTTGAAGGTTCACCACTGTCTGCTATTTGGTGCTTTATGCCGACCCGAGTCCACACATAAACCATTCCACCCAATATAAAATATCACCTAAAACCATAATCTTCCAAAATTGCACATGAGTCCGTGCCGCATGTGAGGTAACCATTATTTAAACAACAACTTTGTGAACATAGAAAAAAGAGCCAAACCAATAACCTTACCCCAACGCACATTATTAAAAAATGATAGAAAGTAATGCCAATAAACTTGAGTGCTCACCCACCCATCATCCAACCCCAATTAGATGTTATGGTATTTGTCACACACCCCCATTTTTTATAAATGCATGAGATTGTTCACACAAAAAACAGAAAAAAAACATAGCAGCTGAAATACATTTTGGAAGTATTACTCGTATACGAAAAGTAGACTAGTGAAAGAATCGAAGTATTTGCGTGTTAAAATAGCTTTATTATGCATGAATATGTGGCATATACGCGACAAGGCTTCTTTTAAAGGAAAGCGCATTTGGTTGGTGAAAACACAGTGATACAAAATTGAGGTTTACAAGAGTATCACCACATTTGGTGAAACCGAAAGTTGATGAAACTCTACACCTACTATTACAAAATCCCACAAGAATTTGAGCCTATAGATCTTGTTTTTTTATGTGCATTTAAAGTTGGTGCTTTTTAAAATGCGCTGTATATAGGAACCATTTAGTAAAATTAAATTAAATATTTTTTTTTGGGTTTCTTCAGGAAAGTTAAATTCTTTTACGCGGTGAGTAAATTTTTGAATTCATTATGTAGTATAGGGGACTTTTCTACCCTTTTAGCAGCTATTAGAAAGGAAGTTCTAGACATAACGAGCGTCAACGAACGAGGTGCACAAATCTTATAAGACTATATATATATGTAATTGGCGCGTACACCCTTTTTGGGTGTTTGGCCGAGCTCCTCCTCCTATTTATGGCATGCGTCTTGATGTTGTTCCACAAATGGAGGAACCTACATTTTCAAGCCGACACCGAAAGGCAAATTAAATATTTTTATGAGGAGCTTTTTCATGGCAGAAATACTCTCGGAGGTTTGTCATTGCCTGCCGAGGGGCGACTGCTATTAAAAAAAATGTTTTCTTAATTTTGGTGTTTCACCGAGATTCTAATCTACGTTCTCTCTGTGAATTCCGAATGATAGTCACGCACCAACCCATTCGGCTACGGCGGTCGGCAATCTTAAAAGACTGGAGAGTGTTAAAAAGCAACTTATTTTCAGACCATACGAGGGGACTAACAAAAGATCGGTAAATCAATGTTATTTTCTATTTCTTTTTTTTGAAATATAATATTTTAAAATACCATTAGTTTTGCTATAATCTTACGATCTTTCATTTAAAATGCCAGAGGAATCGGTTGGATGGGAGACGAGCAAACGTAAAATAGTTTATGCAACGTCAGTAGAAATTCCAGGAGCGACGCAGCAGGAAATTCGTTCTTTAATACTTTACGCCTTTCGATGTCAACTCAAGCCTATGGAAATTTTCAATGAGTCCTAAACTGCATATAAACGGCTACTCCATCTCTTAGGACAATTTTTAAGTGTTATCAAAGTGCTATGGATTCAAAACTGGGCATTTTTCTGCGAGGGGGAAGGACGATCTCGAGAAGGACGGCCAAAATCGTCGACCGACGAGATAAATGAGGCCCTGGTGAGGTGAAAAATTGGCGAACACCCATGAATGATACAGGAAAAGATATGCAGTGAATTGGGCTTAAATGTTATGACAGTAATGCGAATATCGCATAATGACTTGCAATACGCAAAGAAATCTGCTCGATGGGCTCAATGAATTTTGAATGAGAGTCAAAAAGAAGCAAGAGCAAATTTTGCTCAATATTTTTTAAGAAAACTCGAAAACGAAGAGTCCAGCAACTCTAGTACGATAGTAATCAGCGATGAAACTTGATTTTTTAAGTATAACCCGGAAACCGAACAGAAGTCCCTTTTATGGAGTATGAAAGGAGCAAAATCACCTGTGAAAGCCAGATAGTAAAAGTCAGCAACAAAAATGTTGTTCATGATAGCACAAATTGTTCCTGCTACTCCGTTAGATTCTTCTCAGACTGTACTAAAAACTGCTTACCAAAAATGTTCAAAAATCAAAAAAAAAATACGAAAAGCCAGAATTTGCGCTGCTACTGCAGAAATGGCAAGTAACTTCAATGCGCATTCTGGAATTGAAGAAATTTGTCCATCGCCATATCCTGGAGATCTGGTGCCTTGTGATTTCTAGTTATTTCCAAAAATTAGAAAAAAATTGTGAGGAAAAGACTTAAGTAGAAATGAAGAGGTACTAAATGCGGTTAATGCTGAACTTAGGAAGCAGTAAAGACGCGATTTGGGGAACTTGATTCAACAGTGGATTTACAGATTAAAAAATTTATTGAATTTAAAGGTGATTATGTGGAGAAGAGAAAAGATTAAAATCAAAAATTTATTAGTGAAGATTAAAATCAAAAATTAAAAAAAATGTATCCTTTTTGAACTCAATTTACCGATCTTTTCTAAGTCCCCTCGTATGTATCTTGTGTATAGTATTTTTATGCCAACTAAGCTATGCAAGTTAGTTGTAAACCACGGGCGCACACGCTGAGGAATGTTCGAAAAATATTAGTCAGTAATTTCGCTGGCGCGGCATATCAAATTGACTCACACGACTCAACTGTTGATGAAGCATTTTAGCCAACTGCGAAAACACCTTCCATTCCGAGAGCGAAATGAGGTCCACTGATATAGCAAACTTGAAAAGGTAATGCAGAACTAAATTTAATGATGCGAGGAGATTCAACTCTTCACACCAAACTAAAACTACCAACGCAGATATAAAGGCAGATAGGGCAGCAAAAACATCGCCTTGGAGAGACTTCGATCAAAAGTCCTTCGGAGACTAGCAGGTTCAGGCAAGTTTTATTAATGACACCTCACAACCCGAGCTATCTCATCAAAGAGGATAACAATTGGACTACTAATAGTGAAGAAACACTGGAATTACTAATACAGACGTACTTCTCTGGCTGCCTTTGTAACGGGTTATAATCGACAAAGCAAATCTCCTAATTGGTTCCATAACAGAAGATAACATAAAACTCGCCATTGTGAGTTTCCAAACCTAAAAATCTCCGGAGCCAGATGAAATTAGCTCACCTAATCGGACACCTATTTTTGAGGCGGCTATCCTACTTAGCCATATCTCCAAGAAATGAGCTGAGATAAAAGTGGTCTTCGATCTCAAACGAGGAATAACCACACATATGACTTCAGGTCTTCAGGCCAGTTAGCCTATCACCTTTCTTATTAAAATCTTTAGAGCAGTTGTTGGATGCACATATCAGAGGAAAGACTAACATGAATACAATGAAGGCAAATCCGTGGAGACTGAGCTTCACGCGCTGGCTGACATAAGTGAGAAATCACTTCGCTATAAGGAATATATCCTTGCTGCCTTTTTGGACATCGAGGGTGCTTTCAAGAACACGTATCCGGAAGCAATTGCAAGACCGCTCACCTTAGTTTTGGCACACTGAATTCCGCAGACACATGACTTCTGAAGAAGAGACGATCTCGCACCTTTTGGGCTATTGTCCTGGTCTATCCAGACGTATGCCCCACTTTGGGTAAACAATTTTTTAATGAGTTGGAAGATCTGAGTACTGCGGACATCAGAAATCTTCTTGAATTTTTAAAAAGTTCAAAAAGAGTCAAACTGTGTCAGTCTATGAACTATCAGCGGTGATCACGAGCAGTTAACAACTTTTGTTCTTTTAGAGCTTTTGGAGTCGGTGAATTAACTTCTGATTTTAATTTTCATCTAAAACTTATAATAGGTGGCCTTATTGTATAATTTTACATACTTTTTATGGATTTTCTTTGCAAAATTGTATTTTTACTACAATATTTTTCAGGTTTGAAAATCCATTTTGAATGCCAGTTGCGTTGAAATCTTAAGCTGGACGATCATAAAAAGATATTATTTTATTTCATTATTATGAGAAAAAATGTTTATGTTGAGTGTTTCATAAGAAAAAAGTGTATTGTTATTGTTATTATTAGCTGACTAGTACAAAAATAATATTTTTCTTATTAAATTCATTCAAAAAAAGCTAAAATTGTTGTTTTATAACTTCATTTCTATTTTAATAAAGTTTTGGCCATATTTTTGTATTTCGATTCGATATTTTTTTAAGGCAAATGAAAAGGCGTATTTTATTTTTATATTCAAGTTTCACAATTTTTCTGGTATTGTCGTAGGAAGGAATTTTATAACATTTATTTTTTAAAATTCGTATAAAAAACCAGATAACCACGCAAAAATTTCTTTTGAGAATTTGGTTATGGACCTCGCCTAAACTTAAACATAAACTTGCATTAACTTTTGGTTTGATCAAATAATTTTATTCTTGCTGCACTGTGTAATTTAAGCGACAAATTCCACGCATTCTAACATGCTACATATACACAGACAGAAAAGCATTTATGTATTGATTCGCCTGTTGCAAACTTATTTTCTTCTGCTTTTGTAGAGTGAGGAAGACATTTTTGAAAAAATTACAATACTTTTCTTATGTTGCGACTAAGTGCTGGTGAAAATTTAAAAGGAAAGCCAACAGAAATGATGATGGCACTCGCATGATTATGGGCGGAACGTGTCAATTGAGCAATTGTATTGACGCGCCGGAACGTATGCTCCGCGAACAGCAAATATCGAGGATCCGCGATGTGTGCCGCAAAAAAGTGTAATGGATGGAAACGAAAATACTTTTTCGATGAGCAAAGGATATTCACCTATGGTCACATTGATAGCAGCGCGACACAGTGCAAAGTTTTGACTGTTAATTTTTTTCTTATTTATTAATTTTTTTTATTTTTTTTATAAAAATCAATTCATTTTCTTTTTTTTTAATATATCAAGCTACAATAAAGAACTAAATAAGTAACTAAAGGTTTCAATCTTTGTATAAAATTAAAAAAAAAAACCGGTAAATTGTCAAGAAAAGTTTAAATTTTTTAGTCAGAGTTAAAAAAAAATCCTGGGTATGCAGTTTTGTGGCCCATTGAATTTTGGTATAATATTGTGTCATTAGAGTCTCTCAGAACTTGTGTTGACTTTTGATACTTTTTCAGTAAAAAGGCTTAAATTTATATGAAAAATTTAATGGATTTTTTTTTGGCTTTGTATAACGTTTGGAACTGTGAGTTGTGTGGCTTTTATTACAGTATGAACTATGCATACTTTTTATAAAAAAAGTTTATGACAAATAAATAATTACTTAAAACTGTGTGTTTTCTCGCGCTGCTTGTCTTGTGCACACAGGTGTGTGAATCTATGAATATTCTGAATAAAGTTTCTTTTTAGAAGGCCAATGAAACTCGAAAAAATTGAATGTCAGATGGAAAGCTGCATTGAGTGCTTTGGGTTTGTGCAAAAAATTACAAATGTTTTTGGTTAGATTGGATGAGGTTAGACAGATGGTTCATAAAAAAAAAATCACCTTCATTTTTAGACGAATGCACTTTATCCATCCCAAGCTGGAGGCAAATATTGCAAGAAGTGGTCCTCAGAAATCTGGAACGTATTCTTCGAAGAGTGGGTCATTTGCATAGAAATATTGAATGGATTCAGTTAATACCTTATTTTTTTTTTTAGATTGCGCTATAATCGCTATTTTGGCCGAGTTTTACAAAGTACACCAGCCATTTTTTACTCATGCTAACTAGAGTTAGCATTCTGCACCTGATTTTTCTACATAGAGGAGGCCTTCCACTTTCTCTGCGACTACCAGCTGATACCACATTGAATACTTTTCATTTCGTTTGTATTCATTCGGACGACAAGACCCAGCCAACGAAGCCGCTGAATCTTTACTCGCTGCTCTATGTCTATGCCGCTGTAAAGCTCATACAGCTCATTGTTCTATCGCCTGAGATATTATATTTGTCGGCGCCATCGTGCAAAGGTCGAAAAATCTTCCGCAGAATCTTTCTCTCAAACACACCTTATATCAATAGCTCTTGCAGAGATTGCTCAAAGTCTTCACGTATTTTGCAGTTAGGTTAAGTTGTAGCGGTGGTCCACTATGGAACACACTCAGGCCATTGTGATGCCGCGTGAGGAACTTTCCTTATCTTTCCTAAAACCAGTGTGAACTTTCCAAAAGTTTTAGAAAATTCGAGAAGTGAGAAGTGAGACCTTAACTTCGAACTCATTAAATAATTGGCTATCTAAATTAGTGAGCCTACGTCTGGATAGAGCTGGACAGTGGCACAGAGGGTGCGAGATAGTCCCTTTCTCTTACTCATTTACTTCAGCTTCTGTAAAAGTTAGGTTTTTACGTGTCTTCCTATTACAAAGTGTCCCATTAAAATGGAAATCACTGTGGAAAGATGAGAGATCTTGTGATTACTTCCATCGTCTCCATCCTCTGGGCATGTCTGCCTATTAGGCCATGTCGTGTTATAAACTATGCTTATTTTGGCGTAGCAGAGATTCTGCGCATTTAGCATTGACAGTCGGTCCATTTTGAATTTAAATATCATTTAGGAAATATCAGTCAGAGTTTGAAAAACTCATCGGACAGAATTCTTCGTGTATTCAAACCCAATTTCTCAAAAATCACGTTCTACATCCTTTTTGGATCATCGTCAAGTGTGAACGCTTGAGTAGAGAAAATGTTCGTTAACTTTTATGTACATCCTTCACAGAAAAACATTCGGCCAGGGATCTCGAAAACCACATCGAGAACGTCACAAGCAAGGCTGCTTACTCTCCATATGACACCCACCAAGTTCATATTTCCGCAGGCCTGAAGTACCGACTTTTCGATAGCTTTCCGCTGTATTGTCTCCTTGTTGACTATTTGCAGTGAAACTTATACTAATATGAAATATCGCTCTGCAAATCATATCATCTGAGATTTAAAAAAAATTTTTAGTTCCTTTTTGTTAGTCTCTGTTTTGGTAAGAGTGTTTCTACATTTACAGATTCTGATATTCGCCAATAGTCTTCTTTATATTGGTGCCATCTTCGTATTACTTGAGTCACTGTATCACAACAAATCGTACCAATAATTTGACCAAATTTCGTTGAAATTTACACGAACCGGTTTTTTTAGTATATACAGATTTTCAATTAAATCTTGCCACCATCAGACTCAAAACCACAATTGAGGCAGTGAGCCTCAAGTGATGTTTGAATGAAATTCATGAAATTAAATAAAAGAATCGTACAATACCCAAACCACAAGAACAAAGAGAAGCGAAAGCAAAAATATGTGGCACCACCGAGCAACATGCTGCGGATCTGGATTAGATATCTCATTGTCCTTCGCGTATCTACTTGAAACGCGATTTTCACTAATAGATTTTAATCAGCCGTGGGCTACTACAGTTGCCTGTCTAAGCATGCTGAAACTTCCACGAGTTTTCGGTTGAAGTTTTGTATACTTCGTTGAAAGTATGTACGGGTGTGTGCTTGAATAGTTGACGGCTGAATGGAATTGTTCCATTTCTAATGCATGCGACAAAAATTAAAAACGCCACAGGCGGCATACGCTTGTCACAAATGCGACTTTAATTATGCCGCTTATTCAGAAAACATATTTACACCCCCGCGTATTTGTGCACAAGGGTATTATAATCTTGTTCACATAACGGTAGTATGTAAGAGCTTAAAGGAGTCCAGATATATGTATATACATATATGAATGTGCAGAATGATGACTGGACTCGATTTAGCCAGGTCTATCCGCCCGTTCGTCTGTATGTGGGCGCGGTAGCGAGTACAAAAATTAAAAGGCAGACCAAATGAAATTTAACTAAAATGTTTGGGGATACATAAAGTTCGGCCCGGACTGAGTTTAGTACTTCCTTACTTGCTTTCTTCTTCTTTTACTTGTAACACACACTCTTATGTGGCATGCCTCAGTGCTCACTCAAAGTAATGCTGTGCTTGCAGCGTTGCGTATGCGCCACATGACGCCAAGGGCTTGCATTGTGGATAGGCTATGTAACACTGAAAGCAATGACGATAGCGTCAACGCAAAACCCACTGACTGCCACACCACTCACTTCAACCGATGGCGGGGTCACTAGTGGTTTGTGGGTGTTTTATGTACTCCATTGTGGTCGCTTGGTGTTTCGCTCGATGCACTTGTTATACCCGCGCGCATTTGTGCACAAGGGTATTATAGTATAGGTCATATAAAGGTTGTATGTAATAGCATAAACGAATCCAGATTGATGTGGACAAGCACCGTTGTATATACAAAACACGTTGGCGATTGTAAAGACTTTAGGTTACATTCTGAGGTAAATTTTATGACGAAAGAGACCTACAAGTTGAGGATAAACACGACGACCTATTATTTGTGAGACACAGCTTCGTAGTGGTCTGTCCTCATTGGAATCGGTGGAGTGCTTCGGACCACTCCTGCCTTAGACCTTTAACGCTACGCTGAGTTTGGCACCCGTGAACATCGCAGAGAAAACTGCCGCTGCTCGCGCTACAATGAGATTGAGGTGCTCGGGCTATAAGCTGGACTTCAGCTACAGACACTCTAGTATTTTTAAAAACTTTGAATTCATCCCAATGTTGCTGGATCCTCGCGTGTCGAAGCGGTACTTTTCCAGTCAAATTTTTTCAAGAGAGGAGTGGGCGGTGTGCAACATTTGGAGACAGAGCATGGCAAACATGTTAACGGATGGCTCGAAGTTGGACAGAAGAGTAGGTTGGGGGAGTATTCTTCGAGGAGCTCCCCATCAAGCTCAAATTTATGCTTCCGGCCCTCTTTAGTGTTTTCCAAGCGGAGGTAGTTGCAATTAAGGAAGCAGGGGTTATTACTTCTGTAAATACTGCAAAGGGCGAAAATATCTATTCCGGCAGCCGAGCGGCAATTAAGGTTTTGGTTCGTTCGAAATTAGTCGGGGAATGCTTTACTTCTCTCCCGACTGCATTCGAATACTTCAATATAAAACTCAATTTGAAACCCGGCCACAGCGACATAGAGGAATGATGATGGACGGATAAGTTGGATAGACAGGGGACTTTGGAGATGGTTTAATAGCAAAATGAGAGTATTGGCTTTACCCTGAGAACCTGTGGTCTACTCCTGAAAGATGGGCCTCGCGTCAACTCGGCGAGCGCTAGACTAATGCGCAAACGTACAAAGTCGTGAGATACTTTTGGCCACGGGTGACTTTTAAGGCTAACAAAGTCGCAGTTCTCCAATTTGGTGGGTATCCTTACCGGACATTGTCCGTTAGGTGTCCATGAGGTGGGACTTCGGATTGCCTTTCGGAAGTCCTTTCTGCAGAAGCGGTATAATGTATGAATAAATTTCAAAAAAAAAAAAAAATTAATAAAAATTACTCAAATGTAATAAAAATTACGAACCCAAAAAAGGGATACGACGCAAATAAATCTTGAAAAATGGGCCCATTTTTTTGTGCAAATGCGCGCATTTGAATAGCGACGTAATAAAACTTGCCCAAATTCGAGGTACGCTTTGCACTTCACTCCTTGCCTCATCCAGAGATTATATAATTATTATTATGATTGGAAAAAACCCACACACGCTTTTTATTAGTTAAAACTAAATTTTCGTCCGTCCATCTGTTGTTACAAACTTTAACTCTCATTGTCAATGGGAGTTTGATTGATTCCGAAAATTAACATCCAGCCCAAATTAAATTTTACGAAATTGTGCGTGGGTATATGAAATTCGGTTCGCAGTCAATTTATTACTTGTTGGTTTTGTTTATAGTCGGTGCTCAGTGTTGGTGATGCTTATTAGCGACCTCCATAATTTGCCAACCGTTTTTCTAGCAATTTACTCATCTCCTCAGGGGTTTGTTGCCTAATGAGCTCTTTGCCACGCGGCTTCAGTGTCGACTTTCTGATGTCGATGTTGGTTAGTTGCATGCAACGTGTGAAAGAGTTGCTCAGTAGAATCCCACTGCGCGTACATATCTACATGCGAGTACATACGCCCTTATACGCTTCCACTACAAATACTACAATACTTGTACGTGTATTTATTCGCACATGTCTGCATACATACATACCTACTTATCTAGATGTTCTGTCGTGTGGTACATTTATGGTTATACTAAAATAAATACGAGTTTATTCTAATATTTTCAAAAAGTTGTTGTTTGCTGTCATTTCAGCACTTTGACACGTTTTTCGTTTTCCGCATCATTTGGCTTGATGCTCGAAAACTTTGCGTTTACTCGTACGTATTTGGTATGCCAACTAGAATTTAACGGGAGTGGTCTGTTTTAAACAGAATTTAAAGTTCAATTTTATGTTAGGTATATTTGCTGTGAGCGCAAGCCTGTCTTGCTGACAGCTTCTGATCTGAACAAAGTTCTTCTCTGCTTTTCTTTAGAATGGGTTTCCTATATAAGAACTGAAATTTACCACACACGCAATTTCCTGTCTGTATGTGTTAAGTCCAAACTAAGCTAATGCTACATATAATATAGGGCTCACTGTGTACAGATGTGAAAAAATTTGGCAAGTTATTGTAGTTCTATGAAGCGCATGCAAATAAACTCCCTGTTTTTTGATAAGTTGGTCCATAAGTATAAATTTTATAAATACCCTACCTAAAAGACGGCGCTATGAGCACAACTCCAACAGCAGCAATAGAAATAATTCTCAACTGGTATCCAATCAAATTAGAAGGGGGGACTTAAGCTTTTATGTAGATGGTTCCAAGCTTGACGATAAGGTAGGCTATGGAGTTTTCTCGAAGGCATTAGGACTGGAACTATCCGTTCGACTACCAGACTACTGCAGCGTCTATCAGGCAGAGGTACTAGCTATAAAAGAAGTGGCTACCAGTGTTGCCAGAAAAAATTTGCTGTTGGAGCTAAATTTGTCAAAAAAAAGAGCTAAAAAGAGCCAAAAATTTCTTTTTGGAGCTAATAAAAGAGCTAAAATTTGTTCAGTGACTTTTATTATATTTCACATTTATATATTCACATATTTTATTTTTTTACAAAAATTAAAATTATTTTTAAACAATTCAGTAATAACAATATATGAAAAAGTTCATATATTCATTTATTTGCAAAAGCAGAACCAAAAAAAAAAAATAGTCTATTAAACATCACATTAAATAAATCTTGTACTTTAAAGAATTCATTAGGAACACATTTATGTATGGAAAACAATGAAAAAAATACATTTCTTACTTTTTTTTCTAAATAAAGTGTAACGATATAACATATCAATTTAAATATATCAAAATATATCAAATTCTTCATCACCACAAAAATCTTCTACAATATCATCATTATTGTTGCAATCGTATATATCATTTCTCATCATTCTCATCTTTTATGACAAAATCATGGCAACACTTATTAAGTCTCTTAAGCCCACATCTTATTGTTAACAAAGTGTTTAACATAACCAAATTAATTTTATTGCGTTGTTTATTTTTAATGCAATTCATCATCGAAAAAGTTCTTTCAACTTCAGCGTTGCTAAGTGGTAGCACAAGAAGAGAAAATACAAAATTTGCCAGTTCATTAAACGGATTATCATTTACAGAATTTTTATATTCCTTAACCTCGATCCAAAAATCTAAAGTATTGTTCACATTTTTCCAATCATATAAATGTATGTTGCGCCACTGCATTTCCAAGCATGTAATTTCATCTATATTGAAATTATTTTTTTCGTTTTCAAAGTAATCAAAAATTTGAGGTTTTATTGTTTTTAGAGTATTTTCAGTGGAAAAAAAATCAATTTTTTTTTAAGTATTTATGTTATGTGGCAAACGTTGCCTCAACTGTTCAATTAATTTCATTATAAATTTTCGACAAATATTACGAATTTCGTTTTCTGTGCTCTCATTTATGGTGTTTTCTTCTTTTTTTTTGTCGAATAAATTGTTCAAAATTATAATGAAAGTAAGGAATAGGAGTAAAAAAATTGTCTAATTCAGACGTTAAAGGGTTGAAATCTTCAGAAGGTGACACTATACTGATGCACAAGCTTGAAATTAAATATACAACTTCGGAAAACAATTTCATAGGGTCAGCTATGTTACTTTCAAAAAGTTTGTTCACTTTTTGCACTTCACTTAAAATTGGTTTTAAAAACTGGAAATATGCCAAATTTTCATCAGTGTACATTTTTGAAAGAAGTTGGGCTTTGTGACATGATTCATTCAAAGCGGCTATGCCAAAATGAGTTTTAAGTTCCAACCACTGATCTACAATTCTTTTGACTGCTGGTTCGATTGACAGCCACCGTGTTTCACACGCTCGAGTAATTTTTAATGGACACATACCATCGTTAATGGTAGAGTATAGAGACTCGTATTGTGCTTGTCGCAGCGAAGATTTTGAAAACCAGTTGTAGGTTTCGGAAATTATAAATTCGATTTCATTTGGCATACATTTCGAAGCCGCACAAACAGCTAGTTGTATTGAGTGACAAATGCAAGGAACGAGTTTGATATTGGCATTGAATTCCTTCAGTCGAGTAATGACTCCGTTATTAACCCCAACCATAACGCTAGCATTATCTGTTCCTACACCCACCATGTTTTCAAAACTTAAATTAAATTCCTTTAATGTATTGGAAATGGCTAACACAATGCCATCCGCCGTGCGCTTTTCCAACTCCGCGAGTTTTAAAAATGTATTAACGAAAACTTTCGATGAGTTACTGTAGTATCTGACTACAATGCCCACATATTTTTTTGTAGTTATGTCTGTTGCTTCGTCGATAATTAGACTAAATTTATTATCTTTGAGATCAGCCATTAGCAAACTTTTAAAATAGGGACTTAGCACATTTTTAAGTATAGCGCTACACTTTGATCTTCGTAGCTTCAAATTGGGTGCAGCTTTGCTATCCGAAAATATCGCGCTTTGCAAAATGGTTAGGTGGTCAACCACTCTAATTGAAGTGTGTACTCCGATGAATAACGCATTGGCCAATTCCGCTCTGTGTACTTCCATTTCTTGCTTTTTTATAAATGAAACTGTCGGCTGAGAGCCCGACATAAATGGCGAAGCTGCATTTATGTGCTTGCTTGTGGCAGCGTGACGAATAAGGCCGTGTAATTTGGATTTCAAGCTGCAGTGGCAGTACTTACATTGCAAACCTTTTCCAGTCTCGATCAACCACTTCCTGAATCTTTTGCCTTGAAGCCATGTAGATCGCGGTTTTTGCTCGTACTTCCTATAAGCATTAAAGAGGTTATTTTTATATTAAACAAAATAACAAAAATTTTACCTTATTTGCTTTGCCAAACATTCATGGTCAGAACCCTCATTGGCGGCAGTCGGCAGTCTTTTGCTTATAAATCTGCATAAGTAAAAAGTGATCTTAAAGTATTATTAATTAGAAAAATAAAAAAATGGCTTACCTCTCCATTGCGCGTTTTTAAGTGAAAATGCGCCAATAGTATTAGGTATGATACTTTTGAAACTAATCGATTATAGAACATAGAAATCGTTCATGGCTACAGGAGTTACCACACGGCAACAAAAAAAAACACGTCGAATTAATTTAAGTACAAAGAGTAGTAAATTATTTTGTTTAAATATTTAAAATATTTGTAGCTAAAAAGAACTATTTCATTTTAAAAAGAGCTAAAAAAAGAGCTACGAGCTAAATCCAAATTTTTGGAGCAATTTAAAAAAAAAGAGCTAAATCTAGCTCCAAAATCACCAAAATGGCAACACTGGTGGCTACATATCTAAATACGCACGCCGCAACAAAAACGACTATAAATGTATTCTCGGATAGCCAAGCGGGCATCAAATCAATGAATGCGGCTTTACTAAGATCGAAGGTTGCACAGGAATACCCTGCCATGCCTCTAAATGATATTAGTGACGTATTCAAGGTAAGCCTTATTTGGGTTCCGGGCCATAGAGATATTGCGGGAAACTGTAAAGCTGATGAGCTAGCCAGAAAAGGTGCTGCTATCCAACTGCTCAGTAATAAAAGTACCATTGGAATACTCGGACCCATGGCCACGAGTAAACTAATAATAAAAAACCACATTAAGCAAGAGGCAAATAGGTCATGGAGAAAAGAAGATGCGTGTCTAACAGCTATGCTACTATGGCCGCAAATAAACAAGAAAGAACAAAGGAATTGCTTAGTATCTCAAGAGACAATATCTCGAAGGTCGTGGCTTGTTTAACCGGTCTCTAGCTATTTGGCAGGCATTCCTCGAGACTAGGAGTTTTCTCCCATGAATATTGCAGAAGTTGCAGAGATGAGGCAGAGGAAGAAACAGTCGAGCACTTCCTTTGCAATTGTCCAGCCCTAGCTAAAATCAGAGCAGGTTGTCTAGGTAAATACTTTTTTAATTCTCTTTCAGCACTATCTGGCGTGGGGTTGGCATCAATACTACGTTTCATAAGAGCCACAAAATGGTTCCACGAAGGAAGATAAATGGGGTTCCCGTGTAGCACAGTGGTATCACAACGGACCTGTAAGGTCTAAGTAAGTTGGTCGTGCAGACCGACTACCACCATAACCTAACCTAACGCATCCAATCAAATTAGTAGTAAGGAACTCAGCAAAAAGATCTGCACTAAGACTCAGGGTCACTGGACAATTCTCACAAAAACTCACAGTAACATACAGGACATAAGCGAAAGGTCAGACTACGTTATTCCACAAACTTTGGCAAGAGGCTTGGTTTTGTAATAGAACAGAATGGCTAGCAGAAGGGTTTAGAAGCCCGTCACGACGCATACACTATCTTTACGGATGGATTCAACACGACTGAAGGAGTAGGAGCGGTTGTCTTCTACCAGCAGGTTGATCTCCAAAAGTTTTTCAAGCTTCCTACTCACTGTAACTTATTTCAAGCTGAGATCGATCCTGTAACCAAAGCAACTGAATAAGCATTGAAATTTACTCCCCTCGATACTCGCACAAACATCTTCATCGATAGTCAAGCTGCTTTTAAGCAATAATGGCTGTACTGACACTGTAGATCCAAAATGGGCGAGTACTGCGAGAATAGACAAGTCACAATTTACTGAGTACCGAGGCCAAAGGAAATAGATGAATATGAGAGAATTGACGAACTTGCTAAGGCGGGTTGGCGTACTGATGGGGCATTGGCTCACTCCATATCACGCGGCTAAAATGGGTTTGGTCCAGAACGTGTAACTTATGTGAAGAAGAAGGGGCTAAGTTACAACACCTCCTTCGCCATTGTCCTGCTCTAAACAGAACTCGCTACAACTGCCTGCGATCGGTATGCTTTTCAACTCTGAAGGACCTCGCTGACAAAAGTTTAAACTGTTTGTTAAAACTCGCCAAGACAAGTACCCCTAACTATGTTTAACACGACTCCAACAACACTGGTAACACTATTGACCTTTGTTATCTATATGAGGTATATTCAGATCAGGCAGATATACCTAGCCTAACCTATCACAGAGCCACCTAGCTTGCCCAAACAAGCACTTGCCAATGCTTCAACACAGAACTACAAATAAAATTGTATAATATCCGAGCCTCTTGTTGGCCTGCTAAATGGTGGAAAGGAGTTTAACAATTGTATAATAATTCTAAGAAGCAAGTGGAAATTAATAGATTTATTAATTAAAAAACAAACCAAACCAGGCTTATGAAGTCTGATACAGCAAGCGATGATCATACGATCCCACACGATCAATGAGATCATTCAAAGGGCAATAGGTGAGCTCAACTCTTGGACTACAGACTGTGGCTTAAGCTTGAGCCCACGTAAAATAGAACTCATGCTTTTTGCCCCTAGATAAAATGTATCCAGTCCCTACGACTTATTAAGGGACAAACTCTCTAAATTTCACCCAGCACAAAGTACTTAGGCGTAATCTTAGACTCCAAACTTAGCTGGAAACTGAACATTGAAGAACGGATAAAGAAAGCAGAAATTGCTTTATAATATATGCCTGTAAACGGTTGCTTGGAAGAACATGGGGTCTTCAACCTATGTATTACTTTATGGTTGTATAAGGCGATCATGCGACCAATTTTATCATACGACCCTTTCTGAAAAAGTGATATGAAATCTTCTACGAAAATAGCTAAGTTTGAAGCATTAGTTTTGAAAATGAAAAGGATGGTAGTTTGCACTTCGACCTTAATTTCCAAATAACCATTTTCTAAGCACATATAGATCCTATAATCGCTTTTTCTCCTCTTTTTCCGCCGGAGAAAAAAGCAATTTTGGCCCAGTATCAACTTGTTGTAATAGCGATTCTCTATCAGCCATCAGACTGAAATTTTTAATAGGTGTTAAGGATGGTCCCCAAGTAAACGCTGACGTTTCTACTTGAGCTACTATTTCAAAGTTTTTAATTGTGATCTTTGACATAGCAACATGAGCTTGAGTTTCACAATTTAGAAGACAAAGAACCAATAGCTCGGTTGCTTAGACTGCTGATAAAAATATCGTCAGCAATTTTTCCCTTTATGGCGGAAGCTGAATTAGATCCGTAGCTCGAAAAGTTATTTCAGGTAATAGACTGAGAAAATCAAATGTTAGAGATCACTTGGTGCCACAATATCAGTCACAAGAACCTCCAAATATGGCGGTTATAAATTCACGAACAATTCTGCTGTATCTCGCCGCCATTTAAGTCTCCATATCAATAATAAATTTTCTCATTCTCCTATCTAACAATCCCTCCTCATTTACTTACCTCATCTGGGGTCAAACATTTGCTTGAGTGATTGTAAAAAAATGGAGATAAAACCTTAACAACCATCAAAGCAATAAAGAAACTCTTATCATTTACTTACACAACAAATTTATTAGCGGAAAAATGGAAAACAGCTTTTTATCGTATGCCATAATGAGGTCAATAAAATGACCTGCACACTCGAATGTAGACAGACAGAACAACCATCCATAGATGGAAGCAAAAGTTTAACCGCAAAAATACTAAGGACCGAAGGCAGCTGTAAAAATGAAATGCCACACTTTCTTGTCACTGGCTGACCAAACGACTGAGCCAGAACGGCTTACAGCCAACTTACCAACTTACCTACTCGGGGAACAACAACAATGACATAATAATGTGTAGCAGTCAGGCGACAACTGTCAGCGGTGCAAAGACGCAAATATGCAGACACCATAGAGTGCCACTGTGTGGATGGATCTCTCCCTCAACTCAGCAAAAATAAGTAGTACGGGTAAGAGTATAAAAACATGAGGGCGGGAGTTTTTCAATTTGTAATTTTTTATCTGCCTGGGGGGTAATGGTGAAATTCTCACACAACTGTCGACGCACGCGTGTAATGGCTATGAATTTTATTTCACAACTTTTAAATTTGTCACCGCTCTTTCAGTTGGAGTGAATTTTGTTATTTTGCAGGCGTACTATGAGTAACAGAGTTTTTTTGGAAGGGTGTGATGATTTTGTGAAGGCGTCGCACAGACAGTCATCAGGAAGTGTCAAGTGTGGCAATAAAAATGTCAGCGCATATCTCATGGAGCACATCAACATGAAGATGAATACCAGCAGCACCAGCAACACCATCAATATCAACAACATGAATGTGATTAACAACAACGATAGTTGGAGCTGATGAAACAAACAGATAGTCAATGCAATGATACTATTCAAATATGTTTGTATATGTTGAAATGTGTATATTTGTGGGCATATATAAATATGTGTCCCACTCGTCCAATAAAAAAAAAGTTGGTTACGGTTGCGGAACTGCCAACGAGATGAGCGATGTTTGGTGCTCAATAGAGGCAGTTCGTGTAACTTGACTATTACGAGGGTGTCATTCAAAATTTGATGATAGAGAATGAAATGAAATACTGGAACTAACCTGATAGTTCTTCAAATATTCACATATTTTGAATGTAGCATTTCATCCACTTTGATTGAGAGTTTTGTATCCATTGTAGTAAAAAATGCGAGGTTGGCTATTAAATAAAAAGACGAGTAATGTAAAACGTAAAGGCTCCTTGTGAAACCACCAGAACTATCCCATCCTTACTTCACTTGGTCTTCTTTAAACGATCCAAAAACTTTATATATATAATCAGTCTAGCTAATTTTGTATATGCAACATCAGCGATTCTGTCCGGAAAGGCGATGCACCCAGAAGGTACCATGCCCCCGCATATAAGGTGTTCAACTATCTCTTACTCTTCTAATATTCTTAAGTATTTCCGATTCAATTTAAGTAGCCTGTTAGTGCAAACCATATTCCATTCTGGCCACGTCTGCCTACTAATGCTACAGATATGTAACTGTCTCAAGCGATTGTTGGCAATACTTAAAATGTACCTATGTATATATAATATTTATTTGCAGCTTACATTTGCCAGGGCATAGGTCCGGCAGCCAAAGTAGAGTTATAGAGAAAAACTGTGCGAGTACTCGAATTGCTAATTGTTCATATTCATATTGATTGGAGGAGCCATTGTTTTCGAAGAGTGTTTCCATGATTGAAGTAATTTCAGAGCCGTCTGACTATCGAAATATTTGTAGATATTTCTGACTGTCTTTCGCGTCTTTATTTAGCGCAGAAGGGGTCCTTTAATCACCAAAACTTCTGCTTGGAATTCGCAGCAATAATGAGGTAAGCGGAATGGTATACTAATGCCGAACGTACAACCTTCTTCCTGTCTCGTTTTATTGTTCAAGGACTCTAAAACGTTTTCCGTTTCTGTATAAAGTTGGCGGCCGCGGTAGCGGAATGGGTTGGTGTGTGACTAGCATACGGAATTAGGAGAGAACGTAGGTTTAAGTCTCCATGTAACACCAAAATAAAGAAATACTTTTTCTAATAGCGGTCGCCCCTCGGCAGGCAATGACAAACCTCCGAGTGTATTTCATGAAAAATATCTGTCGTTCGGAGTCGGCTTGAAACTGCAGGACCCTACATTTGTGGAACAACATCAAGACGCACATCAGAAATAGAAGGAGTACCTCGGTCAAACATCTATGTATTATATATATGTAGATACATATATCTATAAAATGTTTCTGATTTCGATTCTTAGGGACTTTTACAATTTATTAATATAATTTATTTTTATAATGAATTTGAAAGCAAATATATTTCCCCTTCTACGACTAATCCTTTCGTCTACAAAAAATGAAAATTATTTTTTGTCATCTAATTTTTTTGCGCCGCCTTACACCCTAAAAGCATCAAAATTTATTTGAGACATGTCCGATTTGATACAAAAATACTAATAGCCCCCCTCGTAGTAGTAAGATACTCATTGAATTGCATTGTGAATCTACTAGTGCACACACGTACATACTATACATACATATGGGACAAGCGCTCTTTTATTTACTTAGGAACTTATGAACTTATCATAAAGATATTTTTCTTTTCATCTTTTGTAAGTCATACTTTTACTCCTTTCTCATCTGAGTGGCCCATGAGCTAGGTCATATAATATTTCCTTATTGTTTTGTTGTATAATATTTCCTTGCTTGCCATATTTTATATGCAATTTACTCGTATATTCATATTTCTATCGCTCCAGCCATAAATACGTAATTTGATTATCTGGCGGCGGTCATGCAAATGAAATGAAAATTTGAACTTCCATGACAATTGAAATATCTAATCTTTGAAAATATCTAATCGAAGAACGGTTATCGCTGATCAACCATGTCTACTTTCCTTAAGTCTGTGTACAAGAGTTTTATGGATATTTTTAGGATGCAGCTGTTTAGCATATCTTCTGAATAGTGGCTGGAGAATATTTGCGGAAATTTATTAACAGTAGATGGGGTGTGAGTGGAAAATATTTTGTTAGAGCTTCAGCTTAAGTTTTTTCCCCCTATTCCTCTTTGCAAGCAAAATCAACAGCAGGCACTGGTTGTGGGTATTTATCTACACACACATATATATATGTACATATACTTATAAATTATTAAGAAATTGATGCTAATATCATTTTATTTCATGACACTTCTAGGCAGTTGCCTTCTGGCAAAAGTACTTCGTTCAACTTTTTAATTAACAGTTACACAAAAAATGCTCATCAAATACATTATAATACCATCCATTATAATCAAAAGTAATTAGCATAATTTTCTGGAAATAACAGTGAGCATTTTTACTAGTGCTGTTTATAGATAAATTACTTAAAAGACGCTTGCAACAACAAAGTGAATGCAAAGGAGCCCTGTGAAAAAAAAAGCCAATGGTGATTGGCTGAAGGCACGAAATAAAACGTACGAAGGAGAAACTGCGCGAGATGAGAAATAAATTGGCTTCCTAACTTCAACTAAAAGGGAAATGAGGGAAAATGTGACAGGCTTCCCTTCTGGAAGTATGACTCGGTGTTTCAGTGTGTTTAAAGTCAGATTTAGGTGGTGAAGCTGCAATCGTCTACAGGTTGAAGTCAAGGCGTAACTTAGCACACGTACTAACCATTTCTACCTAATTGCAGGCTGCATTTGCTGGAGTATAGATAACTGGTTTGAAAATGTTCAGTGTACTATTTCTCCTTTTCCCTTTTACTAATATTCTCGGTTGTTGTTGTTTTTGTATCAGCATAAACATTCCCCATGCATATTCGAGGAATGATGCTGAAGTGACAGTCCTCGGCCGCTTATAAATCCGGGTCGTTCCGGTTACGTAGAACCGACTGTCGTGGGAACGACCATGACCCTGGTTGTAAGCTGTGCTGTGATATGACTGCTGAAGTAGAAGCTTTAAGCGAGTTTTGCTATTTGGGTAGCATAATAGCCAAGAATGGGGGTTCTGAAAGTGACATATGCAACCCTATAAACGAAACTAGACCAAGTTTTTATAAATTGAGTGGAATTTGGGCTTCACGAAGTATTAGTAGACGTGCCAAATTAAGAATTTTTAACATGAGTGTAAAAGCGGTCCTGGAAAGTCACTAACAGAATCTGCCAGAATATGGAAACCTTTGTAAATAAATGATATTGGCGTTTGTACAAAATCTTGATAGAAGGAATAGTTAGTTTCTGCTTTATGTTCCGACTAGGAACTAGTCGTGAATTGTCGGAATAAATGAACTGCGATCATAAAACGATTCTCAATCACCTTCATTAATTGGTACATACCGAAAAATTGGGAGCCGAGGTCCCTAACGAGCTCAACGAAAAAAACAAAGAAGTCGCCTTCAAAATACTTCGCAGCATTTCGCCCCCCATTGAGCAGCACGCGGTCATGAACAGAGCTTTTTGTACCAAATCGACACGGCAGATGAGAAATGGTGCCTACATCAATATGAAGTAAAGAAGGGAGTGGGTGGCTCCAGGAAATACGACAAAGCCGAGAGTCAAACCGGATCTTCAACCAAAGGAGATCATGATATGTGTTGAGTGTAACTAGGGGGGGGGGGGGGGGGGGGGGGGCATGGTGCACTGGGAAATGCTGGAAAAGAATGTCCCTATCAACAAGAAGCTCTACATTGTCCAGTTACGCTGCGTGAATGAGACTCTTCGACTGAAAAAACCGGATCGACGTGGTCAAACCGTGCTCCTTCACGACAACGCCAGGCCTCCTGACGGACAACTTGTCAAAGCCGCACTGCAAGAGCTCGAATGGGAGGACCTTCAGCATCCGCCGTATTCTCCGGATCTTGCACCTATCAATTACCATCTCTTTCGCTCTTGTCAAACCATATGTAAGTCGGTATCTTCGACAACAAAGATACCCTTAAAAACCGGCTCAACAACTTCTTTGACACCAGACCAGGCGATTTTTTACGGAACGGCATCAACGAATTGGTCGAGTGATGGTAAGAGGTTGTAAACAGCAACGGCGGGTAATAATAATTGATTAACTTATTGATATAATTATGGCTTTCTGTTTAAATAAAAGTCTTCGTTAAAAACGCTACGAACATATTTCCCCCTACGAACATAGACCCAGCATGACCTAGCGGACTGTCTAACTAGTAGGAGTCTTAACTTAACATAACCTAGCGCACTTTCTAATTTACGGTAATATAAGTACGAGTATATCGTCAAAAACAAAAGGCACCGAAACAGCGACCGAACGATAAGGATACTACTGGCAGAGAGGAAAAGCAAAGAAGACAGTTTTGGAGTTTACGCCTTGGAGAGAAACTTGGCTTTGCTGTTGCTTCAAATTAGTATCTAAAAGAATGAAGCATTAACGTGACCTGTGGAACATAGGCAGAAGCGCTTAAAGAATTAAATCGCCAATCATAGCAAATAAGAAAAATAAGATGAATTAGCACTTTTTTAATTTAAATTTCCCAGCTTTCATTTTATTTGGCATTTCATTGTACTTTATATTCACAGACATTCACCTGACTATTGCTTTGGTAACCACGTAATTTTATTATTTTTCACCTAAAGCTCATCAGTGCGCAATAACATCCATTCCGACACTTTCCCGTAGCTCGCAGCTTGTTTTGCTTGCTTTGCTCTAACGCTTTTGCTACGCTCATTTGTATTATCCTGTTGCGCGCGGCATTTTGAAGGCAAAGGATTTTGGCTTGTTTTGTTTGAGGGTAGCTACAAAAGTAATTTCCTCGCTTTTGAATTATCTGCCATTTAATTTTACACTTACAATTTTTTTTGCACTTATTTTTTTAAGGTTTTTTTTCGCTGCATGCTTTGACTCAAATTGTATTTTATTCAATTTAGCGTTTGTTTTTCCATTGGTAGCAGAATCTCTTGTTTTCATAGACGAAATCGAAAAACGCCCGCGTGTCGAGAAGTATGCTTAGTTATGCGCGACGCTGTTGGTGCTACTGATGGGACAGCTCAAAAGTAATTGGCTCTTTTCACAGGTGACTCCTTTTTTGGATACTCATAGTAAATAGTACGAAGCTAACATCAAAGCGTTTGACTGCAATATAATACTAGCAATGAAGGGGGAGGAATAGGGCATTATTTTGTTATTCTACTTAAGCAAAATTCACACAAATTACCAAAATACTCGTGAAAATATCTTACTAACCTCCTACATGGGTAGGTAAACAGCTGCTGGCGGTAACTTCCTATGACACAATGTCAAGCTGCTGCTTTCTATTTATGTATGTATGTATTTATGGAAGGTGGCGTAAAATTAATCACGCTAATCAGAATATTTTTTAGTCTTCGTCCAACGCTGGTCTAGTTGATTTGTTGATTCCTTCCGTATAAAAGGATTTGTGCAGGTCTGAAAAATAGCCATTCGTTTCTGCAATCCCCTTCTCGTTATGAATAAAATCTTTTTTGCCCCCAGTCATTTGTTCAAATTGGGGGAAAAGCTGGCTTTCCAAATTGTCATTTGTATACATTGCAACTTCACCTAAGACATATTCATAAGACCTTATTCGACTATGATGCTTATAGATTGCCACATGGATTCTTAAAAATTATCCTACAAAGACCAATATTTTGGGCAAAAACAGTTCAGGGCTTAAAAAAAGAAATCTAAATATGATTTACGACATAAGAGAATGAGGTTTTGGAATACTAACATAGATGTACTTCTTTCAACTGTGAGCTCGACGAACAAACTGAGATTGTTTGAAAGAGTTTTGCAAAGTACGCGCATATATTGTTCAAGGACGTCGATCATAATATTGTAAAAAGCTATTTCAACCAGAGGGTTCAAAATTATAAAATCTCATGGATTTTCAAGGCCAGATGCGATCTTATTTACCTCGAGGCCATAAAAATTGAAATCGCTCTCTTTGTAACTTAAACGAATTAGAAAACGTACCATATTTCTTAGGAAGTTGCCCTGTTTTGAAACAAATCAGATATCGGCACTTTGGGCAATTCTACTTAGAACAAGATGAAGTTAATTATAGACTAAATGGAATTGGTTCAGGCGGATGGAATATTCTAGCTTAATTCGTCACTTGTACTTTAATATTTTGACGTCAAAGCTTTGTGCAATTTATTTGGAAAAAATTTGGCTCTCAATGTCAATTTAATTGTTTTTTTTCGACAGGCGACCATTTGGGTCGATGACGTATATTCTTTAGTAAAAAGTTTTTAAGAAATTTATGAATATTTCTATAATAAAGAATCTATCTATTTATCTACCTATCTATTATCTATCTACATATATTGTATTCCAAGTGATTCCAGGGAACCAAGACTGGAGAATGGTAACGGTTGTGGTTAGGCCTTTATGCACCGCTACCAAATTGATCTACTGTGCGCCCCTAAGTGATTAATTTCAATTATTTAGTGGTGCGAGGTATCGAACCAATTCTTTAGGAGGGAGCATTTGTAAGTCTTCATTTTCTAGTAGGTACGATCCCATTAAGTGTTCCATGGACTCCTCTTATCACAACAGAACCTTCGTAAACTATTGCCAGATAGTCCTTTTGTATTTAAATGTAGCCTAGTTGAATGGGTTGGTGCGTTACTAGGAAGTGCGTAAATTCGAATTTCCGTGCATGAAACACTAAACGATAGAAAAAGTTTTTTCTAATAGCGGTCGGCCCTTGGCAGGCTATAGCAAGCCTCCGAGTGTATTTCTGCCATGAAAAAGCTTCTCATGAAAAATATCGGCAGTTCGGAGACGGTTTAACATCAAGTCGCACACCACAAATAGGAGGAGGAGCTCAGCAATACACCCGAAAAAAAATGTTTATTGCAGGCAAAGTGGCCTGTAAGTGCTAAACAGAGTAATCTGAGGCAATTTTTGTGGAGGGTTAGAGAAGATTTTGTTCTGTTGGTATTAACACGTTCCCGCGGGCGTCCGAATTTGTTGTTCTCGCCATCTGGCGGCTATGTAACTCCAAGATTGTTTCATCGGACGATGTGGTACATGCCGGTGAGAACGTGTTAAAGTTCACACTCTTTTTGGAGTGCTTAAGGCCATTTGTGCCACTCTGGTTTCCTTGGTTTTTATTTGGGTCCATTTTTTGGTTTCCTGTTTTATGTTGTTTTTCTTAAAACCGAAAAATGGTCATGTTCTAGTACCTAAATCGACGAAACCTGATTTAGAGACGACAATTTGTTGAAGACATTGTTACGCTCTATAAGAACTTTTAATTTGAAAGTAAAGTTATTTAAGGCTTTGAGAACTGATTGACTGTCAGAAAGTATTTGTATTTTTAATTTTTCAGACCCGGTTTTGTATACAATTTCCACTGTTTCCATTGTTGCAGTATCTGTACTCAGTGTTGAAGATTTGTGCGCTCTACGCCTCCTATTCCTGCTCCTAGCCCATGGAGCGTTTTGAATCCACGTGCATACCACTTTTGCGAGTCATTATGTGGCCATGTTGGGTTAGCGTTTCACTCTTCTCTAGCCAGGAAAATAACCATGTATCTCTTAGTAAAATTGAGGCCGGGGAATAGGGGGATGTGAAACGACCACATTAATTTTGGGACCACAACTGGCCTTTAGCTCTTTTAATCCATTTTTTGAAAATCACTCGACTTCTTCGATTCAAACAAATGCCAAGCACAAATAAATATACCGATCTCGCTGAAACTTGGTGTGTTTTCTTCCAAAGGATGCTACTAGCTGAATATAACCTCGATACGCGCCAGTAGTGTAATTTTTCTGACTTTGCACGGACTTTTCAAACAACCCTCGTATACAAGCAGACAAAAAATGGAGTATGTAAAGGTCAAAATAAAGACTTTCCTCATCCAAAATTATTATTTACATTTTTTATTTAATAAAAAAGTTATTCAAAAACAAAACAGATGATTAATTTTGCGCCACCTTGTACACACTCACATCAGTAGGCGCACGACTGCGTACCTTAAATTTGTTTGACATACAAACAAGCAAACAAATTGTCACTTGCACGCTTTTCGTCTGCGTGGACTGTGAGATTTGAATGCCTTCGGCTGTTAGCAGCCTATAAGTTCAATGCAGGAACTGTGCAGTAATGTGAGTCAATATATGGCGTGTGTGTGCGTGCTTATGTGTACATGTGTGCGTATGGGCGAGTTTGTGTTATTTATGTTTTTGTTTATTTGTGCTGGCATGAGCTTAATCGCTGCTTACAATGCGTTATTGTATGCACAATAACAACACCGCTACACACACAGTACACTCACGCATACTCGCATGCATACCCGCGCAAACTGGATCAATGGCAGGGTATACAAGCGATAACAGCAGAATATTAATGTTTACCGGCGACAATTAATACACCATTCATTTTCCATTAATTACATTATACGCATAAACAATATAGTAATTAAACATATACATGCACACATATGCACATATGTATGCACTATGTCCATTATAAAGGGGCCGCAGAGTCACACAATCCTGCTTATTTCAGTCTACACACAGACTTACAAATACACACACACATAGTTGTATTTTCCCACATAATTTCAGTGCTGTTATTGCCTGTGGTCACGTGAAGGCACGTTATCAGCGGCAAAACAAATTGCAACTGGCATTTTTGACAAGGTTAAAAGGTGAAAAGTCTTATGCGCATATTTACGCCTTTTTGGAAGTAAGCACGTCTGTCGGTATATTTTCATGTACAACAGTTAATATTCTCAATAAGCTTGCTGATCAATTAAATAATTTATTTTATTTTATTTATTTAGAGTTTCATCAAATGGAGTACATCTCAAATATTGGGTTGGGGAATAAGTTCATAGCGTTTTTATATTCTCTTTTATTTTACAACGATTTGTTGGCTGTTTGGCTAGGGTAAGTATCCATTCTATAGAGCTCGTTCTGCTCTACAAAACTTTGTTAATTGTATTTTTGAATTATTTAATTTCTTATTAGTTTTGAGGTTTAGAAATGGAATACACAGAAGGCAAAAATCAACAGTTTCGTCACCTGATCTTCTTTGCTTTTCATCTAGGTCAAAAATCTACCGCAGCAGCCCGAGGAATTTGCGACGTGTATAAAGAAGGTATCGTAGGCGAGTCTACAGCACGGAAATAGTTTGCAATGTTAAAAAATTACGACTTTCACGTCGATGACACGCCCTCGATGAAAAACGTCTCAAATCAGTTTTGAAGGAGAATGGTAGCCGAACCAGTCGTGAATTGACGGAAAAATGAACTGTGATCATAAAACGATTCTTAATCACCTTCATTCAATGGGATTTACCGAAAACTTGGGAGCTTGAGTGCCTGACGAGGTCAACGATAAACACAAAGAAGGTCGGTTTCACATTTGTTCTCAGTATCTCGCCCGCCGTAGCCGAATGGGTTGGTGCGTGATTACCATTCGGAATTCACAGAGAGGTCGTTGGTTCGAATCTCGGTGAAAGCAAAATTAATAAAAACATTTTTCTAATAGCGGCCGCCCCTCGGCACGCAATGGCAATCCTCCGAGTGCATTTCTGCCATGAAAAAGCTCCTCATAAAAATATCTGCCGTTCGGAGTCGGCTTGAAACTGTAGGTCCGTCCATTTGTGGAATAACATCAAGACGCACACCACAAATAGGAGGAGGAGCTCGGCCAAACACCTAACAGAAGTGTACGCGCCAATTATTTGTTTTATTTTTTTATTTTTTTTTATCTCGCCCTCCATCGAGCAACCCGCGGTCATAAACAGAGCTTTTTGTACCGAAAAATGGTGCCCATACATTAATATGGAGCAAAGAAAGTAATGGGTGGCTCCAGGAGATAAGCCAAGGCCGAGTGTCTAACCCGATCTTCAACCAAAGAAGATCATGATATGTGTTTGGTGTAACTGGGAGGGCATGGTGCACTGGGAAATGCTTGAAAAGAATGTCACTATCAAAAAAAGGCTCTACATTGTTCAGTAACACCGCGTGAATGAGGCTATTCGGCTAAACCATGCTCCTTCACAACAACGCCGGGCCTCCTGGCGGACAACTTGTCAAAGCCGCACTGCAAGAGCTTGAATGGGGGGTCCTTCAGCATCCGCCGTATTCTCCGGAGGTCTTTAAAAACTGGCTCAAGAACTTCTTTGACACCAGACCAGGCGATTTTGGTGAAACCGCACCAACAAATTAGTTGAGAGGTGCGAAGAGGTTGTAAACAGCAACGGCGAATATATACTGATTAACTTATTGATACAATTATTGTTTTTTATTTAAAATAAAACTCTTCGCTAAGACCATTATGAACTTATTCCCCAACCTAATAGATTAAAATATATGAAATAATTACAGTTTAAAAATTTCAGAACATATTTACATAGTTTGTATTTAAAGCCCTAATGAGAATCTTAGAATACATCTAAATTTTTACAAATCTCGTTTGTCTACCCCAGACCACGAGTAAGCGGCTTTTAGCCTAATCACAAAACTGGTTTTTCGATAAGGCACATGAAATACGCCGCTCAAACTAAGAGCCCGAGTTTGGCAATTGAAAATTATTAGCGCAAGCAAGAAGTAGCAATTGATATGACTTATTACGGAGTCTTTAATAAACATAACCGATGAACTTTTTTTACGCCTTTCTAATGTCAGTAGTGCCAGATTGGCATACCTAGTAAAGCCTTTTTGGCATCTCACTACCCCTAAAGTAGAGCCAGAATAGATAGGATTCTAAATAATGCTGCAACATTCAAGAACTTGAGCGTGAAAAAGTTCCGGAATTCTTGTGAATTTCTCGTTAGGAAGCGTAGCATAGACCTAGACTTACTTAGAAATCCTAAAATGTATGTGCTTAGAAAAAACATTTTCGAAGAAAAGTTGACTGGCAGGTTTTTCCTTTCGTAAATTTTAGGGAGATTAGCAATTCTGTAGCGATAGTCAATTGTAATCTTATACATACATTTGTCGTACGACTTTTTTAATCTGATGCTAGAAAAGCACTTTTTATAAGAGCATCCTATCGCATGGCGATGACAATATCCGGTAAGGCGGCCCATGGAGTGTTTGAGGGAAAGAAGATTTTTGGCCCTTTGCGCGTTGGTGACGGTGAAAGTTGTAGGCGATGGAACAATGAGCTGTATGAGCTTTACCACGACATATACATAGTGCAGCGAATAAAGATCCATCAGCTACTTTGGCAGAGTCATGTCGTCCGAATAGATACAAACTAGCCGATGCAAATCAGTGAAAATTACCTAATGCGATTTTGACCGATTTAAAATATTTTTTAAATAAAACTTGAAAATAAAGCCAAGTTTGTATAAATTAATCCACTTTTAATGAAGTTGTGCTAATAAGGAGATTGGATCCGTATCTTTTACAAATCTTTACAAAATTCCTTTAAAATTTGTGTTCTTACAAAAATAACTGACTAACTTGCTGCAGCGCTACTCTTTAATGAAGCAGTAGGGAAGCAATTTTTTCTAGGATTTGGGTCGTTTGAGAAGAGTAGAAGCCAAGAACTTCCTCGGCTGGGTGATGTAAACTTGAATATGTGCGCTGTTATATGAGCATCGAATATTCCCGTTTTCGATTGAGGAACATAAACGGTGTGGAAAAAAACAGGCAAGCAAGCTACTAATCCTTTCAACGTCCGTAGAAGATTCTACCATTTAATTTACCCTATTATAAATTTCGATGTTTTTTTCTGTTTATAAACTGCCAAAATTGTTTAGGAAATAAATAACACCGAAATAAAACAAGAGAAATGATCAGCAGTTCGTTTGGCCTGGTTTTTCTATTGTTTAGATTAATAAATCTAGAGTTATTCCTGGCTTGTTCGTACGGGGTTTTTACTGGCACCTCGAACGAGTTTTCAATTGCCACTCCCAGTGTGTCGCGATTTATGAGCAATAATTTGCAAAAAAATTTTGCAAATCCACACTTCAAATGCACTCAAAATATAACAAAACTACTTCATGTTATTTTGTTTGAGTAGAAGAGATATAATGGCACTTACTATTTCTTACCCGAAGGACATCAGTATCATTTGAGAAAGATGAGCCAAAGTATCTAAACCTAGTGACACCAAAGTATCTGATTGACTCTTCCTGCTCCTTAATCTTGCAATAGTGTAAATGAGGAACGTTCAATCTATGCGCATGTCGACCTAGGAGTTAGTGCCCTGTGAGCGAAGTGACTACCACAGAGATATTTTTTCTTGACCAATTAAGCAGCGTCCTATTTTGGCCAAATTCCTTTTGTAGCATTACATGCCCGACTCCCAACTCATTTCATGTTGGCTGAAGTGACAATGCTACTTGCACCACACAGTTTGTAGGTTGAGAGGGGCATACCTACAATCTCCATATCAAGAGGGAGACGAGTGGTAGTGACTTCTCTCGCTAATTTGTCTGCCTTACAATTCTCTGGTATGTCACTATGTCCTGGCACCCATATCAGATTGATGCGAAAATATTCCGTCATCTTGTTAAGCGATGGCCGGCATTTGCGAGCAGTGTTGGAATTAGTGACACCCCACCAAAAGATTTAATAACCGCTTGGCTATCGGAGTAAGTAAAGACTTTTTTAAAGGTAATCACATTTTTGTCAAACCAGACCGCTACCTCATTAATGTCTAGAATTTCAGCCTGAAATACGACACAGTAATTAGGAAGGTGAGCCGAAACCTTTTCTTTTGGCTTCTTACAGTAGACACCAAAGCCAACTTTATCGTTAAGTTTTGAGCCATCGTAGGCAGTTTTTACGCCCAGCTATATTGTCAACCGACTCACATCAAGCTTGAAAAACCTCTTAAAGTATGGTACATTCAAACAAAAGTGAACAAGGTTGTTTGGACCCAGACTTAGTGTTATGGCCGAGTGTCCTAAATCCCGTCATTGATCAGTTGTGCAAAGCTGAGCAGCTGTGTTACCGGCATTATGTTTGCCAACTTAATCCTTACAACCTGATAAGTAGGTGAGAAAGTTCTACTTTCCGTCCGGACCGACATTCTTACATCTGCGCACATTTAAATTTAAAATTTAAGTTGGGTATGAAAAAAACTCACAGACAGTAAGAAGTGGAAGCATTCTTGCTAAAGTTTATTTATACATACACAAAGGGTATTACAAAAGACGCGCCTGGATGTTGACTTACAAAAAAATATAAAAATTTAGATTCTTTCAGTTATCACTATTTTTATTCAAAATGTGGCTCCTAACAATTATATGTGAAAAATTAAACAATTTAAATGCCCACCATGAGGACTTCTACAGGTAAAACCCGCCAAACAGTCGATTCATGAATACCTAATTGTTGAGAATGTCGAGAAATCGCTGTTGAAGGCTGTTCAGCAATACTTTGGGCAACAGCAGCAATATTTTCAGCAGCCCTTTTTCGATTCCTTGACATCATCAGTTTCTTGAAACTTCATCAACCTTTGAATTGTCGACCCATTATCCGACGATTGTTTCTACCAAAAAATCAGGAATTTTGCGATATGTTGATTTTAAAAGTTGGCCATTTTCATAGTAGATAAGTTTCAATAATTTTAACGCGCGCTTGATGGTGTAGAATTGTACATCTGTCTACTTGACCAATATCAATACATATTAGGATGGGTCGATGTAAAAATCGCTCATTGCTCTGTGAAAATCATATTCTAGGCATCAAAATAAGAAATTTTGCCGAAGGAACCATACCTCTAAAACGAATTCTGATGTCCCCCAATTTGGGTCGAACTTTTTAGTTTCTTTTCTCATGTAAAGGCCAAAAATGGTGATATTTTGAAATTATTGTATGGGGAACCCCCCAGGGGAGTTCCAGGGGCTGTGCCACTGGCATGGGTGGATCGACCGTCCAAAGTTAGTGGGGGTCGATCATTCATTTGGACTCGATTGGAGCACTCTAAATGGGTCAAAGTGGGATTTTTCGTTCGTTTCGGCGCACTCGCGTATCGGCACCCACGTCACTGTAGACAGTTATAATTTCGAGGTTGTAAAAGACTTCGTCTATTTAGGAACCAGCATTAACACCGATAACAATGTCAGCCTTGAAATCCAACGTAGAATCTCTCTTGCCAACAAGTGCTACTTTGGACTAAGTAGGCAACTGAGCAGTAAAGTCCTCTCTCGACGAACAAAACTAACACTCTACAAGACTCTCATCATGCCCGTCCTAACGTATGGCGCAGAAGCTTGGACGATGACAACATCCGATGAAGCGACGCTTGGAGTGTTCGAGAGAAAGATTCTGCGTAAGATTTTTGGACCTTTGCACGTCGGCAATGGCGAATATCGCAGACGATGGAACGATGAGCTGTATGAGCTTTACGACGACATAGACATAGCGCAGCGAATAAAGATCCAGCGGCTACGTTTGCTGGGTCATGTCGTCCGAATGGATACAAACGCTCCGGCTTTGAAAGTATTCGATGCGGTACCAGCTGGTGGTAGCAGAGGAAGAGGGCGGCCTCCTCTGCGTTGGAAAGATCAGGTGGAGAAGGACTTGGCTTCACTTGGTGTGTCCAACTGGCGCCGGTTAGCACGAGAAAGAAACGACTGGCGCGTTTTGTTAAACTCGGCCAAAATCGCGTAAGCGGTTATAGCGCCAATTAAGAAGAAGAAGAATGAGCGATTTTTAAATCGATTGGCCCTAATATATATCCTTGAACTTATTGTGGAGCATAGGGTGTCAACAATTCCAGATCGCCAGCGAGAACGGTTTTGCGCTATAACCCTCAGTTCGCTCCATGATAAGCTAATGACAATTCTTTCGGATTCGGTTCACCTTCGCCAGGTTGTACGACGTCTTCCAACTGAACGTCCTGCTTGTTGGAACGGGGTTCACCTTATCGCTTGTTTAACCACGTTGTTGACGTCTCTTCGAAATGTGTGACTAATCTATTGCCATTTCCTTCACCGCAATTCACGGGCAATCGCGACCTGATTGGTAATCCTAAGCAACTCCAACCCCACAAGTATGGGCAGCGGTTGATGAAAATTTCAAGGCGTTTTGTGATTGTCACTGTAGCCTTCCAAGTAGTGCACCCGTATAGCAACGCATGCATTCAATATTTTCAATCTGGTACCTACGCTTATGTTGTTGTTCTACCATAGAGACGCGAGTATACCAAATGCAGACTTCGCTTTGCATACTCTTTGTTCAACATCTATGTGAGAGCCGCTACTTGCGTTCAAAATGCTCCCGAGCTAGAAAAAATTCTCCACGCGCTCGAACTGCTGCCCATCGACTCTCTAATAACTCAGAGGTGGTACTGTTGAGATACAAGCCTAAGATCAGAAAGCTTAGGTCACAATAAGCAGATAGCATCGGCAGAGGCCAGGTATCTAAAAATAGAGTTATCAAGCTTCCATTGAATGTCACGTCGATCACCAACAGGAAAGGTAGAAGTCACGATATCTTCTCTAACAAAAAGAAAAAGAATTGGGGAGAGGATTACCCTTGCCGCTCTCCACACTCAACTCGAAAAGGTTCTAACGACACACCTTTGCGGAGCACCCGGCAATTTGTGTTGCGATAATTTTCCTTAATAAGAGTTACCAGTTTTTATGGGATACCCCTTCTCCGCAGAGCTGCACATATGTATTCTCGCTCGACGCTTTCAAAGCCCTTTTCGAAGTCAATAAACAAAAGGTGCAGTTTTGACTTAAATTCAATTAGTTGTTCAACGTGTGTTGATTTGGTCAGCGCATGAAGAGCCGGTACGAAAGCCTGCCTGACAAGAGCTGAAAGTTGCTTCAAGGTGATCTTTAAGACGGTTCAGTATAATTCTGGCTACTATCCTAGGAATTGCAGGCAGTACGCAAATCCCTCTCCAATTATTGCAATTCTTGAGGTCGTCTTTGAGCTGAAATTATTTATTTGGAAAGGAGTAAGCGTATGAAGTTTGGTTGTGTCCGAACTTAAGCAATTTTTGATTTTGCTGAATTTTCTGAAGAAATACCTTTATATGGTAGGTTTGCGTTTCAATTGAGCAATTTCTCTAATTTTTAATGCAAAACTATCCTGTAAAAATAGTACTTTTTGCTATAGTTACCATGTCCAAAGAACGCGCAGGTATGAATAAATCAATACCTCTCTTAATTCTTGGCATTTGATAATATAACAGCCATGGTTCCATACGGCTGTTATGTCAGCAAAATTTAATACCCTGGTGAACGAGTGCGCGCTGGCATAAGCACTATGGAATTTCATAATACATAAATACTACGAAACCACAACAACGTTGCCAAAGGCTAAATGTCAAATGGCGGTATTGACAGTTTCCTGTTGGTCGCACAAAGCTTGACTACGCAAATAGCTTAAACAGATAAGGCACACCCATATGTACGTACATATACATATTCATTGGTAAGGAAAAAGTTTATCCGGTAATAAACTTAGTGACGCAATCGTTGGACTTCACTGGTGGGGCGTGATGTTTTAGCTTAAAAATATGTAACTCCACAATGTGGCAATAATCTGTCAACAACAGCTGTTGATGTCATAAAAACCTTTTGAAGATGCTCCAACCAACGCTCCATTACCAAAATGTCACAACTCTTACTTATGTCGCAGTCACTTACATACAAACCTTAGTCCACATACACATATATATATATATATATATATACTTCAGTATATACCTACACTGCTTCGTCCTCTGAACTGCCTGCTCGGTGGACTGCTACTTGTGTGACCGACCGACGTTCATATTGTTTACTCTATCATTGGCAAAATGCTATGCGTAGTCCAACTGTGCCGATAATTTGCCACAATTTACACTACGCTGTGGAATAACTGGGCGGAGGAATTGTGTGAGACATTCAAGACATCAATTGGGTGGCAATGAGGGCGTATTTTTATGTCTTGTTAAATATGGATGTACAGGATAATTGCATTGATAAAATCATTGATGAAACCAGTGAAGAAGCACAAGAAATGGGGGTCGAATGCTGGTAATGTTGAGATACTAATTGAATGTTAATCGTTATGCGGTAAGGGTAGCGGGATATCTGGCGACATTGCCGAGGTACGCAAAGAAGATGCGACACAAAATAATGGCATTTTAATACCAGCAGATTGTAATAAAGAAGTAAAGTGCAAAATGAGCATAGCGAATTGTATAAGGACGAAAGAAAAGTAAGATGCCTGGAGTATTTGAAATGAAATCATTGATACATATATATATTATATTTTTTTTTATTAAAATAAAGTATTATATGAGTTTTTTTAAAGAGTTTCCCAACAGCAGTTACTCCTCGACGATCTCCAAACGTATTTTTGGCATAGGAAAGCTCCTCATAAAAAATATGTGCCCTTCGGAGTTGGCTTAAAACTGATGGCCCCACCATTTATGGATCAATATAGGCTAGGTTAGGTTAGCCAATAAGCCACACATAAATCTTTTGGTCCCTAGCGATACCAGATGTAAGTTGACCTTTATGAATACTGAAAGTATACATCATGTAGGATGTCAGCGCTTTTGGGGAATATAAGCAGAGCTGGGAGATCCGCTTTTGAGACGTCCTTCAGACCCTCAAACAATGGGACTCCAAGGCATTTTAAACGCGTTGTTTATAATGTTGCAAAAACGCATGGAAGGTAATCTAAAGTTTCCTCAACATCTTCTCAGCATTTCCAGCAAATAAGGAAATGGGACCCTGGTATGATGAAAAAAGCCATTGAAGCTGTTACGAATGAGGAGATGGGCACTCTTTTTGCGTCAAATACTTTCGATGCGCCGCGTTTTACATTGCAAAGAATGAATGGCAAGGAGTAATGCATCCCTTAGCCTGCTTTTAAAAACCCCACTCGGGCGTAAGCCAATGCTGGACGAAGCCACAGAAAAAGACCTTGTAAAATATACATTAGAAATGGAATGAAGACTTTGAGGCCTCACAAGACACGACATTCATTCCCTGGCGTTTCAAATGGCGGAAAGAAATAAAGTGCCAAATAAATTTTCGGTCCTTAAGCAATGTGCAGGGAAAGATTGGCTGCATGGACTCCTGTGCAGGCGCAAACAATGAGTTTAGTTTTCTCTCTCCACCGGGAACGTCTTTTAATCTGGGCAATGGGCTTCACTAAAGAAAATTTAAAAATGTGTTTAGATTTACTTAAGCAAGAGTATGAGAAACACAAATTTTTACCATCTGCTATACAGAATGCGGATTTATATTTACCTAAGTTTAATCATTTTGTTTTTCAAATAGTCAACTTAGAAGGTCATTAGTTAAAATAAAAAAAATATATGGACAAATTTATTGGCTTAATATTAACTCTTACAATTGCTTTTGGTGATTTTATGTAGTGGCTCACTTTACCCGAATACCCTGGGCCGCATTATCCACCATTTTTCGTTTCATTAACTTTTAAGGTGGTTTCAGTTTTTCTATATTATCAGACGAAAACGATTATATTAGGGTAAATTTTGCAATAAAATGTAAAGATAGTTCAATATCTTTTAGAAAGAAAAAAAATATCGCTTTTTCATTATCATTATTTTGGCAGAAATTAATACCAAAGTAAAATGGTGCCCACAATACGCGACTTTACTCCTTATTTAAGCATATGAATTCATACTTTAATTGCACTGATGTATAGGGTTGTTCAATAGGGTTGTTCAATAGGTCATTTGCAAACTTCATTAGTATACATTTCATCATGGAACGCTACACACTTGAGCAACGATTGCAAATCGTGCAAATTTTTTATGAAAATAATCGTTCTGTTGCGGCTACTTTAAGAGCATTACGGCCATTTTACGGTCCATTTAACAAGCCGTCCCGTTTTGGGGTTATGTGAAGTCATTGGTCTTCAGTAACAAGCCGGCGACGATTTGTGAGCTCAGAGCCAATATTGAACGCGAAATTGCTGGAATTTCGGCTGATTTATGCAAAAGAGTGGTCGAAAATTGGGTTCAATGATTGGACTTCGTAAAACGTGCACGCGGTGGTCATGCAAAAGAAATCGAATTTCATACTTAAATGTATATGTTCAAACTCGATAATAAAAAAAAAAATTAGTTAAAAAAGTCGAACCGTTTGTGTTTTATTCAAAAAAGTTCAAAAGTTGAAGCGCTCTTACTGAAAAACCCTATATTTTGATTTGCGATTGATCAAAATGATGGTAGTTTAATACAAATCCAATTTGAAATCTTCGCAAATGATAAAACCACTAGTTTATGCACACTAATTTCTACTCGTACATTTCCTATTTCTTTTTTAATAAAATATTCATATTACGAAATTCTAAAACGAATTTTAATTCCCCTAACCAAACAACAACACCGCGAGGTTTGTTGGCTGCCAGACTCGAGTGCTAGCCGACGATATCCTTTGAAGCATATCTACAGATGCGCATCTCATAGTCAGGAAATTTTAGTGAAATGAGCAAAGCTGGCACAGAAGAAAGTGAAGGTAAGCGAAGGGCGTGCGGAGTGAATAAAAAGTGCGCATTTGAGGCTGAAAATGGCAGCCAGGGGATTCGAGTTGGTGAATTGAAATTACTTTCATTTGTTTGGTCAGAGCAAACGAAATTGCGGAGTTGCGGTACTGCATGCATAGCTCGAAATGTATTAGACACAGCGCGACACATAGCTAGAAAGGCACCTGTTATCTGTAAGGCATGTGAATGAATGTATGTATGTATGTATGTATGTATGCAAGTGAATATGCTCGGCATGCGTGCAACGTTTGTAAGTGCAGTCAATTTAAAGCTTGGGCGCACTAACGTTAACGTCATTCAAACAAATTATGATTATATGAGCACAACAGCAACAACAATAATAACAATTTCAAAGATAAACCTTATTTGTAAATGTGGATGCAACATCTATGGAAACAAGTAAAAATAAAGGCAAATCAAAAGTCGAAATGACAAATAAACAAAGCAGCAAGAAAACAAAATGAACCAGCGACCAGCAGACAGGTATGCTTTTGTGTCAATATATTTAACTGCTTGTGCTATACAAATGTATGTATGTGTGTCCATAAGCATGTGTGCGTGTATGTGAATGGGGGGGAAAGCGCAATTTGCTCCACACAGCGCACACACCGAAACAAAACCTCCGAAGAAAGCAACAAAAGAGCGAAGGAAAATAATAAAACGATTTGCGAGAAAATAAAATGCAAACAAATCTTTAAATTAAAAATTAAATTTTAATCTCTATTCTCCAGCACAATGAAGGCTACGCGTGTATCTGCAAAGCACACAAGTCTTCAATGGCAACAGCAACAACAACAACAAAGGTAATAGAAACAGCGAGAAACAACAATAAAAATAGCATCAATCCACAAGGCCTCTAAGTGAAGTGAGAGTTGCCAGATTGTGGCTTACAGCATCCTTAAGCTGCCCTTCGCCTTCATCAACGGTAAATAATAAACCCCCACAAAAATATTTAGTCCATTGTGAAAATGAAGGCTATATACATATACACATACGCCGCAGTTGCATAGAATTCATAATGACCTGCCTGTGTTTTGAAAATAAAGGAGAGTACGCGAATATCTTTACACTGCCAGCGACGTGGAAAGGGATGTGTTTGCCGCTCAAGCCCAGCTATCGCACAAACACTCAACAACCACTCACAAGCTACTCAGCGCCTACTCAATGGGACTTAGGGAAATGCTTATGAATTTCTTTGGTTAGGCACTCACGTGTGTTTTCCTCTGCGGCTTTCTTTTGTACTTTGTACTCATATCTCTACAATTATTATTATGATATTTCCCTTTGTTCATTTCTTTCTTATTTTTAGCTTAGCTCATGTGGTTGGCAGCTTGGCTTGGGATGTTCTTGCACTGACACTTTGCTGCTATCTTTCACTCACTTTGAACTACACTACCACTTAAAGCCTTTCAACCTATTGTTGGCTGTTTGCATTTGGCTGATAGGCCAGCCCTTGATTATCGCTTCTCCTACGCAAGATATAACTTCGAAAGTGATTGAAGTGTCAAAATAATCTTTCAAGTATATTACTAAAACTAATAAGATGTAGTGGAATGATAGTACTTATTGAATTAAAGTAGCGGTACTTGTTGTAGCATACTTGTATACCTAAGTCCACTGCTGTATTAGAATCGCAACATACCACCTTAAACAGCAAATGTTTCCTTGCCAAGCTGGTAAACTGTGTTATGACATCCAAATCTCTAAATAAGGAAGTCCTGAATGGATGCGAGAACTGGAGGGCAACGTGTGTCATACCTTCGTTCGTCCCTCAGACCGCCTTTCAAGTTGGGTGCTGGAGAAGAAGCCACATTCTTGGGTTGGGAATCGATTCATTCACCAGTTTAGATTAGATTACGGTGGTTGCCACTCTCCAAACGGATGTAGAGGAGTCCACTTAGGGGTGTAAGCCATTGTGATATCGTTACGTTGGACTCAAATTACGCCTCTTACACCCAATATCGTCAAACCGCTTCGTCTCTTCAATACACGATGCCATGTCGCTTCTGATAAGATACGGTAATGATATCAACAACTATCTGGTCTAAATTGATGAGGGTTTTAGTTGTGTGTTCATTCATTCTCTTACTGCTTAAGTCAGCACATACAGTAATTTCCCTAAAAAACGCTATTTACAAGTCAATTTTCATCGATTCATCCGTAACCGTATACGTCAAAGAGGCCAAATATTTAACACTTGATGCCAAACTGCGTTGGAAAGCTCCAGAAAAAACGATAAGACCTTCACTTGAAATTGGATAAGCAATATTATCTCAAATAAATTAAATATTAAAATCTAAACTTCTTACGAGGGATTGCAAACTGCGACCATACCAGTCAATAATATGGCAGTTCTTGCATACAACTGTGATAACTGAGCAATGTCTTGTAAAGATGCGTTGTGTCTAAGAATATTCGAGCTAATAGTGCTGCGAAGGGCGTTTGGTCCGCTATGACTGCAAGATGGTAGCTGCTGGATATGCTACAATCAAGAATTGCTGCAGCTATGTAAACGCAAGCATATCGGTAAGTACGTCAAGTCCCAAAGGCTGCAATGATTGGTGAATCTTACGCGCATGAAAGGTGACCGCCATCGGAAATCAATTGGGTCATACAACCCCGTATCACTTAAAGCACGAGGACATCCAAGACGAATATGGTTTTAACAAGTTCTAATAGGCCTGAGGACACTGGGTGTTAGAAACTGGAGAACTGTTACCGAGTATCGAGAAGCACGGAAATTAATCATGAACGAAGCTAAAGCTCAGCCCGAGCTGTTAAGCTGCCTGATGTTGATGATGACGACTTCCCTCATACTCCTTTGATTTTTGTGATTCATCACTTATATAAAATAATTCTACCTCATTTGCTGAAAATCTATCGGGTTTCTTTCTTTTATTTTAATTAACTTTATCTTGGAGGTTGGTGTGGTTATTGATCGGTTGCACCCATTTTCAATCTTCAAAAAAGAGTAATGCAGGGTGGGCCATATAGCGTTTGCTTTTTGAACCACCTATTTTTTTGAGAATGGTAACACAAATGACATGTCAAATGTGTTCCTAATTTACTTAAAGGTTTGACATTTACGAAATGGGACGCTATACGCTTGAACAAAATTGGGAAATATTGAAAACCTATTTCCAAAGTGGTGAGTCTTCTTCTTCTTCCGCGGTTACAGTAAATGGCGAGCGTTACCGTGACATGCTCAACGAGTTTTTGTTTCCACAAATTGAAGAGGATGACTTGGACGACATTTGGTTTCAACAGGACGGTGCAACTTGCCACACTGCCAAAGTTACACTCGAACTTTTGGCTACCGTTTTTGAAAACCGATATCAATTGGCCGCCTCGGAGCTGTGATTTAAGCCCGTTGGACTATTTTTTGTGGGGAGCCGTTAAGGACAAATGCTATGCGAACCATCCAGAGACGATTGATGCTTTCAAACACGAAATCGAAGTTGCCATTCATGAAATTGGAGCCCAAACAATCGAAAATGTGCTTAAAAATTGGGTTGATCGAATGACCTACTATAAAGCCAGTCGTGGCATTCATTTGAACGATATTATTTTTCATTTATAAATTACAATGTTCATTCTTCAAAACAAAAAAAAAAGTTTGAAAAAATATTGATTAGTTTTTTTTTTATAGCCGATTCAAAAAGCAAATTTTACAAGGCCCACGCTATATTTGTGCGAAGTCACATTGAAGTATCAGGTCAGTCCATAAGTTCGTGCGTATTTTACCCATAATTTCACTTTTGTACGAGTTTTGTATACAAAAAATTATTGGCGGAATATAACGGAACTATGTATATTTTCTTTGATATATTCATTCAACAAGTGATTTTAATCGCGGATTGTTGAAAAATATAAGAGGATATTTTGTATTTTTTTTATAAAAATGGCAAAAATGCAACAACTGCTGCTGCAGAAATAAATACTGTTCACGGAGAAGATATCGTGAGTGTAAGGACTGCGCAAAAGTATTTTTCAAAATTTCGAAGTGGTAACTGCGACGTGGAGGATGCCCCGCGCGCTGTTCGTCCTGAAGTCTTTAACTCCAACGCCTTGCTCGAACTCGTGGAAGCTGAGCCAAATTTGACAGTGGATATGATAGCTCAGAGATTAAATTCATTGCATGAAACAGTTCTAGGCACCTGGTTAGTTGGGAAATGTTTCAAAGCTGGGAAAATGGGTTCCGTATAGACTCTCCGTCAGTAGAGAGTGAATGTGTGTTCTCAGCTGCTGTAACGGCTTGAAAATGAAAGTTTTTTGAACCGTATCGTACTGGTGATGAAAAATGGGTCCTTTACAATAATCCTGTTCGCAAACTCCAATGGTTAGATGAAGATGAAACACCAGAACCGACCCCTAGAGATGGCCTTCACCCCAAGAAGATTCTCCTGTCTATTTGGTGGGATATGGCCGGTATTGTTTGTTATGAACTTCTGGAACCAAACCAGACGAAAACTGCTGATTATTATTCCCATCAGCTATCAAACCTGAATGAGGCACTTAACAAAAATCTACCGTCTTTAGTGAATAGACGCAAAGTTTTGTTTCACCACGACAACACAAGACCTCATACCGCAAGGCAAACAGTATGCAAGCTAAACGAGCTCGGATGGGAGCTAATGCCGCATCCACCATACTCTCCGGATATTGCACTTTGTGTTCATCACCTTTTCCGTGGACTTCAGTCCCATATGAGTAACAAGAACTATTCCTCAAAAGGAACTATAAAAAGGGATATCGAAGCGTATTTTGGCTCCAAGGACAAAAAATTGTTGGAGCAGGGAATTAAAAATTTGCCTAAGCGTTGGGAAGACATTGTAAATCATGAAGGAAAATATAGGTATTATTGATTAATAAATACTTTAAACATCTTTTTTATTAATTTTAAAACCCCCTTTAAAAATCGCATGGACGGACCTGATATATACATTTTTGCTTGGACTTTGCCTGGGCTACCAAAATGGACGGGTAGACGCACATATAGATATGGCTAAATCGAGTTATCTCATAATTCCGCGCAGTTTGGTATACATACCTATATCAATTTTTTTTATTAGGGACAACGTTCGTGAAGAGGAAACTTTCATAAGTACCGGCATAGCAGTGTGCACGAGTTATAGTGTCACAGCTACCTCTACGTACTACACACCTCTTCATAATGTAAACCTCTCCCCGCGGAACTGCCAAAAAGGTATTAGTTCTCGTGGCTGGATAGCTCAAATTCTTCTATTTATTGTTGACACATACGAAACTGTGGACATCTTAAATCATCGAGAATCTGCATTACATGTGCTTATATTCCCTTCCAGTTAACAGCTGTGTCCGGCATAGAATATACAATATTTTCTCCGTTCAAGATTTTAGCGGATTCGGGATGAAATCATGGGTATTGGAACAAGACGTGATCCACATCTTTATCCCTCTCCGTGCAGATTTGACTTTTTGGTGAACTGAAGTCTATGAAGATATTTGCTAAATACCCCGTGCTCTGAAAGGAATTGAGTTAGGCGATAGTTTGTTCCACACATCAAGTGGATAGACTCACATCTTGTACTGAATTTTTCGATCATGTATTCATTTAGCTTTTAGACTTGGTTTTTCGTAAACAAAATTCGTATTGACTTTGGTATTTCGTTAACAAAATTCGAGGATAGAGATACTCCGTTTTTTGCTATATCGTCTACAATTCGCTGCCAACTTTTCTAATGCCTCCCTGCTCTGAAGAACTTTCTTGGACATTATGCGAAAAGATGTTATTGCTTGAAAAGCTGCCTGACTATCTATGTAAAAGTTAACCTTGAAGTTGGTTCCAGTAGTAACGCAGGCTAGGTCTGCTGCCTTTTCAAATATGAAAACCTCAGCCTGGAATATATTGCAACTGTCGGGAAACTGATACGACTTCCTTAGGTCTAACGCTGGATAATATATTCCAGGCCTATTCCACAAGTCATTTTAAAACCGTCCATATTAAAATTATATTAAGTACTTTACGTTTAGAGCTAACACTCTTTTGCCATCCATATTTTTCGATAGTGATCTTGAACCTGTTTTCTCCTTTAAATGCCGAAGCCATCCATATAGTCCATACTGACAACATCATTCTGATTAATTATGATATGGCCATGAGTCCTGATTGAAAGTTCCTTTAGGACTTTTAGTCTTCTTGCAGATATCGCTGAAAGCTTCTCTGCTCAAAGATCTATTGGTAGTAAGTCAAGTCGTGGAATACTAGGAATCCTTAAGCTATCCACTGCATGTGTATGTCGAGTGGCTGCTCTATATCCACGCTACCTTGGCTTTGTGGATGTAAGTAAAACTCAATTGGATCATCTAGAGCTTAGTGAATAATTATCATGATGGTGTAGATAAATCCGATATGCAGAAGTGTGACGCTGTATAATAACGGCTACTATTTATAGACTTCGATAATCTTGAAGAAAATCTGTGACAAGAAGTTATATACAGAAATACTTCTATTAAAACTTGCTTGAAAGTGACCGATTTTGCCTATGGTTATTAGCGAAAATAGCTATGGAAATGAGTCTTATCTAAATTATGATCCTTAAGTAATGCGCTTAAAGTCTGCTGCTTAACTGGTGAATTAAAATGTTTAGCGTGTGCAAGCCTCGACGGTTTGAGGCAAATAAAAAACGTCGGCAGGAATTAAACTCAAATTGCAAAACACCAAAAAAAAAAAAAACAAAAAAAAAAAATAGGGTGGGAAATTTTCTGGCTGTGTTTGAAATGTAAATGAGAAATAGGTATTTAGAAAACAGGGAAAAAGGAAAAATTAAGAAAAAGATGAATAGAACTGTGTTCGAAATAATAGCAGTGGCGTGCAAGCTGGATTTCAATCGAAGAAAACAAACTGTGTAGATAATTTTTACTCTTATTCTTTATTTTGCTTAATTTATCCATATTCCAGCTTGCGAAGAGTATGATTAAGTTTGTTAACAAAATTAAAATTTTCTTTAAATTAATAAAAATGTGTGAAATTAAAAGTTTCAGTTGTGATAATTAATAGCAGTATTTAGTATTTAGAACTATAGAAAATTAATTCATTACAATATTACAATTAATGGCTTAAATTTTTAATACTTTGTCGAATGACCTTTATTAGATAATACAGCGTATCTGCTCGGCATAGAATCCACCAAACGCTTGCATTTCTCAAGAGGAAAGGCTTTGCATGTTTTTTCCACAACACTCCACAGCTGCTTCATATTTGAAGGATTTTCTTTCCCTACTGCTTCCTTGACCTCTGCCCAAAGATTCCCAATGGGGTTGAGATCAGGTGACTGAGCCGGCCATTCCATGACCTCAACTCTATTTGAAACAAGCCAATATTTTGCCAACTTGGTGTATGCTTAGGGACATTGTCTTGTTGATAGACCCATTTCAGTGGCATCTCCTATTCAGCGTGTGGTAGCATAGTCGACTCCATTATCTCTACGTACAATTTTGAATCCATGTTCTCTTTGATCCAATATAGTGGACCTGTGCCATAGTAAGAGAAGTATCCCCAAATATTGATTTTCCCGCCTCCATGTTTGATCGTGCATGAAACATATTTGGGGTCAAAAGAAGCATTGTCTGGCCTTCGTACACACTCTTGGTGCCCTCTCGAACTAAATAAAATAATTTTTGTTTCATCGGACCATAAAATATTGCTTTATTTTTCGACTGGCCAGTGCAGGTGCTCTTCAGCAAATTTAATCAGGTTTGCCCATGCCGGGGTTGGAATAAAGGCACCCTTTTTGGGCTTCGGCTGAAAAGTTTAGCTGCCATCAACTTCCTTCTAATTGTTGACAAGTTAACATTAAGGTGTAACTCATCCTTAATAGTTTTGAGCTAAAACCACCACTTTCCTTAACTCTGCCTGCGAAAGAGCTTCCTTTCGACCTCTTGTTTCGGGATTTGGTGACAATTTTTGGCATTCGCTATAATTTTGGCTGAACATCCGAGCAAATCCTCAATAAACTTGTAAGGTTTGCCTTCTGCCAATGACTTTTCAATGAGTTCTCGATTGTCTTCCGAGCAGTGTTTAGCCCGTCCCCTTTTTGCAAATTATTGCATCAAAAATTATGAATTTATATAAATACAGATAATGGCACTTGAAATTAATAAAAATTTTCACGCTTCACTCGCGTCACTTCAAAAAGAATGACTACTTCCACTTTACTATACAGTGAAGAACAACTGCGTAGCACAAATGGTAACGGGACTTCATAAATGTGACAACTGAATCATGAACTTATTTAAAAACAGAGCGATAGTATTTGGGCCTATGTTCTGGTGTGAGTAAATTTAAATAACAAGTGCAGTTAAAGTGTAAAAAAACTATGACTAAAATTTTCGTAGGCCACCTATTTCGAACACATTTGTTTAAATGTATGACGGTACAAGGACTGCCCACTCGATGCCTTCTTCACAGAGTATTCTAGGTACGCTTTAGAGTTTAAACGACTATTAGTCACCCTTTCCAGGTATTTAATAGCGAGTTTCGAATTGATAGTTACCATCGCAACATTTGCTTTCATAAATTTTTAAATTCATAAATTCAGTTGTGTGTTCACCTAATTCCAGTCTCATGAACGTCAACCAAGCTTTGATTCTACTAACGGATTCACTGACAATCTTATCAATATCTTGGGAGTGTATTACACCTTTACCACCGCTATATCATCCGAATATCGGTTTCTGTCTCGGTTCCTTTGTGCACAAGTGCGTGAGTATAAAAATTAGTAAGCCATAAAAACCAATATTCCGCTAAAACATTTTGCATGCGACAAATTATGAGATTCAGCTGTGCGGTTGACATCCTATAAGTGTGTGAATAAAGCTGTCAAACTGCTTGAATGTTGATGTGTTAATAATGTGTTAAATTGTCATTGATGCCAACAAGCATAACAGTAGCAGCGTCAAAGATACTTAAAAGCAGTTACGCTCAACACTCAGCAAAAAGTTCAGAGTTCAACTGACAGCAACAGAAACAAACAACAGCAGTGTTGATTGCAGAGATATGAAGCAAAAAAAAAAAAAACACTAACAACATGTACATGCGTGCATACACAGCAGTTAATTCTACAACAAAACAGAGTTCTGCTACAGCAGCTAACCACCAAAATATATAGAAACATACAAATGTGAATACAATTGATGGAAAGTGTTTTAAATGGTTCTTGGATACGAAATTTGTTAATATATATTTCAAAATACTTACACATATACGCAGTCGCTAATATGTACATACATTACCTATAAACGTATGAAGCACCATGAATGTACACATCTGCGTATACGTAACCCATTACTTGGAGTGTGTGTGTGCCCTGCCATGCCACTAAAACTCACACACTTACATAGTCATGCATCATATGGTACATATAACAAATTTTACAGAAAATTGCAACTTTTACTGCCACAAGCCAGAAGTGGTATTGCTTGTACACTAAAAACAGACGCAATAACAACAACTGTAGCTAACAAGTACCCGGAGATTGAATAGGCCCTCGAGTCGTTTGCAATTGTCTATTCGCTTGATTGTTCTGAAGGCTCGCAAAACTTATTTGCCCAGCCGAAAATTAGTACATGTATGAGTAAAGTAAAAAGTAGCAGGGGAAGAGAAGGGAAATGCGTGGAAGAAATGCAACTAAAGGCTGCAAATTTTTTGTTTTTGTACGTATACGCACATGCTTGCATGTTTGCAATCTTAGTGTGTGAGTGCCGAAGGGTTTCTTTTACGCAACACTTGCAACTGATGGCTTTGAGTTCCGCCCTTATTGTCACAACATCTTTGGTATTGTTGTTGCTGTCATGTTGCAAGCAAAATTAACATATCCCCTATTGCCGGTTTAGCAATTACAGTGACAAGTAGCTGGCTGGCATCCTGGTATGCCGCTGTGGTGGGTAGGTGGAGAAGTGGATGCGATGCAATTCGATGCAGTTTGTTGGCTAAGAGTAAAGCAAATTCATATATATTTTTATGAAAGAAATTAAAAAGTTTTAAATATATATTCTAAACTGGAAGCTCTACGATGTCCGTTTTTATTGAAATTTATGCTTTCCAAATTTCTGGATTTTTCATTGCATGTTGAGTTAAAAATTTCAATAGGAGCTACTGGCCTAATACCTGCATATTGAAAACAAATAATTAGCATTCAACAGTTCTAATTAAAACTATATGAATCTTAATCGAAAATGTTAAAAAATAACAAATTTCTTAGTTTATAAGCAGGAGAGAATATTTATAGTGCTTTGAATAACTAAGCAAAGGAACACCTCTCTTGTCAATTTTAAAAATTTGTTTATGAAAAAATAGTTCCTTATCATATAAAACGTGTACAAAACCAAATTTTAAACTTTTTACAAATTAAAAAAAAAAACTTAAACATTTTCTTTTATCAAAATTTCATACCTTTTATCAGAATATTTAAGAAAAATTCTTAATATGCAGTCTTAAAGGGCATTGAATTTTGGTAAAGGGTGTATTTTCAGAAATATTGTTGGAATAATTTGTTATTTATTATAATGTGGTAGATAATTTCACGGCATTTGTTTTTTGAATAGGATATCTGGCATAAGTTCGCCGCGGCTACGACTTTCATGGCGCATTCCATCAGTCCACTTGTTTCACTATATTTGGTCGTATGGCATCAGTGCTGGCTTGCATGCTGCAATGAATCGATTGCTAAGCGCGCTGTATGACAAATTGCTCCGTCTTTTTAGAACGAATTATCATCGATGTTTAGCTGATTAATTTTTTAAAACAAAAGTTCAATCAGTATGGCTCGATAGGCTCGGTGGCCATTCGCCGTAACGACAGTTGCTTTCTTATTTCGAAAGAAATACAAAATACGAAATATGGACCGTTCATATCGGCAGTGCTCTATGAACTTCATGAACATATTTATTTTTTTTTTCAAAATAAATTTTCATAATTCCGAAGCGTTGTTCTGGCGTTAAACGATTCGTGAGGACCTGCCAAACTTTTTGAATAGAAAAAGTTTCCATTTACAGCTGTCAAACCATAGTTATCGATATCGATAGTTCTCACGCAACTAAAAAAACACTTTATATAATAAGGTGCTAATTTGAAGTGGTTCAAAATATCATTAAGTTTTTGTTCGAGTTTGAGATTTTTAAAAATTTGTATAGGAACTAGCTTGGTTGCGCAAAGGAGCGACAAACAAAGTAAAGCTATCGTTATATATATTTATATGTAATAGATTAGGTTGCTTGTCTAAAACAAGATACTCGGTTGCCCTAAGGCCCATTGTGATACTTGCATTTGATTTCCATTCCTCAACTAAGTTGCTTGAACCACTTAGATCTTTTCAAGCAGGTAACTAATCCTGTGAGAAAGTTTACAGATTTTCCAGGTCTTCAAAGAAATAACCACCAAAATATTTGGCACGGTTTCTTTGAAGTGCAGGTCATTTACAGCGGAGGTGTTGTACGTCTCAATTTATTCTTCATCTCCACAGTTCCTGCATAAGTCTTTATGAGGTACACTCATTGTACTGGATACGGTGGCCCGTTATAACATCTGTGAGAGCGCTGGTTGATCTGTTGAATCCAAGCACACATTTGGTCCTTTTAAGATTCAGTTTCGCCCGAGCGCTTTGGAGATCGTGCAGTTAGTAGTCAGAGACCACCTTATATTGGTTTCAAAGATTACGGTCAGGTCAATCACAGTGTATATTTCGTTTAGAAAAATGCTTATGTCCTTAAAGGTCCAGCTCAGAGTCTATCCACTCATCCGCCTTTTCATTTGCCTCCACTCCAGAGTGACCGGAAACCCAACAAAGTGGTGTGTTGTGTTCTTGGATGAGCGAGAGCGACCTACTGCATTATTTAATACATCTTAAATTGATGTACGCTGAGGCCAGTGCCTTAACCGTTTCTTCACTATCAACAAAATCTATAAGGTTAGCTGTAAGTAAGTCCATTAGTCTTATCGTTTTTACCGATTTGTCTATAGCGTAGATCTGAGCTTGGAAGACGATACATCGGCCTGGGAGCCTAAACAAGTAATTTTGTATTGCATATTGTTCCGAGTATACTCCCGATACAATGCCATTGCCCATCTTTAAATCGCTAGTATGAATATAGTGGTCACTATCATCTGTTGTGACTTCTGTTGGGTATTCGTGTTTCATAGTAATTGTTCAGATACATTTTGTGAAGCTTTTTTCGATATCCTGAAAATAGCGGAAATTCGGAATAGTGAATTTTTCATTTGTAAGATATCTCTCTATTGTTGTAGCAACTTGATGTAGGGCTGTTTGTACAGACTTACCGGTATCAAGAGCGCTCTTGATATGTAGCTCAATCAGTCTGCCTAATGTTATGTTAATAACGAAGTGAGACTAATTGGTCGAAGTATAATAGTCCGGTCTCCCTGCTTTGGGGATAAATAGCACTCTGACTTTGCTCCATGAATTAGGGATGAAAATAAGAATTCCCTAAAGATTTTACTAAACATAAACTGATCGTTCCTATTAACCGCTGTAACATAATTGGTTCAAGCGTTTACCGATAGATAACCAACAAAATAAGTGGCTATTGTGCGAGTATATTCAGTTCATCCAGACCTACAATTTTTTTATTCAAACTTCCATTCAATTGCTTAAGAGCTGCTCACAGAGTTGTCCACGGTGGCATGTAATGCCTCATATGACACTGCGAATTGCTGTGGTATTGACTTGAATGCCAAGCGCGATATTGAATTTCTTCATTATTGTAGTAAAAAAAATATTCCATATATATCCAGATGTGATAAGTAGGGGCACAGTTGCTTGAGATAAAGTGAGATTACAACAGATTGAGTAAGCTGAGATGAAATACGAGCAAGTTAGGTACGTTTGGGAGCTTAAAAAGTGTCACAAGAAACCAATTCTACGCACTGGCTTGATTTGTATTCCATGCCTTAACTAAGAATTTCTCTGTAACATTTCAGTTCGATCAACAGTCAAGTTCAACGTTGCAATAGTCCAGTTTAGAACAGAGAGCCTTGCCATATTAAATTTTAGTGTTTTGTGATTGTTTTAAACCAATTACGTATTACAAATGTAGACTTTGCCATTCCGGCATATGTTCAAGTAACTCCCCAATGCGCTTTCAAATGTCAAAGTCAGAATATTTTATTTGGCTGAACGTCGAAGCCACGCCACTGGATTGTCTGTGTGTCTGCCTAACGCTCGGTTGTCTACCAACCCAACTGTCATTTGCGGCTCCTTCTGGTTGTTCCATCTTCAATCCCTTTCATTCCTTGAACTTATGTCATTCGATATGAAAACCATGCCACGTCATTGGCTCGCTAGCCATTGCATATGTTTTCTTAAATCACTAGCACTCAAGCACACATTACACACACACATATGCGAGTACGTACTACAGCCATACTACGCATATAATTGTCCATTCCTGTGCTTCTTCTTTTCCTCATCTGCTCGACTGTTTATCTATCTAAACATATTTGTGTCTATGTCTGCATTCAAATTGCCCCCAGGGTAGGTAAATTTGATTTATGACTTATTATGCGTCTTATGTCCCTTTCATAATTTAATTATTCGCACATGCAATGCGACAGCCAGCGAACGATGAATGGTGCAAAATGCTTGCATTTGTTAGACACACAAATGTGTGTGTGAGCCTGTGTACGTGTGTGTGTGTGTGCATGGCTTAGCTATTTATAGCCACCAAATTGCATTCTGGCATGCAATGTTGCAACTTTTGCAGGCAATTACTCGCCTACGCCAGAGCTTTGGTGGTTGAGCCAGACTGATGGGAGCATGCAATACATACAAACTACATACAGACGTATGTATGTATGTATATATATGTTTATGGGCAGTGGAAAGTCAGTTGAATTGGCCTGGACTTTAATTTTTTTGTGCTTTCACTCAGTAACAATTCGCCAACGTACGCATTTTGTGTTGGCTGCAGTCTATACGAGCAATAACTGCGTATAATGTATGCATGTATGTGCCCATGTGTAAGTGTGTTGGTAGTAAATAACCATTTGTGCAAAGAATTGCAGAGTCAGCATTTGAAGGTCGCAGCTGAAGTAGTTTACGCACCAAATGTGCAAGTGTAATATAAAACATAAAATTTTTTTTAGAAAATTACCAACTACAAAACAGACAACAATCACAATCATCAGCAAAAAGACATGCAACACATTTTCAACCATTGTTCAAATGCATGCTCTCGCTGCGTAGTAAGCAAAACAGCAACAATGTTTGCCTGTAGTGTAGATTTCCTATTGTAATTAAAGTCTGTTTTAGTTGTTGGGCGGTAATGCTGTTGCTCACAGTACAATTTCAATTGACGCTGCCGCTGCTGTAACTGCAACAAATGAGAAATGCAATGCATTTGCAGATTGTCACTTGAAATGTAGGCAGTTGGAGAGATGAGAAGTATTTGGCTGCAAATGTATGAAATTAAATGCGTAACATGAAAATCAAATGAATTATTGTGTAATTGCCTCTTTCCGTGTACTTCTCTCTTTGTGTAGGTGTGTGGATGTGTAGGCATGTGTGTACTATATTTGGCCTCATTTTAAGCAATTGCTTTGGCAAATTGCTATGCCAACTATAAATTGCCAGTGACAATGTGTTAAGCTAATTTGATTCATTTGATATTCTAACTAATAAAGGGAATTTTGTGCATCTTATTTGACATTTGCTCCCTAAAGTGCCGGTTTGAGCGGGAGCATGGTCTTGGGCCCAAATCAGGGATAGCGTTCAAAGCTCACCATCTACTTAGCATCTTTTCAACTGGAACTGAAATGGTTTGAGCGAAGCCAATTTGATTGCCGCGCGTCCCCACAAGGCGGTGTCCAATGATCATTAGTATTTACCACAGCACGAAAGGAGGAACGGTCAAATGACATTAACAATTTTGATTTCCTTTTATTAAACCTAGGTCAGATCGGGGTGGGCTTTCTGGCTCATCTGCCTATTGTACTGAGAGTGCATATACAATAGATTCAATTGCGGCTGGCTAGTTAACAACTCTCAAACCCCATTTCCATTCACGGAGCTCGGTATAAACAGAGCACTATTACCTATTCTCCTGTTTATGGAGCGCGTCCTGGTGTTGGTCCACAAGTGGAGGGCCCTACAATTTTAAACCGCCTCCGAACGGTAAATGGTTTTTATGAGGAGCTTTTTCTTGCAGAAATGATTTCGTAGGTTTGCCATTGCCTTCCGAGGGACGACCACTATTAAAAAAATATTTTCTTCATTTTGGTGTTTCACGGAGATTCTAACCTACGTACTCCAAATTCCGAATAGTAGTCACGCACCAACATATTCGGCTATAGCGGTCGCTTATCTACGTCAACTCTTAACAACACCAAAGAACACTTTGCCATCAAAAGTGGTGCCAACAAGGCGACATCTTATAAAAAACTGTGTTCAATTTGCTTTTGCACTACGCAATCAAGAATGGTATGAAATTTGATCATCTGTTGATATAGCCATCCGACATGGCTGACCTTTACTACAACGAACCGAAAGCATCAACAGTCGGCCTCCATATCAACAGCGATAAGACTAAATAGAAGGAAACGACACGCAATGTTGAGAAGACGAAGCCGGAAAGTGTAACTATTGAATAGTACCTATTTGAAGGAGTAGAGAGTTCTAAGTAAAGGGTGGTTAAATTTCAAGGGCCGGTGTTGATTTTGAATAAAATACAATTTTTTAAGGAAATTATTGTCATTTCTCTTTATTATGATAATATTGGTATGGTTGAACTTTGTATGGAACAAAATATTGGCCAAATGGCCGCCGCGGCACACCTCCATCCGATGGTCCAAATTTTCGATGACGCTGAGGCATAATTGAGGTTCTATGCCGTTAATGTGCCAAATTATCTCATCCTTTAGCTCTTGAATTGTTGCTGGCTTATCGACGTACACCTTTTCTTTCAAATAACCCCAAAGAAAGAAGTCCAAGAGTGTCGTTGACGTTTAGGTGTGGTTCACATTCAACATCGGCCCTTGAAATTTAACCACCCTTTAGATGAGGATGCTAATAAAAAATGACAGTGGTGTTCAGGACCAACTTGAAACTACTATAATCCAGACAACTCTCCCACAGTAGTAAAGCCAATATTTATAAGAAATTAATAAGGCCAGTTTGACGTAGCGCTGTGAGTCATGATTACCCAATCAAGGATGACCAAATTCTCCGATTTCTCGAAAAAATAATCTTACGAAAAGTGTATGGTCCAATCCGGGTTGAGGATGGTAGGTATAGAATAAGATACAACGAGGAGCTGCTGCGGATTAGCGAAGGGGAAGGTGTCATTAAATTCGACCAATCGCATTGACTCAAATGGTTAGCACGTCCCCAAAAAGGCTTCTTAAACTACAACGCGTTGACCGCCTGATATAAGAGAGGCCTATGAAAATCTGGTTCGACGATGTCATTGAAGATATCAAGAAATTGAAAATACCTAACTGCTGGTCTGTTGCCTTGAATTGTGTAAATTAAAGAAGCTAAAGTCCATCCCGAGCTGTAACACTACCCGATGACGATAAATGACGACGAAATTTGCAAAAATTACAAACCTTCCGATAGGGTGTCACCTTAAACTGAAGCCAACTTGAAGATAGAGGAAAGCGCGCGTTATTAGCAGAGTTTGGGGTGCGTTGCTTGGCTACCCTCTTCATCTACTTGAATTGATGCAGCTAACGAAGCTTTAGAAATGGGGTGCAAAAATGAAAAGTGGCGACTTTGGTTAAGCAGTTACAATTACGTTTCCTCCCGACAGTCGGTTCTACGCTACCGGAGCGACCCCGATTTATATATATCCGGCCAAGGACTGCCACTCTTCGTGCATGTGTGGGGAATGTTTTTGGTGCTACTACAACAACAACAATTCTGGCTCTTCAAAAGCTTGGATTTCTTTGTAAACCCGCGCCCACTTGTGCTGACTGGCATTATATTGTAATTTCATCCACATAACGGTTGTGTGTAGCAGCCTAAAGGAGTTGTGGTAAATGTAGACATAGGTAAAGTGGAGTCCTCCACTCAACTGACTGTACAACAATAACTGGGAGACTGTTGATATAGTCGAAGCATGAGCGTTTAATTCTGAAGCCCGCCAGCTCCTCTCTGGGTTCTGGTGGCATTACCATAGTACGTCTTTTGTTTATTATTTGCGCTGTTATTTTATTGATTATGTTGTGCAAGGTTATGCCCCTCCAGATGATTTACCTCCGAGGAACTTTTCCTTGGCAAAAATTCACACGGAGGGTTGTCATTGCTGACGACAGCATTTAAAAAAAAACTTTCCTATCATTTGGTGTTTTATGTACGAGGTTGCGAACCTGGGCATTATCGAATCCTCGTACACACCAATTCATTTGGCTATAGATGCCGCTACTTGGCACTGTACTCAGATAGCTTCAAAGTTGTTGACAGTTCCGAAATCGGTAACGAAGAGACGTTAGCGGTATTACCACCATCTTGAATAGTAGTAGAAAACTCTTCCCACTAGAGAGATTTATTGAAAACTAGTAAGAATGAATGGCAAAGGCTGCACAGTTCTTAAAAAGGTAAGAGGAAAACCCATCGAAATCCAGAGTTAACGAGAATGAAGCGAAACTAATTAGGCATTCATTGGGAAGTTTTCTAAAATCATTTTTTAAGTTTCAGTATAATAATCTGCCAACAATGAACACCCAAAAAAGATTATTCCAGGCTCGATCACTTTGTGATACACGTAAGCCGTATTCCAATGGTTTAAACGTATCCGTGGACGTAAACGGCGTTGGCATTTGAAAAATTATTTATTGTCCCATGCACAAATTTTTCGGAGAAGTAGTCCTAGATTCTTAAGGACACTATTATTAAGGTAATTTTTGATTACTTTGGATATACAGGGTGTCTTATGGAATAATCAAGTTTTCAATTTAAAGTTTCTCGCTAACTTCTGCGCGTATAAGCAGCGGAGGACCATTCTAGCCTCGTTATTCGTCCGGATTATTTAGTATGCACCATGCCGCACACGCCCAGAGAAACCACAGCGAAAATACTTGATTTATCAAACTGACAAGCCGTTTCGGTTGTTGTTGTTGTAGCAGCAATACAAGCCCTATCAGTGAGAGGGGTGTTAGATGAGTGGGTTTTGAGCGGCACGTTAAAAGGTAGTTTGTGGCGTGCGGGGTGCTTTCACATGCAGGACATATGTTTGGTATGTCGGGGTAAATTCTGGATAAGTAGAAGTTCAACAGGCTACAATACCCAGAACGTAATTGTGTCAGTGTTACGCGGGTCACACGTGGAAGGTGGAGCTGTTCATCTGCTGTAGGTGGTGGTTGGACGCCGATTACGGCATTCGGTAGTCGGGAGCGTAAGAAGGTGTTGATGGCCTCCGGATGAATGTCATTTATTGTCTGTCTAAACACTGTCTGGTCCAGTAGATATCTGTCGAGATGTTTGCCGTTTCGGTCACACATCCTCCAGCCAGGTCGGCTTAACTCACCGCTATGGATTATTTTCAGTGGGGGTAACTCACATGTAAATTATATAAAACTAATCCATCGAATATCTTGCACCTCGTTGGTGAGGTTAAAAACACCTCGAAATAACTTCTCCAGTGAGAGGCGCGGAGTGCGGAGGCCATATTTCAAAAGTGTTTCCGACGTAACGCTCAACATTTAGAGGAAATCAATTTAAAAAAACAAAACCCGGAATATTCTTTACCGCAAGTAATTCTTTTTTAATTTTGTTTTTATTTTCTAATTCTATCAGACCCTCCTCCATTTGTGGAACAAGATCAAGACACACACCCAAAAAGGGTGTTCGCGCCAATTATATATCTACATATATATATGTATATATATATATAACTATACATGTGTGTGTGTTTGTGTGGGGTGCAATAAAATCCCTTAAAAATGTTGGTTTCATAACACTGTGGAACAAATTCAGGTTAGCAAAAATTAGATCCATTCTGAGAGTGGCGAGTGAAAATAGAGGCGAAATTAAAGGACCCGTATCGCGCCGTTTGTTTATGTTAGCTCGAATTTTTTTTTAATCGGCCTTCGAAGTTTGCAGTCAAATGCCGATTTTCAGTATATTGTTTATATGGGTTTCCGGCTATAACTCGTCGACTAATTGATATTTTTTCAATCTGTAAAAGCCAAATTATTGCTAGAGACCTGTGCAACAATTACAATTTTTGAAAAAACTGATTTCGAAAATTTGTATGGTACTTATGAGGCAAAATGTTGGAACATTTTTTTTTTCATGTTTTTTGAAAATATTTTCCACAAAACTAAGTGCTTTTTTACTTTTTTTGTGGTCTATAATATGCTTCTCAGTTTCTTTATTGAATTTCATTTGAAAAAAAATTGTCTTAGTCGATAATTTGCGCTTTAGGCATACAGTCATAATACAAAACTTGCGTTTTTTGAGCTTAATATTAATTTATTTCTCATTTTTTATTTACCAATTTTGTTCAGTGTTGGTTTTCAAGAAACATAGAAAAAGAAAATATAAAAATATGGAAAAAAATATAATTTTGAAATGTTAATAATGAAAAGTTTTAAGTAGAAAAATAAAATAAATTAAATTAATAATTTGGCCAGCTGCCGTTTAGCAGGCGGCTGTGGATCAACATCACTGCTCTCTCTAATGTCTTGGTCATCGTCATCATCATCAGAGAGATCGATTATTTCGTCCAACAGATATTCTGGATTTTCATCTGTGTCTTCCCCTTCTTCCTCTGTTTCCTCGTCTTCCTCTTCTTCAAAGGTGTTTTTATACCACCAACAAATTTCAGCGAGTATCGCATCTGGAGATTTCTTTCCTCTGTACCTGAAACGAAAATGATTTTCAATCGTTAACATGTTTAAATTGTGCACTCTGACCAAGATATTACAAAAATCTAGGAATTCAAAATATGCACACTCTATAGTTACCTTATTTCAAATGGAAGCGCAGTTTGGTGATGACGTTCGCCTTGCTCATCAGATTCAGTTGGCAACTGTTGAGCGAGTTTTTCAAGATGCTGATGCAAGAGATGAATTTTGAATGACATGTTAACCCCAATTTCAGCGAAAGCTGCCAACATGTTTGCAACAGATTGCCTGTAGTTTTCTTCGCGTTCTTTACCCAAAAGGCCTTGGATGACTGCTTTCAATGCGAGCCATGCATTTAATTCTCGGTCTGTCAGAACTTGCTCAAAATCTTGACGACTCATTAGTTTCCGTATGTCGGGACCATTAACAACCACTTTCTGAATTTTGGCCTTACTTAGTCTTGGGAAAATGTCTTTCAAGCGGTTGAATACTGCTGGTCTTTTTGCGATACATTTCAAAAAATTTTTAACAATGCCAAGTTTAATGTGGAGCAACGGCAACAAAATTTTCCTTTCAGGAACAAGACTTTCGTGTAGCCTATTGTCATTAGGCCATTTTCGCCCAATTCGACTACTCCAGTTATGTTGTTTGTACTGGTTTCTTCCTTTAATACCTTCTCCGTATCGTGAATCCCAATCGCACAAAAAACACGGATATTTTGGACGGCCAGATGCTGTTAAGCCTGTTGGTGTTCGTTATATTTGACTACTTCCAGAATGTCTTTCAATTTATCGAAAGTTTCACTATTGTCAGTGCTATACGCAATCGGAACAGAAGGCATTCTATTTGTCTTGTGCAAAAGCACAACTTTTAAGCTGATTAGTGCACTATCGATAAAGAGACGCCAATCATCTTTTTTATAGGTTAACCCTATCGCCTCCATTAACTTTTCAATATCGTTGCAATAAGCGAAATTTTTTGCATCATTGACATTGAAGAACTTTTGTAACTCTTTTTGGCGTTTTCGATATGCTGTTACTTTTGTACCTTTCGTCAGCAAATTATTTCCTTTCAAAAATGAAGCCAGTCGTTCTGATTTTTTCTGAGTCAAACACAAATTTGCAACAATTCCATCCAATTGGTTTTGTGTTATTAGGATTGGGTCCTTTGATGTTTTATAGGATGTACCTTCACCAGGGTTGAATTCTGAGGAGAAATCCATGGGTGTAGCAGCGGTGGTTGCAGTACTGATACCTGTTTGAAGATCAGTACTTCGGTATGTTGGTACTGGAACGAATTCTGAGTGCGGTAATGGTAATTGGACACTTGACACTGCTACATAAGTTTTATTCTTTGTTTTCCTTCTATTCAAAGTTTTATTGTAGTTGGTACATCCATAGCAATTTTCTTCTTGATGTGGGCTATTATCTGACCACATCATTGGTACACCAAAAGGCATAGCCTTCTTCTTTTCACTTTTCCATTGCATAAGACTTGAATAGCAATTAAAGCAAACTTTTTTAGGGGCATAGTTTACGTCATTGATAAACTCTTGCGAGAAATATTGTCTATAGATTTCCAAAAAAGAATCAGTCACATTGCCGCATTTTTCATCGCTTACTATGAAACGTCCACAAATATTACAAAAATGGTTCATTTTACATGTTGGTTCCGACATTTTTAATACAATATATATTATTGAATGTTTTTTTTTTGTTATTTTTATGAAACTGATACACTTAACTTAAATCACTCACAAAATGAAATAGGTTCCAAAAGAATGAATAGCAAATTTTATCACGATCGAGCGAAAATTAAAAGACATCAGCTTCGGCTGAGTTTCGAGTCTTAACTGAATCTTTATTTTTGAAATTAGTTCGCATGCAGATTGTTAAATTTTTTAGTTCTCATGCTGTTGTAATATGAAAGTTTCCACTGTTGAAATAACAAGTTGTATATTAAATAATAAGGTCTACAAGTCGCAAAACGTGCTTAAATGTCGCTATGCCAGTATATTATGATCATGGCAAGGGCAAGTAGTAAACAATTCGCCGAAATACCTGTACCGGACTATTTGGACCCCCTCTCCTGTCGGTATGAATATTGTGTGGGTCATAGTATGGGAAATGGAATTTTGGTTTTTTCAGTTGTCTGCCGACTTTTGCTAAGAGCACTGCGTGCTTCTTTTCTAATACATTATAACCGTTATTTAATCAATAAATATTACACTTAATTAAACTGTTGTTTTAATCATTTAAGAAACTGAGAAGCATATTATAGACCACACAAAATGCAAAAAAGACTTAGTTTTGTTGAAAATATTTTCAAAAAACATGAAAAAAAAATAATTTTTCCAACATTTTGCCTCATAAGTACCACAAAAATTTTCGAAATCAATTTTTTCAAAAATTGTAATTGTTGCATAGGTCTCTAGCAATAATTTGGCTTTTACAGATTGAAAAAATATCAATTAGTTGACGAGTTATAGGCAAAAACCCATATAAACAATATACTGAAAATCGGCATTTGACTGCAAACTTCGAAGGCCGATTAAAAAAAAAATCGAACTAACATAAACAAACGGCGCGATACGGGTCTTCTAATTTCGCCTCTATTTTCACTCGCCACTCTCAGAATGGACCTAATTTTTGCTAACCTGAATTTGTTCCACAGTGTAATTCATGATTTTGATACGGGAATGTTTTTGCTATTACTTGTTGCTATTGTCTATTGAAATCGTGTTTTTTCGTCTTATACGCTTAATTTCGTAATTTAAATGGAACAATAACTGTATATATAACATATAACTAATATAATATATAACTGTATACGTATGTATAAAATAAATAAAAAAAACCAAGCATGGAGTAAATTGGTTTTTATAAACAGTTGCTGCTACGGGTAGACAAATTAATGCATTTCTCAAATTTCAGAAAATTTTTCACATATTTCAGCCGATTAATGGAAATCGTACAGCTAATGAATATTTTATTGCTATTGAAGAAATACAAATATCCGGTAAAAAAAGTAAGTAAACTCCTCTCGTCAAGAAAAAATAAGCCAAATTTTAACATTTTTTAAACGCAGGCAAGTTTTATCACTCTAAATGAATGAAAATTTTTTTTTTTTCACTTCATTATACTAGAATTAAATGAGCTATATAATTGGATATCCAAGCGTTTTATAAATTTTTCTGAATTTCGTGCAAAGTTCGGAATTTGGATTCGTTTTTGTTTTGTGTGTCTGTTAAAGGCGAATAGTATTTTTATTGAAAATTAGTTCAGTTGAAACAAAAAAATTAAAAATAAATGTCCAAATTTATAATCATAAGGGTGGGTGAGTTTTTTGTCGACAAGTGTATTTTTACCTACCTGGTAAAAATCTTGCTTTTTCTATGCTTTTTCATCGCAGTAAATGCTCAACTGCAAACTTGAAGTTCCGTGTGGTAGAGAATCGTAAGCTTATGAAAAACTAGAGCGCTGCCATGGTAATACTAGGAAAAATACCAAACCTGTATCCGATAGTGGAACAGTCGGTTCTAAGATTGGAGCTAAGGTGTGAGGCGGCACTAATATACGAAGGCTGAGCAACAGCTTCGAGCTGTGTCAGCTATGACAGCGCTCTAGTTTTTTTTTTTTTTTTGAAATGTTAAGTAACCCAAAAGTATATGGTATCGAACCAAAATCATAAATGGGTCGAAGCAGTTTATTTAAGCTTGGTTTATGACGTTTCGGTTATGTACAGAATCGACTAGCACACAATGCTGGCGGCATCTATTGACAAACAGCGGGAACTTAGTTGCGCACCTAATAACATTCCCAAATATTGAAAGTGTTGAACTCACTCAAAGGTAAATACAAAATAACAATACAGTTTTGCTAGTTACAAGATTTTTAAACATTGGGTTGGAGTGAAAGTTCTATCGAATGTTAAGTAGGGACGTAATTTTTCTGGCAAAATTAGTCATTGGGATTTGTTTCTTTTGTTATTTTACCTGTTGTATCATATAAGAGGAATCCTTCTTTACCGTTCATCAAGATGAAGTGCATTTACAAAATAGATAAAAATTAGTTAACATTTCAACGCACCTCGAGCTGTTGATCAGCCTTCGTATATAATTGCCGCCTCACACCTTAGCTCCAATCTTAGAAGCGACTGTTCCACTATCGGACACAGGTTTGGTTTTTTTCCTAGTAGTACTATGGCATCGCTCTAGTTTTTCATAAGCTTACGATTCTTTACCACACGGAATTTCAAGTTTGCAGTTTGGCATTTACTGCGATGAAAAATCATAGAAAAAGCAAGATTTTTACCACGTAGTTAAAAATACACTCGACGACAAAAAATCCACCCACCCTTATGATTATAAATTTGGATATTTATTTTTCTTTTTTTTGTTTTCAATTCAATTTCAACTAATTTTCAATAAAAATACTGTTCGCCTTTAACAGACACACAAAACTTCGAACTTTGCACGAAATTTAAAAAAAAAATCATAAAACGCTTGGGTATCCAATTATATAGCTCATTTAATTCTAGTAAAATGAAGTGAAAAAAAACAACATTTTTCATTCATTTAGGGTGCGACCAGAGTGAGCGCTGAAAGCCGAGCCGAGATTGTCAGTGCGATAAAGATTGTCAGTGCGATAAAACTGATTACATACAAGTCAATACAAATAAGCTTGTGTATAACACAGTGAGCGCCGACAAGAGCAGAGAGCAAAGCCGATGAATGCGAGAAAACAGTTTCAAAGCGTTTTGCTCGCTTTTTTGGATTGTTGATGTTTACTTTTTAGAGTGCAGTTGTGTTTTTAACACACTTTTATTAGGTCGGGTTGTATGTATGTATGTATGTATGTATGTATGTATGTATGTAACGGAATCTTTGAGCTTAATTTTCACTGGCTTCTAAAAATCTGATCGACTTGAAATTTTGCACACCTAATTTTGCATATACTAATTTAGCTGGATATTTTCTTAAATCATTATATAAATGATGAAATTCACCAAATTCATTCCTTTTTAGTGTAATTGGATGTTTTCCAAACTCTTTTGTGTTAATAATTGCATTAATCACACTAGGAGAAGCAAAATACTCTTCATCAGATGAACCCATTACCGTGTAAAGCAATTTTATAAACACAAATGAACAACAAAATTAAATGACATAAGAGCAAAACACATGGAATAAACAGAACTTCAGCGCTGATTCTCGCATTCACTGTGTTATATACAAATTTTCTTCTCGCATGAAAATAAGCGTCAATAAGCTCGGCTCGGCTCCGCTCGGCATCAGCGTTCACTCTGGTCGCACCCTTACAGTGATAAAATTTCCCTTCGTATAAAAAATGTAAAATTTTTGCTTATTTTTTCTTAACGAGAGGAGTTTACTAACTTCTTTTAGCGGATATTTGTATTTCTACAATAGCAATAAAATATTCATTAGATCTACGATTTCCATTAATCCGCTGAAATATGTTACAAATTTTCTGAAATTTGAGAAACGCATTAATTCGTTTACCCATAGCAACTTTTTATAAAAACTCATTTACTCCACGCTTGATTTAAAAATTTTTATTTATTTTATACATACGTATACAGTTATATATTATTGTATATTAGTTATATATGTATATACAGTTACTGTTCCATTTAAATTACGAAATTAAGGGTATAAGACGAAAAAAAAACACGATTTCAGTAGACAATAGCAACAAATAATAGCAAAAACATTCCCGTATCAAAATCTTGAATTATGAAACCGACATTTTTGAGGGATTTTATTGCACTACACACAAACGCGCAGTCGTAAACTTCCAAATCCACTTCATTGTGATCGTATAAAAGCAGCACAACACATCGAAATCAGTATCAGTCACCGATCGATCATACCATTGCAAGCATTAAAGCACCAACCTCAACTACTTCGTTTAATCAAAATAAAAACAAGATAAAAATTCATAGAAATGGCTTTCAAATTCGTTGTACTCTCAGCACTTTTGGCTGTTGCCAGCGCCGGTGTATTGCAGCCCGTCACCTACGCTCATGTCGCTAATCCCGCGGTAGATGCCGTTGCCTCCAGCCACCAGAACGTGGTTCGCACCTTCGATGGCACTGTATCACAGTACTCGAAAACCATTGAAACTCCTTACTCCAGCGTACACAAATCGGACAGCCGCGTCAGCAATAATGTATACACACCAGCCATTGCCAAAACTGTTGCCTATGCTGCACCAGCTCCAACTGCTCTCTACACACATTCCGTTCCAACTGTTGCCAAGCCTGTTGCCTACGCTGCTCCAGCTGTTGCCAAGACCGTAACATATGCTGCTCCAGCTCCTGTGTATCATCATGAAGTGCCTGTTGCCAAAGCTGTATCCTACGCTGCCCCAGCTGTGGCCAAGACTGTGTCTTATGCTGCTCCCGCTCCAGTTTACCATCATGCAGCTCCCGTGGCAGTGCATTACTCCCCAGCTGAGACTGCCTCACACATGAGCTTTGATGGTTTCGGCACCCACTGGGGTTGGTAGACAGTTTCGATAGACACTGAATGAATTATTGAGTCACGAATACTTTACGATATGAGTATAACTAAAAACTGTTAATTGTTGACATATTTTTTTTTTAATAATTGTTGTTGAATAAAATGTTTTGTATTGAAACTTAAGCGTATAAACTGTATTATTACTGAACACGAGGCCACAGCACCAGCTATCAGAGAGCTTTTAATAATATTTTTCGTTTGTCATATTCTGCTAGAAGCGACTGTTATTACAAAAGATATTTTTCTTTGGAAGCCAATTATGTTTCTTTCAAAGAAACTTGAAGAATCGGGTAGGTGAATTGTTGTCCTTCTCTTAGGATACTACAGCAGTAAGTAAAACTATGTAGAATAAAAATATGAAAACAATAACAAAAGTATTATGGAATGGGTCTCATCTAGTTCTACAAAATAAACAGCTTCAAAAAAGATGTTCTCCTTTACCTTCCATCACACAGGTACGTCAACAAATGTCTGAGAATCCAATGCTCAGTGCGCTGTGAAAACAACGGTTGGTTGGATTTTATTTTTCCAGTTCTTTCAGACCGTTGGACGCAGTAGGATCTTCCACCTACAATTATTCAAACTCAGCCAGTTAAAAAAATATCTGGAATGGGCACGTTCGTTTGCCAACTTTTGCTGCGATTTGTTTACCGCTGAGTCGGTAAGTACTTTACAAGGGTGATGATGCCTCTATTCAAGCCCTTCATTGCTACTTCGCGGTCCGAAAACATAGCAGTACTGGCTGGAATAATTGTATAAACCTCCCAGTTGGCTAACCCACCCAACTGAAAGAAGGATCCTGGTCAATGCAGAAGCCTCGCGTTATGAACATGCTACTCCACAATTCAATAAATGAAATATTCATCTATTCTTAAAGTATGAACCGCAAAAGATGGTTGGGTATATGCAATACGATTTGCTGTAGATTTTCAATTCGTCGGGGAAGTATTATTTACGTTCGTGTACATATCTATTCAAGAATTAGTGATTAGACTGATCACTTCAAAACCCTTACATTGTAGTCTGCAGGTTAATGCAGAGGTATATTTCGCCTCAACATTCGTGCATAAAATCCAAATAATCGGATTGGTTGCTGCCTACTAAAAACATGCCATGACATCCGCACAAAATTTACATTTCTTCCCAGGCTTTGAATGAAGAGAAATTTAAATAAATATTGTCGTTCTTTTTTGGTTAGAAGTTTATTATGCAAACAGCTACTCTGCTACTTTTCCGCCAATTTTTCTTTAACTATATTTCAAGTCAAGATTTCATTGAGAACCTATGGATACAGTGAAATATTTAAGTCCACATGCAGCAGCAAATTTACTTATTTCCTTGAAGGTATACAATAATTGGAAAGGATGTTAAGGTAGTTTTTGGTTTTGAAACTCATATTTATTTATAAGTTTACAAAAATTAAATTATTTCATTTGCTTTTTTTATTAGCGGGCGGCCCTCGGTAGGTATTGACAAACTTCAGAGGATACTTCTGCCACGAAAAAGCGCCTCATAAAAAACCATTTAACGTTTGGAGTTGGCTTAAAATTGTAAGACCCTCCGTTTGGGGTACAACATCAAGGTGCCCACCACAAATAGGACGGAGAGCTCGGCCAAACTCCTAACAGAAGTGTATACACCAATTATTATTTTTTTTTTTTAAGTTCACTTGACGATCGTTTTCGAATGGCATAGAATAGAATTCAAGCCTTGGTGATGAGGAAGTCTCGGTCGACGGTGTTGTGTGTAGTCTATTTATTGAATATGACCATTAATTTAGCAAGACTTCATGTTATTCTACCAAAAGAGAGTATAGTACGAGTAAATGCTGTCAAAATAAGTCATTCGCAATTTGATAGATTTGAATGAATCAACATGACTGCTGTACTATTGGCTCAATAATACAATCGAGTAGTCGGAAGAGTTCTTTTCTTTATTATTTTTAAGTCAGTGCGATATTTTTTAGCAGATTGGTCCAGTAATATAATTTACGTGCATCCGATTAGACAATATTTGGAATTGGATAAAAAATCTCATTTGCATTTACATTTCCAGCAACTTTTTCAAAGAAAAATGGGCCAATGATGCCAACGCTCCACACTTTAAACAGGTACCCTCTGAGAGCACATTGGTTTCTTGACATAGCCGCCGAGATACAGTGCTTGATTTATTGCTTAAAATGATAAAATTTAAATTTCTTTACAATAAGCTTACTTTTTAGGACTAAAAGGCCTTCAATCATTCCTTACAGAAAGCCGCACGAGTATCGCACCGATACCAAATTTATGCATGAAATCGGCTTCTTCTATTCATGCAATCAAAAGTGTCTTCAAAGTCGACGGAAAGAAGTTGGGTGGTGATTTTTTAATCTAAGGCCTTTTCCAGAATTTCATGTACAATGAAAATATGGTCTCTGGTGAATTTTCCAGTTTTGATAACTTCCGCTCATTGGCATTTCTTGATGACATCACGAATCCAAATCCATTTTTAAAACTGTAAAAAGTCGCGAGAATTCAAAGCAGTTGACTTAGAGCGTCAACTGGCAGTGGTCCCTGGGACTTTTTGATCAAGGTGGTACTCAGTATTTTATATTTTGCTGGCGATAAGCACAAATTGTATGGGTGCTTATATATATACCTATATTAGGGCTGGTCGATTTAAAAATCGCTCATTGCTCTGTGAAAATCGTATTCTGGGGATCAAAATAAGAAACTTTGCCGAAGGAACCATACCTCTAAAACGAATTCTGATGTCCCCGAATTTCAAAATATCACCATTTTTGGCCTTTACATGAAAAAATCAGCTAAATGGCTATGTTTTTTCTTTATTTTTATTTATTTATAATAATATTTATTATTTAATTATAATAATATCTATTTTTTCTCTTAAGAAATTTATTTAGTCAGAACATATGTAAATGAAAAAATTAATTTAAGTGAGTTATAGAAAAGAAACTAAAAAGTTCGACCCAAATTGGGGACATCAGAATTCGTTTTAGAGGTATTTTTCCTTCGGCAAAGTTTCTTATTTTGATCCTCCGGTACAAGACTACCACATTTGTCCTTAATTAAATTTACTCCGATAGGATACCCTTCTGCTGACATCTTAAGTTTTTTGCACTCACGTTTTCCTTTTTTTCCATCCTTCGGTATCGTTCAAATCCAGCCCGAGTCGTAAACTATTGTCCTAGGTTTGCATTTTTTGAGAACATCAAGCAGTCGGACAGATGAATGATGACTTTGGGATAGCAGCATGAAATCCTCACATCTATATATGTACATATGTTTAATTGAAATATCCATAACTGAAATATATATAATTATATTTATGAAAATATTTGTGTGTGTGAATATCAACAAAGCCAAGGAATGCCTGAGTTGGTCGGCATATATTAGAAACCAGTTAATAATTGAAAAGGTTAAAACAAAATCAAGGCGATTTGAGCATTAAAGTAAAAAATCGTCAAAAAATGGGTAACATATTTACCACTTCATAGAAATAAATGGAAGTGATTAAGCTCGCAAATTTTTTCCTGCTACATACATATACATATATATACATACACATTGAAACGCTAAGCCACGCACCTGCTAGTTTTTATTTCTGCGATCGTATAAAAGCAGCACAACACATCGAAATCAGTATCAGTCACCGATCGATCAAGCAAGCATTACAGCACCCACCTCAACTACTTCGTTTAATCAAAATCAAAACAAGATAAAAATTCATAGAAATGGCTTTCAAATTCGTTGTACTCTCAGCACTTTTGGCTGTTGCCAGCGCCGGTGTATTGCAGCCCGTCACCTACGCTCATGTCGCTAATCCCGCGGTAGATGCCGTTGCCTCCAGCCACCAGAACGTGGTTCGCACCTTCGATGGCACTGTATCACAGTACTCGAAAACCATTGAAACTCCTTACTCCAGCGTACACAAATCGGACAGCCGCGTCAGCAATAATGTATACACACCAGCCATTGCCAAAACTGTTGCCTATGCTGCACCAGCTCCAACTGCTCTCTACACACATTCCGTTCCAACTGTTGCCAAGCCTGTTGCCTACGCTGCTCCAGCTGTTGCCAAGACCGTAACATATGCTGCTCCAGCTCCTGTGTATCATCATGAAGTGCCAGTTGCTAAAGCTGTATCTTATGCTGCTCCAGCGCCCACACCTGCTTTATACACTCACGCCGCACCCATTGTAAGCAAAACTGTTTATGCGCCAGCTCACGCCCACGCCGTTGTTGCTGCTCCAGCTGTCGCCAAGACCGTAACATATGCTGCTCCCGCTCCAGTTTACCATCATGCAGCTCCTGTGGCCACCACCAACTACAACCATGGATCTGCGGTGACTACCTACACTCATAATGCTCCTGGCTTGTCCGGCTATGGTTCCAGCCAGACAGTGCACTACTCTCCAGCTGAGACCGCATCGCACATGAGCTTCGATGGTTTCGGTACCCACTGGGGTTGGTAAATAATTTATTTCCAAAATGAGTGAATCGAAGATTCCTTTCTGTTATATGGGATTCTATTAAAGTTGATTTATTATACAATATAATTGTTGATTTTGATTGTTAAATACCACCTTTTTAATAAAGTGTTTTATGTTATAAATTGCAATTTAAGAGTTAACATTTTTCTTATGTCGGATTTGTGGATCTTTGTTTGATTTTCGTCAATTGGTGACTAAAGTCAGCCTTACTCTTTACTTTTCTGTGAGTCTCTTACACTTTATACGAATCTAGCGTATTTAGGAAATCCGTTGTACGATTATCACGCCGCCATTATTCCACCAAGCATGAGACCTTTTATTTATAAGTAATTCTATGTCTAGTGATCCATTTATCTTGGATATTGCCGTACATTTTTCAAAAAATTTTTGGTGTATACTTAATATAATAAAAAGTAAACAAAAAAAATGCCAACATTTTTAATAACTTTGAGATATATTCAGTGGGGAAAATTATGATGTAGGATGTATCTTCAATTCTTTGTACATACAATTTTTTTTTATAATAATTTAATAAATTGAAGATTTATTCAATGGAGAAAATTTTGGTGTTGAGTTTTATGAAGTGAAATATCTTCAGTTCTTTTGACGCAAAAACATTTGCTTAGGATAAAAATTTAATAATTTTGAGATTCGATCAGTCGAAAACATTTTAGAGGCCAGTTTTTTGAAGTGAAATATCTTCGGTTCTTTTTGTTTAGGATAAGAAATTTATAATTAAACCATTTGTTTTTAGGATAAATATTTAATAATTTTCAGATTTATTCAGTGGAGCAAAGTTTGGTGTAGAGTTTTTTGAAGTGAAATATTTCCGGTTCTTTTTGCATTAAAAAAAATTCTTTTAAGATAAACATTTTATAATTTTGAAATTTATTCAGTGGAGAAAATTTTGCTGTCGAATTTTTTTAAGTGAACTATCACATAAGGGAAGTATCTTGGGTTCCTTTTTCATTATATTAAAAAAATTTTTTTAGGATAAAAATTTAATAATTTGGTGATTTATTTAGTGGAGAAAATTTTAATGTAAAGTTTTTTGAAATGAAATATCTTCGGTTCTTTTTACATTGTTTTCAGGACAAAAATTTAATAATTTTGGGATTTATTCAGTGGAATATTTTGTAATTTTCAAAACACACCCGCAGATATCCCCATATCTTACCACGTTATATGCAATTGAGTACAGCAGTTCCAAGACTGATAAATTACACGATTGCGACATTCGTGAGAGAATTACTAGCAGAGTTGTAACAATGAAATAAATACGAAAAAGAGCGGCGTTATGGAAAATTCACAACAATGCAGCAACGAAATGAATACAAATGTTATAACTATTTTTACGTTAGCAAAACGGCAACGAACAGCAAAACGGTGCGCAGATTTTTGTTGTTGTAGCAGCAAAAACATTCCCCATATATATGTGAGGAATGCTGCTGAAGTGACAGTCCTTGGTCGGATATAAGTCCGGGCCGTTCCGACAACATAGAACCGAATGTCGTGGTGCGCGGATGTTGCCATCTGGAGTATTCCTTCCCACGTTCTTTAATAATTCTTTACTCTCCTTCCTGAATTAATATTTTGAAGTTCGATAGTGCTTAGTCACGTACCAAAAGAAAAAGTTTCAGTGAATACTCGGTTGGTGTGTAGCTTTTTGCTTTTCCATTTCCTTCTAAATACACTGCGATGGGGGAGGCACTTAATGTTCGACATAGAACAGACACATTTAAAAAGTGATCGGAATTGAATAGAATTAATCCCCACTTACAAGCGTATTATAGAATTTATGACTCGAGTTTGTGTATCTCGAACCTTACTGAGGTCTTCCACCCAGTTGGTACTTAGTAGTTTCCATTGTTTCTTATCACCAGTGCAATCCAAAATATATCTCACTGTCACATTTTTTTCAGTGTACAAACAGGTAGAATTGAAATCGCGGCCTAGAAAATTACTAATAAGTGTTTTCGTTTTTGTTTTTAATAGACAGGAAGAGTCATCGACTACTTTTTTTTTAAATGCTAGAAAATTCTTTGTTTAATGATTTTACATTTATTATAAAAAGTAAAACTTTCGATTATTTGTGAAATGTAACTTCATTCAAGTTATTTCGGTTAGCGATTTGGCGAAATATTTCTGATGATTTCGTCCTATTTTCCAGCAATTGGGCAAACGATATTGTACTTAAGCGCTTGAATAGTTTATAGTTGTTGGAAGTAATGTCGATTTTTAAAATCGTAGCCCCGTGTGTGTCTTCGTATATTTGTCGTCATCAATTTTGAGAAACTACAACCAACCATGGCATACTCAGGCTGCATTGGTTTCTCTAAGGCTAGGCATGGCTCCTACAAGTTACCAACATAGTGCTTGACAACGTAGTCGCCGAGTGGAAAATGTGAGTTATAGGAAAAGTTAATATTCTAAGCAAAATCGGGCGAATATCTCGTAAATATAGCAAGACGATATCTGATAGCCGATCATAATTTTTTTAAGGTCCGAGTTAATTGCACTTCTCTCTGGGTGTGTTGAGGTCTCTGACAAGTTCTAATTAGAAAATGGGGATGAGTGTACTCAAATTTAGTTTGTTTTGTTTTGAATCTTTATAATTTTATATATAATTTTATAGTAATAAATTCATTTAAAAAGCATATGGAAGTTCTAGGTAATCCACGTAAAATGTGAAATTATGTGATACTACGGAAAAAGAGTTTGAGTAAATTTTGTGACACTTTATGTCGGTAATTACACCCGTTCGAGTACGCTTGCACTTTTTATTCAAACAGTTACTCCAAATATTGCGTCGTCCAACTATATTGTGAACAATACAAGAAACCCTGAGATAAGTAATAGAACGTTTTCTATCCCACTCAGCATTCCGTGACAAGCTTCTGAGTATAAAGATTTCTCGGGAGAAACTCAAAATCAGAAACTACAATAGTTCCATACACTATGATCCACATTTTTTTATGTTAATAACAAATTTAACTTCAGCTAAGAAGGGTGGTTAGTAACCTAATACCCAAATGCGCGAATTGCCAAACCCAGATAATCGCAAAAGTTACCACAAATTGAAATATAATGTTTATATGTACGTAATCAAATATTTGCACCACAAACACTAGAGGCTCGGCAATATTTCATGTTTTTTTTTTCGATAATATTGTAACATAAATAGCATTAACCACGGCAGTCCAATATAATTGAGCAAAAGTCAAGTACGTCACGAATATCGTTAAGCCACAAACACAAAAAAAAAAACACAAAAACAAAAACACAACAATAGCTAAAGAAACAACACCAAAGCAACTGTAAATATGATTTATCAGCACAATAAGTGAAAAAAATAAGTAAATAGAAAAAAAAATAAGTGAAAGAAACACTCAATAAAAATATGGAGCAAATGGGCGTTAAAGCGAATTAGAAAATAAAAATCATATCACATAGCATTTTAAGTACGCGCATATCTAATGGCAGTAATGCGGCGCATGCGTAGAATAGGCTGGTGCTGACGAAAAAATGCGCTGTCATGCAAAAGCAGGAAAGGTGAAGGTAATCGGAGTGACGATGGTGGAAAGAAAACGTGCGCATACATGCATATGTGTGTGTGCTATTATACATATAAACAAGTACATGGCTATGCACATTTCTGCGCGTTTGCAGTGTCAGCGGTGACCTTCACCAGCTGTTGGTGTTTTTAATTTTTTGCACGGCTGTCAAATACGCACGAAGACATTTGCTTGTAAATTTCTGCACTTGTTTGCCTTTAGTAGATTATGAGAAACATATCACCCTGTAGGGAAAACGAGAGCTAGTAGCGAATATTTTAAAACTTTTACAACCAATATAGTTTTGGCCAATACATTAACCAGTATGTAGGCAAATACTTTGTCTGCTACATGCACTTGTGCTCGCAATTTATATATATATATAAATATATATAATTGGCGCATACACCCTTTTTGATTGATGACCGAGCTGCTCCTCCTATTTGTGGTGTGCGTGTTGATGTTGTTCCACAAATGGAGGGACCTACATTTTCAAGCCGACTCCGTACGGTAGACTTTTTTATAAGGAGCTTTTTCATGGCACAAATACACTCGGAGGTTTGCCATTGTCTGCCGAGGGGCGACCGCTATTAGAAAAAAATGTTTTCTTCATTTTGGTGTTTCACCGAGATTCGAGCCTACTTTCTCTCTTGATTCCGAATGATAGTCACGCACCTACCCATTCGGCTACGGCAGTCGATTAGTTTTTAGTGTAGAGAAGTCAACCCCATGTCTACCCCATGCACGCACGGCCGCGAAATCGGTGGTTTTTTGACAATTTGCCTTCATTGTATTGCAAATTTTTTCAAGTGCCCCAATGTTCAAGTGAATTACCAAAGAAAATTGTCCGCGTCATGCAAGGAAAGTCACAAAAAAAAGTCATCGTGTAATCACACGCAGATTTTCAAAGAATTCTTTAGAAGAGAATGTGAAAACAACCCAGGATGAAAAACTATGTAAATGAATTCAATCCAACCTTTGTACGAAACTCCCAAAAATTTAAGAAATTAAAAAAAAAAATGTCATCAAAATTTCAATTTCTTCAATCAGAATTTTTAAGAAACTGCATTTTGTTATAACAAATTCGCGTCTATTTGCGATAACTCTTTTATATAATGTTGAGTACTTTCTTCCATATAAAATATTTCCGTATTTGTTTTTTATATGGAAGAAAATTCTCAAGATTGTACAAAAAAAAAAAAATTCTCAAAAATCAACTCAATTTTTAAGTGATTTCAGACTTGGCTTTATTCTACTAAAATTGAAAATCTAAACATAAAAATTACTTATTTCGATTTAATGTAGTCAATGTAAAATTTCCTAATTGGATGGATTCTAAAAATGGAGTTTTTATAACGATCTGATAAAAAGTAGAACATTTTGATTTACATGCTTATAATTTTTGTGAGTTTTGTAACTTTTATGTACACGGTTTTTGTTATATAATGGCTGTCGACAGATTGCTAGTTAGATGGCGGGAGTACCACGGCTATACTACAAGAAGCACTAAAGTGCCGAAAAATTACAAAACTTATAGGAAGAAAAACCGTTTATAGCAATTAAGTGCTGTTGATGTAGTGTAGGAGAGAAAAGTAATATAGGCTGGAGAACTACCTCAGAATATCGTCAAGAAGCACATTAAGGAACCTTAAGCGCCTAGCCGTCAGACCCGGACATTTGCAAAGAAAGTTTCCAACAGTCTCTTTCTCTGCCGGATTCCCATAGCTTCTGCAATGTTGGTTTGACGGAAGTCCAAGCTTCTCCCCTTGAGTTCCGATAACCCAGTGACCAGTGTACACTGCTAAGAGTTTGGAAATTTGGAATGGCGGGGGATTCCCAGCACTTTAAGTACCCTGCTTTTGTCTTACAGAGGCCAAAGTGTTTTTGAGATAACATACGATAAGATAGTCTTGCGCTTTTTTAAGAAAAAAATATACAGTTTAGCATTTAGCAACGGTTAAGAGATCGCCCATGTCTGAGATAAGGACAACTTAAACCGGTTCTTTGGACCCCTTCTGGCAAGCTCATTGGCAATTTAATTTCGCTATATTTTTCTATGTCTTGGAATCCGGATAAGAGAAATATTTCGAACACATTCAAGTCGTTTTATCTCATCCTTAGAAGATTCGACCAGAAAAGAGCTACAACATAACGACGACAGAGCTTTGATCGTAGCTTGACTATCGGAAAAGATATTTATTTTATGTCTCCTTCGTGAACTACATTTTCAAAAAAAAAATTACAATTAATATTGGGAATATTGTAAAAAGAATAAGTGTCTTAATTATGTGAGCACAATCGTACATATCCCAAGGGTTAGAAGATATACTCCTTGCTTATACATATGTATATACACAATTTGCTTACACAATATTTAATATGAACACAATCGAGGTTCTTTGCAAATATGTCAACATTTTACTCATTTGAAAGTATTTTGAAGGACGTGTGGCAGTATTCGCGCTCAAAATTTTGACATGACTCCATATAAGCATTTGATTGTCTTTATATAAGGCAACTTTCCCGCGTAGGCCGAAATAAAAATTAAAAAAAAATGTTTTTAATCCAACCTACTATACAGGCTTATACAAACTCATGTATGCATATAACACACAGCTTAATTTTGGAGCGATTTTGTGCTTTAAATATTATATCGGAAACTCCTTCGAGGTTTGGTCTCATCATCAGAAGCCAGAGGGAAATATGGTTTCATGGAACGAAACCCGTAATCCAGGGGGTTTTGGTGAAGCCTGACTTGCGGAACGATTTCGAATCTGATGTCAGCTTTTTGTTTTAATTCAATGTAGTATTGGGTTCACTTTTGGTTACCTTATACATTTTTGAAAATTGCTAAACTCTATTACGGTTAATTTCAAACACCATTAGCTAAAGAAAAGTAGGTTACAAACTCAAAAAATTTTAAAATTTTAATAAATTTACATAGATTGAAAAAGAAGAACTAAATGACATACAAGTATAATATACTCACTGATGTTTACCTATGGCCTGTGGTATCATTAATTTCCTTGATTCGCTGGACGAAATAAGTATTAACAATCCCTAAAGGGTATTGCGTTTTCACTTTCACCTTTACTAGTAGGTATCTCCTTTCAGAGAAGGAGACTAATGAGCAGTTTCTCTGTAAATGTCCGCGTTTGCCAGTCAGGCGCTTGTCACTGTGTGATCCTTTCCTCGACAATTTGGAGCATTGCTCCAACCTAAATCCCATCAACAGCTCTGTTTGGCTGTGGATATTTGCCCGTTCGAGGTCTTGCAATGGCATCAAACGCCGCTTTAGTGCTACTTGGGGAGTGCCAGTCTGGTACCTTAACCATTTCACCTACCTAACTGGGTGCCTTAATGAAATTAATAGAATTAGAATAGTCTCAGTTTTCATTTCGTCCTTCCTAGATCTCTATTTCTATTTTACTCTTTTACTTTTAAGTCTTACCTTTAATTATTGTTTTTAAGTCATTTTGTTGCTCTAGTCTAGGTTCGAAATAGACAAAAAAAAAAGTGTAATTAAAGGAAGGAGAGCACAAAATGAATGAAGTCAGAACCGAAAGGAAAAAAAACCGATTCTAAAAATCACAAAGTTTTGAAACTCCATCCCTTAAATGAACGATTTTCTAATTCTCGTATTCTTTTTTAAATAAAATAAATAATGCAAATAATGTGGACTTTAATTTGGTTGTGCACTTAATTCATTTAATTTGTGGTTTGCACGTTTATATTTTTCCACCGATTGTTTTTTTTTCTCTGTTTCAAGAGGAGCTTTTTCATGGCAGAAATACACTCGGATAATTTGCTTGCCAAAAGGCGACCAATAAAATGCCATTTCTATCATTTTGGCATTGTGCGCCAGTAGTAAGTTTCGAAAATGGACACTTAGTACTAAGCAAAAAATTATAAAAAACAAAATCAGTTCGAAATCTGGAAATTTCCCTACAGGGCATTTACATCCCAAATCTGTTCACTTGTGTCAATAATCGGCTTGTCAAATTGAGCGTTAAGTGTTGCCGCCCAGTTAGCTACAGCATCGTTTTTCTTTTTTTCTTTTGTTTTTTTTGAGGGGATTCAAACAATTCGTTAAAGAGCGAATTTTTTATACCATATTTTTTGTTGTTCGATTTTTGATTATTTCTTATTTAACTTCATTATACTATTAATAACTTTATTTGTGGTATTGTTGCTGTCATTTACTTAAACAAATTTTTTTTTGCAGATATATATATCCATGTACATACACACATGTGTGGGCAAATGGACATGTGGATATTGTATGAAAATGTTAATATGTATTTACATGTTTTCATATGTCGGAAATGTGGTGCTCTAATGCCACTTTGGCTGTCTAGTAAAAAGCGAGCGAGGCAAATCCATTGATTGTTGGTTTGTAGTTACCTGAGGTCAGGTAAAAGAAAATACAACTGTAAGTGATTTTTATAAAAGCGAACTGCGCGAGCAATGTCACTGGATCGATTAAACGAATTGTATAAACATACACACAATTTATTTGTACACCCCGCGTAGTACGTAAAAACTATAGTTTTGCGCAAAATATTTGCTGTGACAATATATTTCTTTTGGGTCGCAGTAAAAATGTTGCATTCTTGATGAATTGCCGCAAACAAAACTCCCGTTATTTCAACTCACACTGAGGAGCTCCAAGGAAAGCAGACAGATGTAGCAAAATGCTGCAAAACGTTTATTCGTACACTTTCTGCTCATGATAACATATAGTTGCTGCAAAGGTAACAGTAAAAATCGTTTGTGGTTTTACTAATGTTGCTGAAAGCGAAATAAGATTGATTTTTCTTAGTTTTTATCATCGATTCGGTTTCAGTTGCGCGTAAAATCTCCATTGAAAGTGACAAAATGGGACGAGGTCCGGATTTACCATTAGAAATGCGTAAATTTGTTATTAAATTGTACTTGGAAAATAAGTCTCCGCACGAAATCAGTAAAACTATTGGCAAATCGCATTTTACGGTACAAAGTGTTACCGCTACTTACGTTAATACTAGTAAATTGGAAGCTAATCAACACCATGACGGAAGGCGAAAAGTATTGAGGAACACAACAAAGTAGCATCAGTCGCGCAAAATCCCAAAATAACCTCCACGATAGTATGCCGAAATATTCAAGTGTCTTTGCATAAAGTAGTAAGCCTACAAACAGTCCGTAATTGCCTTCCTATCGCTGCTTATTGCTGATAGCAGAGTCACACGCTTCAAGCCCTGCATTTCAGATGTTAACAGAAGAAGAGATTGGAGTTCGCCGAACGCTATATAAATGAGTCAGATTATTTTTAGGAAAACGTCATTTTCAGGGATGAGTCTAAATTTAATGTTTTCAGATCAGATGGCCCTCCAAAAGTTTGACGAAAGAAAAAACAGAACTGAATGAAAAAAATCGTATTCCTACCGTTAAGCATGGAGGAGGTAATGCAATGGTTTGCGGGTGCATGGTGGCATCTGGAGCAGGAAATATGGTTTTTATTGATGATAAAATGGACAAACATCTGTATTTCAACATTTTAAAGTATGATAATTTGTATGACAGTGCCGTTAAATTTGGACCGGATGCTAAAGGCTTCTTGTTTCAACAAGGTAAAGCAACTTAAAACTCCACCTCAATCTCCGGATCTGAATCCAATTGAGCAGGTCTGCGAGAAAGACCTTAGAGAAGAGAATCAGAAAGCACAAAATAACATCACAGGCGTCACAGGCAGCTTTAAGTGATGAGCGAGAGAAAATTAATGAAATCAAGGTATTGGTATGCATCGACGTTTGGAAGTAGTTAGGTTCAAAGTTATTAGAGCCTAACAAAGTACTAAATACTCGTTTTTTCTACTATTTTTTTAATAAACTATTTTTTATATGGCTATGTAGGAATAATATTTTTGCATAAAATTGTGCCCTATTTCGTTATTGGCTTCAGTTCTCTAATTCCAGAAATAAATTTGGAAGTTTTTGTTCCTTAAATATTGAATAAAAATGTTATTTTTTACAAATATATCCACATTTTGTTCTTTTTTATACGTCGTACTAAGTATCGGGTGTATCTGTTTATAAACTGTGAGTGTACAAATAAATTGTGTGATCACTGTAATTCCTGCTAAGTGCAAACCAAAATGTTACTTACTTTGCAAAAAGAAAATCTGAATAAAGTAATAAATTAAAATACAATGAATTAAAAAATAGAATAAAAAAATTTAATTAAATTAATGTATTTTCTAAAGCTACGTTAAATTAAATTTAAAAAAGTAAGAATGTGCTAAATTTGCTCCGAGCCGTACCTTATATAACCACACAAAAAATTTTATTTTGAGTGCGATTATTTAAAAATATCATTCCTCATTGGCTGACAATTTCTTTGATTCACAAAACTAGACCCAGGACCCAGGTATAAGCTATTCGTAAAATATGTACGCATGCATATTCTACCAAAATTCACTAAATTATTTACTATATTCAGATTCTATCGGGTGTATTTTGTTTTAACTGCATGATATCGATAGCCAAAGCTATGGTTTGACCACTGAGAATGGCAAACGGTGTTGCCATTTCTGTTCAGTAATGAATCGGTTAACGTTTCCAAATGGTGGAGATTTACTTTGAAAAAAATAAATCTGTTCGTGAAGTTCTTGGAATGAAGTGTTGAAGAAGTGCGACTCGTCGTCGTACTCAACGTTGAAAATTTTGCGTAAGAATCTTCGCTTACGGGTCTTTAAAATGCAGGTCGTGCTAGAATTGAGTTTTTGCTATATGGGCTCATTTAGATCTAGTATTCAGAGAAATGGTAAAATTAGCGGGCCATGTAACTCGTAACTGCGGCAAAAATACGGCGGATTTCATATTCAAAAAATAAATGCCATGAAAATATCACAAGGTTATAAAGAAAAATCTTTATTCCAGCAATATTTCGCACAAACCTCTAAAAAACCTCAAACACCAAATACAGTGAAATACATTACAAAAAAAAAACACCCTATAAATAGTTTTGTCTAGTCTAAAACATAGTTCTATTCAAATAATAAATATTATGCTCACATAATTTGGTCACTTAATTTTTTTCATTATTATTTTTTTTGTGATAACTTTTTTTTTGTAATTTTTATAAAAATTGTATAACAAATTCACTATAAATCGAAGCTTCTCACTTTTTTCGAAGCTCCAAATTCACAAAAATTTATCAAATTTAAGAAATTATCATCTACATTTTTTAATAAGATTATTTAGAACAACTCTGAGAATGCAATTCTACAAGAGCAATTAATTTGAATTTAGGTAGTTGTTGTTTTTTGATTGCATACGATCTTGAGAATTTTCTTGCGTACATAATTTAATATTTTTTAATATCTATCACCATCTCATATTTTTTAAATAAAAAATAGATATGCAAAATAAATTCTTTACCGCAAAAATCCACAGGGATAGGTTTGCATAAAGAAAAATTTCATCTATACTAATATTATAAAGAGAAAACTTTGTTTGTTTGTTTGTTTGGTTGTAATAAATAGGCTCAAAAACTACTTGACCGATTTTAAAAATTCTTTCACCATTTGAAAGCTACATCATCCACGAGTAACATGGATTATATTTTATTTTGGAAATAGGGCTCAAGATATAGGTCAAAACGTGGGTCCGGGTAACCTTCGGATGTGTATGTACAATATGGGTATCAAATGGAAGCTGTTGGTGAATGCTTTAGTTCAGAGTATTTCCATCCGCTCCGTGACTATGGTCTCGAGATAGAGACCAAAACGTGGACCCTAGAATGTGTTTGTACAATATGGATATCAAATGAAAGCTGTTGATAAGTGCTTTAATACGGGGTAATTTTCATACCTATTGATGACTAGGGTCTCGAAATATATGCCAAAACGTGGACCCGCCGTGTCTTTGCACCGAATTAAACCAAACTTACGCACATTGTTAAGTAAGTATTGAAAATGGGTTTCGTAAAGTTTGGTTGTAATTCGGAGCACTGGCAACGGGTACAGCGTTCTTTTGAACCAGCCATAATGTCGCTTACTTTTTTAACGCTTGGGGCGGAACTGAACTGTCAAATTGACAGTGTGAGTTACAATGTGTCAATATTTCTTTCTGATTTGGATGTCATAAGGAAAAAACGTAAGTGCAACATGTAAAAATTGTTTGTGAATTTTTTTGGAGTGGCTTTTGGAACAGTGAATAATTTCAAACGAAATTTGAGAATTTAATGTGAAATCCGAATGAAATTATGTGTTCGTGGAAAAAAATTTTTTTTCGTTTTTTTTTGAAAAATATAAATGGATAATGGTTAAAAAAGCTCCAATGCTTAATAAAACATATAAATTGAAACGAAAAATTCATGGATGATCAGGAAAAAAGACGATTGTTTATTCATATACGTTGATTTGAAATTTAAAAACCATCTTCTTTTTTCCTGATTTTCAATTTATATTTTATATTTACTCAAAAACAAATAGAAAAACAAAAAATATTGCTTATGCCAAAGCGCTTGAATAAAGAATAAAGAAATAAATAATATGAAAACCATATCTTTTCTGTTCTAAACCATATCTATTCTATTTTAGTGTGCCCAGCGAAGGGGGCCGGGTTTGCTAGTAGCTTATATTTAAATTCATAACTCCTTAACAATTAATGAAAAAAAAAAAAAAACAAGAAAAACATCATTTCTCAACCCCAAAAAGCGTATCCTTCCCATCCTTACTCCCGCACAATTGTCATCGCATTATTTGCATTGTGGCTGCTAAAACAAGCAAAAACCGAAGAAAAGCACACAGTTACACATTGCATCAGTGCCGCCAGCAAGAAGAAGCGGGCGATCGTGGTAATAGCGCAGACACCCGAAATTTAGCGAACTCCTCCTCCATCTGTGCGATCCTTCCTGTGCAACGAAGGTGGGCGTTCCCACTACTTACGACTGGTAGCGGCAGGCTAATCACTTACCCTGTCAGAAATCAAAATAGATTAACGAAACCAACACAAGAGAAGTCTTGACGAGGCCCTATGCTCCCGAGAGGAGTGAACAAGGAAAAAAGAAAAAAAATTATGATAGCTTCTTTTAATATTTGAGCTGACTCGAAAATGACTTTAGAACTATACTATAGTGGACCAATTTATGCAGAATTCGAATTCGATTCTTAAGAAATACACCCTTCTAAATGTATAGTACATACATATACAATTACATTAATTATCGATTACACCTTTTTTAGGTGTTTGGCCTAGCTCCTCATCCTATTTGTTGCGTCAGGCTTGATGTTGATACCCAAATGGAAGATCCTACAGTTTTTATCCGACGAGCTTTTTCATGACAGAAATACACTCGAAGGCTTACCATTGCCTGCCTAGGGGTGACCGCTATTAGAAAAAACATTTTCTTCATTTTGGTATTCCATGCACAGACATTTGAATCTATGAACTTCCGAATGGTAGTCATGCACCAGCCCATTCGGAATATTTTTAGTTCAATATTTTCTCTCTTGAAGTTTTAAAGTCAACAACATTACTTATGTATATCTTGTGCATTGAGAGAATATTCCTTTTATAAAAGTTCAATCGAATCACTTGGAAATCTTATTTTTGAAAAGTTCACAAAAACAAAACGGCACCTTCCCACATTTACCTCACCACCATTCACTTTCATAAAATTTTTCGAAATGACGCACTCCATTCATCTCGTCCAAAACTTTTCGAGTGCAACCGCAACTTCAACACATCAACTCCTCATTCCCAATTCGTGGTCATTCTCCGCCAAATACCATCTCATAAACAGATTTCAAAGTCAAACCACGCGAGTGAAATTAATAACAATTTGCCAAAAAACACACCCAACAAACCATTCTAAGCGAAAAGAAAGCCATAAGTAACGACGCCAAATGAGTATGGGCGAAAAAAACTTAAAACACTCCAAGCGAAGCAGAGAAGAAAATGTGAATAATAGAAATTAAATGCAGGACAAACACTCCAGTCAGATAACAACTCAATTCAATTTGTAAGCATATTTCTGGGCGCGCCCTCTTTCCATCGTAAACTTAGCCGCTCACGCCACAGCACAGTGAAACGAAACGCCAAAGTTTTGCAATACTCATAAATATTCATCATCGCTTTAGAGAGGTTTCTAGTAAAAATATGTCGAAGAAATAAGTAAATGTAAGATGCATAAATAAAGCAGAGTGAGTGGTGATGGAGAAGGCGAAAGTTTGGCTGAAATATGGTGATAGATATTTGTTATGGAAAGAAAAGTTCTCGCTTTAATTTTCGTTTCTTTTTGACTTTGTTTTTCTGCTCGTTATTTGGCTAAAAACAAAACAGAGTTGACAGTTGATTGGTACTGGGGGAAGTATACACCGTTTCGATACTTTTTGTTGGCATATTTGCCGCCCGAGTTGAGCTCAATTTGATGGAAAAATGCTTTTGGCTGGGAGAAGAAATTGTCAATAATCATGAATTTCGTGATTGTGATTTTAGCACAAATAAGCAACTAAATTCTAAAATATTCATATACTTTCACAAGAGGATATAATAAACGTTTTTGCTATCGCTTCTGTGCTGAAACTTGAATCACCGCGAACTACAAAGCTTTGCTCTGTTTTCTAAAGACATCCCTTGTATTGGATACGGATTTCACACCCATTAAAAAAAAATTCCTGCTCTTATTTAGATTTGTCTGCGCTTCTTATTTTTTCAGCTTTCCCCGATTGTGTAGCCCACGTAAATTTTGTTAAAAGTAAAGTTAACCTAAGCCCGTACGTGATGCCTAGATATATCAGTTATGGTTGGTTGAAGTGATGATTCACCAGGAATCCAATTAGTGCTTCCGCACTACGTTTTAACGTGGAAAGCCGAACGCTTGAGTAATTTTTAGGTAAACAGCTGAGCTCAGACAATTTAATCAAAAATATGTGCGCAGTAAATGGCTGTTAGAACGCAGATAAAAGTTTCGCAAAGAGGATAATGCTGCACCTGCAATGCAGAGAAGAAATCAGCCCTCGACAGGAGGCGGACTGTCTACGAACTGACGACAAATCACAGACGCTCACGACGGTATAAGGCGGTGTAATATTATCGCAACACCTTCCGATGTTTCTGTTTTATTGCAGATTCAAAAGAAACTATCGATAGCGTATAACCTCCATATGCTCATGTGAGAGGAACCTGGGAGCATGCCCCATTTAACGCTGGTATGACGACAAAGAGGCATTAGAAGAGTCTATAGCTTGAAGCTGGCTACAAATATGGTTGACCCAGTCATGGGTGAATAGTAATGGTCCATTTAATGGGCGCCGGTATAAGCCCACCCGAAGTAATGCATTAAGTTCTTCCGGGAAGGGAGTCTCCCTAGGTGAGGAAGAGAAATTGTTTTAGTGGCTACATAGCTCGACGCTGTTGACGACGGTTGCTGTAGGTGCGAAGGCATTCTGAACCCTACTTCACCCACAAAAAAGTGTGCTTCTGCACCATTTTGTTTTCACATCCTCGCTACCAAAAAGTTGTACGGTTACTCTTTCGCGACTATATCCAGTCTGTGGGATTGAGAAACCACACAACCTTGTTTACATCTATACCGGTCAGCTCTTTGAGGTTTTCAAAAAGCGGGCCAGTTCACACCAATGGTTAACACCCACGCCTTCCATTGCGCAGGGCATATCATAGAGAAAGTGTAAGGTATATTCCTATTTCTCCGGTTTTTTTGTTTGTTTTATTGTCGGGGCAGACTAGCAAGTCAGCACTCAGACACAATTAAGTCCATTGTAATGCACTTGGATTCCCTTTTTAATTTTCTTTAAATCTACACGACCTCCGAAGAAATCTGAAGGGATCTTGTGGTGCCAAAGAGCCAAGGTGGTCGCTTTTTAACACATCAGTGCCAAAGACCTCAAGCCTGACTCGAGCGAAGGCCGACGCACAGAAATTGCAGAAAGTGGTACGCAGTCTCATGCTTCTCTCCATATGCTGGGCAAAATGCACTGTCTGAGATGCCTACCTTTTCCATATGCTTCGCCCACAGAAAGCGTCCCGTCATAAGTCTAACCAGCAGTCTGCAGTCCCTTCTGCTTAATGACAGGAGGGTTTGCGACAGTCGGTCGGACATGACAGGTAACATCAGTTTAGTCCATCTGCAGCCTCTCTCAGCCTGCCACGTTCGATTGTGGGTTTAAGTAACCCGTTTGCTAACCATGGCTTTGATGGTTGCAGAAGGGAGTAGCAGAACGGGCTCCGGGCCAAGAAAGTTGAAAAAATGCTGAAGAAAAAAATCCGTTCTTCATCAAATGATGAGGTCATAACAGCTGTCGAAGCGCTTTTTGCGGCCATTCCAGATTCCCACTTCAGATGGAATTCATAAATTAAAATCTCGTTGGTACAAGTGCATTTCAAACCATGAAATTGTGTGCTTTTCTTATCGAATCGCAAAACTTCTTGACGACCTAGTATATAAGGGGTGATATTTTTTAAGAGCTATAGGAAAGTTTTTCAAAAAAACACAGGTAAAATTCAAAAAAATGCATGACATTTTTATTAAAATCGATAGTACAGTCCATATAATTTAATGTTTGAAGATTATTTCATGCAAATGTTGACCGCGACTGCGCTTCAAATGGTCCATCCGCTTAGTCCAATTTTGGCATACTCTTTCCAATGTTTCGGTCGGTATCTCACATATAAATGCTTAATTGAAGCAGGCTTGTCTGAATAGACATGAGCTTTAGCATAGCCCCAAAAAAATAATCTAAGGGCGTTATATCGCGCGATCTGGGTGGCCAATTGTCAGGTCCCGAACGTGAAATAAAATGTTCACCGAACTCGCCTCTCAACAAGTCCATTGTTACGCGTGCTGTGTGGCATGTGGCACTGTCTTGCTGAAACCACATGTCATGCAAGTCAAGCTCTTGCATTTTGGGCAAAAAAAGTTGGACATCATTTCACGGTAGCGCTCACCATTGACAGTTACGTTACGATTCGCGGCATCTTTGAAGAAGTACGGTCAAATGGTACCTCCAGCCCATAAACCGCACCAAACTGTGACCTTTTCTGGATACATTGGTAGCTCTTGCAATTCTTCTGACTGATCTTCACTCCAAAATCGACAATTCTGCTTATTTACGTACCCATTAATCCAAAAGTGAGCTTCGTCGCTTTCGATAAAAAAGTGGATCTTCGCCCAACTTTCCAAGAACCTATCCACCAAAAATTCTGCGTTGCGGTAGGTCGTTCGGCTTCAACTCTTGCATCAGCTGTATTTTGAAAGGCTGCACACCTAAATCCTTTCGCAAAATTTTCCTCGTTCTTGAGTAACAGAGGCCCAATTGCTGCGAATGGCGTCGAATCGATAATTGATGGCCATCATTAACACTGGCCGATACAGCTGCGATATTTTCTTCAGTTCGCACTCTACGCAAGCGTGTTGGTGGTTTGATGTCCAATAATGTAAATTTGGTTCTAAATTTAGTCACAATAGCTCGAATAGTCGCTTCAGTGGGTCGACTAACGATAAACTTTCTTAACAGAACACGCATTTTTATAATAAAATTCAATGATTTGCAAACGTTGTTCGTTTGTAAGACGATTCATGGTTAAATTATAGACCAAACTGAAGATGTTTGACAGTGAAACAAAACACGAAACGTGCTTCTGCTGTTTAAACCAACAGTTTAAAAAGATAATAGCTAAAAGATCACCCGTTACTTATATAGCAATCAAGCTGTGCCTATAGACCCTATTGGAATCTTTTGCTTTGAGCAACGCAAGCTTATGTCGACATGGTGAAATGTTTCTCAAACCTGAAGTACATACAAACATATGTATGTATGTTAAATTTTTTCAATTACTTAGAAATATCACCAAAGCTGCCTAATAGCTTTCATAATTTGCTGAATCATTATTTGTTGCGCTGTTTTGTCCACCACTTTTTTCCCAAACCAGTTGACAAGTTCAGTTCAATCAATTCAATTAACAAGCCGCTTTAATATTTTACATGCCCGTTACGGTTAAGCAGGATGAAATTAATATTTGTATGAAATTTCCAGTACCAATTAAACCTTTTTCAATTTTCAAATACTCAGCGCTCGCATAAAAATGCTTCCTCAGCAAGCCATCGACATTAGTTGACATTTTCAGCTTCATACGATCTACAACTTAGGCATCGTGCAGAATTAGCAAAAAAAATCACCACAAAACTTCGCAATGGCTTTCAAATTCGTACTCTGTTTTGCTGCCTTCCTTGCTGTGGCCAACGCTGGTGCAATCCTATCGCACGTTGCCGTAGCTCCTGTTGCCGTCGCTAAGATTGCTAATCCCTCAGTCGACGCTGTCGCCACCACTCATCAAAATGTGGTGCGCTCTTTCGCTGGAACCGGCTCACATCACTCCAAGGCTGTGGACACACCATACTCCAGCGTACGCCAATCGGACACACGCATCAACAACAAAGTCTATGCACCAGCTGTCGCTAAAACTATTACCACTTATGCCGCTCCTGTAGCTAAAGTATTTGCCGCTCCTGTTCCCACCGTTGCTACTTACGCCACCGCTGCCGCTCCATTGGTTAGCAAGTCTCTAGTTGCTCCAGTGGCCAAGGTCGCACCAGTTGTGTACTCACATCCAGCGGCGCCAGCGGTTTACAGCCATGTTGCTGCTGCTCCAGCTGTTGCCTATTCACCAGCCGTAGCTGTTGCGCATGTTGCCTTTGATGGTTTCGGTACTCATTGGGGTTATTAATAAGGAATTGAAACTGACCTGAAATTGTTATGATTTAATGTCCAATATTTATTCAATAGAAAATGTTACCAACTTGTTGTTGTATATTGGAATAAATTAATTCAACTTATTATTATATTATATGTGGTGGTGTGTCTTCTCTGCTTATTTCCTTAAAAATAATTACAGGTGGTGGGTCGAAGTTAGCTCCATATACAGAAAACTTAGCGGTCCTCATCATATGACGAAACCTAAACTCGGCGAGTGAAATGCTCGCGGAGGCTAAAGAAGTAAGGGATGAAAGTGAGTTCAGAAGAGACGAACCTGGTGCTCTCAGTGAAAGAGTACAAGATTCAGACTTGGTCTTTCCCCAAGTCAGATAAAACTTTGCTAAAACTTATCTAAACATAAAAATAGAATAGCTAGCTTGCGTAGGAGAGAGGGTTAATATGGTCACCATTGCTTTACACGCATGCTGGAAAGCACTCTATAAGACACAGGGTATATCAACCCGATGCTAAAATTGGGTCTAGCGAACTATCATAGAACTTTGATTTATTGATATATGTATAACACACCCTCGAAGTGCACAGACTAGCAAGTTAGACTAGAGTATAATTGGGACGCTCTGCACCCCTCACTTAGAGCAGGATGCGAATTGTTAAATCACTTGTCTCAAATCTCCACTCTTCCGATGTGATTAAACCATTTCATCTTTCTGATAAACGCTGAAATATAGTGGCTGTTTGCAGATTCTAAGTATACCAGACATCCACAGAAGTGAGCGTTTTGACTCACCTAATAAGATGCACAAACTGTATTCGAGCCATACCCAATGTTGCTCTCGCGTAACCGACTGCAGTTCGCATTTGAGTAACTGGAGAGCTGTTAATAGATAATTCAACAGAATTTTTAGTACAACAGACTTCACATTTTTGAAGATCCCGAGGAAATATTGAAACAAGCCGCATTGAGTAAATTAGGTTAAGCGCCCTCAAATCGTTCAGTGATTCTCTACTAAGTGCTCTGAAGTGAAAACAAGTTGGTAAACTACGAGCGGCTATTCTATGGAAAAAGATGTCTTGACGAGTCGCTTGGTAAATTTTTTTACGGAAATGGTAATGATTTCTGTATAAATAAGAATATATTATAGCCCTCGGTGGATTGGGTTTCAGTGAAGTGAAAAACTTACTGCGGACTTCGTAGGCCAAACACGACATTCAAATACTCTTCCAGACAACTGCAACATTTTATAATTTGAGAATCACAGCTAGGAGTGATACTTGACTATAAACTCCATTGAAAGCTCCCCATTGAAAATCTGGAGTAGAAGCTTTCTACTCCTGCAAGTCCATGTTTGACCAAAAATATGGACTCAAGAGCAGTTCGTTTTATAGATGCACAACGTAGTGGTTCTGCCAATTTTAACGTACGGATGCCTTATTTGGTGGGAAGCTCTTCAGAAGGGCTATAATATCAATAAATTGGAAAAAGTGCAAAGAAATGGATGTATTGGCATCTCCTGAGCATATGAAATTTGCCCCAGTATTGCTATGAATGTCGTTTTGCACTTACTTCCTATCGACTTTTACGTAATTTTAATCGTTGCTCAAAGTGCTATCAAGTTAAAGGTGGTTGGCTTCTGGAGGCAATCTCTCAAGGGGCATGAAAACATTTTTAGGCAGTTAACACAGCTTTTCTCTTAACTTTGGACAGATCGCTGGTACGTCTTAAAGCCGCCAGTCCAAGTTGGAATAGGGAGTCGGAGCAGTGATTTTCTCCAAATCAACCAATTTATCTATTTCCTTAAAATTGCCGAGTATTGCTAGTGTTTTTCAGGCAGAAGTTCTTGCAATCCTGCAGACATACAGAATGCTTAGGGAACGCGGGAGCGGGGAGTTGTCAACATTTTTTCGGATGCTCAAGCTGCGATAAATCCTCTGACGACGACGTGTTGCAGATCCAAATTGGTCAACTCGTGTAAGAAGGACAGCGAATCCCTTGAGTGAGCAGATAACATTTGTCTGATCTGGGATCCAGGACATAGGAATATAAAAGGAAATGAAATTGGTGATGAGCTTGGCAGGAAGGGGTCGACTGAATTGGTCTTCCATCCGGTGGTCGGCCTTGGCTGTTGTTAAAGGAGAATTTCACAACTTATCTCTCAAGAAAGTCCAGGTCAGATGGAGTTCCATTACCTCGTGGGCTATTTCGTAAATCCTATGACTGCAGGACAATAGACGTAGGGGGCATATAGTCCTGGTCCTGGTCCAATTTCCAAACTATTAGGCTATGGTTACCCGTCATTGGACGATCGACACTCATGCAGGAAAGCTGGATTTACCATTTAATAGCCATTGTAGAAGCCGTGGGAGCTTTTCAGAGAAGGAGGTTATTGAGGACTTTCTCTGTAAATACCCGGGAATTTAGCTCTGGTTGACTGTAGACATCTGCCTATTGGAGGTCTCATAATGGTATCAAAATGGCGCTTAAGTGCTATTTAGCGAGTGTACCAAAAGTAGCTAAGTCGGAACAGAATTGATCATTTTAGCACCTATAGATGGAAGTCTTCATTTACAACCATGGCAGCCTGGCCTAAAGCCAATAGCAGTTGTGATTATCTACTCACTTCTTTTATAATAGTGAAGTGCCTGTATAGACGAATCTAATACCAGTTCAAGACTCACTGCTCTATCCGTCTCTCAGAAACCTACGCTAGATATAACACTGATACCGAAGGGGAACCACCAACACCTTTAGGGACGATCAGCTCGTGCTTTGATCCTACAATGCGAAAATCACCAAATACCAAAGTTTTGGAAAGTAGATGCTAAATTAGTTTTTGACGGGGTTTCAGTATACTTTATTGTCTTACATCAACTGACGTAGCCAAAATGGTATTAGCTCTGATGGAGTTTTCGCTACAGATCATTTTAGAATTTTATAACCAAATGGCATGACTCTAGGAACTAATGGAATCATGCATAAATAAGAGTTGAGCCACCCGTTTGGGTTCTAATAATAAATTAACGTATTTTTCTTTCATTTGTACAGAAACTTGTCTATGATAATGAATGGAATGATTATTTCCAAATAGAAGTCACAACCTTATCAGAAAAGGCAATTTTTGGATTACAATAATGCATTTTTAGTAGGAGTGTAGGTCTTCGAAATTTCCGGGATTTATTTTATAATCACGGGATAACGGAACGGTGCCGATACTAAGATACTTTTGGATTCGTTAAAATTTATTCTTAAACATATGATGAATATTTCTTGAATTTTTTAATATTTTGAGTTCTATTGTTTTTTGGTGTAGTATATTTTTAGAGAATATTACTGTAATGTAAAGGGATTTCCAATAACAGGTGTTATTGGTGAATGAACTGCGCTTAACAATTAACGATTTTTTATGGTCGGAATTGAATGGTATTGATCTGGGCCACACAAGCAACGAAACCACTGATCTTTTACGGGAAAAGTTTCCGGATCGTGTTGTCTCTCGAAGAGGAGATCACAATTGGCCACCGAGATCTTGTGATTTAACACCTTGTGACTTTTTTCTTTGGGGCCACGTGAAAGAGAAGGTCTACGCCAATAGCCCAGTCTCGATTCAAGACCTCAAAGATGGTAATCGTGAGGCTATCGAGGTCATAGGGCAGCCACTTTGCAATTTGGTTAAGGAAAATTTCATGGAAAGGATATTGTCCTGTAAGCGTGGTCGTGGTGGTCATTTGCCTGATGTTATTTTCCACTATTAACGGCATACACTCCTCTTTATAATGAAATAAACATCCGATCATTAATATTAAAAAATAGCATTTTTCTTTGAATATCAAAATAACACCTCTTATTGGAAAACCCTTTATTACCATATAAAATAAAAATTGTTGAAACCTTGCAAACATCGCTGTACTATTGTTGCGACCAAGTCAGTATATGCATTAGTGTGTTGTGTTTCCTTCGCTTGCAATCTTGGAATGGTGCACATTCGGATATGTAGTAGCTTATTTTGTTATTTCCATTTTGTTATTCTCATTTAATAGCCAAAAGTTAACGCATCCTTGAATGAAGGCAATGTACACTGCCGCAATTTTCCACATAATTTAATAAAAGTCATTATTAGTCATCACCAAAGTAATAGAGACATTTGTTAATATGCAAATTAACTAATATATTATACTCTCCGACCAAAGAAATCCCAGCAAATTTCGTTACACCACCACAAAAAAAACACTGTCGAGAATTTTTGCAAAGCTATAGCAATAAAGTATATAAAGGATATCCTTATATTACACATAACAAATCTCAACTCAACTAAATTCGTAAATAATGCAAATTTGATTACGACTGCGAGTGTGCAGCGAAGAGGCTGCTCGGTGACAAGCAAGGAGGCGTTGCCATTTTGGTTGGGTCACAGCCGCGCGAAGCCATGAATGCCAATTGTGCGTATAATCCGCAGTAATCATTTTAAATTTGACACCAACAAGTTAAAAGTCTGTTTGCCTCTTCGTGTATGTGTGTGTGTGCTTAGTATTCTGAAAGTGTCGTAAGTACACTCCGCTTCAAAATTATGTCACTACAACTACTTTTACCGCACTCTTGATTGATTATTTAATTGAAATAAAATTTAATTTGGGCTGGCAGTTTTTGGCAGCAAATAAATTCATAGATGCAGTAGAACTCATCATAAACACACATAAAAATGGGCTCGACGCAGCACTTTTTTATTTAATTTTAAAATTTTTTTTTATTATTCAAACATTAAATTTATTTACATTTCATGCTTTTTAACAAAAGTAACAAGTAATAGGACTATGAATAAGTTCGTGCGGTTTTTTTTCGAAATTTGAAACTTTATTGACGTAAAATGGTTACAAATTTAATATTCAAAATATTGTCCATCGCTTACTACTACTTTTTCCCATCTTTCTGGCAATTCACGGATTCCCTTTGTGAAAAATTCGGTCGGTTTTGCCGCAATCCACGAATCGATCCATTTTTTGACTTCATCGTAATTACGGAAGTGCTGGTCAGCCAGGCCATGTTGCATCGATCGGAAGAGATAGTAATCGGATGGCGCAAGGTCTGGACTATACAGCGGGTGGGGTAGGACATCCCATTTGAGCGTTTCTAAGTATGTTTTGACCACTTGTGCAACATGTGGCCGAGCATTGTCATGTTGCAAAATAACTTTGTCGTGTCTATCGGCGTATTGCGGCCGTTTTTCTCGCAGTGCTCGGCTCAAACGCATCAATTGTCGTCGGTAGACATCCCCCGTAATCGTTTCATTCGGTTTCAGTAGCTCATAATACACAACACCCAGCTGGTCCCACCAGATACACAGCATAACCTTCAGGCCATGAATATTCTGCGCCGACGTCGATGTTGAAGCATGGCCAGGGTATCCATACGTTGCCCGACGTTTTGGATTGTCGTAATGGACCCACTTTTCATCGCCAGTCACAATTCGATGCAAAAAACCCTTTCTTTTGTGCCGTTGAAGCAGTTGTTCGCATGCCATAAAACGGCGTTCAACGTCTCTTGGCTTCAATTCATACGGCACCCAATGGCCTACCTTTCGGATCATTCCCATGGCTTTTAAACGTTTGGAAATGGTTGATTGATCAACTCCCAAAGTTGTTGCAACCTCTTCTTGCGTTTGAGCCGGATCTTGATCGAGCAATTCCTCCAATTCGGTATCCATGAACTTTGGCGGCGCACCCTCGCGTTCTTCGTCTTCCAAGCCAAAATCACCACTTTTAAAGCGTGCAAACCACTTCTGGCACGTTCGCTCAGATAGAGCATGCTCACCATAAACTTCCACCAAGATACGATGACTTTCGGCTGCTTTTTTCTTCATATTAAAATAATGAAGAAGAATTCCCCGCAAAAACACATTATTTGGCACGAAATTCGACATTTTCAAGTGTGGTAAAAATATTGTTGTTTACGCTTCAAATAAAAAACTTATACTGACGTTTGTGCCTTACGACAGTAGCTCTCCAATGAATGTTTGGAAATGTGGATCGATGGAATAATAATCAAGTTACGCCATCTGTTGTAAAACCGCACGAACTTATAAATAGACCTATTAATATTTTTTTCAAAGTATAGACGTATTATAACAATGGATTAACTACAAGGTCTAGTGGTTTCTTCCTTTCCAAGCTTCTTGTGCAAAGAGTAGAAGCTTCAGCATTGGTGTGCTGTTGTATTCTTTTAGCATACTTCGCAACGAAAGAGTTTATTGAGTCGTTGTCTTTGTTCACCTGCAGATTTCTTGCATGCCTTCATTTTGAACAATACTTCGGAGAACCTTATTTTGAAGGCGTTGAATCATCTCAACATTACTTTTCGCTGTGCATCTCTACATCTGGTTGCATAGGTCCAAAAATAGAATCTGTCGAACTCTCCAAAATACGCCTTTGTCTCAGCGATGACTTCCTCGTTTGAACTAAATTGTTTTCCCGCTAACCCTTCCTTCAAATTAATAAACAAGAAAAAGCCGCACCAATTCATAACCCAATTTATGCAGTTTGGTGGCGACAACTCTGGATGAATGTGCTGGTGCGCTATCGCAGTGAAATCATACCTTCCTTTTCGCCGAATTGAGCCGTGTCTCCTTCATTTTTTTATGAAAGAGGTCCAATAACTCACTGTAGCATTGTCCAGTGATTGTTCTACCTTTTTCTAAAAACAATCCATGAAGATCACGCCATTCGCATCCCACGAAATCGTCGCCATGTCCTTTCCGGCCGATGGGACTGTCTTCACCTTCTTTGGAGCAGAATCACCAGGAGAAATCCATTGTTTTGATTGGTTCTTAGTTTCTGGTGTGAAACGATGAGTCCAGTTTTCATCAACGGTTACAGCTCGACGCAAAACTTCACTGAAATCACACTTAAAAATCTCACTTTTACTAACGGTTAAATGGAGTTTTCCTGCTGCCTCTTAAACTTTAACACTTTCAGCCGTATTTTCTTTTCACAAATTTAAATTTTCATAAACAAAGAGACTTGGTGAGTTAGAAAAAGGTGTTGCTATCGTCATGAAATGGCGTGTACACACACATGACTGTGCCTTAGGCTGACTTTCTACAGTTTATCTGTGTGTTTGCTTATTTGTTTTTGATTATTGTTCAGCGGCTTTGCGGCGCGTATAATTGAATTTAGCTCAAAATGCGCCAAAACTAATGCATTTAGCGAATTGAAGACAATATCAAACGCATAAGAGAATTGAAGCACCATCAGCAATTCAATTTGGAAAAAGTGATGAGTTGTATTAAAGTGCTGCTTAATATTTCCCTCAATCACGCAGACATCAACAACATTAGTGTGAGCGCGTAAGCGTGAGCGAATTTGCGCAAATCTTTACTTAGCGGCAAATCTGCAGCTATCACTTCGCACAATTTATTCAGGAATTTTTAATCAAACCGTTGCCATTAATTACTCGAAATTCTTAGCCACATAACAGACATTTTTTGCACACCACCATCGCCACCCGCTATCCACGCTACCACTGTCTCATACTCTCCTCCCTCTCTCTGTCACTGCGCTATTGCAGTATCTTAGTCTGTCGGAAAATCAAACTTCAGAGTACACATACACAACCTCCACCCCATCCGAAGTGGTGGCAAAGAGCGTTAAAAGGTCGCTGGAAAAAATCGAATAACAAACCATGTGGCTGCCAAATACTTGCCGCTCAGCCACCACCAGCTACAACAAAAACGTCAAGGATGTTGTGCAGCAAAAGTACGTAGTAGTAGCGATGAAATGCGAGGTACAAACCACAGCAGTGTGGCATACTGAAGCACAAAAAAAAGACTGAATTTACGCGCGCTCAAGTCTGTGGATATTTACACTCGCATATCTGTGTGTATGTGCGGTAGTAGAGAGCAGGAGAAAAATCAAATTAGGTGCAAACGAGAAGAAACCCGCATTGGCATACAGCACATTCCCCTGGTCTCTGCAACAGCTTCTACAAGTCTTCTATTAGTCCTCACCACTGCTCAGCTACCAAGGCTGTCAGCAGCAGTAAACGCTCGCACTTGTTGGCGCAGGGAGAATTCTGGTGTGCAGTAGCCGTCGCACAGATGCTAGCAGTGCGTGTATTTATGTATGTACGGATTCTACTTGTCCTTACTTACACACACATACATACGTATGTATTTGAGTAAGCAGATGGGCGCGTTGTAATGAATAATTTATAATAGTTGGCAAGCTTTTACGGAAAATTAAAGTTTTGTGGCTCTTCATGCCAACCAAACCACACGAGCCTGTAAAAAAGGCGTTGCATCAAGTTGGAGGGATTAACCAAAAATAAAAAAAAAATAAAAATGTTGGAGGGGAACGAACTTGTTGAATGTAACCTCTTCCAGCGAAAAACGACGTGTGGTTGAGTAAATATTATAGGCTACACAATGTTAGCTGTTTTCAATGAAAATGGCTTATTGGCAAATTTTTACATCAAATCACTCACATAATTTTGCTTTGTTACTGAGTAAAATGCATTCACTCCTCACTTTTATCCTTAATTTGTATTTAACGCATTTATGAAAAGTGCCATCACTTAAATGTCCACCATGAGCACATCTACAGGTAAAACCTGGAAATTCTGTCGATTTATGAATGCCTAATTATTTCAGCAACACTTTGCGCTACTGCAGCAATATATCTCAACAGCACGTCAGCTTTTTAGTCTTTGGCGTGACAGTCCTTTTTCAGTTCTTGACAGCACTAATTTCTTGAAATTTTTTCACCAACTATTGAATTGCCGACTCATTCCGACGATTATTTCCACCAGAAAAATCAAGAATTTTACGATATTTTAGTTTTAAACATCGACCCTTTTCATAATAAATTTCAGCGCAGTAGAATATCGAAGAGTCGCGTTGTGTTTGGTATTTTAGACAAAGTGTGGAGATTATCAATTATATCCAGGCGCACGAAATTCAGGATCTTTGAATCTAATGTAAAGTCTGTTGTTCTGTGTGGGTGTGAGACATGGAACACATCAATGCGTGATATAGAAGCACTCCAGGTATTTATAAATGGCAGTTTTCGCAAAATTGTGCGTGTTTTCTGGCCTGATACTATCACTAACACCGACATCAGGGCATTAACGAAGCAGATACCCGTCCATCCTGAAATCCGCCGGCGAAAGTGGAAACGATCACACACTGCGAAAACCACATGAGGATATCACTAAAGCCGCTCTAAACTGGAACTCGCAATGCAGTCGGAGATGTGTTAGACCATCTAACACGTGGAGGCAACTAGTGGAAGCAGAAGCGCTTCAAGCTGGTCACACTTGGCGGCAAATTAAATTTCTAGCTTTAAATAAATCGAATTTTAACCTGTTTATTGAGATCCTTCGTTCCACCTAGAAACTACAGGGATATATATATACATATATAATTATATACGAGGGCGCTTCAATAAGTACCCGTGTTTGATGACAGAGGGCGTTCTTGGGAGAAGCTGGTGTAAGCGTCTATCAAACGACAGCAAAACAAATTCCAGACTGATTGATGGGTTAGTTTGGATTTGGCAGCTATTCGAGTAAGCAGTATTTCGTGATTTTCTCTAAGATGGAAAAAAGTATCGTTCGGTTATTCGCGTTTTATTTTTGGATGGGAAAAATAAGTGGAGATAAAAGCAAAATAGGATGCTGCTTATTGCGACACTTCGCCATCTGTGCCCCCAGTTAGGTATTGGTTCAACGAATTCAAACGTGGGCCAGAGCTGGCTCGCTGGAAAAAAAATTAATTCACACGAGGAAGTCATCGCCGTGACAGAGGCATTTTTGGAGAGTTTGACTAATCCTATTTTTAGGAGGAGCCAAAAAATTGCCCTGAGATGGGTAGTTATTGTACCCTCTTTTATATATAAAGCCATCACAGTTCTGGCTTTGTAGTTCTTACCATAAGCGGCACCTTGCTTCACGTAAAGCTCCAGAACATTAGGACTTCGACCAATCATTTTGGCAATTTGGCAATTTTAAAGCTCCGCTGAGGTCAAGATATCGATTTGCTCTTTTTCGCTATCTGTTAAACCTTTCTGCTCTCTCATTTTATTAGAACTAAGACGATTTCGATCCCTTTTCACGGCTTTAATGCGCAAATAATGTAGACAAACTGAGTGCCTCTATTTAAGTGATCCAATAAGTCAGACACAATATTACAGCTGCTGAACCTTTATTGCTGCGAAATACCGTTAGATGGTATAATATTTTGATGCATGTTTATTTTCGAGCAAATTACAGTCTTCACTTGAATTATCAGAACTCTTATGTTACCAGATCAAATAAGGTTGCTTCAGTAATCCGTTTCTTTCATAAAAATTATTGCTTTTAATCAATTGAACCCGACTGTATCCTGGTACTCACACAATGGATTTACTCAAGTCACACATTTTTCATAATCTGAGCTTTATGTTACACCTCTGCTTCAACCTCGTCCTTCTTCTTCTTCTTCTTCTTAGCATTACAGGCCTTGGTGAACCATTGCTTCATTCACAACTTTTCGCTAGCCGTCTCTATCTAAGGCTACCTCCTTCCATCGCCGCACGTTCAGCTTTGCGAGGCAATCATCAACGCATTCGTGCCATTTCTTTCTGGGGCGTCCTCTTCTTCGGCCTCCAACAGGACGTAATCCAACTGCCTTTCGAGTTATTTTTTCCTTGGGCATTCTAAACACGTGTCCAAGCCATCCTATCCTTTGAGGTTTTATTCGTTTTTTGCTAAAAGTTCCGCCTGATGATTATATCTTATTCGGTAAGTGCCATCGTGCAGTCTTATTGGACCATAAATTTTTCGTAAAATTTTTCTCTCGATGACCATTAGCTGATTAGTCTCACTAGTTTTTAATGTCCGTAGTTCGCAACCATAGGTAAGCACAGAGCGGATCAAGGTTTTGTATATCCTTAACTTTTGGTCACGATATAATAATTTTGACTTAAGAAGTTTCAAATTAGAGTAATAAGACTAATTTTCTGCCAAAAATCTGTCACTAATTATCAATGGCATATCTTTATCGGCTGATATTTTGATACAAAAATAGGTAAATTCTTGCACATTCTCGAATGCATAGTTTCCGATCAGCAGGTCATCATGTCTTAAACCGGAGCTGGACTGTATCATAAACTTCTTTTTTTTTTAATTAATTCTTAGCCCAGTAGTTCGTAATTTTTTTTTGTAGTTTCTTAAACGCATGAACCTCATCCTATCGTTATAAATAGGGGGATAGGATTCTAGGTTTAAAGGCGGCCATAAATCGAGCGATTAGTGGTCAGCTATAGGATTCTTACAGCGGTCTGCTGAAAAGCTTTAGCTATATCGTAAATATGGGTTTATTTATTTATTTATTTTTTTTGTTTTGTTGTCAAAACATTCAATTACCTCTTTAGAGATTTTCCGGTTCGAAATAAGTGCAGTATCGCTACTCTCCTGTACTTCCTACAAGGGTTGTTAGTCTTTTTAAGTCTCTAAAATCCCGAGAAATAGTAATTTCTTACGAAGCATATGAAATGGAGGCCTTTGATAGCAAAAAATGCCGCCTCGATTTTAACTTTTTTGCAAATATGGATGGTTTGAACGCCTTTGTTTTCTTTTTAATACAAAAGCATACATTGTATGTATATGTATGCCTCTGTTGCAACTGGATTACATGATTTTTTAATTTTTCATTTTCACATAAATTAATATGTTGTATTTATATTGGAGCTTAAATCTTTCCTCTTATTCTCTTTGAATTGTACGGGATTAAAAAATATATGAACTTCTTTCAATCACAAAATATCAAATTTTTTTTAGGTTTTAAATTTTTTTGTGCACCTTTTTTTTCGAAATACCTTAAGTTACCTTATCAGATATGTACACGCTAAACCATTACTAAATATATGAAAAAATTCTCACTTGCAATAAAAAAATATATTTAAAACCCATTTATTTATTATTTGTTATATCGGAAGAGAGCAAAATATTGATTCATTTTTTCAAGATTTTATTTTGCAGCTGATCCCCATAATTGAATTCCGTACGTCGGTTCCAGAATGGATTTGTAGATAAGCACCTTATTGCTTTTATGCACTATTTTTTCATCCAGTCGCTAACACTGTTATGGTTTTCTTGTAGGTAATCATAAGCAGTTAAGGCAAGGGTACTCTCGGCCATGACTACAGTACCATCTGCATACGTGGCATCCTTGTGGTACACCTGCTCTAATTGTGTGGAGGTTAGCGGTTTAGTTGTTTACTTTAACAAGAAAATGTATATTTTGCTAGTATGATTTTATGAGCATAAAACAGTTGTGCGGTAAATCCGGCTTAAGCTTGTTTAGCAGGCCTTCATGCCAGACTTTATCGAAGACTTGCGTTATATCCAAAAATGACGCTGTACCGTATTGCTTCTTCTCAAGTGCTTGACTAGCGAAATCATACACACAATTAACTTGCTCTATGGTGGAGTGATACTTACGAAAACCAAATTGGTGGGCCAGAATGAGATTCCTTTGCGCAATTATTGGATTTATCCTTTTTAAGAGCAGATTTTCGAAGAGTTTAAAGGCAATAGGCAGTAGACTTATTGGCCTGTATTGGAGGCCGCGCTCTGGATCTTCCTTGGCTTTTGTATAAGGATGATTTCAGCCTCTTTCCACGTACAGTCGGAAAATCCATTTGAAACGGAGCTGAGAGAAATTCGTTAACTTCTTAGTCTAGCTCCGCACTTTGACTCGGAAATGGTTGCAAAACATTTGATAGATGTTTGGTAAACTAAAATCGGAAAAAATGTACTCCTCTAATACCCACCACCTAACTGTGCTATTCATCGTACATCGTTCAATGTACTAAAATTATGTCCCTTTAGCAGTAGTTATCGACCTAATAAAGCCTCAGCTTCAATACTTCAAGCATGTTTTCTAAAGCCAAATCGGGCCATAAATAGGTCTTTCAATCAAGCAGTGTCCTGACAATTACGAACACAACAAAAAAATTTGCCAAATCGGCCAAGCTGCTCTGAAGTAATGGTGGAAAAAACTTGAGGCAATTGATTATTATGCATAAGATATGTGTGTATGGGTGCTCACATACACATCTATTCAACTATGCAAGAATCGTTGCCAAACCTACGGAATCCTCCTACTTTTTTGAAGTCCAACACCGTGGCAAGCGTAGCACAAGTATGCTGCAGCAAAATTGTATGAACCCTGATGAATCTAATTTCATTTAGCGAAACTGATTTATTGATGTGCTGCAGCTTCAAAGGACTACAGGGAAGATAAAATAAAAATAAATCATTTCGTTTCAGGATATATTGAGTGCGGAAAGAAATATTGCAAAGAAATTGAGCAAACGAGCTGACACGACTGTCGAGCAGGCTAACAAGGTTAATTTCGTTGATCAACTATGTGAGGAGCGTATCATTTATCAACAAAAGACTGAAGAGCCCAAGCACAAATATTAATAGAGAGCGCTACAACTTAACAAAAAAATGATTGCTTTACAAGCAGCCAAACTTTGGTTTTTTCGGGTTTTTTTATTTTTTTCTTTATGTATTTTTACTTACACGGAAACCCATATGCATTTAACAATTGTACGCCGCGCTGAGGTTTAGGAAAAATCTCTAACGGACACACTTTAATACTGATGTCTGACAAATCTACTTCACTTCCTTACTCCGCACGCCCATGCATTAGTATAGAGGGTGCGCCATCTCAATCTTGGGAATAGGATTACGCGGGCCGACAAAATGAAGCAATCACATTTTACTTTAAAATCCAGGATTATATTTGCGCTGATGGTTCAGGTCTCTGAGATATTTTAGCCAAGAAGTTAGGTGACACCTCGATTGCTTCTGTCCTAAAATATATGTAAGCGAACGCAATACTTCACACGACCCAACAAGCGCACGGGCTTAGCTTTTAGTCTTAGTATTCGAATTAAACTAATTTGTAAGTTCATTTAAAAAATATCAAGCAACCCATAAAGAGCGGACTCGTTCGGAACCATTTTGTTTTTTTTTTGTGAACCACCGTATTCAGCCACTTTAATTTGTACCCTGACTCTTAAAGTACAAGTCTTCATCTCTCGAGTGCCGCTGAGTTCGATTCGATATCATTTTTTTGCCGGCTAATATATTGCTGCGCAACTATGTTCCCGCTGTTTGCCAATAGATGCCGCCAGCAGTTTATGCTAGTCGATTCTAACATAACCTTTGTGCCGAGATTGGTTCCGTCACTTCAAAGACGGTGATTTTAATGTTGACCACCGTCCGCGTAAAGGAAGGCCAAAAACCTTCAAGGATCCGTGTCAAACGCAAGAAGAGCTTACTTTAGTATTAGGAGTTGCCCGCCAATCCATTTCCAAGCGATTGCATGCTTTGGGAATGATGGGATCCTTATGAGTTAAAACCAAGGGATGGTCAGCGTGGTTTTTTCGACGTTTCGCCTGTGAACAACTGCTCCAGCAGCAAAAAAGAAAGGGGTTTCTTCATCGCATCGTGACGGGTGATGAAAAATGGATTCATTACAGCAATCCAAAGAAAAGAAAGTCATGGAGACTGCCCGGCCATGCTTCTACGTCGTCACCTCGGCCGAATATTCACGCTGCGAAGGATATACTTTGTATTTGTGGGACCAAGTTGGTGTTATTTATTACGAACTGTTAAAACCAAGCCGAACCATCATTGGGGATCGGTATCGACTTCAATTGATGCGATTGAGCCGAGTGAAAAAGTGATTCTATATCATCACAACGCTCGGTCTCACGTTGCCAAACCCGTTAAAACCTACCGGGAAATACTGAAATGGGAAATCCTACTCCACCCGGCATATTTTCCAAATATTGCGCCGATATTCCTATCACCTATTCCGATCGATGGCACATGGTCTAGCTGACCAGCAGTTCCATTCATATGAAGACATCAAAAAAAATTTACTTGTGAAACATGTTTTTTCCGAATAAAGTTATATTTTTTTTATCAGAAAATCAGCGAGAACTTAGTTGCGCACTACTAGTGGATTTCTGCGTCGACCTTATTAGGTTTTGGAGTATTGAACTATTTATAAATTGAAACATTTTTAAATTCACAATCTTGTCGAAAAGCTTTGGAAAAGTTTAAACGAGTTTTGATACGAAAGGAGGTTTCAGACAGAGTGACTCTTTGTCGTGTGACTTCTTTAACCTGATGCTGGAAAAAAACGTGCGAGCCGCAGAACCGAGCGATTAGGTATACTTTTTTTAAGAGCGTACAATTGCTGGTGCATGTCGACGATATTGACATCATTGGCCTTTACAACCGCGCTGTTCGTCCTGCCTTTTCCACGTATCGGCACCCATGTCACTGTTGAGAGGTTGATTTCGAGTTTGTAAAAGCCTTCGTTTATTTAGGATCCAGCATTAACATCGTTAACAATGTCTGCCTTGAAATCCAACGTAGAATCTCTCTTGCTAATAGCTGCTACTTTGGACTAAGTAGGCAACTGAGTAGTAAAGTCCTCTTTCGACGAACAAAACTAAGACTTTACTCTCATCATGCCCGCCTAAACGTATGACGTAGAAGCTTGGACGATGCCAACATCCGATGGGATGTCCCTTGAAGTGTTTGAGAAAAAGATTCTATCGAAGATTTTTGGATCTTTTCACGTTGGTGACGGCGAGTATCGCAGGCAATGGAACAATGAGCTGTATGAACTTTACGACGGCATAGACATAGCACAGCGAATAAAGATACAGCGTCTTCGTTGGCTGGGTCTTGTCGTCCGAATGGATATTAACACTCCTGTTTTGAGAGTATTTGATGCGGTACTAGCTATTGGTGGCAGAGGAAGAGAAAGGCCACCTGTGCCAGTTGATCAACTGGCACCGGTTAGCACGAGAAAGAATAGGCTGGCGATTTATTAAACACGAACGCGGTTGTACAAGCGGTTATCGAAGAAGAAGATCAACCATTTCGACCACAGTGCGGCGGCTGCCTACATGTTTTTATTTTTCAATCTATTCGATATAGTCAAAGTTATTCTATTCACTGATTCTATTGACTAGATACAAATGGGGCACCCTGTATATGTACGAATATGCACTTTTTGCTATTTTTTCTCGCATTTCTCTCTGCTTGTTCTTCGCAGTGGCAGAGCATATACGAAAATTAAAAATTCATTGGAAAGTGTCAATTGCTGTCACTTAATATACACCAGCAGCAATTGCTGCTATCGATAGTGATTGCTGGCGCGGCAACAACATCAGCAGCTGAAAAACAATGAACACAAATGGCACAAGTGAAAACTTTCGTTGGTATTCTTCGCAGTCATATTTACATATGTATGTATGTGTGCATGATTGCCGATTTTTTGCTATACAGCCACTATTCCACCACAGAAACTCATACTCATGCACATGGATTGAAAAGTGACAGTCAGTGAGAAAGTGAGATCCTTTATGTGATTCCGCTGCATGGGTGCATTTTTTCCTGCGGCTCAAATGCCCTCCCGTAGATGCAATTTCAATTGAAGCCGCTGTCCATACTCCTCTCACTAATACCCAAGCCAGTGAACTTAACCCGGTTGCTGTCCCTGCAATCGATTGCCGCCTACGAATTTGACTGCTGTCACTGCTGCCAGTGGCTTCAGTTGCCATTGTTGGCGGTTTGTCAGTGATTTTTTGCCATTGTTAAAAAGTTTTGGTTTTTTTTTTTTAGGGACTCTGTTCTTTGCTGTTGTTGTTGCTTCACCACTCGATACGTGGCATTTCTTGCAAATGATGGACATGCTGAGCTTTGTCATCGTATTGTGTACAGTTGTCGTTGTTATTGTTGTTGCCATGAATGCGGTACACATTTGAATACACATCGATTTATGACTTTCGATGACTTGAACGATTCATGAAAATTCTAAAGCAACAAATTGGTGAGATTCATAAAACACTCTTTTTGTGTACTTTTCGTATTCGCAATAGCAAAACCAGAAACTATGGAGATTGAGAGGAAAATTGTAAATAAAAAACCACAGTATATTTGAAAATTTTAAAGTGAAGCATTATTAATGGGAAAAAGTGCTTCGAAGTATAAAAACTTGTGATCAGTTAAGATAACTTTAAGATTTTGAATTTGTCAGGCCAAGTTCGTGTTTACGGACCGGTTTTTTCGATTGCTTTCTGTTTCGCTGACTCATTTTTTAGATTAACGACGGCATTGTCAAGAAGGTATCCAATGAGGATCAATAAATCAAATAGCAAGGCTTTCGTAATGAACTTAGTTACGGCCAGGACGACAGAGGTCTAACTACGGCTAATGGCTAAAGTCGATGATACACTGTTACCAAGACCGTTGGACACCGTTTTCAAAACCTGCGGTTGAGCATCCAGGTGTGGCCTTTTTTTCGTCCTCTTCTCCTTTTAAATGGTTATATCCAAAAATCGATAAAAAATTAAGTTTTAGGAAGCCACCTTCCAGTTCCCTTCCAGCTCAAGTCATTAGTTCTAATAGAAATATCTTAAATTCACGCGCAAAGTCGAAAAATTCTGGCCAGAAAAGTCAGGCCAGAACTGGGTGCCCAACGGGGAATTAATAATCCGTATTTGCTGGGTGTGACCTTCGATAGTTTACTCTCCTTCTCGGCACACATAACCACGATTGCCACTAAAACCCAAAACCGTCACAAGTTCCTCACATCGTTTAATTCAGTAGTCCGGCTGGTTTTAAATTATGCTGCTCCATGTGTTGCCTGAAACTAGTGGTACGTAGTGAACGGAACTACAGACCTGATAGTCCCCCATTCAACATCTGCGTAGAGAGGCGTCTATAGTCCCAGTCAGGGAATTTTTCAATGAAACTTTTCTCTCTTGCCAACCAACTTTGGTATGGAAAATGAATGAAATCGCTCAATAACCACACTCAGCTCCCATATAACGGTAATTTACAAAACCCCGAAAAAACGTGATGTCTCTGCTATAAATGGAGTAAAAATACCTTATTTCGGTAGAAATGTTAAACTCAAATTAAGAACTAAGACGCAAGTAAAATTGTGAAAAAATGAGATTTGCCATACCCACTTCTGTATAAATTCGTGCATCTCGATGAAGATGCTTCAACTTATTACTCGCTACCGTTGGATCTGATATAAAGGGTGATTTTTTAGCGACATTTTTATTTAAACAGTTGGTTTATACAGCTGACGCACGTTTCGTGTTTTGTTTCACTGTCAAACATCTTCAGTTTCGTCTATAATTTAACCAAGAATCGTCTTACAAACGAACAACGCTTGCAAATCATTGAATTTTACTATAAAAATGCGTGTTCTGTTAAGAAAGTTTAAAGTCGAAATAAACAGAGTTTTCGATTTTGGAGTGAAGATCAGCCAGAAGAATTGCAAGAGGTACCAATGTATCCAGAAAAGGTCACAGTTAGGTGCGGTTTATGGGCTGGAGGTATCATTGCACCAAACTTCTTCAAAGATGCTGCGAATCGTAACGTAACTGTGAATGGTGAGCGCTACCGTGAAATGATATGCAACTTTTTTTGCCCAAAATGCAAGAGCTTGACTTGCATGACATTTGGTTTCAGCAAGACGGTGCCACACAGCACGCGTAACAATGGACTTGTTGAGAGGCGAGTTCGGTGAACATTTAATTTCACGTTCGGGACCTGTCAACTGTCCAGCCAGATCGCGCGATATAACGCCTTTAGATTATTTTTTGTGGGGCTATGTTAAGGCTCATGTCTATTCAGACAAGTCTGCTTCAATTAACGCATTGGAAGACAACATTAAAGCATTTCTACCAATGTGAGATACCGGCCGAAACATTGGAAAGAGTATGCCAAAATTGGACTTAGCGGATGGACCATTTGAAGTGCAGTCGTGGTCAACATTTGAATGAAATAATTTTCAAACATTAAATTATATGGACTGTACTATCGATTTAAATAAAAATTTCATGCATTTTTCTGAATTTTACCTGTGTTTTTTTGAAAAACGTTCCTATAGCTCTTAAAAAATCACCCTTTATATGTTATAGAGATCGGAGAGAAACCATGCCCACTCTTTATATGCTTAGACTAAATTTTCATTCGTCCAGCAGATGTGATAGGCTTTACCTCTCATTGTTTATGAGTTGTTTGATACCAAAAATTACCTGCTGGCTAAAATTTTTCTCAAATGTGAGTGGGTATATAAAGTTCAGACCGAACCAATTTAAACAGGAATAGTTCCCAGACAATGGCATTTTTTATATTATTTTTCGAAATTTTGAAGTATAAAAATATACAATTTTACACGACATAAATATAACAACGCGTTAAAATTACAGATATCTATTATGAAAATGGTTGAACTTTAAGAACAACATATCGTAAAATTCGTGATTTTTTGGTGGAAATAATCATTCGAACGAGTGTACAATTGAAGAAACTGGTGCTGTCGAGTATAGAAAAAGGGCTTTCAGACCAAAGACTGGACGTTCTGCTGAGAATATTCCTGCTGCAGCGCAGAGTGTTGCTGAACAACCTTTAACAGCGATATCTAGACCGCCTCATGAATTAACCATTTATGAATTGACTGACTAAGAATATAAATTTTGAAATACCCTTTTGTGTCTACGCGGGCATATAAAATTCCTAATTTAGGCCTGTTAGAAGTACCTCTTAATGCTGGAAATGGTCGTTTACCTGGCAAGTAGCACAAACTCTAAAAATAATACCAGTTTTTACATTTATTTGAGTAGCAAAATGCGGTCATACCTCTCATTTTTCATTACATTTAACTTTTTTAACTTCTTTGGCTTAAAGTTTCAGCTTTCGAGTGCAATCAGGTATGCGAGTATGCACGTATGTATGTCCCTTTTGTATGCATATTTTAAGTCAAACATATTTGTAATTGTGCATTGAATTCGCCAGCTTCTCGCTGTAATATTTGCTTTTTATACTTTCAATCCTTAGCTGAAGGCGAACATGCAAATCTGCTTGTTTACAATATGTTTCAGCAATCAGCCAATAATCCTCCAGCCCTGCCACAAGCACTTCCACATTGTCCATCGAATCAATAAACCTTTTTTTCCGAGTTTGATATCCTTGCTTTGCCTTGGACATTCGGCAATTGCAATTGTTTGCCAACTATAAAGTGCAACTGACCGTAAAACAATTTGATTTTGGTATTTTCTATTTTTTTTTTTTCCACTTTTTTATTGGCGTCTTGCAACTCGTTTGCCAGCCAACAATCGAATAAATTTGAATATCAATAAACACTTCAATAGTAGCGAATGTACGCTGAGGTAAGATGAATGAATATTTGCAAAGCGAAGAAAATTTGAGAAAAAAATATAAACAAATACGAGGGTTGCTATTTATATTTCTGGCCTCATAATGGAAAAATGAGCATGTTTGGTTTAAAACGGTTTTATTCTTTTTCAAAATACTCGCCATGATCATCAAAACACGTTTCGTTTGAACGTTTGAACTTTCAGAGCACTTTATCCAATCACATCTCCAGGACATTTTCTAAATTTATTTTCTTTATTTTTAAATAAAAACCACAAATGTTCTTACAGACTGACTTTGAGGGATGTAACAGGGGTAATACTACCACCTTCACCTTTCCTAGTACGGAGTACTTTCGGGGATGGGCGGATATGATTGATGCTACTTTACTGTCTGCAAACAGTTCATTGGAGAGTTTTCAATAAAAAAGTCTTTTTCGGATCACATCTGGATTCTCCAAGATCTGGATGTTAAGGTAAATCCATTCTTACCGTATAGAAATTCCGTAAGAACCAGTTGGAAGAGGTTCAAAAATGTAATAAACAATAGGATAGGAAGAATTTCGATCAATCAAATAACTATGACGGAAAACCTTGAGAGTAGAGTTATAACATTAGAGAAGATATTTAGTAAAAAAACGCATCTTCCTCCTCTTAAAATTAGGAGAAGAATCTAGCTCGAACTTTACCTTCAGCTTCGACAGTCAATTGGAAGTTGTATAGAAAAAGTCGGAGACAGTACAAGAAGGCAACTCGGGCCGCTAAGAAAGAGAGCTGGAGAGACTTTTGCTTGTCTATTGAATCTACCAGGGAATCTCCTATGCCTAGCCGTATATTTTCCAAGGATCATAAAATAGCATCTTGGGTGAAGAAACCAGATGGCACTTGGACTGATACATCAGCAGAGTCTTTAGAACTCCTCTTAAACACGCAGTTTCTGGGACGATTGTAAAATGCGGCAGTCGGTTCTACGTTACCCTAACGACCCCATTTTATATCAGCGGCATTCCTCGTACTTGAATTGGAATGCTTATGCTGCTACAACAGCAACAACGATTATAGAATATCGCGAAATTAAGAAAAAGTGGCTTGGAAGCATTTTTTGAAATTTTGTGGAATCCAACTGGAACACTCATTTTTACCTCAGTGATCAAATAAAATCGTATTGATATAATATAATACCTAAGGAAGCCTCAATCTCACGATATGTGACATGACGATCTTGTTCAGTCATTTCGCGATCGCCATCGATGTTTTCTGGCACAACAACTAATTTGAGGTGACCTTTCCGGAATACTTCGGAGAGCGAGGAGAAACTACGAGAAAATTCATAAATTTTTTACGGTGATTTCCGTATATCGATGATTCTTGTCTGTTAAAAAGTGAAAAATAATCGCGAATGCTCACGGTTTAATTCCATTTTTTTGCCAAGATGAGTTTTTAACCCTTTGCACTCGTATGTCACACTGGAGGTGACAATACTAATTTACTCTACAACTCGTATGTCACACTGGAGGTGACAATACTAATGTATGCCTGTAACCAATAGCACTAAATAACTGTAAAATACATACGGTATTCGAGATCTTACACGGTTATAATTTGTCAAGTTTTGTTAATCGAGTGCAAGTCGTGCACGGAATCAACATCAGATGTAGAGAATCGACTTGATGGAAAACTCCACATTTTAGTACCTCATCCGGGAAAAAAACATAATGATTGTATGGTATGTTCTAACAGAAAAGCTAAGGGCGAAAGGAAGACAACTGTTTATTTCTGCGAAACATGCGAAAGACATCCTTTTCTTCACGTTGGAAATTGTTTTAAAAAGTATCACACTGTAAAAGATTACAAAAAATAAAACATTTTATATTATATAATTATTAATGAAATAAATATAATACGTTGAATTCTACGACTGTAAATTACTTTAATTCATTTAGCTGAAAATAATAACAAGTTGACACGCAACAACTTTGAAAATAAATCGAGTGCAAAGGGTTAAAAACACTGTTAGGGAAACTACAATAATTTCAACAAAATATTAGAACGTTTGGAGTGCGTTTATGGTAGAATATCTCAAACTTTTCAGTATTGCTTATCTTTTGGTAAAATATCTAATTGACGCGCCTCTGGGTAGATTTTTTGTATCAGTACGGATCACACGAAGGACGGAAATGGGGCAGTTTTTGACAGTTGTTGCTATTTGAGAATCATCTTCTCCATAGACGGTGGCGCAAAAAGTGACATTTACGACCGAATAAATAAAGCACGTAACGTGTTTGTTAAACTTCGAAAAATATAGCTTTCCAAAAGCATCAAAAGTTGCACGAAGCTTATCATTTTACGCTTATTACGCGTGCGTTAAATCAGTGCTGCTGTACAGATCCGAAACTTGGCTTGTGACATCGACCGCGAACGCAAAGCTGCAAGCGCTTATAAACAGGTGGCTGCATATCTTAAGATATGATGGTCAAGAATAATAGCATACGAGGAACTCTGGAAAATTAATCGTGAAAAAATCATCATACTCTGCATGCCGCGTTGACTTGATACCCACAAGGAACAAGAAGAAGGGGCAGGTCGCTGATGACTTAGCAACGGACCATTCGCAATGAAATTGGAAAATCGTTTAATGAACTATCCTAAAAATACTAAAGAATAGTAAATAGAGACTAGAAATAAAACGGTTTGAAAAACTTTTGTTGAATTCTTAAACTCCTACCAGAGTATGGAATAAATAATAATAATAATCAACTAATTTACTTTTGCTTGCCACTTTTTTCTTGGTTTATGTAAACATTTTTTTCTTGTTTTGCTTTTTAAATAAAAATGGAAAATGGTATCAGACGATAACAAGTGTAATTTAAAAATTCTTGATTTGATTTCTTTTAATTTTTTTCTAATGTCCACGTCTTCTTTCCTCAGAAAGCAGAAAAATGTAAATCAACGCCATTTTAGCTGCTTAGAATTTGCAATTATTTTTCAAAAATTTCGTAACCAGTTTGGGTAATTTTCTATAAATTCTATATTGAGGAATTTTTCCATAAATTAAGATTAGAAAGTTTAGAATTTAGAATTCAAATATTTTTAGGTTTTGGATAAAATTTGAAAATTTGATATATAAGTACATATTTTGTTTTTGGTTAAAAGTGAATAATTTTAAAAGGAAAAAAACCGAAAAAATGGAACTCTAAAAACATTTGATTAGAAAAATGTGATTTAGAGAAAATCACCATATACAGTGTTCTCTCTCAAAAGCGGGCACCTAAGGGACTGAAAATTTAGGTCCGCTTATGGAAGGCGTCTGCTTATGAAAAAAGTTTAGAAAAGTTAATAATATGCTATGGGAGGGTTATCTGCTCAAGATAAAGATTTGTGGTATGTACTAAAAAAATTTCCCTTAATTTCAAAAAGCGCTTTCTTATACTTTTGTTACAAAATGATCGAAAATGTTCATAATTCTGCAAAATAAAACTACTCAATTTTTTTAGAGTTTGTAAAGATTTCCAAAACATTAGACATAACACAACTATTAACTTTCGAAAAGAAAATACTGGTCCACACTGCATGCCAGATGGCGCGTATCGAGTTAGACGTAGCGGAGAGCTCGTAAGATCTATAAAGAGTCAACGAATAGGATGGCTGGGTCATATTAGCAGAATGCCAACAAATAGAACTACTAGCACAGCTTATCACAGAGCACCGCTGGGTAAAATAAGTAGAGGCAGACTGCGAAAAAGGTGGCTGGATTCTGTCGTAAATGACCTACCTATGTACCTGTAAGGACAATCAGCAAGGCCAATTGGAAGAAACTGCGGAAGCTGTGATCTGTCACAGACTGTAAAGCTAATGATGATGATGATGAATTGTTTGCAAGCTTTTTAATTTTGGTGAAGAATAAATCATCAAACCATCATCATAGCAAATTTAATTACCTTTAATTTCATCGAAATTGGTAGGACTACCAATAAACAGAAGCAAAACCAAATATATCAAAAGTCAAAAGGAAAAGGTCTGGTGTTATTGCCTTCGAGGACTTAAGTTATGAGAGGGTGTCCAAACTAACATACCTTGGCACATTAATAAGTAACGACAAGAGCATGTAGGACTACATATCAGATACGATAAAGGCTGCAAATCGCGAATCTCCTGAAATCAATATCTGTCTCTACAGGCAAACTCGCTACTTGTAAACCACTCATTCGTGTTTTTCACCATGTTGTTCTACGGCGCAGAAATTTGGAACATTAATCTTGCAGACGAGAAGCGCCTAAGAATAATTCAGCACAAAATAATAAAGCATTTGGCTCAACACGCGAAGAAGATGGCCAGTACAGAATCAAGCACAATAAAGAGCAGCTAAGGATCTGCAATGGCGAAAATATTGTAAGATTTATCAAGTCGCAATGCATCAGATTGACAGGTCATATTATCCGCATGGACGACGGTAGGCCACAAAAACTTCTGCTTGGTTATAATGCTTTATGCTCAAGACATTGTGGCAGACCAAAAAAAAACCTGGCTGCATAACGTCATCGAGGTCCTGAAAAAATTAGGTCAAAAACTGAAAATCTCTTGCGCTGGATCATGTTGAATGCAGGAAGGTTGCTGAGGCAGCTAAAGCCCACCCCGGGGCCGTAAGACTAATAGAAGAAGAAAGACTTTTAGAATTTTTTACGGCCTATCCTTTCTTTAATCAAAAACATGTAAATGGTATTTTGTAAAATTTTACATAGAAATTCGATAGTATAATTCTTGGTAAAAAAAGCCATTAATTATTTTTAAGCCGGTGTTGTTTGCCTGTAAATAAACGGCATTAATTCCGTGGGCAATTTGGTCATTTACATTTAATTTTTTTTGGTCTTTAATTTCATTAGCAATCCCCCTTTGCAAAAATACCTCCTCCACCTCTGATGAATGGGGAAAAGTAAACAAAAATGCTAAACTATGGAATTGTTAACAACAAAAAAATGCAAAAGTGAGGAAATAAATATAAATCAGCTTGAATTGCAATTGAAAGTCGACTTGAAAGGGAGATGAGCGCGTCGATGCCAGAAAGAGCGAAAGCAAGTGAAATATTACAAAAAGGATTATAGTGTTCTTAAGCAAATAAACGCTTGTATTGTACACATGTGCATGGATGTGTGTGCTCTGTCCATAAATATGTATGCATGTGCTTATATGTTTGGGTATTTGTGTACGCTCACAAATTGGATAAACATTCAAGGACATTTGCATACTTTCTCAACTCAGGTTATGCCCAACAAAATTTAACAAGCTTATTTCGATAATAAATCTAATAAAATAGCAGAAGTGAAAATAAAATAGTTCAAATATATATTTAAATTTCTTGGAATTAAATAATTTATGCGCTAAAATATGTCCATGCATTAGTTTTCGGTGTGCGAGAATTGACTAGTTGTTATTGTTGAACTTGAATACACTTAATCTTTTTCCAAACACTTGAGCTCTGTCCACTAAATTTCGTGCGACAAAACAAACAAAAACAAAAACGAAAATATATGTCAATTGTTCCATCATCGCCATAAAAAGGGTTATTTGCCTCATTAAACTTGATGAAACAATTTCCATTAGTCCTTTGCCACCCCAATCGCTGTCCCCCTTCAGCTCGCAAGTGCCACACGACCACATTATAAAGTTTTTCCAAATATTTTACCATTAAATTGCGTTAAATTGTAAAACAGTTGCATGTGGTGAACTGAGAAAAAGTAGCAAAGTAGATGAAAAGTCCTCGTTACGTACATCCCTTCGCACCTTATTAGACGCCCATCTTGTGCTATTTTTCACATCGAAATTGTGTCACAAAACACTCATACGCCCCATTAAACGCCGCCAGTCACTTCTGCTTCCATTCCTGCACCTACACACTTGTGCACGGGCATATGGGAGTGTGGTTATGTGTGTATGTGTGCCGAATTGTACAACTTTATTCACATAAATTTGAAACTTTTCCAGTTGTAATGCTTATTTTTATGTGTTGTTGTTGTCGTTTGCTTTATTTAGATATTTTTTGTTTTTGTTTGATATTTCCCTTCTGCTCTTTTCCACCTCATTTCGGTTGGTGCTCTGTGGCTTGTTGTTTTTGCGGTACTAATATGCGCTCCCCAAAGTACCTAAGTGTTTTCTAGTTACTTGTGTGGCATAATTTTTGTTGCTTTTGTGCCGTGTGATTACAAACGTGCTAGTGTGCGTTGCTTGCTTTGCGTCTACTAATATATATAAGTATAAAACCAACATTTATTGTCATATACATAATAGGACTATGAATAAGTTCGTTTCGGTTTTACAACAGATGGCGTAACTTGATTATTATTCCATCGATCCACATTTCCAAACATTCATTGGAGAGCTACTGTCGTAAGGCACAAACGTCAGTATAAGTTTTTTATTTGAAGCGTAAACAACAATATTTTTACCACACTTGAAAATGTCGAATTTCGTGCCAAATAATGTGTTTTTGCGGGGAATTCTTCTTCATTATTTTAATATGAAGAAAAAAGCAGCCGAAAGTCATCGTATCTTGGTGGAAGTTTATGGTGAGCATGCTCTATCTGAGCGAACGTGCCAGAAGTGGTTTGCACGCTTTAAAAGTGGTGATTTTGGCTTGGAAGACGAAGAACGCGAGGGTGCGCCGCCAAAGTTCATGGATACCGAATTGGAGGAATTGCTCGATCAAGATCCGGCTCAAACGCAAGAAGAGGTTGCAAAAACTTTGGGAGTTGATCAATCAACCATTTCCAAACGTTTAAAAGCCATGGGAATGATCCGAAAGGTAGGCCATTGGGTGCCGTATGAATTGAAGCCAAGAGACGTTGAACGCCGTTTTATGGCATGCGAACAACTGCTTCAACGGCACAAAAGAAAGGGTTTTTTGCATCGAATTGTGACTGGCGATGAAAAGTGGGTCCATTACGACAATCCAAAACGTCGGGCAACGTATGGATACCCTGGCCATGCTTCAACATCGACGTCGGCGCAGAATATTCATGGCCTGAAGGTTATGCTGTGTATCTGGTGGGACCAGCTGGGTGTTGTGTATTATGAGCTACTGAAACCGAATGAAACGATTACGGGGGATGTCTACCGACGACAATTGATGCGTTTGAGCCGAGCACTGCGAGAAAAACGGCCGCAATACGCCGATAGACACGACAAAGTTATTTTGCAACATGACAATGCTCGGCCACATGTTGCACAAGTGGTCAAAACATACTTAGAAACGCTCAAATGGGATGTCCTACCCCACCCGCCGTATAGTCCAGACCTTGCGCCATCCGATTACTATCTCTTCCGATCGATGCAACATGGCCTGGCTGACCAGCACTTCCGTAATTACGATGAAGTCAAAAAATGGATCGATTCGTGGATTGCGGCAAAACCGACCGAATTTTTCACAAAGGGAATCCGTGAATTGCCAGAAAGATGGGAAAAAGTAGTAGTAAGCGATGGACAATATTTTGAATATTAAATTTGTAACCATTTTACGTCAATAAAGTTTCAAATTTCGAAAAAAACCGCACGAACTTATTCATAGTCCTATTACATATGCAGCATGTCTGAGCGGCTGTGCTGAAATGTTTCAACTTCATCATATTCATTATTTTGTTGGACCAAAATTATGATTCATTCTTGTTTACACTGCGCCAGGGCACAAAGGTCTGCACTTTTATGCCGACTCAAATATATTTTACCTTTACTGGGTAAAAAATGCTCTTGAGAAGGGGAATTATTTATACCCAGTAAGGATATGGTCACCTTGCCGACATTCTACAGCAAACTCTAGAGTAAATGTATGAAATAATCAAATTTATATTTGCGACTTTTTAATACTTCAGCAATCCATGAACTGGATAATAATACACAATTAGTTTTAGCAGTTTTTTAAATGAAATTTCTTAGGCATCGATGGACGAGCGAGAATGGAGAGGAAAATTTCAAGGCCGTGCAACGTTTTGGGCATTTTCGTTCCGCGAGAGAGAAAAAAGATGTAATGTAGAGGAAAAGGAGAGAGAGATCTATACCTTATAGTTTATATATCTTGGACACACTTTAGGCTATTTTTCCTGAGTTTTTCCTTGTAGTTGCTAATTTTCAGTGAGAAATAACACTGCCTACTTTTTGGCCCTTTTTTGTTGGTACAAACTTGTAGGAAATATATTTTTGGTACCTACTTTTTGGCGTTATATTTCCTTGCCTACTGTTTGGGGCTTTTTTTGTCCCAATTTTTTGACGCGTTTTTTTTTTTTGCGCTTATTTCCGTTTCCTGCTAGTGCTTGTGCGTACTATAAAGTGCTATCCATTCCGGCGTCGGATTTATTGGTATTGCCTTGCGGTAATTTGTGCCGTTACTGCGGCCCTGGAATCGCTGCGTTTGTGCGGGTGATAAACGCTCGGAGTAGTGCGCGTTGTTGCCACGGTTGTTGTCCGGCGTTTACCTACACCGATCGACCCATCTCCGTTTTTTTTTAAATTTTGTCTATTTGTATTCTCTGCAAATCTTTTGAATTTATTTAGATATATATTCTTTCTCTTCCTCTCTCTCTCATTCTCTCTCGGGTCTCTCCCTCTTTCTTTGTCTGCCTTGAAAGTTTCACTTCTGTTATATGTACTACGTTACACGCACTGTTTTTACTTGACTTTTTTGGAATTTGTGTGTGAAAAACCCTATTACTGCATTGCATACTTATTTACTTACTTCTATGGCTTGATCAAGGATCACAACCCGTTACCGGATTAAGGCCGACTGTAACAAGTCCTGCCAGGCGTATCTGCTTTGCACACGCCTTCTCCAATTTGTTACACCAAGCGATGATAGGGTTCCCTTGATTTGGACCTTCCATCGGCGACATGGTTCACTACGTCGTTGTCCTCTAACTTCCCATTCGAACACCTTCTTTGCTGGAGCTTCTGCATCCATACGCTCAATGTGGCCAAGCCAGCGCAAGCATTGAATATTGATGCGCTCCACTATGCTCACATCGTCGTAGAGCTTATACAGTTCGTGGTTCATTTGGCGGTGGTAGTTATCGCCAACAAGAAGAAGATCGAAGATTTTCCGTACTATCTCTTTCTCGAATACCTCAAGAGCGGCTGCATCAGTCTGCGTCATGCTTCAGCGGCATAGAGTAGCACGGGCAAGATGAGCGTTTTGCAGAATGTTAGTTTTGTCGGGCGAGAGAGGTCTCTGCTACACATTTGCCCACTGAGATCATAGTAACACCTATTAGCGAGCGTGATTCGTCGGTTTATCCCCAGGCTGACATCGTTTGTTGTGACGCCGGTGCCAACAAACAAACAAACTCCGTGTATCTTTCCTAGTGCACAGCATATGCTTCGTCTTGCCTTCGTTAACCGCCAGACCTACTCTCTTTCCATAGCGGAAAATGCTCCGGCAACATTTCTCTTGCAGTTAATTGCATACTCAGTTCAAAATATCACTTGTTGAAAAGAAAGATTTCCCGTTGGATTTCAAAGTCGCCACTTCTTAAATATTATAACTCACGACAATGACTTGGCTACCTGAGTGTACGAGTGCTGACTGAGATACTTCATCTACATAGTTCACGAACAGCTTCAAATCTATTCGTTGTGTTTCTATATCCCATTTGAAAAAGGTAAAAGAAGTTTGGCTGAGCTCTTTCTCCAATTTGTAGCGTGCGTCTTGATGTTGTTCCATAAAGGAGGGACATACAACTTTAAGCCGATCCCGAACGGCAAATGGTTTCTTTGGGGGGAACTTTTTCATAGCAGAAACACACTCGAAGGCTTGTGCCACCTGGTAGACAAATTTCCAAAACTTTTCTGTCCAAAAAATTGTGCTCGTATCGGAGCACAATATGTAATTTAGGTGCATATTGTAACATTTGACGTGGAATAATTTTATAGAGCATTTTTACCAATTAGCCCTCTCACTAAAGTATCGTTTAGACCACCCTTTAAAAAATTTAAATAAATCAGCATTTAGGAGGTCGCTAGAAGGTTAAAGCGTTCTAGGAAATTAATTGCCGGAATATTCACTACGGCTATTCTCAGCCTAAGTCGTTATAGAAAACGCGCAAAAGTTCACAGAAATCAAGGATACAGAATAGAATACAAGGCTGTGCGAATGTGGGTATATCTCGTGCATTAGCGTATGAAGCTTTGTTCAGACCAGAAAGTTAAAACAAACCAAATAAGGCATTCACTTCATTTCTGTTTACGTACAGATGTGAAATATTTTTATTTCACTTGTACCTTCAAAATATAAATATTTGTATATTCCATAATTAGGTCCAATAAATTGGTGCGTGCGTGGTAAGATTTTTTGAAGAGGCGGTTAATTTCGATGGATTTACGAAGCTATTTTCTATTGACGTTCGCGTAGTTGGCAATGGTTCATTGTGCAAAATAGTTCCGTATTTTGCTATGAGATACATTTCGCTATCTCCCCCATATTTCTCAAGCTCTTGTTCTGTATTGGGCTCATGTTTACATAATATTTCTCCGATACTGCCATTCCTATCATCGCTGCTCTCACCATCAAAGTCGTCTTCTGCGGCCGTCCCAGCCGAAATAGTTGGTGCCTCAGTACCATGCGGAAGTGCAGAGGTCTCAATGTATGAAACATCAAAATAATAGAAAAAAAGGTTTTACTAATAGCGGACGCCCCTCACAGGCATAAGTAAACTTCCGAGTGTATTTCTGCCATAATCATTTAAAAACCATTTGCCGTTCGAAGTTGGGATAAAACTACCATTTGAAGGGACCATTTTTGGAAGAACATCAAGATGCCCGTCAGAAAAAGGAGGAAGAGCTCGCAAAAAAATCTAGAATAAAGGGTTTAAGTGGCTCAGACTGTATATATAATTTCTTCAAATCCTGCTACTAGGAGCTAAACAAGTTTTCTTAATTATTTCCTTAATACTAAATTTAGCTTCGAGTGGTAAAGCGAAGTTATTTAGTTATTTAATTCCATTAGAAAATACAATTTGAATGCTATCCATACAGTGAAGTTCAATTATAAAAATAATAATACTATTTCATAAGAAATAAAAAAAGAACAACCTAGGATTTTTTTGAGACATTTAGGATTAACAAAAGTGCAATTGATTTTGGTCTGCAGTTTTAAATTATTATCTATGCAGTGCAAACTTTCATATGCATTATCGTTCTCTATGAATTTCTCAATTGTGATAAAAAGTGTTTTCACTCATTTACTCATGATTGCAATAATCATATCGAGAACTATTTAGATAGTCGATCTCGGGTAATTCAGTGACCTAATGGTAATCTCATAGATTTATATTGTCATGTAAAGGATTTCCCATATTATTTGAACACTTATTGATTTAATTGTGTTAAATTTAATTCTGCATTTTTTCTAATATCGTATTCAAAATTCGTAAAGAAATATGCACCGAGTTCCAAAACATTATATTTAATTTTTCGTAGAAAATTAAATGAGACCCCTAAATATTATAATTTCCTTACCGATTTTCTAGGAAGTCGAAATTTAACGTACGAATCTCTTCGAGCTTTGGCATTTTTTGCTAACGAGGTTTACTTGATTGTGTCTGTAAATTTGTTTACTTACAGTACCATTGCCACTTGCGTATATGAGAGCATGTGCGTCCCAACGACGCGTATGTAGAAAGAAGAAAAGTTCTTCGCATCATCATTAACATACACTTTTTTTTTATTTTGCTGCTTACATTATGACTCCGTAGCTGACTCCTATTTACACATTCATCAGTGCTAATTTATTTTTCTACCAACATTCAACTCCAAATTACCACCGCCGGCATTGCCCGTATGTGTGTACGTGTCTAAGCTAATACTCCTTGTTGCCCTCTACCATTCGTAAGTCCTTTGCTGTTATCGGCATTGGTGGCCAATGTTGTCATCATAACTTTATTTGCATGACCACGTATTACGCTTCAAAGAAAATGAAAAAAAAAAAAATTACAGCTTAGCTTCGCAACAGGTGTTCTTATACATACACAGGTGACTACTACAATCACACGTATTCACTACGGTGGTAGACAATCCTAAAACGCATTTAAAAATCATACAAAAATGTTTCAAGTATTTACTCACACAAAGGTAGGGACATAGGTTTCTCCATGTCCGGTATCGTAATTTACTGATTGATCGAAACTGCGAAAGTCAATCGAAATAGTTGTATGGTGGCATGTGCTGGCGTAGACCCTATGAGATTGATGTGAGCAGAAGTTATCAATTTGTTTTGTTTGAGAAATGAAATCTGTGTTTCGAGATTGAAAAAAGAAGGTATTATTTTGTTACCATTAACATCAGACCCTTGCCTGCAGAATAACATTTGTTCGAAAAGAAAGGCTATTAAGGGAAGAAACGATTAGAAGTGTTACACAGCTCAACAAAATGAAAAAAACGAATTAGTTCCAGGGGTCTCACAGTATTTATCTAACAGATTATATTGGGTTGGCAACTAAGTAATTCCGGACTTTTTTTAGAAAATCAAAAACAATTTTTTCATGCAACTAAATAACTTTATTCGTTCTTTTGCCATCTTTCGGGCAGCACAATAATCCATTTTTACCAATCAAAGAGTTTTGTAAGGATCGAAACAAAAAGATGGTGCAAGGTCAGGACTATATGGTGGATGTGGCAAAACATCCCAAACAAGCTCCAATAATTTTTTCCGAGTGGCCAAAGGTGTGTGCAGCCTTGCATTCCCATGATGGAGTACAATACCTTATCGATCTGCCAATTCGGGCCGCTTTTCTTCAACTGCATTGTTTAATTTCGTTAGTTGTTCAATGTGGACATCAGTATTGATCGTTCGGTTGGGTGGTAAGAGTTCAAAGTAGACAATTCCTTTGTAATCCCACCTTCCTTTGATGAATATCAGCTTTTGATGTTGCTTGAGTTGGTTCACCTGGCCTGCTCCACGATCTTTTGGAATCGAGTATTGCTTTGATTAGGGCGTCATCAACTTCAACTAGACGACCGGAGCCTTTTTCATCTTTGAGTGAAAAATCACCAGAACGAAATTTGGCAAACCAATTTTGACACTGCCGTTCTTTTAAGGCTTCGTCACCACAGCATAAAACTTTTTATGAGCTTGCGATGCGATTTTACCTTGGCGGAAATAAAGAAACAAAATATGACGAAAATGTTCCCTTTGATTTTCCATTTCTCAACGAACGCCAAACGAAAACTACGCAACCCATCAAAAAGCTTTCTTTAATGATTGACAGCTGAATTGCCAACTATCAAATAACAAAATGTGTTTTACATTTGTACTACGTCTACAAGCCTAAAAATTCAACTGGAGCCATCTATGAGTGAAATCCGCAATTACTTAGTTGCCAACCCAATAGAATATAACAAAACAGGTATTTTACTAAATATTTACATCAGTAAATCTTATTCATTTTATGCCACCTTAAAGTTTTTGGTTTATATGCCAAACTGAATAAATTTTATGTGTATATTTGCAACTCTTTGTTGCCATGACGTTCAATCAAAGCCAGGAGCCAAGCCACGCAAAACCAACTCTGACTATAATCCGGGTGATCCTCTATCGTCGCGTGGACATCAAGGTGGCGCAAAATTAGTAACTCTATTGGAAGGGGCCGCCGTAGCTACAAGGTCTAGAGCTCAAATTAAAGGTAATGATTGTAAGCAAGATTTCAAAATAAGATTTATAAATTCTTAATACAGTTTTGAATGAACTCAGCTATGATTTTCATCATAATACCTTAGAATTACATATGAAATGAGATCTGCAAACTTTGAGGTGGCTTAAAATGAAAACAATTACTGAAAAAAAATCAAAAAGTAGGCTACTTGGTTTTACATATAACCTATTAGAAAAATATTATGAGAACGTAGAGATTAACAATATTATTATTAATTAAAATGTCTTAAGTAGTATTACAGATGTTTTAACAAATAACATAATAATAATCTTAGTCCGTAAGAAAAAAACCTACCAAAACATACGAAATCGAATTATTTATAGGCATAATTAAAAAGTGTTGAGAGAAAGCAAAGTCAATCTCAAAATATTTGTAGATAGCTAAATTACGAAGCGCTCTAGATAGGACTTCAAGATAGAGGCGGGTAACTTGAATAATATCAGAAACAAAGAAGAAAGATAAGCTTTTCAGCCAAAATATGAAGAATCTGACAGTTTGCGGGGGTACTTGGGATTCTACTAACATTTGATGAGTAGAATGGAAGTCCCACCTTTAACCAAGAAACACAAGAGCGATCATTTAAATTTTATAGTAAACTAAATGTATTCGGAAAGTGAGGGGCAACAATTTATTTCCTCTGAGAAAAATCAAAATGGATTTGGAAATAATTGAAATTACTCATTATGTTTGTTGAAACCAATTACTACTGGCAAGATCTCGGCAAGATCTCAAAGTAATTGTAGTTGAGCAACTTTTTTTTATGATATGGAGGGAAGTTTAACACCCATTACCTGCCTAATGACGGTCTACTTCAGCAAATAATTTTTGCCCCTGAAAAGATAATCTTCGTCGATTCGACGAACAATGCTGTTACCATTTTTCAAAAGAACCTGAAGAGCTTTAAAATATATACAATAAAAACACTTCAAAAATAATTTTTTTTTTTAAATTAGCCCATATTTTTTCCTGATAAGTTTTATAGTATTAAAAGTAGGGTACCAAACTTTTCAGCTACATTTTTCATAAAAAATATCGAAGATAAAACGCTCTTTGACGATGTAGCGCATATTAATTTTAAAATACATAAAATAGCAGTTAAAGCGAAATTTTTGCAAGAACTTTACTCAGATTCGTTAGGGGATCTAATAACTTCGCTTTGATTGAGAGCCCAGGACGTCATACGAAGTATGGAAAATAAAATCATAATTAGAGTTTTTGCAAGTAAATTTCTTTTTTCAGAATTTAAGAGCTATTTTATTCTAATAAATAATCAGATATTATTACAATATTATTATTTTTTTTTAATATATTAATATATAATTTTAGTTTTTAATTCTTATTTTTAATTTTCATTTTCTTTTAATTGTGATTTTAATTTAAATTTAAATTTTAGTTTTAACTTTAATTTTAATTTTAATTTTAATTTCAATTTTAATTTTAATTTTAATTTTAATAAAAGTGTTTAAAGAATAAATCTAACGCTTTTATCAAACAAATACGCCTCGCTTTAACAAATAAAGTATAAAAACAATTATATTATTAGTATGAAATTATACGAACGGCAACTACTGTAGTATTTGAGTAATTTCATATACGAGTATGCGGCGGTGCTTGGCTGTAAAAAACACTTGCATGGCTAAATAAGAGATGATAGTAATAATTTTAATTAATTAAAATGTAAGTACGAGTACATTAAGGGAAAACACTTAACCGCCAACTGACACGCATGGATTTGTAGCCGCAAAGTCCAAAGCCCCCTATTGTGAACTTGGCGTGTTGTTGTTCATGGCAACACTCAAAGGTTAAATTTAAAGCGTTAAGTAAGAATGATGAGATAAAAAAGTATGAATGTATTATTCGCACTTATGTTTAATAGAATTACGATTACTTTAAAGCATGCAGAGTTTTTGGTCAGCTTGGAGGATAATCCAACGATAAGTATTCGGTTTCCCATTAAGAGCTGTTTACTCCTGCAACGAAAATAGTCAAAAATTACTGAAATAGTTTAGTTATAAATAAAGAGACTGACACTGAAAAATAATTTCTTTTAATTTCAATTTGTCCTTAATAACCCACTCAATATAAAGCCAATCTTTATCCCTACAACGAGCCGTGCTAATCCTGCATTATTCGAAACAACGCTGAAGCTATTCTGCTTCTCTCAACTCCATTTAGAACGCAGGCCGCTCTCATTTTCACAGATCCAATGAATTGAAGTCTTTTGTTCCTTCTAATGCAGGCCTCCCCTTAGAAAACATATAGAAGTCGCACAGAAGACAGTTATCCGAATAAGGCACGAAAACCTTTTGACTGGCAAGCAGAATTAGCCCACAAGTTGTCTTTTTCTATTGAAACACTTCACAATTTCTTCGGGGGAAACAAAAAACGAATGACCAAAAAAAGTCAAACAACCACAACAACTCTAAAGTGAAAGAATAACTCGGTACTGATGTTTTTTATTCAAGGTGGCACAAAATTAATCATCCCCTTTTGTTTTCGAATAACTTTTTTACCAAATTAAAAAAAAAAAAAGATTTGGCTGATGGAAATCTTTATTTTGAACTTTATACACTCCATTGCTTATTTCTTTGACCAGTTCACAAGTGTCGAATGTGATTGACGTATGGCGTAATTTGCAAAAATTACAAATCTTCCGATAGGGTGATTAATTTTGTACCACTTTATAGAAGCGAAAGAAGCTATATTCGAAAGAATAACATTAGTTTCATTATTTATTTCTCATTTTTTAATCAACTTAAACCCGATTTTTACATAACTAACCTAGATTATGATGGCAAAGAAAATGGCTTCGCGGTTATGAACTAGATATTCTAGTTGCCTCCTTACTTCCAGAATGTTTGTGCTATTGCTTCATAGAATCGTCTCAAATAGAGGCGAGGGCCAGTAGCCGCTGAATTGATTGTCAAAAATCCATGCGGCTTCATTTTAAATTTCGTCTCCTTCAAGCGAACCTAATGCATCTGTAACTATGAAATCTTCGTTCTTAAAATGAAGATTACAAAATTTTGAAGATTTCTGTCAATCTCTGTCTTTGAAAAGCTCCACTGGGAACTGCATGCATACCGACTTTGTTGTTTCAAGTTGTTCTGCATAGGGCACATGACTCGCAAGGAACTTTTTGTTAACCTTTTCTTAAAGTTATAATTTCGGAGTTAAGATCAGTTCAAGGTGCATATATTAAAGGTGGTGTCACTAGACCAACAACAATGTTTTGCACATTTGATTGTCACGGCAAAGTATTGAAAAAGTAGAAAATAAAAAATTAATTCGCCTTGTTTTATTCTGTGCTGACAGCCACATGGACACAGCGAAAGAAAAACAACAAATCAGCTGATTTACCAACACCACCTTTAATAGATTCGCCTTGGTTTTTCCTTTCACAAAATGAAATGACAGTTTTAAAAATTAATATCAAATATTCGTGATTCAATAATAAAAGTTTGTGTAAAGTTTGACTACCGATTTTGGTTGCTACTTAATCGATTGGGGGAATTTGAAAGTATGGGAAAAAGGGCAGAGGTTTATCCCTTTTCTGAAAGAGGTATTGAAATTGAAAAAAATTGAAAAAATTTCGATATAAACTTTAGTATAGGCTTTGTAAATGCTACTTATTATATTTATTTATATCTTTAACTTAGGCATTCCCGTGGGCTTGTCACACAAACATATGTAGAATGTCAATGCATGTGATTGATCTTGTTACCGATCCATAATGTTGCTTTTCAAGGCTTTAATGTAGTAATAGTTCCTAAGCTTACCATGATTGTTTTGCAGGTTTTTGAAAGATGAATATTCTAAATCAAAAAAAAAAAAAAAACAAACACATAGAAATTAAATACAGCTTAACTTAGTATTTTCAACTTCATTGTTACAACTTTCCGTACATTTTACAAAATCTTTGACAGCCTACATTTTAAAAGCTATGAATATCTCAAAAAGAAAAATGTTTCTCCATTCTCGGAAGACATATGGTAATCCATGTACGAAATGTGGATATTGTCTGTGCCATACCTTTGAATGAATTATTTCGGAAGCTTTTTAATATGCCCTTCAGAAAGTATTTGACTGACGTTAGTTTTCAATTTACCCCACCTTACAAGTTGCTCCATAAGATGAGCCAATTCTTATTCCAGGCGAAACATACGACAATCAGAGTATGATCTAAATGAAAATTCATTTAACTAAAAATCGCATTTTTAAATAAAAAAAATGTACTCAGCTTGCGTACAGTCGTCAAGCAAGCGATGGACTGTCTCGGGCTTATTCCAGCAATGCAAAATTTCGATGCGCATCCGAAATAAATTTCCAAAAATGGATATACGAGCATGCAACTTTTTTGCCTGGATTCAATAAAGTGCCGCACGATTTTACCAAATTTTTTCATTCCATTTTGTCTTTTGAGATATGAACCAACTTAACACCCCCTTTTTCACACGATTGGTTGGCACAACAAAAACAAATTTGGCTGTTAACTTTTTAGCAAAAGTTTCAATTTTTTTAATTTTCTCCGAAATAATAAAGTGATTTTCCTAGAGAACCTCGCGGACTTATTACCTAACTCAATATTGCTGACACAAGCTGAAATTTAGATATCTTCCATCACCTTTAATTATTGCTTTATATTAAAAAATGTGTAGCTTGAAATTTAAAAAAAAAAAACGCAATAAGTCTGCCGAATTGCAACGCTGTCTGTATATCACAGACTTTCTTTCATACATATATTTTGGTTCAAACTTTTATTTGTGTGCGTTTATATCTCTATAGAATTTACTTGCCACAACTTTTCCAACTCATAGCAAACATTTTAAAAATACTTGCCACACATCTCAACGCCCTTCGTTAGTTAACTTCGTTTGCTTTCGCTTCCAAAAAGAACCCCATCAAAACTGTGGAATTTTTAATTCTTCCAAAACATTAGCTAAAACAATATTCAACTCAAATATGACGCGAAAAAGGCAAATTTCTCAACGCCAGAACAAAGCTAGTGAAAACGAAATAATGCGGGCAATCGTAAAATTTGTGTGGTTAAACGTCAAATACCCATCCCATATGCGGGTCGGCGCGCAGCGAAGGGTTTCCAAGGACTCAGTTGTCCAGCCGGAAGTGAGTGCGCGGGCAGTTTAACTGTGTGAAATTTTGAAAACTTGTCGAGGTGTTTGCGAGTGCGAACTACTGGCCGCAAGGCAAAAAAATGAAGAATGGAACAAAATGCACTCGTACTTTTGTACTCGTATTTGAATAAGCAAGCGCATATAAGTATTTTTAACATTGTAGATATAGTTATTACTTTCAAAGCGCTGCGGAGCTGTGTATACGTAGTATGCAGGTTAGGGCGCATCGATTTTTTGCTATTTCATATGGCATAAAATGACTGAGCAGGCAATTCAGTTTCGGTGAAGAGTCGAACATTTTGTTGTAGGCGGATATTATAGAGAGAAAGCTGAAGAGATGTTTGCTTCGCTGTAGAGAAAATTAATAGAGAGAGAGAGGGAGTTGAAATTCATAGCAAATCGAATCAATATTCAGAATTATAACAAATAATAGAATTAGGTATAAGCCAATTTTGTTGTACGGAGTTAAGTTAGTTTAGAAGCTGGAGGGGGTCCAAAGGTCTGCCTTCATTGGGATCAGTAGGGTGATTCTAACCACTACTAACTACTCTAGCGCTCAACACAATGCTGAGCGTGGCACTTGTGAGCATTACAGGAAGAACTGAGCTGTTCGGGCCACAAGCTAGACTTAAGCAAGTATTCTTAAAAACTTTAAGTTCGTCCCCATAGTGCTTGATCATTGTACACCCTGGCTAGGACCGATCGTAACTTTTTCCATTCATATTCCCTTAAGGGAAGGGTGGAGGGCGTACAACATTTGAAGGCAGGGCGCAACATACATTTTTACGGATGGCTCGAAGTTGAACCGAAAAGTTGGTGGGAGAGTATTCTGCGAAGAGCTCCCCATCAAACTAAAAATTTAGGCCACGGGCCAATATAGTGCTTTCCAAGCGAAAGTAGCACATATTAAGAAAGCAGTGGATTTGTTGCTCACTTCTGTAAGTACTGTAAAGGATTTATATATATACTCGTTATTTGTGCGTTCGAAATTAGTCGAGGAATTCCTGACTTCTCTCTCGATTGGATTTGAAATCTGCAATATTAAGTTCATCTGGGTTCCCGGTCACAGCGACATAGAAGGAAACTGGTGGACTGATGAGCTGGCTAGACAGGGGACATCGAAAACGGTTTCAACGCAAAACGAGAAGATTGGGGCTCCTCTGAGAACATGCAGTCTACTCATGGAAGGATTGGCCTTGCGTCACCTCAGCGAATGTTCGCGCAGACGTACAAAGTCCCGATATCCTTCAAGCCAAGGGTAGTTCGGGGACATTCGAGGGAACTTCCAAGGCTAACAAAACCGCAGCTCTCGTATTTGGTAGGTATTCTTACCGGACATTGTCCGCTTTTGTTCTTCCTGGCGGTGAGGTTGGGTTAAAAATCCCTTCGCACCATATAGTAACCATCACTACTACATGTGTACTGATTCCACCAAAAATATCCTTAATCTTCTTTTGGATTTTTCTCTCCACTCCGTGACTGCTTCCGCATTGCTCCGAGGTAGAGAACCAAAACGGCGTCCTAAAAAGGACACTTACTTACTCACCCTGCGACCAGGGTCGCCTGTTTTGAGAAACCTATGCTCAATGCTCATTAGCATAAGTTCCACTTCACGCTTCTTTTTTCGCATTCCATTATTCTTCGGCTGTCCTCATTTTCTCGATAATTTCTTCAGGTGTAATTTCTTCTTGTCCGTTAGGTTTCCATGCGGAGAGGCTTGGAATTGCTTCAAATAGTTTCCGTAAAAGCTGTTTGGAGGACGAGCAAAGGCTTAAACATTTGGGCTCTCGTTTTTTCGCTACACCGGCGGATATTGCGGGTTTAAATACATCTGGTGAAATTCATCAGTAGCTTGAAGCGGTGCATACGAACGTTAATTGCCACCATTGGCGGGCATCCTCTAATCCAAAGCCCCTTCTTCCTGTTTGGTTCCACTTGTCTGATTCCTTCCCTTCTCTTTTCCTTTCCCTCCCCTTCCTGTATGAACATTTGTTCAAATGGGCCCTCGCAAGGGCAGCCATTATTCTAAGGATCAGTAATGACTTTGAATCGAGAAAAATAATATTCGTCTGAAAGATATTAATATTCCTTATTCCCCATTTTTCGGTTAAGAGAACCACTCATTTTTGAACACACTTTCACACGCCTTTAATTTGCAAAAAAAAATCTGTTCGTGAAGTTTGCAGAGCACTGGCGGCATCATCGGACATTATTTCGAAATGAGGAAGGAGCTACCGTTACATTATGACGCTATCCAGCCATGCCGACTGAATTTTTGATTCCAAGATTTTATCAGCTAAATATCGTCGACAGTTCCATCAAGGCGGCGCAACTTGTAATTTGCGCGTTTCACGAGTATTGTAACACTGAAACCCCCATTGATGCCATACGGCTAGGTTTATTGAAAAAAGAGTAAAAATTGGATTGTTGGAATACAATAGTAACTCGTAGGCACAGCTCACATATGCCGTATATTTATTAAAAAAATAAAGGTCATGCAATTATCTATCAGATTTTGATGAAAAATATTCATTCCAGCAATATTTTTGTTTTGTATTATAATTTTAAATCCTCAAGTTATTAAAAACACTCGATATATAAAAATACCTTAGTTAACTTTCTACTAAAAATTACCACAAAAGGAAAACATTGCTTTAAATTGAAATTTGAAAAGGTCGAGCCAAGAAGCACCAGGACATTTGGTGTCTCCTAAAACATTCAGGCTAAAAAGCCCATTGTATTTAAAGCTTTTGAAAGAGGTTAGATAGTCAAGGAGGGAAGAAGAAAAGTATCAGGGAAAGAGATAGGAAAGAATAGAGACAGAGATGTGGATAGTTAGTTCTGTGAGAATTTTCCAGATTCTTTGGCAAATTTGTAAATATCCTCCAGTTTTAGAGAACGAATGTTTCACAATCTCACGATATCGGAACCCAATACTCGTAGCCGTGCTCTAGCAAAGGCAGGACACTCACAGAGAAAGTGCTCAATGCTATCCGCCTCCCCCAAGCACGAGAGGGACATTGGGTCCTCAATGATTCCAATGGTTGTCATATGCTGACCCTATGGGTTGTGTCCTGTAATGATGCCGACCATCAACCGAATGTCTTTCCTTCTAAGTTTTAGTAGAAAGTTAGACAGTTTTCTGTTCGGACTTGTCACAAAACACTTTGCAGTTCTGCAGCGTTCTACACCGGACTATCGCTCCTTGTGTAAATTGCGTACATAATCGCTGATGCAATTCATGATTCCTGCAGAATTGATTCCGATTATTGGCTCTGGCCCTTGTGGAGGAACCGCTGATCCACGGCTGGCCAATCGGCAAAAAATTGCTTACCTTTAGCATTTCTGATTTTTTTAAAAGAAACTTTTATTTAAATCTAATTTTAAAATAATTTTAATGATTATATTAAACAATTAAGGCAAGTTGAGGAATTTCTAATGAAAGAGAAATTTTGGATTTAAACAATTCTTAGTAATTCTCTGTAATCGTCATTTGCTGTAGGAATTACATAATTATTTTTATACGCAAATAAAGCCACCCTAATGCACAAATATCCATATGGATTGCATTGTCGAGTGGTAACGCCGGATATATGGCAGACCATTGGCGGCAAGCTCGGAGTTTATTTCGTTTTCTAGTCCTTGCGAAATTGCCAAACTCCTCTATGCAGACCTCTATATGCACTATATGTTTTTATTTGTTAGTATATCGCCCATTTGCAGCAAGAATGTCATAATGCAAAACAAAAAATTTAGATAAATATGCAGAAATGATCAACAGCTCTTCTTTAATGCCGTATGGTGATATCTACTAACAGCATCTCATTAGATGAAAGTGTGCCTTTCCTTTACTTAGGGACCTGTTGGTGCATTGAAAACTGTGAAGCCGCTTTTCTTAAACCTCTGATTTACTAAGTAAAGACCTTCTTCTGACAAGCAAGCTATATTTATTACGTTGAGCAAATATAACCTACATACATACGTATGTAGACGAAATAGCTGAGTCTATGGAAATAACGCCTTCTGCACAGCGTAGCTTGGTAGCCCGTAGCAATTTCTCGCTTCACAACAAATATTCGCATTCATTTTGACGCTTTGGCATTTCGGTTTTTCAATTGTTGTTCTATTTACTTTTATATATTGTATCATACATACACATAAACATGTGAAAATGTGCATATGTACGTGCGAGCATTTCATTTTCCGTATGCCCTGAATTGTATACTCACGCCGCTTATATTTTGTTCTTATCTTTTTTTTTATTTCACTTCTTATACCCGTGCACACTTGTGTCCAAGGGTATTCTAATTTTGTGCACACCATGGTTGTATCTAGCAATATAAAGGAATCGAGGTGGACAAAGACATATTTAAAATACCAAAATGGGAAGAATTATAAGAGAAAGAGGATTAAGCCACGTCGGTCTGTGGGTGCGCACGATAACTCAAACAAAAATTAATACACAAAGTCAAGTCCAAAATAAACAAGACTGAGCTAAAAGAGAAACGAGAGGAACTTTGCTCTGATAACTTCGAGTGTATTTATTCAAAAGCCTTTTGGATGGCCTCTACGGACCCAAAACGTTTTCCTTTCATGGCGAAATGCAATTTCCCGAATAGGTAAAAGTCACAGGAAGTCATATCAGGTAAATACGGTGAGTTATTGATGGTTAAAATGCGATTAATAGTAAAAAAATCAATCACAATTATCATGCAATAAGCGCCAGCTTACGCCTTTGCGGTATTCAGCGCGAATTCGATGAATGCGATGCAACAAACGCTTCAAAATGTCAAGATAGAAAATTGCATTGATGGTTTGGCCCGTTTGCACGAACTCCTTGCGGACGAATCGTAAAAAATGAGCAACGACTTGATTTCTGACTTCTCCAAACGCGATTTTTTGGGTGGTGGCTCGTTTGGGGCCTTCCATTCGGCACTTTGACGCTTAGTTTCAGGTTCATGTTGGAAACACCACGTTTCATCACCAGTTACTATGTTGCAAAAGAAATTCTTGTATTTTCTCGCCTCTTTAGTGAGGTCTTTCGAAAGTTGAATTCTGAGCAATTTTTGGTTCTCAGTTAATTTATGCGGAATGCAACACAGACCTGAATGCACAGACCTTTCGTAAGTCCAAATGAAAATGCGATAAGTCGTTGTTCTGGAGATATTCAACTCAGATTCCAAGAATTTCAGCGATGATTTCGGTTCATTTTTGATAAATTCACGAACAATTTCGATGGAGTTTTCAGTGATTACTGATTTGGGCGGCCCGTATGTTCATTGTCATTTATGTCCTCACAACCATCTCTGAAACGTGTAAACCACTCATGAGCTCTGGCACGAGATAGACAATCATCGCCATACACTTTTTTCATCAATTCAAATGTTTCGGTTATCTTTTTACCGATTTTAAAACAAAATTTGATATTAGCTCTTTGTTCGAAACTCATTTTTATACTGATGACACAAACATAGTGACACTTAAGACGCAATAACTTTCGCTTCTACTGAACCGAATGTCACCAATCCTTCACTGGAAGTCAGAAGCATTTTTATGGCACCATTCTTGTTTATTTTGGACTTCACCTTGTATTTCAATAAAACTTCGCGCACATTTTACCATTTATGCAAGGTAGTTTGGCATTGAAAATGGCTGAAATCGGTCATTAGCCACGCCCACCTCCCATATAACCTTATTTTCGAAGAATAAAAATAAAATTATATCTCTGTTATAAATGAAGAAAATGATTCTAATTAGAAGCATATTATGAAAAATAAAATAGAAGATGCACGCAAAAATATTAAAATTGAGCTGTGCGACGCCCACTTATGGGTAAATGGGTGTATGCATCTCGCTAGCGATTTAATTGAACTCGTCCAATACTCAGCAATAGGTGCTCTCCCACTCATTTAGAACTCGTTTTCAAAAACCAAGCTTCACATTTGGGCGACATACGGCGCGCTGCCGAACTTCAAAGGCAATATTTAATGGAAATGATACCGCCCCCACAGGCCCCAGGAACAAATACAATAACAATCGTCAAAATATTTGGAAAACCTAATCCACCATTAGACTGCAAAATATTTTTCTGTAATCTGACTCTACAACATAATTTAAAATCTAATTATACAAGTTGAGCAATAAATAAAGCTGATTGTAATGTTCCCCAACTCGAAACACTATTGGAATACGTGGATGTAGGCGAAGGCGCAAAAAGGTATTTTTTTAATAAATAAAAATTTAGGACCTATGCTCTAATGTGAGAAAAAGGCAACAATGTTAATGACCTCATTTAGATCCAACATAAATGTTATTGAGATCGTATAGACACTAAGACTAAATTTCCATTGCTGTTATAAGCTAAAACCCTCATTTGCCGGATTCAAAAGTAACAGCCAGCCCAAATTAAATTTTATTAAAATATGCGCGGGCGTATAAATTTCGTTCCGGCCCGAATTTAGCACTTCCTTACGTGTTTATTATTGCTTTGCATTTTCCTTTTATTCGCTTCTTTGTGTAAATATTTGATTTTTGCATTAAAGTCAATTTGCTTTCATGATGCTGTAATTCATTATTTGCACAATGGAGCAATCACAGGCGCACATACATACATATGTCTGTGCAGACTCTTATCCGTATCCTACAAACAGACACATCTCTCAAATATTCTCTCCCCTTTTTTGACTTCACTGTTAGTTTGCTTTTTCTGCTTGCTCTACACTTTATTTAATTTCCTTTTGGCACTTTTTCATTTAATTTTAATTTCAAGTCAACAGATTAGGCTCCGAAGTTCTTGGCTTGTAGTTTTAACAGTAATTTTTGTTTATCTTTCTGTATAAATACAACACTTCTCTTAATGAACCGCACATCTCTGCATTAGGCAAGCCAGCTTTTCTTTGCTTTTTCAATATTCTTGTACGTTACACTGCATGCGCTTCCTTAAGTTATATTAAATATTTCACAGTTCATAATAGGACTATGAATAAGTTCGTGCGGTTTTTTTTCGAAATTTGAAACTTTATTGACGTAAAATGGTTACAAATTTAATATTCAAAATATTGTCCATCGCTTACTACTACTTTTTCCCATCTTTCTGGCAATTCACGGATTCCCTTTGTGAAAAATTCGGTCGGTTTTGCCGCAATCCACGAATCGATCCATTTTTTGACTTCATCGTAATTACGGAAGTGCTGGTCAGCCAGGCCATGTTGCATCGATCGGAAGAGATAGTAATCGGATGGCGCAAGGTCTGGACTATACAGCGGGTGGGGTAGGACATCCCATTTGAGCGTTTCTAAGTATGTTTTGACCACTTGTGCAACATGTGGCCGAGCATTGTCATGTTGCAAAATAACTTTGTCGTGTCTATCGGCGTATTGCGGCCGTTTTTCTCGCAGTGCTCGGCTCAAACGCATCAATTGTCGTCGGTAGACATCCCCCGTAATCGTTTCATTCGGTTTCAGTAGCTCATAATACACAACACCCAGCTGGTCCCACCAGATACACAGCATAACCTTCAGGCCATGAATATTCTGCGCCGACGTCGATGTTGAAGCATGGCCAGGGTATCCATACGTTGCCCGACGTTTTGGATTGTCGTAATGGACCCATTTTTCATCGCCAGTCACAATTCGATGCAAAAAACCCTTTCTTTTGTGCCGTTGAAGCAGTTGTTCGCATGCCATAAAACGGCGTTCAACGTCTCTTGGCTTCAATTCATACGGCACCCAATGGCCTACCTTTCGGATCATTCCCATGGCTTTTAAACGTTTGGAAATGGTTGATTGATCAACTCCCAAAGTTTTTGCAACCTCTTCTTGCGTTTGAGCCGGATCTTGATCGAGCAATTCCTCCAATTCGGTATCCATGAACTTTGGCGGCGCACCCTCGCGTTCTTCGTCTTCCAAGCCAAAATCACCACTTTTAAAGCGTGCAAACCACTTCTGGCACGTTCGCTCAGATAGAGCATGCTCACCATAAACTTCCACCAAGATACGATGACTTTCGGCTGCTTTTTTCTTCATATTAAAATAATGAAGAAGAATTCCCCGCAAAAACACATTATTTGGCACGAAATTCGACATTTTCAAGTGTGGTAAAAATATTGTTGTTTACGCTTCAAATAAAAAACTTATACTGACGTTTGTGCCTTACGACAGTAGCTCTCCAATGAATGTTTGGAAATGTGGATCGATGGAATAATAATCAAGTTACGCCATCTGTTGTAAAACCGAAACGAACTTATTCATAGTCCTATTAATTCGCATATCATTTTCATATCAATTTCGGATTGAGTTGATTGTTTACTTTTGGTTTGTTCTGATGTATAGTGTAAGTAAATGGAAGTGGTGTGTGTGAGTGTGTGCTAAGTCTATCACAGTCCTTACCTAACACGAATTATAAATTCCTTTTAACTTAAGTGTAAGTTATTTGAGTATTTCAAGTGTACGACTTCTTCGAAAAGAAGTATTGGATGAAGCAAAAGCGTTTTGAGAATAGTCTGCAATTCTTTTGTATAAAAATTTGAAAAAAAGAGCTGTCTTACAAATATCGATTCATATCAAGAATGATGGAAAGAAGATTGCGCCCATCAGAGCGTACGTGACGTCACGTTTGCTGAGTTGTGCAGTATTGCCAACCATTTGCTCTTCGCAATAAATTTAGTGCTTTTTTATACCCGAAATGCAAAAGTTTTTAAGTTTCGTGTTTGTTTCTTTTTTTTAATTTAAAGCTACCGAAACTTTAAGTTAAAAAACAAACTATATTATTAAACAAAGAAAAGGTTGAAAAAGGTCACTCTGAGAATATTTTAGTGCTAATGAAAATTTGTTTACTCTTATAAAATTTGATAATTTGAAAGTGCAAATTTAATCTTTGGCTCCATTTAAGGTTATGCAAAAATATTAAATGCCACTCTCCCAACTCTTCTTAAGATTGAAAACCTTTTTACACATTTTAAAAATCCTTTGAATTTATTGAATGCGTATTAAAACCATAGAGGTGTAATCGTTTCTTCCGGTCATCAATCCTTAGTGAGACATAGGACATTAAGAGTTATATTCATTGTAAAAATAAACAAGAAAATACCAGAAAATACTAAAGAAACCATACTGACATTTTTTCAAAAAGAGTACCTTATCTAGTTACATAACTTCAAATATAGCAAAAAAGTCGTTCCCTTAACAAAAGAGACTCGCTTAACAAAAAAACCTCATAAATTAAATTGTACATAAGCATAACACATTTACTTAAAAAAACGCACATTTTAAAGACAATTTGTCACGCATACAAAGTTCTTTAAGTGATTCAATAAAAATTTGTTGGGTTATTTTCTTTGAATAGGCATTTTAGTACGTTTTTATATCCAAAGCTAGGCAACACTGCAGTAGCGAGAGAGAGATTTGACTGCCGAAAGCAGAAGAACACCAACAAAACCTGCAATCGCGGGCAATGCCACCAGATGTTAAAAAAAAGTAAAGCTAAATAAAACTAAGTGAATTATTTAAATAATTATTAAAAAATGTATATTTTACAAAATTATAAACATGACATTTTAATTAGAACAGCTAGAAAAATGTCATGAAGAAAGAACTAAAACTCCGAGACTAAATAACAAAAAAAAAAATGCTAAATCAAGTTACGAAAATGGTAATCTGGCCATACTGGAGCTAAAATCACGTAATTAGTTGTCAAATTCGCTGAGCGCAAAGTAACGGGACCACGATAGGCGCCATCTCATTATTCTTTCCATCATGGATTCATATGCTATACTAACCCAGTAGCATCCAACTGGTATGAAGCTTTGCGATTTGGTTTGAGCTGCTTAATTCGGGGAACTATTTTCAAAGAATTTGAAAAATTTCCATTCAAACGTCTTTTTGTTTCGCTCTGTTTATTCAATTTAGTGAGTCAATGACTATTTATATTAGCACCGCTATCGCAGAGTTAACTGATATTAAATTCAAATTATTAATTCGCAACTCGCCCAGTTAAGTTGGGTTCATTATAAAGAGGAAGGTATATCGTTAATAGTGGAAAATAACATCAGGCAAATGACCACCACGACCACGCTTACAGGGCAATATCGTTTTCATGAAATTTTCCGTAACCGAATTGTAAAGTGGCTGCCCTACGTCCTCGATAGCCTCACGAATTCCATCTTTGAGGTCTTAAATCGACCCTGGGCTGTTGGCGTAGATCTTCTCTTTCACGTGGCCCCAAAGAAAAAAGTCACAAGGTGTTAAATCACCAGGTTTTCGCTGGCCAATTGTGATCACCTCTTCGAGAGATAACAGGGTCCGGAAACTTTTCACGTAAAAGATCAATGGCGTATGTGGCACGTAGCTCCGTCTTGTTGAAAATATACGTTGACCAGATCAATACCCTCCAATTTTCGGGCATAAAAAATCGTTAATCAATTCTCAGAAGCGAAAGATAACACCTGTTATTGCAAAACAATTTACTTATCACAAGAAAGTACAAGACATATCACGAAGTTAAGGTCCGGTTCAGCTCCGGTTTAAGACTTGATGACCTGCTTATCGGAAACTGTGCAATCCAGAATGTGAAAGAATTTACCTATTTGGGTATTAAAATATCAGCCAATAAAGATATGCCATTGACAATTAGTGACAGAGTTTTAGCAGCAAATAAGTCTTATTACTCTAATTTGAAACTGCTTAAGTCAAAATTATTATCTCGTGACCAAAAGTTAAGGATATACAAAATCTTGATACGCCCGCTTACCTATGGTAGCGAACTATGGAGGCCAAAAACTACTGGCATTAATCAGCTAATGGTCTTCGAAATGAAAATTTTACGAAAAATGTATGGACCAATAAGACTGCAGGACGGATAAGATATAATCATGATCTGGAACTTTTAACAAAAAGCGAATAAAATCTCAAAGGATAGGATGGCTTCGACACGTGTTCAGAATGCCCAAGGCGAGAACAACTCCAAAGACAATTGAATTGCGCCCTGTTGGAGACCGAAGAGGAGGACGTGCCAGAAAAGCATTGATTGAAGGTGTTGAAGATGACCTTGCAAAGCTGAACGTGCGGCGGTGGAAGGAAGTAGCCTTAGATAGATACGAGTGGCGAAAGGTTGTCAATGAAGCAATGGTTCACCAAGGCTTGTGATGCTAAGAAGAAAAAGAAGAATATCATGAATAATAAAAGAGTTATACCAAGTTCTTTACCTTATAGAAATATAAAGCAAAAGCCGGTAGCCCTAAAAAACCGTACGAAAAGTAAGTGAAATCATGCGTATTATTTTTTTTCAAAATTAAATTCTAAACAATATCAAAAAGTTAAGCTTCTGAAATTTTGAGCGCACTTAAAAGTCTGGGTCCGGGAAAGTACGCCAAACCTCCTTCGCGCTCTCTTGGTGAACAATACATACAATTGTAGTTGCGTGGATTGCGAAGTGTGTTGCATAAACAAACACCACAAATTTCATCACCAACCAGCACTCAACCGCAAACCACCTCTGCCCCAACATTGGGCACAGCACTGAAATTTGCCAATTTAACGAGATTACCCGAGTTGGTGACGTGTGCGTGTCTGCGTTATGCTTATTTTATGCACTAAATTGAGCTCAATCAATTTTAATCGAATCGAATTGGCGCAAATCCTTATCCACCACTGTATGTCATTTCCATCATCATCATCAGAGTAGCAGTGGGGCATGCGACATTCACATCAGTCTCTTAGGCCCGCCGCACACGGTTCCTATTGTCATAGCAGTATACGCGAAAAAATGCATGCGACGCATACATTTCATTGTCGCACACTTGTGTTTAAACAGGGAACCGTGCGTGAGTTGACAGCTATGCGTACTCCACACAGCATGACGCCTATCGTACAGCAGTGCCGGTCATTTGCCGTCAAGTACAATAGAAGCCTTGTATGTATTTAGGTAATATTTTTCAGTGCCTTCACATCTACTGGGTTGGGTGAATAAAACGGTAGTATGCTCGTACTATGTCCTACTAAGTAATAGAACTAGATTTAACTTTTCTGTACTAAGTATGCTGAAAAGTTGACCCTACAAAAAGCATGAATACTTCTTTGCCAGTAATACACAGCTAGTGCTGAAAAGTGGTAGCGCAAGCTGGAGAATCGTACTAGTTGCTGACAAACCAGCTGTCAGAAATTGTTTGTGAGTTGTCACTGTTTAAAAATCTGCAATAGTTATTTTCACATAATTATTCCCATTATTGCTCTTAGTATAATTTTTCTTGCTATTAGCAGTGGCGTATAAATATTATGTATAGGCTATAATATAAATAAATATAATTGGCGCTTATACTCTCTTTGGGTCTTTGACCTCCTGCTATTGGTGGCGTGCGTCTGGATAATGTTCCACAAATGGAGGGACCTACAGTTTTAAGCCGACTCCGAACGGCAGATACTTTTTTATGAGGAGCTTTTTCATGACAGAAATGCACTCGGAGGTTTACCATTGCCTGCCGAGGGGCGACCGCTATTTGAAAAAACTGTTTCTATTATTTTGGTGTTTCATGCACGGATGTTCGAACCTACGTACTTTCGAATAGCAGTCACGCACCAACCTATGAATTTCGCGGTCCGATAAGAGAGGATGTTGCTACTAGCCTACATTTTGTTTTTTGTTATCTAGGGATACACTTCATATGAACCTATGTGAAGTTTCATTTCCAACTATCAATCCATTCTTTGTTTAAAAAGCGTATTCGTATCGACGTTTCATTTTCTACAATTGCACGTTAAGGACGTACAAAATCAGCAACAACACCAGGAATCATAGATAAAATACAGGATATCGTTTTGCAAAAATCGTCGAGTGACTGAAAGAGATTTAGTAGAAGCCCTAAAAATCTAATTGGGCAATGTACCTAAGTAATACTTTGACTGAAGTATTGGGTTTCAGAAAGCTGTGTGCACAATGGGTGCTGCTTTCGCTAAAAATGGAACTAAGACACATTCGAATGCGACTTTCTCAGAAACATTTTGAGCATTTTCGAAAGGGCAACGTGGATTTTGTGCATCGATTAATTTCTATGGATGAGACTTGGGTCTATCGCCAAGATGTTAAGTCAAAACAAGGGACTGAAGAGTGGGGTGAACCTGGCTCTGGGGCTCCGAAACGAGTTCGTGTCTAGAAATCGGCCAAGAAGGTGTTAGCATCAGTTTTTTGGGATGCGAAAAGAGTTTTGTTTATGGATTACTTGCAAACTGGTAAAACATTAAATTCTGAATATTACTTTAACCTTTTAGACCAGCTCAAGGGAAAAAATCGCGAAAAGACTCAGCTTTCAAGAAGATATTTTTTTTCATCAGGACAATTCACTGTGTCAGTTTGAGCATTTTGACAATGGCTAAAATCCATGAAATAAAGTTCGAGTTGTTGGGGCATCCGCCGCATTCACCAGATTCGCCCCCTAGTGACTTCCATCTGTTTTCGATACCTAAAGAAAATCTTGCTTGGAGAGCGTTTTTCATGAAAAGATGAGATCAAAACAGCTGTGGAATCGTATTTTGCAGCCCTTCCAGATTTTTACTTCAGAGATGGAATTCATAAATTGGAATCTCGTTGGAACAAATGTATCGATGTTTAAGGAGACTATATTGAATAATAAAGTGTATGTCAAACTATAAAATTGTCTTGCTCTTATCAAACTGTAAAACTTATTGAACAACCTGGTATTTAATGCAAATAGTAGGAACATTGCTAAGTCTAAAATGCTAACAGAAGATGCGATAGGTCTCCAAAATGTACTGTTCATCAATGTTGCGGAAAATTGATTTGTTTGGATTTTTTTTAGCTTGGAATATGTCAAACTTTAAATTTAAGATGTTACAAAATAAGTGCTTGAAGAAAAGGAAATTGAAATACTTCCATTCCTTCTAGTAAAATTTGATAAACTAGACTTCGCAATGATATATATGGGTTACTGCTTACCTATTTCCTCTGGACAAATGCGTGTTAGTATTTGTATTTTTTTTAAGGTAGTAGTCTGGTCAAATACTCATTTTTTATAGATATTTTTTAGGATTTTTTTTTTTTTATGAAAATAAAATACAATCCTCCTTTTAATTTTATTGTATGTTATTATTGACATCAAATAGTATACAAAATTTTTTTTTTTTGTTTTTACATATTTGTTTGTAGTAGTGTGGCACCAAAAACAAAGCGTCTTAGAAAAAAGATAGGTGGCTTGTCACCAGGATTTTGGCTATAATACGTGCTATAATAGGAAAATTTAACATAATGGCGGACTTTTGAAAAAAAAGGTATATTTTTCGGGTGGAAGTCAGATTGTAGTATGGGAAGTTAGGGCTGAAGTAAACATCCGATCATTTATATTAAAAAATAGCATTTTCAGCATTTTTCTAAATAAATAACCCTTTATAAATAAATATATGGATACATCTATTGCCTATTTTTCCTTCTGCGTAGAAGATAAGGAAGCGAAATAAATGTGTCGACATCTCCACACATTGTATGCACTTATATATTGACGATTGAAGTATAACTTATAGCCAACGCTGCTGCGCGTCAACAGCACAACGCGTCGTACAAGGACGATATGAGCCGTGTGCGGAAGACCTTATATGTACGTCACTAATTTTGGGAGGGAAAAAATCGTCATCTAATTTACTTCGCGGTTTGCATACAAATTTTAGCTTGCACTTTTTCATTAGAAGATACTGTAGCGTAAAGCTCAGACTCATCTACCAACACACCCGCTCTGAGTAACACGGCAGCATACTTGGAGCAGACACACGCGTACATACTAAATATAAAGCCATACGGGTATATGGGCGTGTGCGAAGGTGCGGGTAGTGTAGTAGAGGCGCACAGCCATGCGCTTCTTCATTATTATCGTCACGATATGCATTGATTTCGTTCGATCGCATGAATTTATTATTAATTGTGTGATTTTATGACTTTGAGGCGCTATTCCAATTTCAATATTGGCGCCAATGTAATTTCGATTGTTGTATTTAAATGAGTAATTTTTTAAATTTCCTTTTCGTATGAATACCGTTCCATATACTAAATATACATCAGCATGTATATTTTCTTATTTACGTATATCATCAAACAAGACTCTAATCGCAGTTGTTAGTCACTTTAAAAATTCAATAAAATTTCTCAACTGCCACTAAATTTGCAGCAAACTACTTTGCAAACTTCTTAATGACTTTTAAACTATGCAAGTGCATGTCTGTCCGCCTGCGCTTGTGCGTTTTCGTGTATCCTAACTTGCGCTTAGGATCTCTAAGAAAACTTTGCTACCCACACCACATCTGCTGCGTAAAAAAGTTACTTTTCAAATAAATGCTACCCAATTTTATGCAGTAGGCAACCCAGCAATGAATATTTTGCTGGGCTATAACTAGTAAAGTAGTGAAGCCAACCTGTTATGACCCACAGCTGTTATGACTCATCATTTGATGAAAACCACTTTACACGCATACATTTTTTTAGGTCTGGTAACAAATGGAAGTCGCTAGAGACCAAATTTGGTGTATCCGGTGCATGTTCTAGCAATCAGAAATTGAATTCATGGATTTTAGCCGATGTCAAAATGCGTTTGTGAAACGGTGCATTGTCCTGATGAAAAAAACTGGGTCTTTCTTCAGGAATCTTTTCGTTCAGCTGGTTACAATCATACCTGTATATATATACAATTGGCGCATACACCCTTTTTGGGTGTTTGGCCGAGCTCCTCCTCCTATTTGTGGTGTGCGTCTTGATGTTGTTCCACAAATGGAGGGACCTACAGTTTAAAGCCAACTCCGAAAGGCAAATATTTTTCATGAGGAGCTTTTTTTCATGGCAGAAATACACTCGCAGATTTGCCATTGCCTGTCGAGGGGCGACCGCTATTAGAAAAAACATTTTCTGTAGTTTGATCTTTTACCGAGATTCGAACTTTCGTTCTCTCTGAATTCCGAATGGTAGTCACGCATCAAGCCATTCGGCTACGGCGGCCCCAATACTTCAGTCAAAAAATGACTTACACTACCCAATGAGATGCCTTAGGCTTCTACTAAATCTCTTTCGGTCACCTGAGAATTTTCTAATTCGATTTTCGGTATTTTTTCTACGATTTCTGGTGTTATTGCTGTTTCTAGACGTTCTTGACGAGAATCGTCTTCAAGGCTTGTACGACCACGCTTAAATTCAGCAACCCATCTTTCTAACTGATGGCAAAAGGTCTAAATACACATTCAACATTTCCGTTACTTTTAAACCTTCCAAAAATAAGATTTCAATTCACGATACTTGGTTTTTTCAATGTAGAAAATAGTACTGTGACATTTCGATACTATATAAATTGCTTGTAAACAAAGAAGGAATTGACAGATTGAAATAAAACTTCACATAGGTTCATAGGAAAAGTGTTTCAACATAACCAAAAAATGTAGGCGAGTAGCCTTCTCTTAACGAATCCCAAAACTCATTCAACAACCTAGTAATAATCAGGAATGTGTTTTTTTTTTTGCATTTTTTAAGTTTATTTCTTGAGTAATTCCTAGACGGTTTTTATATCATCTTTTACATTTGGCAAGTAGACAGTGGTACAATTTTACCCGCATTAAAATTGCTCAAACTTATTATGAGAATGGTCAATCTTTAAGACCAAAATATGGCAAAACTCGTGCCTTGTTTTGGTGGAAATAGTTGACTGAATGAGTCAACAACTCAAAGTTGGGTGAAAAAATTTCAAGAAACTAGTGATATCGAGGATTAAAAAAAAACTGAGAGAAAAAACGGGAGTTCTGTTGAGACCTTTGAGGTCGACATCTCGACGTTCGCAACAATTTAGCATTCACGAATTAAGTGTTTAACAATTTTTACCTATAAACTTTCTTTAGGGCGACATTTAAATATTTAAATTGTGTCATTTTTCGTATATAACTGTTAAGAATCATATTTAGAAGAAAAATGGTGAAACCTGAAAAAAAGTAAATTTTTACATATTTTATTTCAAAACACCATCTAGTCGCGTCTTTTGAAAGATCCTTTGCTTGGATCACTTGACATAGAAATCGCTCAAATATTTCCCTCGCCTATAAGAATAACAGGTGTTTTTTTATGTTCAAAATTAGCTTTATTCATCAACTTAATTTCCGCAAAGAACAACGCAATGATTCAAGCGCCGATCCAACAGTTCCATGCCACTTTTGTTGTACAATTTACGTTTCATCTCAAAATAGGCCTCAGTTTCAGCGTTAACCTCCTTAGTCGAGTGCAATTTCTTACCTGCGAGCAATTTTTTAGGTCTGCGAACAGTCCGTAGTTGCTAGGAGCCAAATCTGGCGAATACGGTGGTTTTGGGAGAAAGTCGAAGTTCAATTCTTGCAGCTTTGCTATTATTTTGAATCATCAACACGTTCTTGTTGTTGGTCAGCAGTGAGCAAACGCGGCACCCACTTTGAACTGAACTTTCTCATAGTGAGATTCTCATGCAATAAAAAGCCAACACTAGAAGATTCTTTTGATATTTTTACGTAGTCAGCTCACTCACGCAAACTTCACTTTTCGATCATTCAAAACGATTTTGTTGATGTTATCTGGTGTAATCGCCTCATTTGGATGTCCACTGCGCTGTGCATCATCGGTGTCTCTACGGCCTGTCTACGTTTGAAGTCAGCAAACCATCATTTTATTGTTGTTGTTGAAGCAGAGTCCCCGTAACACTTTTGAAGCCATTGCTCCACTTGAGCGGTATTTTTCCCCATGAAGAAGTAGTGCAAAATTAAAACACGAAATTCTTTTTGATACATTGTTTTGAAAATAACAAAAGTGGCGTCACTTTTAGCGCAATAACTCATGAATTATTGAAAAAAATTTAATCAAATTTTAAGAACTGTCTTTTAAAGGTTTATACTAAGTGAAGAAGAGGTGAATGCAATAAAACTGGTGTCATCTATGTGTTAGGCCCGAGACTTTTCAGCCCATGTGTTACAATATAGAACGGCAAATTGCTCAATTTGCTCAACAATTCAATCACTTGCACATAGTTACGCCATTATTCATCCTAACCCCCTGATGTGTTTTTGAATTATGCGCATAACATCGTTTTTCAACAACAACTAACAAAATAAATTTCTAATGGTGTCAAATCACAGTTCCATGGAGCTCAACTGGCATCGCCAAAAACGACTGACTGCATTATTCCTCTATTCGCTACGGACTGGCATGCATTTTAGAATTTTAACTGCAAATTCGTACAGTGCCTTAGTAGGAAAATATGTACGAGTATATTGGCCCCATCACCTATACCACTGGGTCAATGCACACGGAGCGCTTTGTTGGCGTTGTGCGACATTTCATTGCGTTACCATACCGAAATTTCGCAACTAGCATTCAACTTGCCACGTTTTAATCTAATTGCATTATTAGCGCGCTGCCATGTTGCATGAGGCATGCTGCTTCACAGCACAGTCAACGCATCCACATGCCTAATCACAGTATCAGACGCCGTTTTCACTCAATTGTGGCTGGTGTGTCGCACATATGTTCCAACAATACACATACATGCATACATACGACTGTGTGTGACGCTTCACAATTCAGTTTTCGAACTTGCAAAGAGGCTTTTGTATGCACGCGTGTGAAATGTATTTATGGGCGTGTGTTTTCGTGGGCATTTATGGTTGACAGTTCAACCATTCTGTGCAACCCTGCTGTGCAGCATTCAAGCAATTTCCGGTTGAAATTGCAAACAAATCGATGTACCCTGAGTACTTTCCTTAGCATACATATCCCAGCTGGTGAACGTGAAATGGGTCAGAGCAATTGTGTGCGCTCATTTATGGTTGTGTGCGTGCATTTAATGTATTTTTAGTTTTTAATCAGTCATATTCTGGGAAAAATATGAAGCATTAAAATGATTCTAGGATTTGAAAATTCAAAACGCTTGAGAGAAAGTGTTGCAATACAAAGAGGAAGAGGTTATGGAAGGAATAAAGGGGTTGGGGTATGATATAATGATTTCGTTAATAAGTGCTAAAGAAATATGACTATGAATGCATAAATTTGCTCTCGTTTACACAGGTTTATCGGAAAAGCTGTTCTGGGTACTTAAAGACATTATTATTTAGGTACTTTCTGATTAATTAGGTTTTGTGACAGGATGTCTAGACTTAAGCTCTTTCAAGGCATTCCATTTTGAATAGTTATAAAAAAGAAACATTTTTTTTTTTGGTTTTACATTCGCATTTTTAATCATAGAAAGACATTTTAATTTATTTATTTTATTTTTTCACATCCTACGTCTGGAGGCCGACATGAGCAATAAGCTCAATCGTCAGGTACATTCGTCAGCTCTTCGCCTTGCATCATTCCTTCGCCTATAATCAATGTTGCACATCCTTGTTCCACAAGAACTCGTGTTGCAAAAGCTTGTATCGCCCTCCACTTTTTACACGGCTCAAACATTTGTGGTAATATATTATTGGGCATTAGAAAGACGCCTGTTTTGTTTGATAGGTCATCGCGTTCCTTAAAGATCCTGATGCAATAAAAGGCCACATATTCGGCGGTCTCCTTTCGTGCAAGTATTCTGGGCAATAAGAACTACCAGCCAAGACTAGGCGATCCATATATTTTTGAAAGCATCCGTGTCCACCCAAAAGCGGCAGATCCACTGGTTTTTTCGCGGGATCAACCTGTGCATCCGCCAGCCTTTTGGTGACTGGCCCCATTTTGATTGCCATTCAGCTATTGACCCAGAACGTTCTGCTTTGAAGTTCCTCTGCCGGCTTGAGACCGTCCGAGCAGTAAGCACTTTGCCAGCAGATTTCATCGTTCGACATCGTCCTTCAGGCACATACGGCTCTCAACGCACTTGTTCTACCTACCTGCAGTACTTCTTTAAAGTAACATTTTTTTACTCCAGCCCAGATTGAGGAGGTGTACAATATTATAGAGTCCGTTCCGGTGGAAAGAATTTTTCTCCTGGCCCCCGTGGTTTTCGGTATCCCCCTATGTCTCGAAGGGCATTCATACCCACTTGTAAACCTATTCCAGAGGGCACATAAAACCAAACACCATCAAAACACCAATGCCATTTTTTATCCGGCATATTTATTAATATTATAATTTCAATGCTTATTTATTTATTTTAATGTGATATTAAACTTAAAAATTAAAATATTACTTCTAATTTTTTTTTTTTTTTTTTCGTTCATAGCTTCTCACCAAATTGGTCTTCGAAAGTCAAACGTATTTTTTTTTTGCGTAAGCGACACAGTCCAATTCATAAATTTCGTCACAAACAAAGTTCAAGTTTTTTTTACTCTTTTTTATAAGCATTTAGATAAAATAAATTTAAAATGAATTGTTTAATTTCATTTTTTTATTTATTTAGCTAGTGAATTATTAGTTAGTTAGTTAGTTCCATTCCTTGTAAGAACAAAGACGGCGAACTGGTGACTGACATCCAGAGCAATCTTAAATTATGGAGGGAACACTTCTCGAACCTGCTAAACAGTGATAGCTGCGCATGCCACAGAGAATGTGAAGATTCCGATACCCCAATCCTCGACGACGGAATTGTCGTTCCACTGCCCGACGAGGTGAGAATAGCGATAACGCGGCTAAAGAACAACAAAGCCCCGGGCGCCGACGGACTGCCGGCTGAACGACGAAAAGTTGTCGGCGTGCCGGACGGCCGAGCACTTCAACAACAGACGAATAAATTGATGAAGTGAAGAAAATGGTATTGGCCAATCGCCGTATCACCATTACAGAAGTTGCTAAGCACCGAGACATATCGATTGGCTCATGCCATTCGATTTTTTTCAATGATTTGGGCATGAGATGGGTCGCCGCAAAATTCGTATCTAAACTGCTCAGTTTCGACCAAAAGCAGCATCGCGTGCACATTGGTAATGAGATGTTGGACTCTGTCCGCGACGACCCATATTTTCTCCAGAGGGTCATAACTGGTTTATGGTTGGAAACCAAAGCTCAATCATCTCAATGGAAGCTGCCGCACGAACCAAGACCGAAAAAAGCGCGCCAAGTTCGGTCGATTGTAAAAGTTTGGTTACCGTTTTCTTCGATTGCAGAGGCGTAGTGCATCATGAGTTTCTTGCCACAGGGTAAAACGGTCAATAAGGAATATTACCTGCAAATTATGCGCTGTGCAGTTTGCGCGAAGCGATTTCCCAGAAACGCCCGAATTTGTGGAAGAACAAAAATTGGCTCTTTCATCACGATAACGCCCCTGCTCACACATCGTTGCTTGTGCGCGACTTTTTGGCGAAAAACAACACACTAATGATGGCACAACCACCGTATTCCCCAGATCTGGCCCTCTGTGACTTTTCCTTATTCCCGAAAATGAAGAGGCCCATAAAAGGGCGACACTACGCTGCGATTGACGAGATAACGACGGCATCGAAGGAGGAGCTGAACAAGATAAATAAAATGAATTTTTTAAGTGCTTCGAATATTGGAAAGAACGTTGACACAGGTGCATAATATCTCATGGGGATTACTGTGAAGGGGACAAAATAGATATTAATGAATAAATAAATAATTTTTGAAGCAACACAAAATTCGCGATACTTTTTGAACACACCTCTTATATAGTACAGTGGGTGATCAGATATGAGATACTTTTTTCCAATAGGTTTTTTTTTGACAAATCACGCGTGGCTATTGTCAAGCTAAATACATAATTTTTTTTTAGAATTCATTGACATTTTATAACGGAAAGACTTATGCCTCAACAACGTTTTCAAATCGTATTACGAAAATCGACGCTCTGTGAAAAGTGGCCTACGTTTTTAGCTTAATGGCGACGTGAAATTGTCGCATTTGGGCTGAAGAGCAGGACGAAGAATACTTTGAGAAGGCCAATGTTGTGCAAGCTAGAAGATGCCGACCTTACATGGGACGGTGCAAAAACAGTAACCCAGAACTGTGTACAGTGGAAGAGTCGAATATTCGCATATTTGTTTGACTAAAATAATCAAATAAAAAAAGCGTAGCGTAGCCGGAACTAAATTTTTTCGCTGTAATCAAATGTCAGAAAGGCTTCGTGTTAGAAAGAATTTTTGGTGGAATTATTGTACTTCCTCTCCCTCTGTGTTATTGATTTTAAATATTCACAATTTTAATTGCGTAACAAGTCTTTTCTAACCATTTTAAGTTACATTTCTCATGAAAATAATTTTGGCCGCCTAAATTGACCAAATACTTCTATGTGAGTTAGAAGATATTGAAAGTAGTTTAATCCCTTCAGGCGTCATTTTGCTTTAAACTATGAGGGGATTTTTTTCTTCTTGATTCATTTCATTTTGTGGCAAGTGCGGCAGTAAACTTCGGTGTTCATTACCGGAGTCCATATCAGTCTATTTTACAAGTTTGTAACTTAAAAAAAAAAATTCAACGTCGTCTCCTTCATCAACTGCAATAAAAAAATTCAATTTGTAAGTCTATATTTTTATATTTTTAAGTGACATTTCGTATGACGGAAGTGCGCTGCACTTAACATAAAACATCTACAAAGGGAAATGACGAAAAATTGGAATTTAATTTTTGATACTTTGCATGCCATTTGCTACGTATTATGGCAGCAGCAACCACAACAAAAGCCAACAAAAGCATTGGCGAAAGTCAGGCAATAATAGCAAAAGTCAATGGAGAAGCAACAATTTGCTCTTAGTCCCTTATAACAGACTACACACGTGGGAGGCGCAATTTCAAGCGATATAGTAAATTATGAGCGCGACCAATCGGTATACCCCATCCACATTTCAATACATATGCACGTCTGTATGTGAGTAGACTCTCAATCCACACATGATTGCGCACACCCTTGCATTACGCACACATACGTACATACATGCATACATACGTACATACGCTCATGTGAAATCAATAAAGTGAAGTGCTGTGCTGCATACAACTCAAAGGACATCATGGCGAATGAGTGTGAAAATGAATCGAAGTTAAGTGAAGTGATGTGCCGGCACAGGCGGCGCAACAAGCCGTCAATAAAATTGTCATAAATTCATTTTTATATCAAATTGATATGCACGAATGCAGAGCGTTAAAGTGCCGAGAGAAGGCCCTTAGTGGCACGTCAAGCACTTTTCAATTCACTACAACTAAAGTGACACAACGCAACAGCGGCGAGTGGGGAGGTTATGGCAAGCAATGCAACAGCGCCTGAAATGTTGGCTGCTTTACTGTGGCGTATAAAAACAAAAAAATAAATGGAAAAAGAGGAAAAATAATAATTTTATACGAAATACGAATGAAATGAAAAGTTTATAAATAACTGATTTACCGCTGCATATGTGCAGATATGTGTGCGAGCAAGTGTGTGTCTGTATGTGTACATACATAGTGATGGGCAGGCGTAAAAACTACATGAAAATTTTATTAGCTATGCAAATTTCATTTCTTTTTTTCTCACGCTCATGCATCAACGCCGAAAGCGTTTGTCGAACGTCGAACACTTGTTGCCGCGCAATCAAAGTACTACATGCCACATATGCGCTTTAATGCCGAAATTCTCATAGTGAATATTCGTAATGTGTGCATTTGGCTGTGGGCCTCTGACATGTGGTTTAGTGGTTTGAGGCATCGATGGCTGTTGTAACGTGTTGCACGCAGGTACATCGTGTTGCTGCACCACTGGCGCCACATATCAAGCAGCAGTGCTAATGAATCATTAAAACGAGTAATGCTTCCGTTATTATCTTGAAAGCTGAATTTTTTTTATTTCGTAAGATTTTTGAGTGTTGTTAAAATTATATTAAAATTATCTATATAATAGGAATATGAATAAGTTCGTGCGGTTTTTTTCGAAATTTGAAACTTTATTGACGTAAAATGGTTACAAATTTAATATTCAAAATATTGTCCATCGCTTACTACTACTTTTTCCCATCTTTCTGGCAATTCACGGATTCCCTTTGTGAAAAATTCGGTCGGTTTTGCCGCAATCCACGAATCGATCCATTTTTTGACTTCATCGTAATTACGGAAGTGCTGGTCAGCCAGGCCATGTTGCATCGATCGGAAGAGATAGTAATCGGATGGCGCAAGGTCTGGACTATACGGCGGGTGGGGTAGGACATCCCATTTGAGCGTTTCTAAGTATGTTTTGACCACTTGTGCAACATGTGGCCGAGCATTGTCATGTTGCAAAATAACTTTGTCGTGTCTATCGGCGTATTGCGGCCGTTTTTCTCGCAGTGCTCGGCTCAAACGCATCAATTGTCGTCGGTAGACATCCCCCGTAATCGTTTCATTCGGTTTCAGTAGCTCATAATACACAACACCCAGCTGGTCCCACCAGATACACAGCATAACCTTCAGGCCATGAATATTCTGCGCCGACGTCGATGTTGAAGCATGGCCAGGGTATCCATACGTTGCCCGACGTTTTGGATTGTCGTAATGGACCCACTTTTCATCGCCAGTCACAATTCGATGCAAAAAACCCTTTCTTTTGTGCCGTTGAAGCAGTTGTTCGCATGCCATAAAACGGCGTTCAACGTCTCTTGGCTTCAATTCATACGGCACCCAATGGCCTACCTTTCGGATCATTCCCATGGCTTTTAAACGTTTGGAAATGGTTGATCGATCAACTCCCAAAGTTTTTGCAACCTCTTCTTGCGTTTGGGCCGGATCTTGATCGAGCAATTCCTCCAATTCGGTATCCATGAACTTTGGCGGCGCACCCTCGCGTTCTTCGTCTTCCAAGCCAAAATCACCACTTTTAAAGCGTGCAAACCACTTCTGGCACGTTCGCTCAGATAGAGCATGCTCACCATAAACTTCCACCAAGATACGATGACTTTCGGCTGCTTTTTTCTTCATATTAAAATAATGAAGAAGAATTCCCCGCAAAAACACATTATTTGGCACGAAATTCGACATTTTCAAGTGTGGTAAAAATATTGTTGTTTACGCTTCAAATAAAAAACTTATACTGACGTTTGTGCCTTACGACAGTAGCTCTCCAATGAATGTTTGGAAATGTGGATCGATGGAATAATAATCAAGTTACGCCATCTGTTGTAAAACCGCACGAACTTATTCATAGTCCTATTATATAAATGTGAAAATCTGTCCCTATATTCGCTTAAAACTCGAGAACGGCTGAACGGATTTATCTTATCTTGGTCTTGAATTATTCGTGGCGGTCTAGGGAAGGTTTAAAAGGTGAGAAAAATTCGAATAATTGCCGGGAAAATGGTCAAAACGTGGACCCGGGTAACCTTTGGTTGTGTATGTACAATATGTTTATCAAATGAAAGCTGTTGATAAGTGCTTTGATACGGGGTAATTTTCATACCTATTGATGACTAGGGTCTCGAAATATATGCCAAAACGTGGACCCGTCGTGTCTTTAAACCGAATTAAACCAAACTTACACACATTGTTAAGGAGGTATTGAAGATGGTTTCCGTATAGTTTGGATACCTATTGGTATATCGAGATATAGGTCAAAACGTGGACCCGGGTAACCTTCGGACGTGTATGTACAATATGGGTAGCAAATGGAAGCTGTTGATGATTTCTATAGTACAGAGTATTTTTAATACCGTTCCGTGACTAGGGTCTCGGGATATAGGCCAAAACGTGGACCCGGGTAACCCTAGGATATGTTTGTACAATATGGATATCAAATGGAAGCTGTTGGTGAATGCTTTAGTACAGAGTATTTTTCATGTCGCTCCGTGACTGGGGTCTCGAGATATAGCTCAAAACGTGGACCCGGGTAACCTTTGGTTGTGTATGTACAATATCGGTATCAAATGAAAGCTGTTGATAAGTACTTTAATACGGGGTCATTTTCATACCTATTGATCACTAAGGTCTCGAAATATATGCCAAAACGTGGACCCGCCGTGTCTTTGCACCGAATTAAACCAAACTTACACACATTGTTAAATAAGTATTGAAAATGGGTTTCGTAAAGTTTGGTTGTAATTCGGAACACCGGCAACGCGTACAGCGTTCTTTGAACCAGCCATAATGTCGTTTACTTTTTTAACGCTTGGGGCGGAACTGAACTGTCAAATTGACAGTGTGAGTTACAATGTGTCAATATTTCTTTCAGATTTGGACGCCATAAGGAGAAGACGTAAGTGCAAAGTGTAAACATTTTTTGTGAATTTTTTTGGAGTGGATTTTGGAACAGTGAGTAATTTCTTACGAAATTTGAGAGTTTAATGTGAAATCCGAATGTTCAAATGAAATTATGTTTTGTGGATTTATTATTTCGGTTCATTTGCGATAAGCTACGATACACCATGAGTGAAAAAAAGGTAAAAAAAAATGAAAAAACAAAAGAAATTGTTAAAGGATGCAAGAGAAGAGCACGAAAAAAGCGTAACTTTGATGAAAAAATCAATAGTCTTATCATGCAAATTGTCACCAATTTTCAGAAGCAAAGAGATGATTTAAGACAATCACAACAAAATAAAATAATCCTGACCATGTGGACTTGGGCTTTTAAACACATATGCATCGAAAATATAATCCACAAAATTGAAAAAAAAACATGTTTTAAAATCTCAGAATACCATAATTACAATCATGTTTATTACAGTACAAATGCCAAGACAATCACGTAATCATATTGGTCGTTCGACAAATAATAATAGGCGCATGAGAAATGCCCGGAATAACGCGACATCAGAAGAACGTCAAGAACAAAATGAAGTAGTCAAACGATTGATGAATAATGCTATCCAAGCAACTATTTTAATTGGCAAATTCAAGAATGAAGACGTTCTAATACCCAGAATTCCTATGATTCCACCTGAATTGCCATTTGAATTCAAGCGTTTGCAACTGCCCATTCGTTTAGCATTTGCAATAACTATCAATAAATCACAAGGGTGAACTTTAGAAATATGCGGGATGAATTTACAAGAACCAGTATTCACTCATGGTCAACTATACGTTGGCTGTTCACGTGTTGGGAAGCCAACAACATTATATATTTACTCAAAAGCAAATAGAAAAACAAAAAATATTGTTTATGCCAAAGCGCTTGAATAAAGAATAAAGAAATAAATAATATGAAAACCATATCTTTTCTGTTCTAAACCATATCTATTCTATTTTAGTGTGCCCAGCGAAGCGGGCCGGGTTTGCTAGTTTTAAATAAATAATATAATATAATTTCGTTTCTAATGCTTAGCTATGTAAAGCGTTTTTCAGTAAGAGCGCTTCAACTTTTTTTTTTTGAATAAAACACAAACGGTTTGACTTTTTTAACTAATTTTTTTTTTATTATCGAGTTTGAACATATACACTTAAGTATGAAATTCGATTTCTTTTGCATGACCACCGCGTGCACGTTTTACGAAGTCCAATCGTTGAACCCAATTTTCGACCACTCTTTTGCATAAATCGGCCGAAATTCCAGCAATTTCGCCTTCAATATTGGCTCTGAGCTCACAAATCGTCGTCGGCTTGTTACTGTAGACCAATGACTTCACATAACCTCAAAGAAAATAGTCTAGAGGCGTCAAATCACACGAGCGCGGCGGCCATTCGACCGGTCCATTTCTGGAAATAATGCGCTCATCGAACTTACTCTTCAACAAATCAATTGTAGCGTGTGCTGTGTGGCTTGTGGCCCCGTCCTGTTGAAACCACATGTCGTCTAAGTCCATACCATTCAATTGCGGCCAAAAACAATCGTTTATCATGTCGCGGTATCGATTTCTATTCACAGTAACGTGGCGATCGTTCTCGTCAACGAAAAAATATGGGCCAATTACGCCGCCGGCATGTAAACCGCACCAAACAGTGATTTTCTCGGGATGCAACGGTGCCTCATGACTCACGTGTAGATTGCTTTCTGCCCAGTAACGCATATTTTGCTTGTTGACAAAGCCATTGAGCCAAAAGTGAGCTTCATCACTGAAGACCGTAAAATGGCCGTAATGCTCTTAAAGTAGCAGCAACAGAACGATTATTTTCATAAAAAATTTGCACGATTTGCAATCGTTGCTCAAGTATGTAGCGTTCCATGATGAAATGTATACTAATGAAGTTTACAAATGACAAGCGAAAAATAAAAAATATTGCGTCGATCGCCCTCCCTATCGGAAAAAAGTTGAAGCGCACCTATTGAAAAACGCTTTACTATATAGCAATATAACACCTTGACCAAAAAGCCCCGGTACAACCGCCAGACGACGCTCTAAGTCAACTGATTTGAGTTTTTTTTTTTTTTTTTGTTAGGTGCCACATCTGGATGGGAATAACATTCGTACCAAAATTTCATCGCCATTGCTTGATATTTGTAAAAGCTACACCGCCTTGAGTAAGTCTACCTCTGTACGTGTTTTCAATTTTGTACAGTTTTAAAAATCGTTTTGAATTCGCAAACACCAGTTGGTATTAGTTTTTTCGTTAAAAATTGATTCAATGGTAGAAAGAGCTTAGAAATGTTGAGAAACTGTGTCGGAAATGATAAAGAAGGAAAGAAAACAGCAAATTATGGGTGGCATGAACATTTCAGAAGAGATCGCATGCCCATCGAGGATGACGATCATAGTGGCAGGCCATCGATATCAAAATCTGCTGGAAACACCAATAAAGTGAAATAAAAATTGATCAATAATGGCAAATTAAGCATCAGAGAGCTGGAAGAGGACTTCAACATTACTTATGGATCCATTCAGCTCTTTGTAGTTAATAATTTGGGCTTACGTCGTGTTACTGAAAAAATGGTCCTATAAGACCCGGTAGGTAGGTAGGTAAGATGGCAAGAGTACCCCAGGTACGCTACAAGTAGCACTTACGTGCCGTTTTGATACCATAAAGTGGACCACTACCTGTGAAAGGATTAAGGGAGGAGATAAGATCGTCTACAGCCATCCAGTGCTGTTGATGTAGCGGAGGAGAGAAAAGGGATCTAGGCTGGAGAATTGCATCAAGTAATCCCTAAAGGGGACGCCGAGGAATCTCAAGCGCCTAGCCGCCAAAGCCAGACATCTGGAGAGAAAGTGTTCCACAGTCTCTTTCTCTGTAGGATCCCCACAGCTTCTGCAATGGGGGTTGTACGGAATTCCAAGCTTCTCCGCGTGAGTGCCGATCACCCAGTGGCCAGTGACCACCGCAATGAGTTTGGAAATTGAATGGCGGGGGGTTCCCATCACCTTAAGCGTTCTGTTTATATCGTATTGAGGCCATAGTGCTTTTGAAATGGCACACGATGAGACCCAGATGAGGGAAATGTTTCCTGCACGTTCGAGGCGTTTAAGTTCCTCCTTACAGGAGTTCACGAGAAGAGAGCTGCAATACGGTGACGGCAGTGCCTTGATTGCAGCTTGGCTATCGGAAAAAATATTAATGTCTCCCTCCCAACAGCGATCCCGAAGCATTTTGCATGCCTGCAGGATCGCGTAGACCTCTGCTTGAAAGACGCTGCTTGCCTCCGGCAGTTTATAGGAGACCGAAATGCTGGCTGATTTAGAGTAGACCCCCGCTCCCACTCCAGACTCCATTTTGGATCCGTCAGTGAAAACAGAGGCATCTAAATCCGCAACAACTCTCCCCTCTTTCCAATCTTGCCTGCTCGGAAAGATAGCCCTAGCACAACCCTCAAAGCACAGTTTTCGGATGGAGAGGTCGGTGCGAATATCAGAGAAGGAAGGGGTGATCTGCTTCAAGATGCTGCCATGTCCTACAGGGAGTTGTCTCCAAAGGCCAAACTCCTTCAGTCTAATAGCACTCTGAGCAGCAATGGATTTAACCTGCAGATCCACAGGAATTAAGTGGAGAATAACGTTGAGCGCAGCGGTGGGACATGTTCTACAGGCACCAGTGATGCCCACACATGCAGTTCTCTGCACTCTCTCTAATTTAGTGAAGTTGTAGCCCTTCTGAAGAGCTAACCACCAAACTAGGCAACCGTATGTCAAAATTGGCAGAACCACTAAGTTGTACATCCAAAGTACGACACGTGGCTTGAGACCCCATTTTTTGCCGAACATAGATTTACAGGCGTAGAAGGCTATATTGGCCTTCTTAACTCGATTTTCTATGTGCAGCTTCCAGTGGTGCTTGGGGTCAAGTATTACACCAAGATACTTGACTTCCGATGAAAGTGTAAGACACTGGTTGTTAAGTCTAGGAAGCTTAAAAGGTGGAGGCTTGTATTTTCTGGTGAATAGAATCAACTCCGTTTTGTCAGAATTGACTCTGAGACCGCTACTGGCGGCCCATCTGCTGAGTGTAGCCAGTGCACCCTCCAAAATTTCAGCCATTACTGATGGGAAGGGGCCCGAGACCATAAGGACCAAGTCATCGGCATATGCTACCACCTTTCTTCTTACAATCATATGATAGGATATCGCAATGTGTCTCCATCTTCGGTTGAGGGGTGCTACTGCACCTAAAGGCTGCCAGATCAACCTAACCTAAACTAAGTTAGAACGAAGAGTGACACTGCATCCAAAGACTGTCAGCTATACCTAACCTAAACTAGACTTAAATTTAAGACGATCGATCAACCGAATATCCAATGAAATTTCTCTTTTGGTTAAAAACCCTAATAGGAGTTAAAAGAAATTAGAATCTATGATTTTCCTGATAAATTTAAATTGCGTTCGTTAGAATTAAGAGTCGAATATATTCTCAAAGTAGCTAACACGCATACCCATACTATTATTTATTGCACAAAAAAAGGGGAAATTTGTAATTTGGAATAATGTGAACATTCTTTCCTTTCCTTCAATAAAAAATTGTTCCAAACTCGAGTTGCATTTTAACGTGAAAAAAATGTATCCTGAAATGCATACCAACAACAGCTTCAAGGATTGGTGTGGCTGCTACATATGTATGTATGTACATATGTGTGAATTCGTATGCACTTATGCGTACCATCCTCTTGAAACCGTTTGCTTCACTTAGGAGTTATTGCTAGCTTGCTGATGTTTGCGTAAGTTGAGATGCTATTGATTAAATATTTGCCGACATAATTAACTTAATTCATTTTGATTTCCATTCCATATACACTATGTGAGAATGCTAATGAAAAACTAATGGCTAAACCAGCAGATTTACTACCTATCGATTCTATCAATAAAGATGTAACAAACAACATGCCGGATATGGTGTGCTAATTGTTTGCATAAGCAGAGTAAACAAAAGATAGACATCGAAGGGTTTATAGGTTTCTGATGAAGAAAATGGTAATGATGATGATGATGATGAAGATGAAGATGTAGATTCTGTTTAATCACATACCTACAACCATTTGTGCGGCAAGTACAAGTGCTAGTGAGGGGGAAGTGGTATTCGTTGGCTTGTAGGGATTGACAGCAAATTAGAATACCTGCGTTGCACTTATGTAAATGAAAGCGATGCCTCACATATGAGGCAAATTGAATACCCTTAAACAATAGTAGTTTTGAGTTGTGGTAATAATTGAAATTAGATCTTTGCAAAATGGTATAAATCTTTGTTTGGGAATGAAACAATGGGAATCTTAAGACATCAATAATATGAAAATAAGATTTTAAGCTTGGGAATATATACAAGGTGTGTTCAAAAAATAAGGTGAATTTTTCAAATTTCGTTGGCTACGCACATTCGAATTTCAATTATCATTATTTTTTATGTTGGTACACTCGTCACGAAGATATGTTCACGGTTTTAGCAATATTGCATGTTTAGTGTGTTTGTGAGAGGCATAAATAAGTCAAGTGTTTTGCGTGTTCGGCGCTTTTCTCTTATCGAATTTGTTGTTTTTGATCCAAATTCAGCAATTTTGGAACGAACTTCGCTCCCACACGCTTCATGTCCAAAATTTCCGAAAAGGTTGCATGGCATGAGCCAACCGATATGTCGACATCCTCATCAACTTCTCTAATTGTGATTCGATGGTTCCCCATAACAATTTTCTTTAAATTTTCTAAAAATTTTTTTGACTAAGAGTACTCTCACCGTATGCCACTGTCAACATTTCAAGTATTTTTGAGCACTTAATTCCATTTTTTTGCACAAAATTTGATGCAAATTATTTGATCCATTTTTTTCGATAACATCAAATCGCCAAACACTTGTTTTATTTATGCCTCTCACAAACACATGGAAAGAAAATGTTAAGAAAAGAGGGAAGAATTGGACATGAAACACAAAAACATGCATTGATTCATCGGGGCCCGATCAGCTCTAACTATAGGAAACAAACTGTTAATCTACAAGCAGATACTAAGACCAGTGTGAAGTTATGAAGTTATGGTGCGCAGTACGCAAAGTACGATAAACCAAATCCAACAGTTCCAAAAAAAATGTATGAACTCGTCATAATAAAAATTAAATTTAAAAAAATCTAAAAAAAAACAAAAAAAATCAGCACCCAGATTTCGCAACTGAATGTCCATTGGCGGTTTTATATATTCGAGTATTCAGGCTTCTGGAGTAGTCATCATCAGTATTGTATACGCGAAGTAATTTCGATAGATAATTTTAATTTTTATTTTTGTTTCTATTTTTATTTAAATTTTTATTTTCATTCTTTAACGAAATGCACAATGGTATAATATCATCTATATATATTTTAGATTCATTTGATGATTGACTGGTCATATTCGAATGGTATTTCATGTACTTACATATTTAACGAAATCCCGAAAAATTAAAAAATTTTATTAAGCATTTCATTACATAACTGTACTTCGGCTTATATTTTTACCCAGCCAAGCTCATTCTGTTGAAGTTTTGAATAAAAATCACTCAATCATATTTGCATTAATTTTATGAGACGCTGTCCGCACTAGGCGTCCACGTAAAATACACGTAACATTTTCTAATTTCACATAAGTTTTACAAAGTATCAATTTTCTTACAACATTTTTAAGTAGTTCAATAAACAATTACATAAAAAAATCCTAGGCCTCCTTTACTGTTTCTTGATCTTTTTCCAGTTCTTTGCGCCTCGCGTGACGCATACGCAAATTTGTACATAGCCGTACAGAGCAGAAATATGAAATTTCCACTATACTCAGTATGGAAACGCCCATGAAAAGTCCCAATAAACCACCACAGTTAGCCAGAAAGTCGGTGGTGCCATATAACTCTGAGCGTCTAGAGGTTAGAAATTGTGCTTCTTTAAAGAATATCGAGACGCGTGACATTTTGTTGCTGTAAATGGACAAAAGGAAATTTATAAAATTTTTTTACATATATAATTTTTTTATATTTTTTAAATTTTTTATATTTATATTTTACATATATTTTTTTTTTTAGTTTTTTGCATCAGATAATTTGAACAGCAGATTCATAAATGCCTATTATCATGAAATAACGTGGTAATAACAGGGTGGCATTGTTTACATTTTGTAATCAAAGGAGGAGTATCAAGGTATTATATCTATCAGAGACCTGCATGGCTCACTGTTTTCTTGAGTTGCTCATACGCTAAATTTCTTGCTCACATTCAGTCAATTGAACCAAAATATTTGGTCAAGTGCAGTCAGCTCATGCCGCCGAACGCGTAGTGCAGCTCAGTCAACACGTATGATCTAATGTCTTCGGCTCAAATCTAATCATTGAACAAAAAGCAGCATTGAATGAAATTAGCATCGGCCTTTGCGTTCAAACGATCAAACTTGTTCAAAGAAGTAATTGTCATTATTGTAAATAGCGCATGTTCGAGCAAACGAGCGTTGGCGTACAATGTACGCTGTAAATTGCGTTTCGTATTTGAAAGGATTAGTTGGTTTCAGCCGTTGTAAAATAATGTCAAAGGATTATTATAAGTTTTAAGAAAAAAAAACAAATATGAAAATATAGTGTTTTTGCTTTAAAATTTTGCTTTTACTTTGCTATCGTTACATGCAAAAACTCATGCGGGATCATACGTGCTCAAACCGGCTCATTTGGCTCTATAGCCCTTTTATTCTTGCTCAAAAAAATGAATGTACAGCCGAACGAGCAAATACCCGAAACGGCTGCTATGAAGACGATTAGTGATAACATCGGAGAGTTAAAACGCAGCACATGATTTGATTGAGCTGAAATAAACAATGACAATAACTTATTTGAACAAATTCAATCGTTTGAACGCAAAGGCCTGTTTTCTTGTTCAAGCGAAGCGTATGAATGTTTTACACTCAACCGGTGCAGTTCTCTGGTATCTATACGTTACAAAAAAATATATTATATACATAATTTTATATACATAATTATATACATAAATTTCGGCGGTCCTGGAAAATCTGCGCGGAAGCTTGCACCTCTGTCTACATTGACGGCTCCAAGATAGAATCGGGAGTCGGAGCGGGGGTTTTCTCTAAATTAGCCAATTTATCTATCTCCTTTAAGCTACCGAATATATATATATAATTGGCGGGTACACCCTTTTTGGGTGTTTGGCCGAGCTCCTCCTCTTATTTGTGGCGTGCGTCTTGATGTTGTTCCACGAACGGCAGACATTTTTTATGAGAAGCTTTTTCATGGCTGAAATACACTCGGAGGATTGCCATTGCCTGCCGCTATTAAAAACAACTGTTTCTTAATCTTGGTGTTTCACTAAGATTCGAACCTACGTTCATGCAGAATCTTTAGGGAACGTGGGACCGAGGGAGATACCAATATTTTTTCCGGTAGTCAAGCCACGATCAAGGCTTTAACGACGCCATGGTGCAGACCCACACTAGTAAGCTCCTGTAAGGAGGAAATAAAAGCCCTTGGGTGTGCAGGTAGCATTTCTCTAATCTGGGTTCCAGGACGTAGGAATATAGAGGGAAATGAAATTGCTGATGACCTTGCCAGGAAGGGAGTGAATTGGCCTCAGGGCCCTCCTATCCGGTGATCGGCATCGCTCTGATAGTTATTAAAGGAGAACTGCACAAATTATTTCTCAGGAAAGCGCCATAAAGATGGAGCTAATTGCTTCGTTTGCTATTTCGAAAACCGTTTGGCCCCAATACAATATACGGAGGACTGAGAAAGTCTTTTGGTCTCCTCGCCATTAAATTTCCTAACTCGTAGATATGCTTACCGGTCACTCGACGATCAGCACACAAGAGGAAAGCTATGGTTAGCATTTAACCCCTTTGAAGAAGCTTTCAGAAAGGAGACTGTTGAGCACTTTCTCTGTAAATGTCCAGGTTTGGCAGCCAAACGCGCACTGGGTGCTCTTTTCTTCGACAGCCTGGGGCAGTGCGCCAACATAAATTCCATCAATCTTCTCCATTACATCAACTGCTCTTATTGGCTGTAGATATCTTCGTGTTGTAGGTCTCATAATGGTATCAAAACGGCGCTTTAGTGCTACTTAGGGACTGTCAGTGTGGTATTTCAACCATTTTACCTACCTACCGGCGTTGCTGAGTCACGTTGTGTATTTTTAGTTAAATTTAGCATTCAAAGCCATCGTCAGACTCCTATAGGCATAATATTAACAACATTAGGGTTGTATTACATAGTTCATTCATGAGATTTCCTGACGCTTTAGGATAGAAGAATAGCTTCATTTATAGATAGAAAGCTCACAGACAGGCATTGTTATCAGCAGTTTCCTTCGAGAATACTAAAAAGGGCGTAGTACACGAATTCCTAATAATTCAGTCTTTATACAAGAGCTCAAATATTTTAATATTATTTATGGAAAATATGCTTAGAGGTCTCATAATCTTCAAGTCAAAAAAAGTCAATAATCTATAGCAATAGATACACCAGTGCATGTGAAAACTTAGTCATTTGTGACCACTTAGTCAATTGCGACCGGTTAGGTAATCAGTGAGTAACTTGATGAAAGCCGCACAAGTTATTGGCCTAACCTAGGAAAGCATTCCGCTTCGTTTGAGTAGAGCCATGACCACATTTCAAAATTGTTATCCGTTACGGAAACAGATGAATTGGTTCTTATTGAAATATATTGCACCCTTCGATGCCTAGGATGACTTAGGTACTTATCAGATTTTAAAGTAACAGCCTAACTCTTACTAAGACAAATATTTCGAAAACAGATTTCTTTACCTCAATTAATGTGCAAGCATAGGTGAATGATCTTACGATGCAGCTCGAGCTCTTTATTTGCGAGATTTGGGAAAGGTGTTACTTGAGCCAGCTTTACGTTCATACTTACTTCGCCATAAAACTTTCCGTTTCTTCCTGCTTGAATGCGTTTGCCACTAGCTTATAATCGAAATCGGATTGGGAAATTTCAGCCTCATATGCAATCGAAGTACAGGAGGGCAAACAATCACATTCAGTGCGTCCACGTACATTTTCTTCTGCCGTTTCAGCGCCCTGATTGAATTCCTTCAGCAACAGCTCATCCTCGGCTTGATTGATACATTTCACATTTATGGCGCCACAAACTGGTGTTTCCGGCGTGTCTTAAAGCCAAAAATTTTAAATAAAAGTAAAAATTGGATAAAGATAAATTTTCAAATGTGTTAACCTACGAGGCATTGAAAATTTGACACAGCCACATCTGGTGAGCGTAAAATTCGATAAACATTCAAGTTCGCAATTGCTTTGCGTATAAATTTGGAAGTAGCGCAAATGGCGTTCCTTTTGGAAATAGCATTGGCGTCTGACAGGTTTACAAATAGAGAAAAGCGGGAAAATACATTAATCAGTAAGAAATAATAAATAAAAACATATTTGTTGGGATCAGTGTTGCCTTTTTCATTTCTATTTAAGTGTTTAAATTCATTTTCGAGGTGCAACCTTCGACACTTTTTCTGTGACAAGAACACTTTTGGACACTACTGTCACAGTTTTAAACGACCAAAGAAAATGTAAGCGATTTTCCATTTCTTTTGTGAATGCCTTGCCTTCTGGAAGGACAGAATGTTAACCCTGTGAGTCTTCAGAGTCTCGAACAACTATCTGGGTTACCGGTCAACAACCTAATAAGGTTCGTAAGCCGCACAGACTGGATATAGTCATGCTGCAAATAACCGTTAAACAAGTTGGTAACGAGGATGTGGCAACAAAATGGTGCGGTAGCGCTAGTTGGATTCTGAGAGAATCACCACTTTAGACAATGCACCAACTAATCAACACTTTTGGATTTGGTACTAAATATACAAAGAGATGTGCAAATTCTTTTTTAAATGGCAGTTTTAATTACTAATCTTTGCACTTATCTAGAATAAAAATTCAAAACGGAAATGTCAAAGTTGACATTTTCATAATAAACCTCAATAAATTTTTGTTCTACGGTGTAAAATTTTACATCTGTCCACTTGACAAACGTCAAAGATGACATAAAAGACGATGATGAATAAATCTAGGAATTATTCACTACTGACATCTCGGCGCCACTTTTGAAAGACCTCTTAGATGAAGTTTTTGCATTCATTTTTAATTTTTTTTTACACTTCGGCGCAAAAGGAGACCCTTTAGGTGAAGTTTTTGCATATATAAATTTTTTTAAATTTTAAGTTTAAGTAGTTGAAGTTTTTTAAATTTCACTTGATTCAAAATTTGTTAAACAACAACACTGTTCGGCGCAAAATCAACCATTCTATAGACCCCTTATTTCTACATATGGCATCATATTTGACACCTGTAAACTAAACAGCTACAGTAAACAACCAGACAAGCAATGGAGCGCACACGGGTCAAAATTAAGATGTCCATCACTCAAAATATTTTTTTTATTGAATAATAAAGTTACTCCAAAAAAAAAAAAAGTGGGTGATTAATTTTGCGCCACTTTGTGTTTACCTATGTGGCTCATAGTGACGCAAGCCCTCCGATGTAGTTATAATTTTTGGTTTGATTGAAATCAAAACCTCCTGATCGAAGGGTATACGAAAATATTGCTTTGATATCTGTGCAACCTCGCCGGGTGTATGCAAAATGATCTGAAATATATGATAAATGATTATTGCAAAATTTGTTATTGTTTTATGTCTATCTGCAATAAAAAAAATTTTCCACTCACCTTAAAACCCTGCACTGGACCGCGACACAAATTATCAAAATCCTGTTCGAAGCCATTCAAAACCATATAAAGGCCAGCACGTGCACCAGGACCTAGCACACGTTCTGGATACGTTTCAGGATCGGCATTGGAGCTATAACCATCTTCTACATTCCAATCTGTAGCAGTGCGATTTTCCGTTTGGAAAAGCATTTCCTTAATTATGCTTTCGAAAATAAATTTGCAAATAAATATTGCAAAATAAAAAAAAATTTTAATAACAACCCAATTGAATGACTAATTCTTACCCCTCCGGCCGGTAGATCTCCCTTGCATTAAGCGAATTGAAACTATAACACACCCCCTCTTCGGTTATGAATTTCTGAAATATTTGTTGGCACTTTTCGGGAAAATTACGCCATTTACAATTTAAATATGTTTCATTGAATTGCGGCGTTACTGCACCCAAAGCGTCCACAACCTCGGCACCTGAGGCCGTTTCGTGTCCAAATTTCAAATCGGTCAATAAATGTGCATCGCACACCTGCGCTAATGCTTCCATGCGCAGGCTCCTGTTTTGATTTAGTTGTAATTATTCGAAAAATAAAATAAAAAACATTTCATATTCCAATTATGTATGTATGTATTTGTATGCTTACTCCTCATCCGTCAAATCAACGTCGGTAATATTATTGAGTTTATCGGAGATTTTCCAATAGATTTCAGTGAAATTGAAAACAGTTTGCCTTCCTTTTGTTTCGGTGCAAACTGTTACCGTTGGAAATGGTATTTGCCAAACAGGCGTAGATTTCTCAGCAAACGATACAATCACCGGATTGTTATTCCATTTATCCCAAATATTCAGTATCAACGTAACGCAAGTGTAAATGGAGAAAATTAGCACAAACACCCAGAAGAGCCTAGAAAATTTTAAAATAAATGTTGAAAAAGAAATACAAAAACAAAAACAAGAAACTCTTTGCATTTTTGACGTGATAACGTCTTATAATTCGATTTAACAGGCTGCACGCACGAAAAAATGTGTCGTTACCTTGATCATTAGTGTTACCTTGCTCATTAGTGTTACCTTGCTCATTAGTGTTACCTTGCTCATATGTAGTTACCTTGCTCATTGCATTGAATGAACTGCAAGCGAAAGCGCGGAACGAACGACAAAGCAAACAAAGCAAACGAACGGCAACGTTCGACATCTTGCTCTCTCCTACTTAAGTGAGCGTATATATGTATGTATATGCGCATATGTACATATATAAATTCACGTATTTGTATTTGCATACGCCTTCTTATGGATTATTATTAATTTGATTTACTTGAAGAATTTAAAATAAAACCAAGTTTGTTAATAATACCTGTTGTCTTATTGTTATTATTATTAATTTTTTTATTATATATGAAGGAAAAAATGTATTTTAATATTTACCATATACCTTATAAGATATGTTGTCTATACTAATATTATAAAGAGGAAAACTTTGTTTGTTTGTAATGAATAGGCTCAAAACTACTGGACCGATTTTAAAAATTCTTTCACCATTCGAAAGCTACATCATCCACGAGTAACATGGATTATATTTTATTTTGGAAATAGGGCTCGAGATATAGGTCAAAACGTGGACCCGGGTAACCTTCGGATGTGTATGTACAAAATTTTCTTTTGAAAAATGCAACCATTCAATCAGTATTTTCTTATGACGTTATCACGTTAAACTATCGTCAGTAAACCGACTTTACAGACAACCTCTTTTTTTTTTTTAATTTTTGCATCTGGCGTCGACCGTCAATCATATTTGTTAAGGAAAAAGAAATGTATAATTCTTGCGTAAAATGTTTGCACAAATAGTTTAAAACTATTTTATGGTCCATCTTTAGCTACTGGGCTATGCTACGACTACTAACTGCCAATCAACTTCGATTATTTCTGTGATTTCATCATCAGTTCTACCAACTGCAACAGGTATACGAAAAGGCGATAGCTTAAGCGCAATCCTATTCAATACTATGAAATGGATGAAATCTTTAATGATGTTAATGACGTTACGCACGGTTTTAATATCTCTAGCACTGAGGTAAAAATAACATGTTATGCGGACAACACAGTGCTCATGGCGAATTCAGAAGATTATCTTCAACGTTTACTATATTCTTTTGAAAAATATTCGCAAAAATACAACATGCAAATTTCCATATAAAGACGAAATCACTAATAATTTCTAAGGCCTCATTAATATGCAAGTTACCCGCTTATGGCAGGTCATGGAATTTAATTCATTGGGCGCAAAAATAACATCTTCAAAAAATGTCGGTGGTGAAGTGCGAAATCAATCCGAAATAGCCACATGGGTGTCCAGGTGTTTACGCGATATTATATGGAGAAACAAAACAATGAGCCTCTAGAGTAAATTTCGCTAGATAAGACATTCGTAAGGCCAATTATGATATACCGAATTGACACTCGAGCGGATCCAACTACAACAGAGCGAATAATAGCCACCGAGGATGCAAACGCTGCGAGCAATTCTGGCTACACAGGGCGCGATCTCAAACGAAACGAGGAGATATGAGAGATGTACAATACGAAATCACTGACGTAGTAAAATGGAGCCGCAAGAGAAAAAAAATGGAACCAGCATCTTAAGAGAATGAGATACGATCGATTGCATTGTGTTGAAAGGTCAACTGAAAACACTACGATTTCCCAGAAGATCACTAAAGCGTTGGCACGAGTGCTGGACGTCTGGATCCCGATCCGAATGATGAAATATCCTATGATCAGAAGGTACCGGGAATGTTTAAATAAAACAAAATATAGTTAGTAGCCGTAGCCGAATGGGTTGGTGCGTGATTACCATTCGGAATTCCCCGAGAGGTCGTTAGTTCGAATCTCGGTGAAGGCAAAATTAATAAAAACATTTTTCTAATAGCGGTCGCCCCTCGGCAGGCAATGGCAATCCTTCGAGTGTATTTCTGCCATGAAAAAGCTCCTCATAAAAATATCTGCCGTTCGGAGTCGGCTTGAAATTGTAGGTCCCTCCATTTGTGGAACAACATCAAGACGCACACCACAAATAGGAGGAGGAGCTCGGCCAAACACCTAACAGAAGTGTACGCGCCAATTATTTATTTATTTTTATTTTTATAGTTAAATTTAAGGCAAATTTATTTTGTCTTCTTCAAAATATAACCCGTCTAAAGCAACACACCTGTGCTATCGTTTAACCCAGTCCTCCATGCACCCCTGGTAGCCGACGAAGGGATGGCCTCAGCTCCTTCGTATAGAAGGCTTTGATCTCCTCTATCGACTGAAATCTCCTTCCACGAAGTGGTAACTTCACTAGGGAAACAAAAAGAAGTCTCATGGGGTCTATCAGGTGAATACGGTGCTTGCACGATGGTATTTACTTGGTGTTTGGTCAAATAATCCAGCACAATTTGGGTTCGGCGCGTTATCATCATGCAAAATCCAAGAAGTGTTTGCCCACATTTCCGGCCATTTAAGACGTACATCATCCCTCAGATACTTCAAAATGGATAAATAATATTATTTATTGGCTGTCTGGCCCAATGGAAGATACTCATGGTGCACTACGCCTTCGGTTTGTTTAAATTAAACATTCCCGGTACGTTCTGATCATAGAGTAATTATATTTTATTAAAAAAAATATATATATAAAATTGGACATACTCCTACAATAAAGATGAAGAAGAAGATTTTATCGACAGTGTCAACAATATCTTTCTTTCAAAAATGCCTGAACGGAATCAACGAAACTAAAATTGCCCGCAATTAGCTGCTACAGCATCGGCACCATTCACAATTTCAGCGGCCCGGCTTGCACTTTCGCCTTTATCAAAGGAAAACCGTAAAATGCACCGCATTCTTCTTTGTTGACTTCCATTGTTGACGCCCACATTGTTTGACCCATAACTGAATGGAAAAAACAAAAAACAGCGAAAAAATTTTAGTGTAAAATGTCACCTTGACAACGATGTCTTCTTCTTCTTAATTGGCGCGATAACCACTCACGTGATTTTGGCCGAGTTTAACAAAGCTTGCCAGTCATTTCTTACTAGTGCTAACCGGCGCCAGTTGGACACACCAAGTGAAACCAAGTCCTTCTCCACCTGATCTTTCAAACGCAGAGGAGGCCTTCCTCTTCCTGTCACGACAGCGACGTTACCTTACAAGATATCCATCATTACAGCCATCTACCGAGAGAAAAATGGATTTCTTTTTTCTCTAACTAATATTTGACCCTTGTGAACCAGGCAGCAGCAGTATACAAACGGACAAGCCATGGAGCGTCTAAAGGGCAAGATTTCCATCACTCGAAATCATTTTTTGTATTTAGTAAAAAAGTTATTCAAACGCAGAATTGGATGTTTAATTTTACGCCGCTTTGTGTACGAGTACAAAGATTTTTTTAGGTATAATTCGCTGTACAGACAGCTAGACAGCTAGACAGCTGGAAGGGTGATATAAATTTTGATTTCATAGCGTTGGGCATGGCCTATGACAGAGCTCACAAATTTTCAAAATCATGCTTTATAAGGTCTAATGCAATGAGCCTACCCAGTTTGGGGGAGGTTGGTAGTGAAGTTTCAAAAGCATACAAATAATGTTTATGCGAAAATAGGTAGTGTCTCATCAATTTTGTTCTCTCTCTTATATAGTATTACGTTTTGTGAAGGCGCTGAAAAAAGACATTGCCCGCGAGTAGGCCAAAATACCTACCTTCAAGTCACATTCAGGCAGCTTACGATTCATTTCTGGACCAACTCAAGATCATAGTAAAGGCAGAAGGTCGATCAAAAGTAAGTTGATGCTTAATTTTGAATTATTTTCACACATTTTTTACTTTGAACTGAGACCCCATGTATGTAAAAAAAAACTCAAAAAACACTTAAAATACCAACAGGCTTAAGAAGTTCAAGAGCTGTTTTTGAGAGGGGGAATAAATAATATTTGCACCTTACGTAGGCATGGAAAAGAAGACGGTGCTGGAGCAAAATTAAGGAAATGTGTGAGTGCCGGAGAAGCAGTATATAAGTATAAGAGATAATTCATTTAAAACAATGCAGACTGATGCCACCAACACTTAAGAATTGCTAAACTAAGTCTATCGGAGTGAAAGTTTATGTTTCGTGAAAAGTTGAAAGCAGAAAGTAGAGCAAAGAAAAATTCAAGTTGTCAGATGATATTCATTATCTCTCGCAAATGCCTTAAGGCACCAAGGGTAAATTGCTGCATTAATTTTTTCAAAGAGTTCTTGGAAATATTTGTTGAATGTAAAAGCCACTTTTGTACCAACTGAATCTCGTTTTTTGGATTTGCCGACCAGAATTGAATACCGAAAGTGTAGCGCTACATCACTGACAAAACGACAAAAACTGACAGATTGATTAGGTAGTTTCGATGCAGCCTCCAGTTAACCAAGACCTTGCCTTCTCGCAATGCCTTTTGTTTCTGCCCTCGCAAAACTCTTTTAATGGAATAAAGTTGAATTCAATAAAGGCCTGGAAATGGAACTTTTTAGAGTTTTTCACTAAGGAAATTCAGGAATTATACGCAGATGGAAATTGTAAAGTTATTCACCAAAATGTATACGTTTTTTTCAATAAAGCTCACTCATCCGAATTAAGCAGTTTTAAGCTATCCTTATAAAATATATTTCAAAATACGCGCCGAGATGTTGTTTTAAAACAAAATATGTAAAAAGTTTGATTCTTTGAGGTCTCACTATACGGCTTTTAACAATTATATTTGAAAAATGACATCATCTAAATTAGTAACTGTCCACCATAACTAAGTCTTAAGGTAAAATATGCCAAACCATCGATTTGTGAATCCCTAATTTTCCAGAGCGTCAAAATATCGATATTGAAGGCTGTTCAGCATTACTTTGCGCTAAAGCAGCAAAATTCTCAGCACAACGTGAAGTTTTAAATCTTTTGTCCGCCAGTCCTTTTTTATCCCTAACAGCTCCATTTGCTCGAAATTTTTTCAACAACCTTTGAATTGTCGACTCGTTCGGACGATTATTTCCACCAAAAACGCCTTCAAAAACGAATTCTGGAATATATTGTTCTTAAAGATAGCCCATTTTCAAAATAAGTTTTCATAATTTTAACGCGTTGTTCTATATTCTATAATTGTACGTCTGTCTACTAGCCAAATATGAAAGATGACAAAAATAAGCTGGCGTTTAGGAATTTTACACTACTGACATCTAGGCGTCACTTTTGAAAGACCCTTTATTTGTTACCATGTTTTCTGAGCATGGCATAGCCACTTTTTCAAAATTAACTTGGTCGTATTTCTTTATTTATATGAAATGTATTCTAATTTTTCTTTAGCAATTGCGTGCATTTCATTTCGATTATTCACATTTTCTTCCCAAAATCGACGCAGGGCAGCATTATTTCACTTTCACGGCCTAAAGGCATATCCTTTCACTAGGTATTTTTTAAATATCACGCTATGTTTTTCTTGTTTATTAGAATATCTTATATTTTCTACTCTTCACCTTTCCCAACGAGGTCGCTTTGTTTCGCCCAAATACCGGAAACCATGAATGGTACTATAATCACAGTACTCTTTCAATATGCCGCATGCAGCCTGACATCTGTTGCCATATTTAATCTGTTGCTTTGTGTCTACATCCTCCGCATCGCTGTCATCGTCGATGTTTTCTCTGGAAGCGGCAGCAGTTTTAGCCATCAGAGCAGCACGTTTCCTAACAGCATTACAATTTTATGCAGCAAATGAATTCGAAGAATGCAGAATGAAAAAATAAATAATTTTTAAATGATATTTTCCGCTTTTCAAATGCAAGCATTCAAATATTTATCACGAACAAAAATTTCACACATTTAAAAATCTTCGGCATATTTTTGAACACTTTTTCTATTACACATTTACCACTGTAAAGCAGCAGGTAAACTGCTCACTGATGCTTCTTTCTGCATTTCCTTTTTTTCTTCCGACTCCATTAGCGCTTGGCGAATTAAGTAATTTGTCGTACAATTAGCTCGTTTTAGTGTAAATTTTACTCGAGCGCGTTGAGTCCGTTATGCGTTAGCTACTGATCGACTAGCGTTTGTGCATTTGCCCAGCGAATTACGCCGGCTTTTATACCGCCAGATGGCTGGACTGCAAGCAGCAGCGTTTTTGGGCGTGCTAACGTCAACACCGGCACTGAGTACAACTAGGCAATAGGGAATGCGTTTTCAGCCTGAGTTGGAATGTAAATTAGTTTTGGGATTCGCCAACGTCGGTTTCCTATCATTGCCAAAACTCCCAGTTGAGAATTTAACTACACACAAATTGATACTATTTTGTTTATATTATACCTGGGTTTTCCACGAATAGTTATGAGTACTCGCAGTGTTAACTTTCGCTTTCGTTCTAGTTCTTTTACCTGATAAATATTTGCGTTCATCATACGCCATGTATAACTTGCCTCCATTTCACACAAATTCATATGTGTATGTATGCTTGATTTGTTATAAAGCATTTTTCACACAACAAAGTATGTCATTTATTGCTTTCTATTTCATTGCTGAAAATTTCCTCTACTATTGCAGCTAATTAATGTTCATGTCAACGTCTAACGCGAATCCCAATTGGGACCCGTTGTTGATGCGCATTTCCTAAGCTTGCTTATATTAGATTAATTCAAATTAAGGAATTAAATGCATTCATATGGAGTTTGAGTACAATGGGTTGGTGCGTGGGTTTGGCATTGTTCAGATACATGTCCATGTGTGAAAGTGTGTATGCGTGAATAAGCAGAAATATTTTTTTATATGTATGGATTTCATTAGGTTTGCTCATATTTTGCGAGTAAAAAAATGTTGATGTTCCATCATATGAAAATGACTTTTGGGAGTAAAAGGAGCACACAAAATATTTAATGTAAGATATGAGAAAGAATAATTCAACAATGCCATCACAGAAACCTGTCAGCTCTGTACTTCCTGTGGCGTAGTCAGCCAAATAGACATAGAAAATAATTGCGTATGCATGCATCTTCATTATATATCTTTCAAAGCTTCAAAGATGGCCCAAGTAAGAATATTTGTGGGAGGTTCTTTTTGTCATGCTCTCTTAGATAACAGGGATATTTAAATGAACCTGTCCAAAATTATTGACTACTACCAGGTTTATCCTGATATATGATGTGCAGGTCTAGTGGATGGAGGCATCGACGATACCTACGTAGGTGGAGCTCAAAAATTCGAACAACTATTAAGTTTAGGTATCACTGGACCAATAAGGAGAACATACACTACGCGGCTATTAAGGTGCTTCAATTATACCAACTTTTCATATGCTGCCTAAGAAATGAGCGGTTTTTTATTGATACTTCAAGACTCTGCAATATGTCTTGAAAAATCAAAATGTAGAATATAAAAGCGTTTATTTAAATGGCTGCCAGAAGAGGCCTACTTGAACAGCAAAGAGTAAGGGAAGGTGCGTCTGCAACTCAGACTTTGTTAGCCTTGGAAACTACTCCACACGCCTCTAGCCCACACGTGTCCAGAAAGATCACGCGACCTTGCAAGTCCATGTACTTACCCAACGCTCGCTAGATAGCCCACTCGCGTGTAGTCCACCATTCCGAGAGAAAGCCACAGGTACCTAAAAAAGTCCCAATTTACTCATAAGGCTAGTTAGCTCATCCCCCCAGCAGTTTGCTACAATACGTCTTGACTAGGTACCTAAATGAGCCTAGGATCAAAGAACTTAGATGAGATCGAAAGAGAAACCACACATACCCAGGCCAGTTTCGAGCGCACCATCTGCGAGCACAGAATTATAATTACTGCTTCCTGGATTGCGATTATCTACGCTTAGAGTACACTGCAGTAGTCCGGTAGCCTGAATTCGAGTTTGGTGTCAAGTTCTCGCCGAATACTCCTTCACCAACGCTTCCATCTCACTTCTATCCTCCCAGGAACAAGTTCACCAGGTCCTGTCTACAAATGCTGCAAGCCACTCATTCTTTCCTTGATGAATTGAGAATGGAAACACTGTGACTCCGAAAGTCAAACTTCATATACAATTAATTATATTGAGATAAACTACGACCCTCCCCTGGTATGCAGATAGCTACAACACTGGCTATGACTTCGAAAAAAGACACTTTACCCACGAATCTCCTACCTGCTGGCGAGTGGTAAGACAACTTTTTACTTCAGACTAAGTCTGACCTCATTTGAGCAACTAACTACAATGCATTTATGTACATTAAAGTGACAAATATACTCGCTGGTAAAAGGAAAGTCCAATTATTTATAGTATATATGCTAAGGCCGCTTTTGGGGACAGATATGAATTTTCACTGGGTGAAAACACTTATTTTATCTATTACATGAATAAAAAGGCCCTATACTACATATGAAACTAGGCCTTCGTTGGAGTACTTAAGGAATTTCTTATTGGCCATTACAGAGAAAGGAACAACTTCTCATATTTGGGCACAACACAACGCAACGAAGTATCACGGATATTCCTACAAAGAGGCGCATGGCTTAGGCGACCTTGGGAAGATGCGAGGATGAGTGAAAACCGGTTATCGGAAGAGGATTTTTTTTGACAGCTGTGACTAGTTGACTTGTATGACTTGACTTGACATAGACAGAACTTGTAGTTTTGGTGAACTATGAACACTTTTTGTGCGTCGAAACTAAAAACAAATGATTTTTGATTTTAGTGCGAAGACGGCTAACCACGGAAATTCTCATTTTACCCCTTCTTTCCTGAATGAATGGTGCTCTAAAATAGATTCGTATGCTGACAAATCAAAAAATGTTTAGTTCCTGGCATTAGGTTGATAACAGGTATATGAAATTGTGGCATATATTGAAAAGAAATAATTACAATTCTCGATCACCTTGTTTTGAACAAAATTTTATTTGAATAAATGGTTATATGAATAATGAAGGGTAGTTTAATTACTCCCGTTGCTTAGGGAAGTAATGCAAATATTTTTTAAAAGATGTTTCTCCAATCTTTTTCTTTTTTCCATTTCAACTACCCTGCAGATTGCACTTCGACAACTGCCAAACGAATGGTCAACTTTGAGAGGCCAATCACTGCGAAAACTTTAAACGTGTTTTTCACAAAACAACGTTTTTCTAGTCTGTCAACGACCTACAGCAAATTCTATTTAGCCGATTGATCTGAAATTTTCATCAGTTATTCCATTATTAGTAGTTCTGGCAGGTGCTACTTTCGTTTCTTTTCAGCCCTAACTTTCTATACTACAGTCTGATTTCCACCCGAAAAACATACCTTTTTTCGAAAGTCCCCCAGTTTGTTAATATAATATTTTTCAAAAAAATGTTCCCATTGTAGCACCTGCCAGAATGACAAACATACAGAATAATAATCAGTTTAACTTTTTCGTTTCAGATGGCCTAAAGAGACAAAATCCTTTTGAAAAGCCACCTATCTTTTTTTAAGACACTTCCTTGTTTCCACACTCCTAAATATGTAAAAAAAAAACTGTTGTTGTATACTATTTGATGTCAATAATAACAAACTATATAATCAAAGCGATCGCATTTTATTTTCTTTAAAAAAATTCCTAAAAAATTACCTACAATATCTTTTTACAAATTTCATTAATTTGTCAAGTAAGAAATATTTCTTCATAAAGCTGACCCATCCTAATTTTCAGGATTACTCATCTGCTTGGTTTCTTATGCAGCAACATACCTACTTGTGCAGATAAGTATTTAAGTAAAAAGGTGAAGCAATCGAGCACTCCTTTTAGCTTCATTGGGTCAGTGGACACAGATAAAGTTCGCAGTGGCAATCGCAGAGTCATGAGAGTTATTTTAGTATTTAGTTCTTTTTCAGATATGCTGTTTCTATTGAAATCTGTAAATTATTTAAAAGCAGTTTGTAGAAGGAAATGAATACGGTGTGATTGCTATTACTTACAGAATAAGGCTGGTACCAATATATGAGAGGCCAGATAATTGAGATATCATAGGCCCAGTTTTGCTTTGATTACGCGAACCCCAATTGGGATTACAGAAATCGGATTCCAACGAGCCCGTCCGAAAATACAGTTGGTACGACGAGGAACGTCATGCTGACGCCGAAAGAAAAGATGCTGCCTATAGAGCCACGCTGCGATCGGGCGCAACGCGAGCCATGTGGGATCACTACAATGAGTTAAAAAAGGAAGAGAGACGTATTTTCCGACAGAAAAAACGAGAGGCCGAAATACGTGAATGCGAGGAGCTCGAGATGCAGAAGGTTTCAAGACAGGGCCGTTTTCCTGGTGACTGACATCCACACCATACTTAAATTATGGAGGGAACATTTCTCGACCCTGCTAAATAGTTATAGCTGCGCATGTCACAGAGAATATGAAGATCCTGGAACGGAATTGACGTTCCGCTACCTGATCATGACAAGGTGAGAATAGCGATAACGCGGCTAAAGAACAACAAAGCCGCGGGCGCCGACAGACTGCCGGCTGAGCTATTCAAATATGACGGCGAGGAGCTGGTAAGGTGCATGCATCAGCTCCTGTGCAAAATATGGTCGGATGAAAGCATGCCTGCCGACTGGAATTTAAGTGTGCTCTGCCCAATCCATAAGAAGGGCGATCCTGCAATTTGTGCCAATTACCGCGGGATTAGTCTTCTAAATATCGCCTATTAGGTTCTAGCGTGCGTATTGTGGGAAAGGCTGAAGCCCACCGTCAACCAGCTGATTGGACCTTATCAGTGTGGCTTTAGACCTGGAATGTCTACCATCGACCAAATATTTACAATTCGCCAAATCTTGGAAAAGACCCACGAAAGGAGAATCGACACTCACCATCTTGTAGTCGATTTCAAAGTACGGAAAGGAGTTACTTGTATGCCGCGATGTCTGAATTTGGTATCCCCGCAATACGACTATGCAAGATGACGTTACTCAACACCAGCAGCGCCGTCAGAATTGGGAAGGACCTCTCCGAGCCGTTTGATAGCAAACGAGGTTTCAGACAGGGTGACTCGCTGTCATGTGACTTCTTTAACCTGATGTTGGAGAGTATCGTACGAGCCGCAGAACTTAATCGCTCAGGCACAATATTTTATAAGAGCGTACCATTGTTGGCGTATGATATCGACATCATCGGCCTTAACAACCACGCTGTTAGTTCTGCCTTCTCCAAACTGGATAAAGAGGCAAAGCGAATGGGTCTGGTGGTGAACGAGGACAAAACGAAGTACCTCCTGTCTTCAAACAAACAGTCGGCGCACTCGCGTATCGGCACCCACGTCACTGTTGACAGTTATAATTTCGAGGTTGTAAATGACTTCGTTTATTTAGGAACCAGCATTAACACCGATAACAATGTCAGCCTTGAAATCCAACGTAGAATCTCTCTTGCCAACAAGTTCTACTTTGGACTAAGTAGGCAAATGAGTAGTAAAGTCCCCTTTCGACGAACAAAACTAACACTCTACAAGACTCTCACTATGCCCGTCTTAACGTATGGCGCAGAAGCATGGACGATGACAACATCCGATGAAGCGACGCTTGGAGTGTTTGAGAGAAAGATTCTGCGTAAGATTTTTGGACCTTTGCACGTTGGCGAACATCGCAGGCGATGGAACGATGAGCTGTATGAGCTTTACGATGGCATAGACACAGCACAGCGAATAAAGATCCAGCGGCTACGTTTGCTGGGTCATGTCGTCCGAATGGATACAAACGCTCCGCTTTGAAAGTATTCGATGCGGTACCAGCTGGTGATAGCAGATGAAGAGGAAGGCTTCCTCTGCGTTGGAAAGAACACTTTTCTAAATTCCCTGCTTTCCCTGTTTGTAAAAAGAAAAAAGGAAAATCCTCCAATTCCATTCTTCACCCCCAAAAAACAACTTATCATTTGCATCTCCCACACAATAATCTGCGCATTATTTTCATTGTGGCTGCTTAAACATGCAAAGAAAGATTTACACAAACGTGGAAATTTACGAAACATTTATCAAATTCATGAAAGATATGTTCAATTTCGATTGTGTATCAGACGTTAATAAGTAAACAACACTAAGAGGCAACATCATCGATTTGCCGTTTTCAAGACTCTTTACACTCGACATACTCCCTTTCATTTCCTACTTTTCCTATCATCGTCCTATTCTATCCTCTAAATTAATAACAAAAACATTAAAACAACAGGTATTATTAACAACTGGTCGTCACTAATTATAAATTCGGTAAGGATGATGATGATACAATTGGTTTTATTTTAAATTCTTCAAGTAAATCAAATTAATAATTCCTCAATAAGAAATGGTTAATTACCACACACACAGGAAGAAGGCATATGCAAATACAAATATGTGAATTTATATACATATGCGCATATACATACATACATACATATATATGCCCACTCAAGTAGGAGAGAGCCAGATGTCGAACGTTGACGAACACGGGGCCGATTGTGCCTCTTTGTCGTTCGTTCCGCGCTCTCGCTTGCAGTTCAAGCAAGGTAACGCCGCATTTTTTAGTGCGTGCTGCCGGCTACATCGAATTATAAGACGTTATCACGTCAAAAAAAAAAAAAAAAACAAAGAAAAACACACAGTTGCATCAGTGGCGCTAGCAAGAAGAAGCGGGCGACCGCGGTAATAGCGCAGGCACACGAAATTTAGCGAAGTCCTCAACCATCTGGGCGATCCTTCCTGTGCAACGACAGATAGGCATTCCCACTACTTAGGACTAGCAGCTGCAGGCTAATCACCTACCCTTTTTTAACTTTTGTATGTTAAAGATGTTTAATGAAACCAAACAGATACATCGTAGATGAAAATGCAAAACTCAGGCCACTGATTTAAACATTTTTTTTACATTGAAGTTTCTAATTCTTTTTTCAGCATCTCAAGTAAATATTCCAAACATATTTCCTACTAGGTTAAATAAAATTATTGTCATGCTTAGAGACTTGCCGACCTTCATAAGTCCTTCATTGACCTTTATAAGAAATTTCACTAATTTTCGCCTTCATTATACTCGTACAATATATTCAGCCCCACTTCAATTAAAATAACAAAATAGTTGAAGTAAAAATGTTTCAGGCTAATTTTTACACAATAATGTTTAATACGTAGTCCTTGGCATTTATTACCCGTTCACTTGTACTTAAAGCACATAAACGCATACCATCCCTCGTATTTGTTGTGCCATAAAAAAAAAACTTATATATTTATAAAAACAATAGCGGTCTTCATTTGCGGTAACCTCTAAATTTTCCTATGTTACTATTCCATGGCATTCAAAACAATTGCTGCTCAACCGCATAAATGGAGCTTAAATATGAACTGTGCAAATGTAACGAGATTATCATTCGTCCGGATGTAAGTATGTAGTATTTGTACCTCTTTGGACTGGTGAGCACACACACGGACTGTCATACCAACATCAAGGACAACTACCAGAAATTGCAACAATTTCTCAGTTGCCTCGCATGCACCAATCCAATTTTCATACGACAATTCAACTTGCTATGTTTCTCATAAAACGTGTTGCTGTTGTTGAATTTTTAGGCGCATAGGTAACTAGTAGGGTGATCGGCTATTTGCTTAGAACAAAAGTGAATTTTTGGAAAAGTGTGTGGTGGAAATATTAAAATTCAAAGATCTGAGTGCAAATCGTGCATTTTTTTGCTGAAATGTTGGTAAAATTGTTCTCTATAGGATCGCACAGTTTGAGCGTAATCAGTCAATCGGCTTGTTTGTGGCATTTAATTATATCAGTCAACCGCAGATGTGCTCTGCGATTTTCACAATGCATAAAAATATCAACAAAGAATTTGTCTTAAGTTTTGTGTTTTGAACGTGATTTCGAATCGTTACCGAATCGTTGAAAATGTTGCAGAAAGACTATGGCGAGTGTGCTGTGTCAAAAACACGAAAAACACGGGTCTGCGAGTGGAACAAGGCTTTTGCAGAGGGCCGAGAAGTTGTGGAAGATTTGCCCCGATCTGGTCGCCCATCAACGACTTCAGCGGATGAAAATGGAGACAAAGTCAAGGAAACGGTGATGGAAAACCATCATTTAAGTTTGAGCGAGATAGCTCGTAACCTTAGCGTGTCTCACGAATCAATTCACAAGATTTTACACCATCGATTGGGCATAAGGCGCGTGGCTTGCGACTCGTGCCAAGAGAAGAAAATGGCTGAAGTCATGCTTGAGCAAGTGAATTCGGACCCAACGTTTATCCAGCGCATCAAATCAGGTGATAAAACGCGGGTATATGAGTTTGACATGCAAACCAGTCAACAGGCGGCGGAATTGCGCTATCCACCGAAACCCAAAAAACCACGACAAAGTAGGTCAAAAGTGAAATTCATGCTACTCGTTTGTTTTGACGAGTGCTGTGCACTCGGAATTCATTCCAAATGGTTCTACAGTAAATAAAGAATATTATTTGGAAGTTATGCAACGTTTGAGAAAGAACGTGCGTAGGAAACGGCCCAATTTGTGGAAAGAAAACTCATGGATCTTGCACCATGATAACCACCGTCTCTCAAGGCTCATATTGTGAACACGTTTTGAACCAAAAACTCGACAAATATCATCGAGCAACCACCGAATTCCTCGGATTTAGCCCACTTTTTTTTTCTTTCCCCAAAACTTAAATTATCACTTGCATTGAGTCTATAGAGGCCATTAAGAAGAATTCGCTGAAGGAACTGAAGAAGATCTCAACAAAAAATCAAACTCGATTAAAAGGTGCTTTAATGATTGGACTAATCGTTGACATACTATATGTATTGATTCGAATGGAGCCTACTTTGAATGGGACAAAATCAATTTTAATGATTAAACAATTAATTTGGGTTTTATTGAACAATTCCCGGTACTTTTTTTGACAGAATATACATTATCGATAACAACTACACATTCACTATTGAAGAGGTACGACTTAATCCATTTAAAATAGAAAAATGAGAGGAAAATATAGTGAAGCCCAAAAGTTATTTATTTAGAGATTAAGGTTGATTGGCAGACTTTATCGAAAAATCCGTGTGTACAGCATCAACTTGAAGGCTATTATCGAAAAAGGACGTACACAAATCTGAAAAAACAGCAATATTACTGACAGTTGACCTACCAGCCATAAACCCATGCCGATTATTTTTATTATTTACAGTGGAGTATAATCCTTGTTTTACAATATGCTCAAAGGGCGTTGAAACCATTGAAAATTTGAAAATAGGCCTTTAGTTCCTGATGTCGTTTTTATTCCCAGCTTTTTAATATAGGTGTAATAGAAATAGCTTTCCAAGCATCTATGAATTGTCCACAAGCCAATGATTTATTAAAAATTAGCAGAAGTGGATAGGTAAGAGCCGAACACTTTTTGATAAAAAAAAGAGGCAAGTAAATGTTGATGGATTACATCTGCTTGCCATGAACTTTTGATGTGCTGAATCCCATCCCAAATATCATCAACAGTTAACTGGAGAACCAAAATTAACAGAAGGAGCCGTATTCTCTCTATCATAACAAGGTGCAGGTTCAAATTTGGAACTGAAAAAGGAAGCGTTGTTTCCACTAGAGAAGACATCCGAGGGAATGCTAGAGCAAGACTTCCTAGATTTTACATAACGCAAGAATGCCTTAGTATTTGTTTTAATTTCATCCTCAATTCTTCGCACATAATTATACTCTAGAACTCTACTTAAGTACTAAAATTTTGTAGCAAAGCGTAAATATTTATCGCTATGAAACTTGGCATTATATTATTTAAATCTTTTAAAACTACCGTTTCTTAAATTATTCAGCTTTTTTAATTTTAGTGTACACATATGAATTTTATACCTCTTACTACTAGTGGATGGTACAAATTTACAAAAAATATCGTACAATTTCATTTTAAAAATATCGCAGCAAGTTGACAGATTAGCACCAGCAAACAGTGAGCCCCAATCGAAAATCGAAATTTCAGTATTAACAACACTAAAATTATATCTTTTAAAGAAAAAATTTTAGTAACTTTATCAGCACTTAGTCTCCTCCATCTCTAACGCGCAGATACTTGTTGTTAATTGGCCCGGGCTGTTCGATAGTATGCGAACGAAAATGAGAAGTTTACTTTCCAATAAGTCAGACCGTATTTCTCAATTTCCTAGATTGCCATGTTTCATAAATCTTAGTTACTTACCGTGACTTCTTTGTCATAATGATCGGCTTAAAGTCAGCGTCCAAGTGAGATCTTCTCTTTCGGGGCCAATTGCGTAACTTAAGTCAGTGTCGAATGTCATTGGAAATTTAGATTTTTATCATAGTGAAGCGTACAAAGGGACTATGCAAATTGTTGTCGTTCACAGCAACTGCAATTATCTATGCCGAATTGTTGGCACATTTTACATAAAGATCTTAGCCTACATTCTTCCAAGACCAAACTAACTGCTAAAGTGAATCTTCTTGCTCATTTGCTACTAAAACTTCATTTGGTAAGAGAAACTGCCAATATTCTGCCCCATGTGACAATTGACACCCAATAATAAACTATTCTGTGCTTGTGTTACTTACCAAATAACCTCACAAACTGATTTATTTATATGGGTTGAGAGAAGAAGGCTAGAAAAGATAATAACACTTTAAGCCCCTAAAATGCGAATACCGATTGTTTGTGTAAGACTACAAACAATTTATACCTAAAACCAATTTTTCTAAAATCAATCAGGCCGATAACCCTAGTGCATATGTGGCAGCATTAGTTTATTTGCAAGTTGTTGCTTTGTTTTTTGTGCTTGTTGTGAAAATTTTCAACACAATTGCTCGAGTAACTGAAATTGTTGCGACTGCATTTTAAATCAACTGATGCCGTAAGTGCTTAAGCTAAAGCTGGCGAAATGGCAGGACTAAGCAGTGGACAAAGCACAGACCTGCACATCTACATAGGGCACAATTCTGTAACTGCATGTGGCATGTATTGCGTTACCTGCAGCATAGCTCTATGTATTAGGGTTGTGCATAACAAAAACACTAACAATGTAAAGTTGGCAATAAAAAGTGAATTGGTTGCAATGAATTGCCACTGAATTAACACACTACGGCACTGCGACACTACTCCTCACCTGTCTGCACATAAGATGTTTAATTGTATGTGTTCATGCAGATCTTCACAAGCACACATGCACTGTATTTAAGCTGCGAACTGTTTAGGTTGATGAAAACACATTTTATGACACTATTTAAGGTAGTTTGTTGCAGTTTAATTGGCTCAATTTACACACGAAATACTTTTGCTGAATGGGCACAGAGATTTGAATGAAAAAATTAAGAGTCTGGAGTAAAATTGAGCAAAAATAAGTATTAATTTAGAAGTATTAAAGGTAGGTTTTAAGAAACTTCGTTTATGCAGGAGCCAGTATTAAAACCGAGAAAAATGTTAGCCTTGAAATCCGACGGAGAATCTATCTTGCCAACAACTGCTACTTTAGACTAAGTGGGCAAGTGAGTAGTAGAGGTCCTTTCTCGACGAACCAAACTAACACTTTACAAGGCTCTCATCTTGCACGTCCTATCCTATGGTGCAGAAGCTTGGACGATGAAAATATCCGAAGGGGCGGCGCTTGTAGTGTTTGAGAGAAAGATTCTGTGAAAGATGTTTGGACCTTTGCACGTTGGTGACGGCGAATATCGCAGCCGATGGAATAGTAAAGCTTACGGCGGCTTACAGAGGCTTACGGCGGCATAAACACATATACTTATACAGGGTGGGCCAAAAAAGACCTACTAATGTTAAACACAAATAACTCTTGCAATAATCATTTATTTTAGTTAATTGTTTTAATACATTGAATATATTTTATGGAAATTAATGTGAAATATTACATCAGAGAAATGTTCACCATTTTTCTCGATACAAAGATTGGCTCTTTTTAACGCGTTCCCCATTACACCACATAATGTTTCTGGTTGAAGGCTGAGTATTTTGTCTCGAATATTTTGCTTCAGCTGTTTTATAGTCTCTGGTTTATTAAGATACACTTTGTCTTGTAAATATCCCTATAAAAAGAAGTCGGGCGCAGTCAAATCTGGCGAACGAGGTGGCCAAGGGAAATCTGAATTTTTGAAAATCAGACGTTCGCCAAAAATTTCTCGCAGCAGGTCCACAGTTTGCCTAGCAGCATGCGCAGTTGCTCCATCTTGTTAAAACCACAAATTAGGATACTGCTCCGCCATTGGCCGCAAACAGTTTTCAATCAATGTTCTGTAAGAAGCTCCTGAAATCGATTCCGGCGGTTCATCCTCATTTTCGAAGAAATATGGACCGATAACTCTAGTGACCATAACACCGCACCAAACAGTACATTTAGATGGGTGCAACTGATGCTAGTGTGTTGCCCTTGGATTTTCAGAGACCCACAATCTACAGTTTTGTTTGTTAACATAACCATTTAAATGGAAATGCGCTTCATCCGACATCAAAACATTATTTAAAAAATCAATTTGTATGGCCAATTGTGTAAAACGAATAGCGTATTGTAGTCATTTCAATTATAACCTATAAAAGGGGAAAAATAAATATGTCAAAAAATAAAAAAGTTATTTGTGCTTAACAGTAGTAGGTCTTATTTGGCCCACCCTGTATATACACATATATATATATAATTGGCACGTACACCCTTTCTGGGTGTTTGGCCTCCTCCTATTTGTGGCTTGCGTTTTGATTTTGTTCCACAAATGGAGGGACCTACAGTTTCAAGCGACATAAATATAGCGCAGCGAATAAAGATCCAGCGACAACGCTGGCTGGGTCATGTCGTGAATGGATACAAACGCTCCGGCTGGTGGTAACAGAGGAAGAAGACGGCCTGCTCTAGGTTGGAGACATCAGGTGGAGAAGAACTTACCTTCATTTGGTGTGTCTAACTAGCGTCGGTTCTTCTTTTTGATTGGCACGACAGAACAACGACTGGCATGCCTTGTTAAACACGACTTAAGCGAATATCACGCCAATCAAGAAGAAGTAGAAGGTTAGGATAAAATGGTCTCCGTTAGTATACAAAGGAACAAATATTTTTGTATTTGTGTGCATGATTCAAATAAAAAGCAAAATGGTAAAATTTTGAAAGAACTTAGTAATTTTGAGATTTAAACAATGTTCAAAGTTTTCGTATAGAGTTTTTCAAGTGAAATATATTCGGTATATTTTCATTTTACATTTTCATTACTTTTTTTTAATTCTTCAAAATGGAATACATTTAGTTCTTCAAAAATATGTTTGGAACTATTTTTAGAAACATTTTTTTGTACAAAATTTCTTGGAAAAATTTTTTTTTTCTATCATTTTTCAAAAACACTCTTCCCTCATCAATTTTTTTTTTTTTGTAATTTTTTCATTATTAGTTGAGCCTATGTTGTGAAGGACTTCGCCTACTTTGGGACCAGCGCCAACTACAAAAATGGCGTACGCCTGGACATCAATCGCAGAATAACACTTGCCAGCAGTTGTAACTTTGGGCTCAGTAAACAACTGAGAAGCAGAGCTCTCTCTCGAAAGACCAAACTAATACTCTACAAAAAGCCCATCGTACCCGTCATGCGATAAGGCACAGACGCATTGCCGATGTCAACAACAAATGAGAAAGTTTTGGAAGCTTTCGAAAGAAAAGTTTTCGTAAGATCTTTGGCCCCGCATTGGTGAGGAGTATCGGGTACGGTGGAAAAGGGAGCTGTACGAGCTAGGGGCCTGGAATTCATTATAAAAATAGTAAAAATGTTTGGAACAAAAAAATTATTTTTAAATTTATTAAAACAAAATAAAAGTGTTAATATGAAACAATTATATTTCACCTTAGAATAAATCTGAAAATTATACAAAATTTTCAGTTTAGTTTCATTTAAAGGTACGAATGTACGAATAAACTAATTTTTAGTAACATTTACGACAATGTTCAAAATACTAGGCGCATACGAGGTCATTATAATATAATATGGATCAAGTACTCGCTTTTTTTCGAACAAACGTATGTGGCCGACAAATCGCACGAAAATATGTAGACATTACTTAGGACCACCCTAATCAAAAGCATAATATTAGATAGACTTCTTCGAGGTTTGCACTTCATGGCCTTTTGTGCCCTTATTAATCTCAAGATAGAACTGGGTTATATTGAGGGTATTTGCCTTTCTTCTGGCTGCAGTAGGACGATATGTCTCAACCTTCTCCGCGCAATAGCGCAGCATTGGAGTATCCCTGGATTGATCGCACAAACGAGAAGAATCAGTGGACCATAACCAAATGTTGTGCATATCGAAAGCATTGAATAGGTGTCTTCAATGTCGCCAATTCGGCTGATCTAGCGTTCTTAACTGTTCGGAATAAACACCGCTCCTCAACTCAAATTAAACCATCGCATGAAACGGAATGGAATCAATTGTGCGGGCAACTTGCAGGGCTCAATTTTTCTACATGTAGCTCTTATTGTACCTCCTATTATCATTGACGAACTGAATTATTTTATGCTTAGTATGCGAATCTGGTCTGGTACTGCGGTGTTTCCAGTTCAAACTACTCTCCAACTGTGTGGTTCCTGCGAACTGAGAGCAACAGTTGCTAAGCACATAATTTCTGTGACTATTGAACTTTGTTTACTAGCAATCACCAAGATAATTTGGGGATTAATCTACCTGCAGAGCGGTATTTACTTCCTAGTACTGGTCTGTTTACTATTAATATAAAACTATTTTCTTGGTCCGTTTTTGTTCTATTTAACTATACCGGCTTGATGTCGGGGAAGATTTGTGGAAAAATTTTCGTTCACAAAATACTGACCTGGAAGTGGGTAGGACAACGGAAGAGCATCCACTACAAAAGCTTAGGGTTATTCATACGCATATCTTAACTCATAGCGGGGTGGTTTGCTGATGGCGCTTCAATTTACATTAGGCCTCTTCTATTCGCCACTTTTCTGCTCACTCTCTCTCTGCACGACTCACTTGACGAAAAATTTGCATGTAAAGCAACAACAAAGTTATCGAACAAGATTCGCCACTAGCGAGTATGGTATAGCTACTCTTTAGCTCAGAAAACTGGTATGGCTCACTATTTTACAAACAAATGTAATTTTAGGTAGCTCTATTCGAGCGCAGCCAAGATATTTTTATTTATACCAGTTGCTTCATTTATTCGCCCCTTACTAACGCTTGGTGAAAAGGAGAGGCCTATTATTTGCTAATTACATCGACTAGTCCCGTTTTTTAGTGTCAAACGTCTTATTATAGCTTCTTTGGTTTTGCCTAAAATGTTAAATCGGCAATTAATTTTTCATAATTAAATCTAGAAAAGGTCTTTTCCATATTTATTTGTGCTAACCTCAAAAAATGTAAATATATTTTCCTTAATATTGAGGTTAGGTTAGGTTGAAGCGGTTGCCCAGGCTCATGACCCATTGTGGTGCCGCATGGAGAACTACCCCTTATCTCTCCTATAACGAATGTGTACGTTTCAACAATTTTGTAAGATCCTTAATTTCGACAGAGCCGAGATATTCGAATTCATTAAAGGATTGTCTACCCGAAATGTTGAGGCTAGGTCTGGATAGAGCAGGACAGTGACACAGAAGGTGCGGGATCGTCTATTTCTCTTCCTCGTCTATACAACTTCTGCAGAAGTCATGTGTTTGCACACCCATTCTCTGGGCGTGAATGCCGATTAGGCAACGCCCCGTAATAATTGAAATCTGTGTGTAAAAACTGTGATTATCTCTTCTTAATAAAAGTTGTCTGCTTTTAGCATTGAGAGTCGGCCACAGATGTCGGGTGATTTTGCAAGTGGCTTCATTGCGCAATTCTTTATTCTTACAATTCCTTCGCTGAACCGTAGTTTACATGTTTGCAAGGGTATACCTATATCATTGTCTATGTACTCATCAGTCAATTTGGTATCGATTTACGCTTGTTCATCGGCTCTGCAGTTCCCCTCAATGTCACAATGGCCAGGAGAACCCATGTTATCATTAGGTGAACCGACTCAGCCATCTCGATAAGAGATGCGTGGCATTTCATGGCTACCTTGGAGGTTGTCGACTGTTTTGTGAGGGATTTTATTGCCGCCTGGCTATCAGTGACAATGTAGATAACATCTCCAGGTATCGCATCAGACTGTACCAGTGTCACGGCTTTCATTATTGCCATCAGTTCAGCCTGAAAGACACTACAGTAGTCGGGAAAACGAAAACTGAAGGAGATCCACAGATGCTCAGAATATACATCTCCGTCCACCCTCCCTTTCTGTGTATACACGGATGGACTCGCCCTATCTTACCTCGTCCCGTTCCCACTCTTCCCTCGAGGATAGGCGGGTCGTGACCGTTGTAAGGGCAAGTGTAGGTGGGACTGTATACTCCACCTGTCCGGGAAGCTCCAACGTGCCATCCAGGATTTTACCGTGGCCATAGTATTTGTTTGACCACTTACTTAAAGTGTTCAGCCTTATTGTCGCACTGCGCGCAATGTACTTTGCCTACAGGTCTACCAGAAGGAAGTTTAATATTGCATACAGTGCGTTTGAACAGATGCAAGGTTTTGGACCTTGTTAACTCTTTTAATGTTCACGCCCTTCTCAAGGGCATTCCCCATATTGCAGTGCCGTAGTAGAGAATTGGTCCAATTACTGCTGTCTGCAACCAGTGTATCATTCTGGGTTTCAAACCCCATTTCTTCCCAAAGTGCCTTCCGCAGGAATATAACGCCGTCGTAGCTTTGCGTACTCTATCTGCGACTGTGAGCCCCCAAGGCCTTACTAGATATCATATATTGTATATAATATCATAAAAAATTTCATCGTAATGCTGATTAAGTCAATAAATTAGGGTAAGTAGTTATCGGGAAATTTAGATGAACTGAAAGCTATTAAAAACTTTAATTTTTAAAAAGTTTAGAAACATTTTTTTAAATAAGTATGGATACAATAAAAAGCAGCTGGCAGTTTTTTTCTTTTCAGAGCGATTTCACAAATTCTGACGTTTATATGTAAAGGGCCATCTTTCTAGGTATGATTCAGTTAAGTTGGTTGGCAAGGGGTTATTGCTTTATATAATTTTGTTTATATGTGTGTGTGTATGTATATAAGTTGAGATAAAACGTTTAAGTTAATAGGCATCACAATTCATATTTGCTTATGTCTTCATTACTTGAGTTACCATTTTCATTTGCATAATTTACTTATCTTCGATATTCAGGCTCTAAACAAATTTGATCGAATTTTTTTCTTTCAAGATCACGAAGTTATATACAATAGAAATTAAAAGATCACAATGGCGTTAACCTCCTTTAACTTAAGTGATCAAAGAATTATTATTTTATTTAAAAATTTATATAACTTCGATCTTCTTGGTACCTGTTGTTGCACTGTCTGTTGTTTTAAGACAGGAACTGCCGAAGTAGCGGCTGCATAAACAAATGTTACGCTGGCCTTTTGGCTGGCGGGCAAGGTTGCAAAATATATGTAGTGTGGTGAGTTTTTGAAAAATGGTGGCGAATACTTAATCGCTGTTTTTACTCATGTTCTCAATAGGTATTCTAATCATAGGTTATAGAACCGTTGGGATAGCATATGACGTCTTATTTCCATTTCTTTCTTCTTCCGGGTGAAAAAACTTCACCAATTGCCTGCCCCTGACCGTTTCGAAGTGCTGCCAGCCTTTAGCACTGAATGCAAATAGCTCCTTCTATAACAGATATTTCAATTGTGTTCGCTACCCACCGAATAGCATATCGAAGAATTCACCAACTGCATTACTGTGTTAAAAGCCTTCGAGAATAAACCATTTCATCGATAAAATTAATCTTTACGCTAGTAAAAACCCCTTCTTTGGGCCAATTGAACGCTTAGCTTAGGGACGGTTAAACAGACTCAACCTTTTTGTACATAAATCTTCTTTAACAAGTTAAAGAAGGAAGGTTTGGCCTTTCAGCGCACAACAGATCATGAAGCCAAACCGATCATGAAGATCATGAAGTGCAAACCTAATTTTCATATAATTTAAGCTTGAAGCTGTAGTGTGAGTTTATTCCTCATCTGATGGAAGGTGTATACTCGTAGTAGGCCGGGTCGATTTGTGGGGAGGCAAAAAAATCGCCCATTGCTCTGTGAAAATCATATTCTAGGGATCAAAATAAGAAACTTTGCCGAAGGAACCATACCTCTAAAACGAATTCTGATGTCCCCCAATTTGGGGGAGTTCATTTAAAGTCAAGGTGACAAAATAGCAGAAAAATATAAATCTTGGCATTTTGCACGACGAACTGTTGACCTAACCCTCTCTATCACAAAGTATGGATGGTTTATGCCTTAGCCTCAAGTTTAGAAAAAGTGAAAAGAATGGCATGCCTTAAAGGCTGGAGGGAATGAGTGAGGCTTGTAAACAATCTATGTGTGTATTTTTTATTATTGTATTATTATTTATTTAATAAAATCATAGAAACATTTGATGAGCCTGCATAGCTCTTCTATTTGAAATTAATTAAATTCATTCAGAACTAGTTCTCTATACTTTAAACAAATTAAAAAGCCTCTCATAAAACCATTAAAACTGTAAGTCCCTCCATTTATTAGTATTATTAATCTATTTTTTATAGTTTGTAATACTGAATTTTTGAAACTATCAATAAATAAATAAATTAATTACGTCGCTGCTCAGCGAATCTGGTTAAATAATCTTCGAAACTTGAAGCTTAGTGAATACCTATTTGCACCCATCTTCACTTTTTAGGTATTAGATCTATATACCTCCTAGTCTAGATAATGTATAAGGGAAGTCTAAAATTAGTTACTGCATTGGCGATGACTATCGTGCCAGAGTTCATGAGTGGTTTACACGTTTCAGAGATAGTTGTGAGGACATAAATTACAATGAACATACTAAAATCAGTAATCACCGAAAACTAAATCGAAATTGTTCGTAAATTTATCAAAAATGAATCGAAATCATCATTGAACTTCAACGGATCGGAGTTGAATATCCCCAAATCATCGATTTATTGCATACTAACTGAGCGCACATGTTAACTGAGGACCCAAAATTACTCAGAATTCAACATTTGAAAAATCTCATTAAATAGGCGAGAACTTCCTTTCCAACATTGTAACTGGTGAGGAAATGTAGTGTTTCCAACATGAACCTGAAACTAAGCGTCAGAGTGCCGAATGGAAGGCCCCAGACGAGCCACCACCCAAAAAATCGCGTTTGGAGAAGTCAAAAATCAAGTCGTTGCCCATTCGTTGTTACGATTCCAAGTGAATTTTCCACAAGGAGTTCGTGCCAATGCGCCAAACTATCAATGCAATTTTCTAACTTGGCGTTTTGAAGCGTTTGTTGTCTCGCATCCGTCGAATTCGCCCTGAATACCGCGAAGGAGAAAGCTGGCGCTAATGCATGATAAGGCGCCATCGCATCGATCCACTATTGTGACTGATTTTTTCAATGGAAATCGCATTTTAACCATCAATGATATGATTCTCTGTGACTTTTACCTATTCGGAAAATTGCATTTGGCCATGAAAGGAAAACATTTTGCGTCCGTAGAGGCTATCCAAAAGGCTTTTGTATAAATAAACTCGAAGTTATTAGAGCAAAGCTTCTGTCGTTTCTATTTTAGCTCAGTCTTGTTTATTTTGGACTTCACCTTGTATAACATCCGTATAATGGGCCTGCAACTACATCATGACAACAACAGATTGTTCAAGACTACAACAGAGTGTTCTCTGATATATATATGTATACATATAATTGGCGCGTACACCCTTTTTGGGTGTTTGGCTGAGCTCCTCCTCCTATTTGTGGTGTGCGTCTTGATGTTGTTCCACAAATGGAGGGACTTACAGTTTCAAGCCGACTCCGAACGACAGATATTTTTCATGAGCAGTATTTTCTTGGCAGAAATACACCCGGAGGTTTGCCATTGCCTGCCGAGGGGCGACCGCTATTCGAAAAATGTTTTTCTTAATTTTGATGTTTCACCGAGATTCGAACCGACGTTCTTTCTGTGAATTCCGAATGGTAGTCGCGCACCAATCCATTCGGGTACGGCGGCCGCCGTACTTATACATAAAATTTATACTTACCTGGTATCTGAAATGAAACCACTTTCATAGTCCAAAAACTTTCCCAAATTCCCCATATTCTTCAAATTAAAATAGTCAATTTTGATTAGATATATCCTTTATTATTTTTATTTTTGATACATTTTTATATTTGAGTACTTTGGAGGACTTTGAAATATTTGTTTGAAACTTTTTTTATCTACTGGTGAATTACTAAAATTCAATTTTAGCATTTTACATAGACATTTGTTTACATTTTTTTATTATAACAAACACAAGTTGCATAAATACATCACCTAAGCCTTCACACGCACATAAAAATATTTACTTCAATGTAATAATTATTTACGTAGAATTTGAAAATACATACAGTGCAATACATTTAATTACGTATTTTAAAGCCCTTACATTAAAAAAATCAAGATCAGTTTTTTTGTTTTATCTTTTGTTGTTTATTATTTTTAATTTTTAATTAATAAAATCAAATCATAAGCAAATTGTATATCCAACCGCGAAAAAATGGTGTCACAGCAACGTTTTAAATAGGTTAAACAATTTTTTTTTTTTTTGTACTCCTCACAACTTTTTCAGTAAGAATATAGCTCATTGCCCAGCAAACACCGTATAAATTTAAATAAAAAAATTTGTACAAATGTTAGAAAAACTCCACAAAATGTTCATCCCAATTGCAAGTTTGGAGAAAATGTAGAACGCCGTCAGCAAAAAAAAAACTATAAAAAATCAACGGGATTTTTCAGCAACTTCAAATTAGCACTTTTATAAACTAAAATTTAATAAACTACAACACTGCGTACCAATAATTTTTCTGAACACTCTAATTCAAATTTTTATGGTTTTATTTTGGCAACAAGCCCTTAAAAAAATAGTGAAATTAAAAAAAAAAAAATCGAAACTGGTGAAAATGTTAAATGTGCTATCGTTTTTCGGGAGTTGTATTTTAAATTTGATTAGTATCATCGCTATTTTGGTATGCATTCTCATTAAAAAATTACCAGAAGTAATGACGGCTGACTAGACAGTGCGAAGAGACAGGTATTTTGCCTACATAAATCTGTTCAGAAAAAGTTTTTTCTAATAGCATTCGGCCCTCGGAAGGCAATGGCAAACCTCCAAGTGTATTTCTGCCATGAAAAAGCTCCTCATAAAAATATCTGCCATTCGGAGTCGGCTTGAAACTGTAGGTCCCTCCATTTGTTGAACAACAAAGGAAATATGATTTCTCATATCAAATGTAGGTATATTCGATACACGAATGATTGACGACATTTTTGTGGCTTTCGCATTCCTTACTTAGTGAGAGTGCCAATTTTCGCGTTTAAATTTTTCACTGTTTTCGAAAGTTGGATTTTATATTAACAATTAAATAAATATTTTTTTTAATTGAATTATATGCGATTAAAATCTCGTTTGATCGAATAATTTCACAGATCTGTTAAGTGCCAAGAGACAGTTTTTTAATGCGATTTAAATCATACATTTGTGAGTAAGTTTGACAAATTTTAGCGCTTATGTAAGTTTACCAAAATTAAAATTTTCCATGCGTGCACTTTAATTTACAGGGTCTAATATAAGTATGCAATATCTTTACAAGCACAAACCTGAATATGCATGTAGCTTTTTTCCGTTTTACAATATTATTAAATATTTACTATCTATGTTTCATAATACAAATACAATTCGGTTTCGCTGTTATATCTGCGCTTTAAGATTTGTTTTAATTTTCCGACATACAGTATGCAAAATTCGTATTAATACACCCCTTTATACATACAAAGCAAATTCGTTTATTCTTAAAAAAAATGCACGTATGCACGTATATAAATAATTTAATAGAGTATTTAACAAAAATATTGAAAAACAGATACTCTTTTGGATTAAAAAGCATAATAAAAGCAGCATATCTAGTTATTCGTATCCAGATTCGATGATTTTTTGAAAGATAATCGTATTATTACACAGAAAGTATTTTATGGGGCATCTTCCTACTGTGAGGACATCTGTCCTCCTCCTCCTCTGAGAAAAGTTTTTGTTCAAAACTTGAAAAATTTGAAATATTTTTTTTTTGTTTTATTTTTGCTTACATATTTTGAAAAAAATCTGGTAATTATCTTTCAAATTTTGAAAAAAATATTTTGTTTTATTTTTGCCTACATATTTTGAAAAAAATTTGGAAATTATTATTCAGATTTTGAAAAAGAAAATTTTGTTTTATTTTTGCTTACATGTTTTGAAAAAATTCTGGAAAGAATTATTAGGAAAAATATTTAACAAATATTTTTATCCTACGTGGACCCGGGTAACCTTTGGTTGTGTATGTACAATATGGGTATCAAATGAAAGCTGTTGCTTAGTGCTTTAATACGGGGTAATATTCATACCTATTGATGACTAGGGTCTCGAAATATATGCCAAAACGTGGCCCCGCCGTGTCTTTGAACCGAATTCAACCAAACTTACACACATTTTTAAGTAGGTATTGAAGATGATTTCCGTGTAGTTTGAATACCTATTGGTAGATAGGGTCTCGAGATATAGGTCAAAACGTGGACCCGGGTAACCTTCGGACGTGTATGTAGAATATGGGTATCAAATGGAAGCTGTTGGTGAATGCTTTAGTTCAGAGTATTTTTCATGCCGCTCCGTGACTAGGGTCTCGAGATAGAGACCAAAACGTGGAGCCTAGAATGTGTTTGTACAATATGGATATCAAATTGAAGCTGTTGGTGAATGCCTTAGTACAGAGTATTTTTCATGCCGCTACGTGACTGGGGTCTCGAGATATAGATCAAACGTGGACCCGGGTAACCTGTGGCTGTGTATGAACAATATGGGTATCAAATGAAAGCTGTTGGTAAGTGCTTTAATACGGGGTAATTTTCATACCTATTGATGACTAGGGTCTCGAAATATATGCCAAAACGTGGACCCGCCGTGTCTTTGCACCGAATTAAACCAAACTTATGCACAGTAAGTATTGAAAATGGGTTTCGTAAAGTTTGGTTGTAATTCGGAGCACTGGCAACGGGTACAGCGTTCTTTCGAGCCAGCCATAATGTCGCTTACTTTTTTAACGCTTGGGGCGGAACTGAACTGTCAAATTGACAGTGTGAGTTACAATGTGTCAATATTTCTTTCTGATTTGGATGCCATAAGGAAAAAACGTAAGTGCAACATGTAAAAATTGTTTGTGAATTTTTTTGGAGTGGATTTTGGAACAGTGAATAATTTCTTACGAAATTTGAGAATTTAATGTGAAATCCGAATGAAATTATGTGTTCGTGGAAAAAACAATTTTTTTCGTTTTTTTTTTTTGAAAAATATAAATGGATAATGGTTAAAAAAGCTCCAATGCTTAATAAAACATATAAATTGAAACGAAAAATTCATGGATGATCAGGAAAAAAGACGATTGTTTATTCATATACGTTGATTTGAAATTTAAAAACAATCTTCTTTTTTCCTGATTTTCAATTTATATTTTATATTTACTCAAAAACAAATAGAAAAACAAAAAATATTGTTTATGCCAAAGCGCTTGAATAAAGAATAAAGAAATGAATAATATGAAAACCATATATTTTCTGTTCTAAACCATATCTATTCTATTTTAGTGTGCCCAGCGAAGGGGGCCGGGTTTGCTAGTATAATATATTTGTAAATATAAGTTTGGTACTCCTTCAAAGTAATTTGAACAGCAATCGAAAAAATTTAGCAATTAATTTGTTGACTGATAGATTGAAAACCTTCGCCTCAAATTCTTAGTCTTAAACACGAAAACTCACACGCCAGAATTGGATAGCAACTACGAGTAAATGCTTCACGTAGCTTAGCAAGACGCTTGTGACAGCCAGTCGTTAACTCATAGGAAGAGGAATCATTTAAATTTGTTCGCAGAACTCCCAACCACCATTATTTGTTGGACCTCTACTGTTTTCCGAATTTCCCTATTGTTTTGTTTAACTATCTTTCTTGATTTCTCGTCTCGTTCAAGCAAATAATTTGCCATTGCTCTCCAGTGTATTTTGAAGAAAATGTTAAACATTTTTGAGAGTTCTGCTATTAGTGAAGTAAGAGTCTCAATTTGTATTAAAATAATGTCGAGTAGTCAGTCCTCGGTAGCCTACTTGCACTGTTTCTAAAAACAAAAAAAAAATCTTATTCCTCAAACCCAAAAATTTATCCTTTCCATTCTTACTCCCGCACTTTGCATTGTGGCTGCTAAAATAAGCAAAAGCAAAGAAAAACACACAGTTACACACTGCATCAGTGGCGCCAGCAAGAGGAAGCGGGCAATGGCGGTAATAGCGCTAACACACCAAATTTAGCGAAGTCCTCAACCATCTGTGCGAACCCTCTGGCAGAAAAACGTGAAACACAGATGGCGCTCCAAGCAGTAAGAAGGCATTATTCACAAGCAACGCCCGGTGGGCATTCCTACTATTTAGGACTGGTAGCGGCAGGTTAGTGTGGTGATGTCAGAAATGTAAGATATCAAATGGATTAACGAAAGCAACGGAAGACAAGAGTCTTGTCGAGCCCATGTCTTGTCGAGGAGTGAACAAAGAAAAAAAAAATGTTCAGGTAAATGTCTGCTTTTGAACAAATGAATTGAAAATAGTGCAATATCCAAAAAATTATAATTTAAAATGGGAGAGTACTCATTCGTAAATGAGTTTTCTGCTTTTCAACTACTTTTACAATTCCTTTGAGGAATTGAAAACAGCTAAAGTACTCTTACAATTCGTTCACCTGGATTATTTATTAAATTCCTTTCAATGAACTCCAAAAACAAAAAAAAAGCACAGTACTAGCACCTAACTCATTCCATTTGCAAAATATAATTTCTTGTAATAAAATTGAAAAAATAAAAATACAAACTTTTAAAATTATTTCCAAAGAATTGAAAAAGTAAACAATTTGCTGCAGACTGAAGGAATTGATTACCTTCTACATGCCTCAACAATTTCCTAATTTTCTCAAGCCCAAAACCTGCAAACGCGGTAATTGTCTTTAGTAGAAACGTATTATAAGACACCGTTAATTTGCCACATTTGAGAGAATACAGATATTTTGGCAATCTGCGGAACACAGCTCTGCACTCAATGAGTTTGGCAGAATCAGTTGTTTAGCTGATTGTAGACTTCTGTTTAGATGCCTGTGTTCACAAAAAACTTTTTCTTGATATTACAATATTTTTTCTATATCTTCCTTATTGACATGAACTTAACCTAACATTTTATCTTTGTTTACTTTCGCTGGCTCTTTTTACATCTCTCTTGCAGCTAATATTCACTTATATCGTAGCAAAGTTACACTGTGGTTAATGACTATTTGTCAAACATTCCTCGCGACTAGGAGTTTTCTCCCATGAATACTGCAGAAGTTGCTGAGATGAGGAAGAGGAAGAAACAGTTGAGCGCCCTTTGCAATTGTCCAATTGTTGTGTAGGTAAATACTTTTTCAATTCTCTTACAGAACTGTGTAAAGTGGGGTTGGGATCAATTCTACGTTTCATAAAAGCCACAAAATAGTTCCACGAAGGAAAGTAAATTGGGTTCCCGTGCAGTACAATGGTATCACAACGGGCCTTTAAAGTCTAAGTGAGTTGGTCGTGTAGATCGACGACCACCATAACCTGACCTAATGTACAGCTCCTACCTCGTTTTGAATGAAATAAGGACCGTTGATGCTGCGCTGCCAGCGTGTAAACCGCACATAAACTGGTCGAAGTGTTTTACGAACTTATGCGAACAGATTTATTTTTTCAAAGTAAGTTTCCATTATTTGGAAGCGTTGTTATGGTGTTAAATCATTAATGATGACTTGCCAAACCTTATCTTGTGAAACTCAATTGTCAACACAGTTTTCCACTCTCAGCTCTCAAACCATAGTTATCGATGTCGATAGCTGTCATGCTGATAAAAACATCCTTTGCTTATATTGAAAACCGAAAATATCTGCTCGCGCTTTTTGAGAACTAAGAACTCGTCGCATTTAAACACTTTTTGCAGATTTTCAAATTATTTTACATAAAGCCAAACCATTTTTTGATAATTAATTGAAATAATATAAATAATACAAAAATAAAATAAGTAAAAGCAAATAGCGGCTTGAAAAACGAAATAAAAATAAATAAATCGTTAATGGAATGAAATAATAATTTTTTATAGTTAGATTCTTTATATTTATTTTAATTTGGCGTGCATTTGTGCCAACGAAGGCTCCCGAAAACCAATCAATACGTTAGTCGTTCGCCGTGAATTGCCCGTGTATGAATTTGTGCCGCTTTAAGGCATTAACTCACCATTTACTTTTCTTCTCTTTCTAAGTTCTATGGGCACAAAATAGTTGTGGTATTTTATTGTACTTTATTTTATTTGTTTAATGGTGGTGCACTAAAGGAATTTTGCAAACTGTGCTATGTACATAACTATCCAAAAGTAAGTACAAGGTGGCACAAAACCAATCACCCTATCGGAAGGTGGATCATTTTTGCAAATGGCGTCTTTCGTCAAACATATTTGACACTTGTGGAATCGACAGACAAGCAATGGATCGCATAAAGATTTAAAAAAGGGATTTCTATCACTGAAAATATGTTTTTTTTAATTAGTAAAAATATTATTCAAAAACAAAAGTGGATGATTAATTTTGCGCCACCTTGTATAATATAAATATTTTGATTGGTTACTTTTTCTGTTTTTTTTTTAGCTTTTCTGTTAACACATTTCTGTATTTGATACACTAAAACCTTACCATTTAATTACTTACTAATTTATTTACAAAGCTCATTTTACCGGGTATTTTGATTATAATTTGCATGGCATTATAAATTGTTGTTATATTATATTACATATTTCTAATTACGTAGACAGCTTCTCCTTATAATTGTTCTTTCATGTTATATTTGAAAAGGTTAAAAAATATCCATACGATATTTTTGGTTGCAGTGATGGTTACTTATTTTATAGCGGAAGTATTTTTTTTTTTTTTGTTTTTTTGTATTGAAAGTTTTTATATCTACTTAATAGCTATACATCAGTATATATTGAGTAGAGATTAATTAGTTTCAATATTATCAGTTAATTTACTTTATTTACGTGCTAAGAAACATTTTTGCTTAAATTTTTTTTTTTCATATTGTTTTTAACTAATTTTAGGTTTACTTGTGTATCAATTTTTCAACTAATTTAAAATGATATGTATGTGTATATTTTGCATATCATATGCGACTATCGTCTAGCTTAAAATAGAGCTCAAATATTTTTTAAGTTACATACACAAAAGCATGCGCATAAGTTGCATATGAAATTTTACTACTTTACATAGAAATAAAATTAATTTTTTAAATGGCAACTTTTTATTTTTATGCATGTGGAGCTATGATATATATGTAAAAAAGAAGTATTCTAGCACTTAAAAAAAAATATTTATTAATATGCATTAATATTTTTCCTCCCCAGAAGATAAGTGCCTCTAAACGACCTGATTTTTTAAATAACACGCCAAGTTCATTACACCTCCGCTTGAAGCACAGATGCGTACATTCTTATTTCAAATATTAGCCAATGGGTGACCAGAAAACACGGAGACGTTGACAACTATCTCACTCAAATACTGAATGGACCCGGTTATTTTTTGGAGTACTTCCATCTATTTAATCTGGAGGACGCCCCATTCTGCCCAAACTGCAAAAACGCTATAGAAAGTAGGCAACACGTATTTTTCTACTGCGTCCGTTTCAGAGAGGAGCGCCTAACGCTTGAAGCACTTCTGGGTGGTCAGCTGTGCCCGGAAAATCTAGTCACCAAGGTGATCGCATCAAATACTTGCTGGAATGCAGCAACAAATTTTGCAACAATAATAGGGCAATATCTTCAACGTGCAGAGTGGCAACGCAACACGCAGCGAAGAATTCAGCAGCAGCTTTTGACTGGAGGTAGACTACCTACGAACTGACGACAAATCACAGACGCCTGAGCTTAGTGGTCAAGACGGTATCGGACTACGACATGTCGAAAATACTTACGACACCTTTTCCGATGTTCCATTTGCTGCAGAACCACTTATGAAGTGGAAGCAATCGATACTATCGATAGCGTATAACCTTCATACGCCCATGTAAGAGGAACCTAGATCCAGGTACCTGTTGTCTCAATAGACATAAACGCGGCTCCACCTTGACGAAATGTTACCACGGTCCCAGGGTGGAACAACCTCCTTAAAACCAAAAAAAAAAACAGAGATACGTTTATTACACAACCAAAGTGTAGTTTTGTTCCGCTGGATTCGACAGCGTAACCGCGTTCGATCTGGGAGCCATCCGTGAAATTGCGAAAACAGTATTTGCCGGGCTCATTTTCCGAGTTTGACCACAATTGAGATTCTGGCAGCATCTCACTCTATCTATCTTTTTTTCACGTACGGCTCTTGATGGCATGGGGTCAAGGGGCATGGAGAGGATCATTGGATCGGAGTCCATGCCTCCTCTGTTTTCCAATACCGGACAGGGGGCGTACCAATTCCAGTTATGTTTCAGCCAGCAGATGTCCTACAAGACCTCCCCTTCGAAGAAAATACCAAGTGATGGTAGACTAACCAGTGTATCTTATGCTGAGCCTGAAGTCGTTGGAAAAGCTCCGATGCAACAGATAGGCACAGTGCTTTGTCGTCTCTACTGACTCACACGAGATAGAGTCTACTCATACAGACCATTCATGCATGGGTCTTATCATAGTTGTGTAGATTCATAGTATCTTGCTAGGAGAAAGACCTCACGTTGTCCCATAGACACCTTTGCACCGCCAGAAGGCTTCAGTGCTTTGGATATCTCTGTTTCAATGTGTGACTTCCAAAGGAGTTGACTATCGAGGATTCCTCCAAGATATTTGATTTCTTTGAATAGCTGGATTGTAACTCATTTTAGCTTAGTCAAAATGAGTCCATGAGGCTCCTTCCTTCTGGTAAAGGGGGCAATACCAGTCTTGGTAAGGTTTGCCGATAGCTTATTCGCACTGCACTAAGTGCCAATCATAAACAGAGTTTTCTGCACTTTTCTATAGATATTCATAGGCGAAGGGCATGTTACCAAATAGGCAACGTCGTCCGCATATGCTTGAGCGTAGACTCGAGAACGGCGATCGATCACCATGCACCAGAGCAATGGAGACAGCACACCGCCTTGGGGCAGCCTCTATTAAGCCCCAAATGGCACCAGCAGATCTTCTTTTGCTCGCACCGAGACGATTCTTTGGGCTAGCATCGAACTAATTCAATTCACTAGCACCCGGTCTACGCCATACCTACAAGCAGAGCCGCACATGCTGTCAAAAGCGGTGTTTGATATGTCTCCCTATGTCCAAAAATATGCTCATGGCGTAGTCCCTCCTGTTGATGGCTAGCTCAACCCTAGCAACAAAGTTTTGCAGTGCCGACTCGCAGGATTTTCTACTTTGAGAGACATGCTGAAATGGGCAGAGTGTGTGAACCTTCAGCGACTTCTTACGTATGCGCAATCTCACTAATCGTTCAAGGCTTCTCAGCATGAAATAGTCATACTAATAGGTCTGAAGCTTTGACGCTGGTGTAGTCATCTCATCGAACCTTAGGGATGAAGAGTACCCTCACCACCTATCACGAACGTGGTATATAAACCAGTGCCAGGCATGCAGTGAAGATTTTCCTCAAGGCCGCAGTCACATACTCTATGCTTCCATTCAGCATGACAGGATATATGCCATCTGGTCCGGGCGACTTGTAGCCGCCTAAAGATTTGATGGCAAATCGAATGGCAACCTCATTCATCACAGTTCTGGCAACGTACCAGTCATGCCGAGAAAGTGTAGCAGCTCTGAAAACAGCCTCTATCAATAAGGGCTGTTGCCGGCCGACGTTTATCTGATTACTTGGAAAGTGAGATTCCATCAGCAAGCCGAGTGTCTAACTTTGCCTCTCCCTGAAGGAGCCATCGGATTTCATAGTGCGGTTAGATGCCTTTTCAGAATCGTAACCAATTTCGGCGTGTCACTCAGAACTTGTTTTGATTCCCGAATAAGCTTCCTTTAGTTTTTCTTTCACACCCTAGTGGTTTCCAAATCTGCGGCTAACATTCTAAGGCTGCTCTATGGATTCTCGTGAATTTGGTTCGCTCACCATCCGTGCTGTGAGCTTTTTTGGCCTGCCACTGGATATGTGTTGCACGAATACATCAGATGTATTGCAGTTGGAGCACTGTGGCTTGGGCGATCCGTTTCATAAAAGGCTATGTGTGGGAATCGAATGTTCGACTCTTAGTCGCATATAAGCTTTTCTGCATCAACAGGAAGAGTGTGATTTAGTTCTCTTTAGTGACTTTGCTGACTAAAGCTATAAATATTATACCAAAAATTGTCTCTGACCAGCAATATTGGAAGCTGGATGAGATTTAGACGATAATTTTATAGCTGAAAAAACACAATCCGTTTTTAAAGTTCTAAATAAATTTTGTGACAGATCTCAGTATTGGCATAAGACTTGTGAAGAAGGTAAGCCAACACTTTCTATACTTAGTAAGAAACGAATAATTGCATACATAATTTTACATCCTTTTTCTTCATACTCTGAATGTTTAATAACTATGTTAAAATATCAGGTCGTTTTGAGACCCCCTATTACGTATTTAGTAGTTTCATTAAATCCAATCAAAATTTTAATTTTTTTCTATTTCGGCACTAAACTAGAATTCAAAATCATTCACATACATATGTAGGTAGGTAAGTAGGCACAATAATTCTCACATATTTCATATTGTATGCTTAAAACAATTGTAATTAAGTTAAGGGTGAAGTTATAAGCAATCCTGTAAATTATTAAATTATTAGCGAATAGCCAGAATATGCATATATACGCATATAGAATCCACTTTCGCATAAAGTGTTTAAGTAATAAAATAAAGTCTCAGCAGCTACGTAAAAAACTATTAGAACAAATAAAAAAAATTAAAAGTGTTGACTTAAAAACTTATCTAAATTTTTATTGGTTCTAATTGGTGCAATGATCATTTATGGGTTAGGGTAATGTACAAAAGCCTGCCGTCTGCACCTGAAACCCATTGGTCCTTGTCCACGAGTATATGAAACCCCATCTTCAGTCGTCTTTAATGACTCGTATGTGGCATGTTTGAGCTTTCTTCTCAAATTTAAACAATATGTGCTATTACATGCACGCATACATACATATGCAAAATATTATAACCTATGTAAAAAAGTTTACCAGAGAAACTCATACTCGACTGCAAATAATTTATGCATATGCCAAAAATAAATAAATATCCCCAAGCACTGCGCGCGAATGTGGCGTACACAGCTAAGTGGGCAATGAATAATCGTAGGCCATTTATTTATTTTATTTTCCTCTATTAAATATTTAAAATTACTCCTTGTTTTAAATTAATTTCATTTTTCGTTCCTTTTTTTTTTTTGGTTTTTTTTATTTTTAATTGTGCACACATTTTGGCGAATGAATTGATTCTTTATTTGTTGATTTTGTCAAAAACAACTGAAACCAAAGCCGAAACCAAAAAACTGTAAATGAAGTTCACTTTAAATTTTTCATTCACCACCAAATTTGCATACAAATATTGTATATATACATATAAATACTACAATACATACATATAACTATCCGTAAGTATGCATTAATGCATACATACATACTTACGGTATGTGCATAAGGATTTGTGAGCATGCATATTGCTCGCATCCACAATGTTACTCATACGCCACGCACTCACCCTGCCCATCATTCGTTTTAATTTGACTTTTGTTTGTATTTGTATTTCATAAGTCACGTGATGTTGTTTTTGTGGTGTTTCTTTTTTTTTTATTGTATTTTTTTTTATTTTTTTATTGTTTGTGTGGATTTTTGTTCAAGAATACTGATGGTTTTTGCCGCTCTATTGTGGCGCCAACGCAGCTGCTGCATTGGCAACGCCATTTGTAAGGCTTAATGCCAAAGTGTTGGTCATCAAGCTGGTTGTTGTGCTCGAGGTGGTAGCTGCTTCCTGTTGTATGTGTTGAGAGCCAAAGAAGGGGCGCAAAAATGAAATAAAAAAGCAAACAAACAACACATACAAATAAATAAATGAATAATTGTCAATATTTTGCTTTTAAATTTAACTGTTTGCGAAATTGATCACGCCCAACTTGCGGCTGAGCGCATGTGTCGCATTACTTATAATTATTTGTGTGTTATGTGAACTGACTATTTGTTTGTGGTCGAGCAAAAACGTGAAAACGTGTGTACGTATAGGTATGCGTGCGCTTTTACGTTTCTGGCCAGCAATTAGTGTTTTACGCTGTTAACTTAATTTATGACGAAACCATTTTTTATTGCTCACAATTGAGCGGGCCTATTTGTTTTATTATTTTTTCTTTTCTCTTGTTTTTTTTATTAATTACATATAAATGCTATATATGCAGGCCCAAAATACACTCCCAAACACACAAATGCACCGTTGCAGACAACTAAATAGAGCCAGGCAGACTTAGCAAGAAGAAAGAGAGTCAAATGTCGCAGACTTTTCGGTACGGACCCGGGGTGTTTTTTGGGGGACCCGTTGATGTATATAGCATACTTTTCAGATAATAGCTTAAAAACTGCTTAAGGGGACAGATACCTGTAAACGGCCATATTTTCTCTGATTTTCATTATAATTATTTAAAATAAAGAAATCAATATATTTTTCTCAATTGTAGCATCGGCGTCAATGACCTGAAAAATTTTTTTGTTTATTAATGTCATAATTTTTATATGAACTAAACAAAAATGGAAAAAAATCGCGGAATAAAATGCTTCAAAAAAATGAATTTTGGGGCGAATTTTCCTTCTATTTTTGTTTCGAAAAATTTTCGAATTGTAAATTCACATAGAAAGCAATATCATAAAAAGATGTGTACAAAATTTCAGGGAGATCGGTCAATAACTTTTCGTGTTATTCGAAAAATATAGTTTTGAGGAAAACGCGTCTAAGGTTTGAATACATGAAAATTCCTCTCCCAGCGTTCGAGCGCAAAGAATAGAGTCGTCACATTTGACGATCTATAATATAAGAAATACTCAAATTTGCGTTCTAAAATTTTTTTGACATATTCTTAAAGGATTATATTAACATTTTATGACAAAAAAATTGTTTTTTTTCGAAATTTTACAGGTTTCTGTCCCCTTAAAAAAATTTTTTAATTGTATATCAACAAATATATTTAGCTTTGCTTCGAAAACTTCAAATAAAAAATCTACATGCCTAAAAGTATGCAATATAAAATCGGCTAACTTCGCATACTTGAAAAGCAAAAATGTTGACCTTCAGTGTTCGCACACTTTTTGGACACTTTTATTAACAATAATTTAAGCTACTTACCATATTTTGAGAGATTCTGGTATGAATACCAGTGCTAAAATATTTCTTTAAGGCCTGTAGTAGGGATACTTAGGGATACTGGGTTAACGTGATTCCGATATTTTCAGGAAGGTAGTCTCGGGAATTTCGGTATTTTTAAATTTTTACAAAACATATGAAATGTTGACTGAAAACCCCGCTTCTATAGCAAAAAAGAAACCACACTGACTCACACTTCTTACCAAATATGGATGTGCTTGAACATTTTTGTTTTCGGTTTCTTTTTAACTCAAGATCACTAAACTTAAATCAGTGCTACTCTGTCACTAATCACAGACTACGAATTAAAAACTTTTTTAACAAATTTCTTTTAAACTAAACTTTTTTATATCAAACAAATGAGCATAAATTAAATTTACTATTTCTATTTAACTATTTATGAAAGTTCTGTTAGTGAGGTGCTGTGATGGGAATATGTCGAAGTCAGTCTTACAGGGCATGAAAAAACTCAGAATTCAATACTGAACTCTCCGTGCCTGACGTTCTGTGATAAGATGAAAAGATAATTAGAATTATCTAAGAATTTCAAGGCGGTCATTAGGGATCGCTCAGCGAAATAATGAAATATCTTCAAAACAGGGCGCACAGGTATGGTTTACTGGCGGGTTCAAAATGGAAGACGGCAGTGCCGGAGCTGGAGTTGTCGGGTCACACTTCAAGAAGGCAATTGCAATAGGAAAATCGACTTCAATTTTTCAGGTTCACGTTTAGAGCTATGTGCCAGAGAATATCTTCGTACAGGCACGAGTGGTGTCAATATCAACATTCTCTCAGACAGCCAAACAGCTCTAAAATCGCTAGATAACCTCACACTTTGATCAAGGTTGGTCTGCAAGATCGGGCATGTGACATATCGCGAGAGAGGGGTATCCTGGGCATTACTGTGCCAAACATAGGTTCAACACAGCATGAGCAATTGGTCGCCAAGAAGGTTTGTTCTCGTTGGATGGCGCATACTTTTACAATTGCCCATAAAGGGACTCGTGTCGATGGGCATAAAGAAATGTTGAAGCAGGAATTAGTAGCAGGTGAGGAATATTGGATCTATGCATGTGATCTGGATATAAAACAGCAACCGACAGTGTGGATGGTCCACGACGAGTTTAATCCAACAAAAGTCATTCGCGGTGCAAAATGTCCCCAGGTCATATCGCAACATAACCAACTGCCGAAAACTAATTCTTCATCAAGACAATGCAAGTTTTTGAGCAAGAGCGACTTAATGGGTCATCCATTCCCTTCACAGTCCTGACTTGGTGGATTTGATGGATTTAATAACTTCTTTTCATTTGCATTTCTGAGTGGTAAAATACCTTTAAAAATTGGTTCAGGCGAACGCAGAAGTGTATTGACTTCCAAGTGGAACATTTTGAAAAACAATATAACTAATTTCGCTATTAGTTCACTGTACTTTAATTATTGGGAGCAGAATGTACAAAAACAAAGCACTCTTGTATGACATAATTGTTGCCAATTTCTTAAGGTACGTTAAGTTAAGCCCACACTAATTGAGTTTTTAATTTATAAGCGAGTTTTGGGCAGATGAGGAAAATGTTAAAAATTAAGTTTTTTTTTCAAATAATAAAAAACGGTTAAATTTTTTTGTGTGTTTTTTAAAGGGATTTTTTTCTTTGTGTTTGAAAATTGAGAGTGAACTGAATAAAGTTTTTAATTTAATTTTTCTATACGTTTCATAACATCTTAGGTAAGGAGCCTAATTGTACATATGCCGCAAATAGTGCTTCCCTGAAAATCTGAAACGGATTTCTCAAAGCACACGTCGTTCGCGCAAGAAAGTGTTATACGACACCGTATTTTGATATTCCTTCTTCTATGAAGCTCCTGCAGAAGTGTTGAAGCGGCGAATCTCCGAATCTAGCGCACCGTATCGTCAATAGCCCAGCCCCGTTAGTATTTGCCTAGGGACTAGTTTATTCATTTGTTAGAGTCTTAGTCAGTACCACCCCCTGCGTGGATCAAATCTCAAAAAAAGCGAAGACTATGCAGGTCATGGGGAAAAGATTGGTAGAGGTGTATTATTTGGCTTTGAGCGAATTTGATAGAATCAGCTGATTGGTTGCGATGTGTTTAAAAAAGACTAAGATTGTGTTGGTGATATTAACCCAAAAATCAACTAATGACACTTCGCTGCTATCTGAACAGCGACTTATTGGACGAGAGTGTGAATACATGTGAAATGATCGTTCAGAATTTGGTTGCGTCGGAGGGTAAATTCATAAATAAAACTAATTTATATAAAATATAAATAAATTTATTTATTATATATTAAATAAATAAATATTAATAAATTTATAAATATAAATAAATAAATATTATTAAATTTATTTATATTTTTTAATTTTTTTATAATTAAATTTCTTTATATACAGGGTGAACGATATGAAGTGTTACCAACTTCACACTGCTTGTATCTATAAAACAGCTCAAGATATCAACGTCAAAATTGTTCTAATGACAGTTCGATATATTGTTAATAAGTCATCAAAAGCATTTGCGTCTCAGTTTTATTGACTTTTTTTTTTGGGATGGAATTCAAACGTAATAGTGTGATTGCGTTATATTTGCCTGGAAAATAACAACCAGTCATTGTTCGTGAGCTCAGTCACCTCAAAGTGAATACAATGTTTGTGTATCGCTCTTTAAAACGTTACAATGATACTGGTGCAATGCTACGCTATGGAAATGGACCAAAAAAAAACCGCAACAACGCCAGAAATGGTTCGGAAGTGAAGGCTCGACTTGAACGAAGTCCACGTCGAAGTGGAAGAAAAATGGCCAAAGAACTGAAAATATCGCAAGACAGCATTCGACGCATATTGAAAAATGAGATCAAGGTCAAGGCTTACAAGTTCCAAAAAGTACACGATCTTTCACCCCAGCAACTGTAATCATTTTTGAACAATTTTGTCTTTGAAATCAATAAAAACAAGTTTCACACAAAAAAGATATGGTGTTTTGAATAGATAACACTTCATATCGTTCACCCTGTATTTATTTATTTATATTTTTTATTTATATTTATTTATTTATAAATAAATTCGTAATCACAAACGAAGAGGTGCCCTTATTCAAATATTCCGATAGAAAGTGGGCAAAGTATACCCCCCCACAAAATTTCTTAGAATAGTCTGAATAGAATTATTTACAAGTTTTAAGAATTTGTTGTGTTTATTTGTGGAAATTCTGTATGATAAAAAGCCTGAATGTTTTTGTATTGAAGAAAAAAATTACCAAAATTCGATAGATTTTAAAACTACAAACTCGAAACTACTCATTCCGATTAAAACTCTTAAAATTTTTATGAAAATTTGTTGATTTTTTTTTTTTTCATTTGCACAAAGTTCGAAACTTGCATTTATATGGTTTTTACAGGCGAATGTACGATATTTTGATTGAAATTAAATAAGAAATAAGTGAATTGCCAAATCTTGTCTATAAGTTCCTGTGCTTTAGATATTTAACGCAGTATATTTCAAATTATTCTGCATGTCACAAGAAAGGGAAACTGGCTCTATTAAGTTATCCACTTCTGTACTTAGCACCATGTGCACCTACTTACATTTTCCCCACTCACACCTACACACACGCATTAGTGGACATATTTACGTATTATTTTATTTGCTTACTTTGCACTTACAATGCTCAGTGTGCGCACAATGCAGGCGGGTTGTGCGTTTTGCTGCTGCCGTTGTTGTTGTTGCTCTTCTTGCTCATCATGCTCCAGAGCTGGTGAACTGCCACGCGATGACAATGAACCGTCCAACATTTTCACATCGTCTCCATCATGAGTGTGCGACAAAATCGAAATGTGGCCATCCAAACGGGCATTATCGCACTGAGTTGCATATTTTTGAAAAAAAGAAGATAGATAGGATAAGTAGATGCAATTAGATGAGAGGAAAACTTTAGTTCAATTGTAATGGAAAATATTTATTATTATTAATCAGCCTTTCGTCAGATTTAAACTTTTTTACAAATGGCGGCGTACGTCAATCTCATTTAACGCTTGGGAACACCCGCAGTATACAAGCAATGGAGCGCGTAAAGGTCAAAATAAAGATTTTCATCATCCAAAATATTTTTTTTAGTTAGTCCAAAGAATTTCATAAACTTAATTGGTTGATTAATTTTGCGTAAGCGAATGTCACTGAAAATCAGAATACAGAAACATTTTATTTAAGGCATAGAATTTTTAATAGTAATGAAGAATTTTTACAAATTGACGAATCTCTCTCATGGACCCAAATTAAGACGAAAGCAAGATGTAGACAACATTGCAAAGCATTTGTTTCGGCACTACTTCGGCCCAAAGACAGCGCGAAGGTCATAATAAAACTTTTACAAAAAGAATTTTTGAACAGAATTTTAAATACAGAATCAGAATTAAGTTTCAGAATCATTTATTAAGAGGGTGTAAACAATTTCAATTAAAAAGTGAAAATAAATACTGCAGTAAGAAAAATAATCACTCATTACAAATCGTTCAACTAACTTCGTAAATAAAGATTTTATGTATTGTAGAAATATATTATGCAGATTAGTGGAGTGAAAATTGTTTTTTGCTATTTTTAAATGTCTTTCGGCAGACCTACAGGACGCAAGTCGACTTTCTATTCCAGAAATAAAACCCTCGTAAAAGAGGTGTCGCTGCTGCTAATATTTTTTGTTCACTCTAGTAACACACTCTAGTAATACACTGGAGGATGGTTCCATGTGTAGAAGTCCACGCAAGTGGGGAAAGTTACTGATCGCCATTCACTTGGGAATGGCCAGGACGATTCTTCTACATATGGTTCAAGCAGCTCACAACGGCCGGGATTAGCCCACGTATCCTCTGGGTAGCTCCCGAACACCCGTTCGGGAGTGAGCCAACGTGAGAAGGCGAAGCATTCCAGGATAGCTGGTTGTGCGCTGGGTTTGGGACCCGCCACTTAAAAATCCCCCCCAATGGAAAGAATTACAAAGCCTCGGATGAGAACTGCCTTTACTGATGACGACCCCTGCAAACGAAATAAGGAATATGATTTGAGGGCATGCACCTGGAATGTCCGGTCCCTTAATGGGGAAGGTGCCTCTGCCCGGCTGGTTGATGTCCTCGTGAGAGTAAAGGCTGACATCACTGCCATCCAAGAGATGCGATGGACGGGGCAAGGTAAGAAAACCATAGGACCTTGCGACGTCTACTACAGCTGCCATGTAAAGGAGCGCAAATTCGGTGTCGGATTTGTTGTGGGAGAGAGACTTCGTCGCCAAGTACTGTCGTTCACTCCGGTGGACGAGCGTCTCGCAATAATCCGCATCAAAGCGCGATTTTTTAACATCTCGCTAATTTGCGCCCACGCCCCGACGGAAGAGAAGGACGATGCGACCAAAGATTCCTTCTATGAGCGCTTGGAACGTTCCTATGAGCGCTGCCCCCGCCACGACATAAAAATCGTGCTTGGCGACTTCAACGCCAGGGTGGGCAAGGAGGGAATTTTTGGTCCCACAGTCGGAAAATTCAGCCTGCACAACGAAACATCCGGTAACGGACAGAGGCTGATCGACTTCGCCGGGGCCCGAAACATGGTAGTCTGCAGCACCAGATTCCAGCATAAAAAGATACACCAAGCTACCTGGCTGTCTCCTGATCGAAAAACGCGAAACCAGATCGATCATGTTGTGATAGATGGAAGACACGCTTCTAGTGTATTAGATGTACGTACGATTCGAGGGCCCAACATCGACTCGGATCATTACCTTGTTGCAGCCAAGCTGCGCACCCGCCTCTGTGCAGCAAAAAACGTACATCTACCTACGCAAAGAATGTTCGACATCGAAAAGCTGCAATCACAACAGACAGCCAGAAGATTCGCCACTCGACTCTCACTCCTGCTCTCGGAGAGCTCTGCCCAACAAACCGGCATGCGCGAGCAATGGAGCAACATTTCTCGTTCACTACGTACCGCCGCCGAAGAAGAAATCGGATTCCGGCGAGCCCGAAAAAACAATTGGTACGACGAGGAATGTCATGCTGCCGCAGAAAGAAAGGATGCCGCCTATAGAGCCACGCTGCGATCGGGCGCAACGCGAGCCATGTGGGATCGCTACAGAGAGCTGAAAAAGGAAGAGAGACGTATTATCCGACAGAAGAAACGAGAGGCCGAAATACGTGAGTGCGAGGAGCTTGAGATGCTGGCCAACAGGAACAACGCCCGAAAATTTTACCAGAAAGTTCGGCGGCTTACAGAAGGTTTCAAGACCGGGGCGTTTTCCTGTAAGAACAAAGACGGCGATCTGGTGACTGACGTACAGAGCAATCTTAAATTATGGAGGGAACACTTCTCGAACCTGTTAAACGGTGACAGCTGCGCATGTCATAGAGAATGTGAAGATCCCGATACCCCAATCGTTGACGACGGAATTGTCGTTCCGTTACCCGACCATGACGAGGTGAGAATAGCAATATCACGGCTAAAAAACAACAAAGCCGCGGGCGCCGACGGACTGCCGGCTGAGCTATTCAAACATGGCGGCGAGGAGCTGGTAAGGTGCATGCATCAGCTCCTATGCAAAATATGGTCGGATGAAAGCATGCCTGCCGATTGGAATTTAAGTGTGCTCTGCCCAATCCATAAGAAGAGCGATCCTGCAATTTGTGCCAATTACCGCAGGATTAGTCTTCTAAATATCGCCTATAAGGTTCTAGCGAGCGTATTGTGTGAAAGGCTGAAGCCCACCGTCAACCAACTGATTGGACCTTATCAGTGTGGCTTCAGACCTGGAAAGTCCACCATTGACCAAATATTCTCAATACGCCAAATCCTGGAAAAGACCCATGAAAGGAGAATCGACACACACCATCTTTTCGTCGACTTCAAAGCTGCATTCGACAGTACGGAAAGGAGTTACCTGTATGCCGCGATGTCTGAATTTGGTATCCCCGCAAAACTAATACGGCTATGTAAGATGACGTTGCTCAACACCAGCAGCGCCGTCAGAATTGGGAAGGACCTCTCCGAGCCGTTTGATACCAAACGAGGTTTCAGACAGGGTGACTCGCTGTCGTGTGACTTCTTTAACCTGATGTTGGAGAGCATCGTACGAGCCGCAGAACTTAATCGCTCAGGCACAATTTTTTATAAGAGCGTACAATTGCTGGCGTATGCCGATGATATTGACATCATCGGCCTTAACAACCACGCTGTTAGTTCTGCCTTCTCCAAACTGGATAAAGAGGCAAAGCGAATGGGTTTGGTGGTGAACGAGGACAAAACGAAGTACCTCCTGTCTTCAAACAAACAGTCGGCGCACTCGCGTATCGGCACCCACGTCACTGTTGACAGTTATAATTTTGAGGTTGTAAAAGACTTCGTGTATTTAGGAACCAGCATTAACACCGATAACAATGTCAGCCTTGAAATCCAACGTAGAATATCTCTTGCCAACAAGTGCTACTTTGGACTAAGTAGGCAATTGAGCAGTAAAGTCCTCTCTCGACGAACAAAACTAACACTCTACAAGACTCTCATCATGCCCGTCCTAACGTATGGCGCAGAAGCTTGGACGATGACAACATCCGATGAAGCGACGCTTGGAGTGTTCGAGAGAAAGATTCTGCGTAAGATTTTTGGACCTTTGCACGTTGGCAATGGCGAATATCGTAGACGATGGAACGATGAGCTGTATGAGCTTTACGACGACATAGACATAGCGCAGCGAATAAAGATCCAGCGGCTTCGTTGGCTGGGTCATGTCGTCCGAATGGATACAAACGCTCCGGCTTTGAAAGTATTCGATGCGGTACCAGCTGGTGGTAGCAGAGGAAGAGGAAGGCCTCCTCTGCGTTGGAAAGATCAGGTGGAGAAGGACTTGGCTTCACTTGGTGTGTCCAATTGGCGCCGGTTAGCACGAGAAAGAAACGACTGGCGCGCTTTGTTAATCTCGGCCAAAATCGCGTAAGCGGTTATCGCGCCAATTAAGAAGAAGAAGAAGTAATACACTGGTGATTTGAAGGTGTATATGTGAGGTCTCGATCCCAGTAGTTGACATTCGTCTGAAGCGTAAAGATCCTTTTCTAACTGACGTCAAAAATGTTTACGTTCGTCCTGAAAAAACAGCATTTGCGGGAAACCAAGTTTCATTATTACCTTTTAAAGAAAAGTACAGCTGAAACGAGTCACACATTGATCAATATTTACGGTAATCACGCTCCTTCAAATACAATTTGTAAAGAGTGGTTTCGACGCTTCGACGCAAAATGGCAATTTCGACGTGAGTGATAAAGATCGCGAAGGTGCATCGAAAGAATTTGAAGATATACTTTGGAGCCTGCCAGGGGAAACAGGTCCATCGATAGCGAAAAAAAAATATTCATGCTCCAAAAGTTATGTTGTGCATCTCATGGGGTCAGAAAGGGGTCATCTTATGAACTCCTTAAAGCCACATCAATTGAAGGAGAGGGATATCGAGACCCGTTTGGTGACGTGTGAGATGCTTCTTGAACGGCAGAAAAGAAAAGGTTTCCTGCATCGCATCGTCACTGGCGATGAAAAACGAATCTATTATGATAACCCTAAGCATCGAAAATATTGCAGCCTGCCAAGTGAACCACGTCCATCGACAATGAAAAAAAAAAAATCATGCCTCAATGGTTATGTTGTCCATCTGGTGGAATCAGAAGACTGTCATCTATTATGAACTCCTTAAGCCATCTGAAACTATCACTGGCGATCGTTACCAACTGCAGCTAATGCGTTTGAGACGAGCTCTCAAAGGAAAGCAGCCGGAATTGGACGGTAGACATGACACATTGATTTTGCCGCATGACAAAGCCAGACCACACGATGCAGTTAGTCCTTATTGGAGAGCGGTTCACTTCTTACGAGAGCATCACAAACCGGCTCATTGAATGGATCAAGACAAGAGAACTCGAATTACTTCAGAAAGCACAGAAACTTATTCCCATACCCAATATTATGTAGATTAGGGGGAGTGAAATTGTTTTGTTTTTACAATCGATTTTGGCAGACCTACAGATATTCGACTTTCTTTGAAGTATTATTTCGCTCATCATATATTAAGAGCTGTCCCCCGGCTCCACTAGTTTAACAAAACGTCAAATTCAACCTTTTCATTTTCAAATACCAAAATTATGTATGTACGTATGTATGTGAGCTAGCATTTATATAAACCACAAAGTTCCCAGTAACGCTCTAAGTCAATTGATTCCAATTCTGTTTGTTTTTGTTAGGTAGCCACATCTATGATTAAAATTTCTATAAAAATTATGTGTCCATTGCTTGAAATTGCTAAAGGTTACGCCGTCTTTAGTAAATCTACCTTTTTATCTTTTGATTTTCCACAAAATATATTCAATGATGTGAAAAAAGTGTTATGAAACAGTTTCGAAAATATACCCTAAAGAAAGGAAGAAAACAGTCTTTTACTGGTGGCAGAATGCTTCACAAGAAGTCGTGAGTACATCCAGGGTGACGAACGTAGTGCCAAGCCATCGACATCGAGAACTGATGAAAACATGCTGTGAAACAAAGGTGAAGGAAAAGTTAATCAATAACCGCAAGTTAACCTTCAGAGAGGTTGCAAAGGACTTAGATTAGATTAGATTTGTGGGGAGTTGGACAAGTCCAAGCACTCAGCCAGCAAAACATTGTACTACACCCGGATAGATTACAGCGGATGAAATAGAGAGAAAGGATAGATACAATATGGATGGTAAGACGGAAAAATTAGTTTGAAGTCACTCTTCCACATATCTCTTGGATGCATTGATGAATCTTAAGAGATCCGGAATGGGGAAGAGTATGAATTTTATCCATACTCAGTATATCGCAACTCAATATCCTAAGCCTGATTCTCGAAAATATAGGACCGCTACTAAGAAAATGCGCTGCAGTGTCGTCATCTTCAAGACAGAATTGGCATATCGAGCTGTCGACGACCCTCATGGCAGCCATATGCTGACCACAGGCGTTAATCGGGTGATTAGGCCGTGATTACACCCACCAGCACTCGCAGGTCCTTTCTGCTGAGTTTTAGGAGGAGGGCCGCTGTTTTCCTATTTGGTTCTTTCACAAACCTCCTCTGCACGAGTTCAACCCAGACCAACGGCTTCTACGGGTAGACACCATGAAGTCGTCAATCCATAGTTGAATCGATGCAGAATTGACACCTAAAAAGCTTTCAGGGTCTAGTGGCATACTTGCAAAACCTTCATTAGCCAATTCATCAGTAAACTCGTTCCCTGGAATTCCACAATGTCCAAGCACCCAAATAAGACTAACTTTGCTGTGTTTTGCAACACTGCTCAGTTTTGTCTTACATTCACCGACTAACTTCGAAGAAAACCTTGGGTTAGCAAGAGCTTACAGTGTAGCTTGACTTTCAAATTCCAATACTGCCCCCCGCCACTTTTTCTCAATTAGCCAGTATGCCAGAAATACTTTTGATTATATTGATTATTTTGACTATTTTTCCGACACTTTTTTACACTTAAAAAATGACAATTTCTCTTTAGCTACTCAAATTCTTTAAAAGCTCGAAAATTTAGCAGTTGGTCGATAAACGAGCTTCAAGCGAGTATCGAACTACTCGCACTGTTCGATAACCGCATTCCTGCAGCTCTATTACCAAGTAATCAACGACTTTTGTACCCCCTTTTTCGTGTACTTAAAACAGGGACGGATCCAAGGGGGGAAATAGGGGAAATTCTGTCGGACTCATAAATTATTGATTATGATTCATATAAATTGAGTACCAAATATCGAATTTGATAAAAATTTTCTCCTCCCAAAAATGACCTCTGGATCCGCCCCTGCTTAAAAATGCTCCTTTGTATATTAGTTAACTGATGTTTGCAGTCATTTAGGCCAGAAGTTTTATACAGTAGCCCCTTGAAATGGTATCCACTCTTTTTTAGCGTTTTCTTTTGATCACAATAATAGGAAATACTTAACTCTCGAATTTCTTTAATTGAGTGCCTGCACAAATATTCGATACTAATAAAATCGGGCGATTTGGATGTTATTTTTCATACCTTTGGGCACTTGTAGATTGTCTACTTCCGCGAATTATTGGCAGTATGCTTAGAATGATTGTTAGCATACTGCTTCAGAGTTTGGAAAATTTCTATTTTTTCATGCTAAGCTTACGATTTCATCTAAATGCACTGCTTTCGAGTGCGCGCAACGCAGAGTAGCGAAACGCGCTCTACGCTCCAGAAGTAATAGGAAATATATAAGTGTTCTTTTTAGTACAAAATTTATTGGAATCTTGCCTCATACTTGTACATGAGGCAGTGAGTTAACGGCTTCAAAATCTCCTATCACTGATTGAAATCAATTAATTCATTTTCCACCACCAGTTTCAGTTCAACAGCTAAGCAAATAAAAACAAACAGCTCACAAGCCTAAGCTAATATGGCTTAATAATGTTGACAAGGAGAGCACAAGCGACAAACGTCAAACTCCAACCAAACAACAAATAGTACTCTCAACAAATGTAAATGCAAATATGTACAAATACTGGAACAGATACCAATACGGAGTGCAGCTGAGTGTATGTGTGTATGCACTTGCAAAAGCAAATACAAGCAACAGCGGAGAGGACATGTTTGTTGCATTTGCAAATGCGTCCAAAACAACGAATCTTTATACCCACCCCTGAAACATTGCAACTGCAACGAATATAGGAATAGGAGTACCCGAAGCACCCATCCTCACTCGTACGAGCATTGTACTCTCATGCAGACTTACAGCACACAGAAAGCATCCGTATACATGTGCAACATATATATATATGCGTGTGCGTGTGTATCACTTACCTCTTTGGCAATTGAGCCATTCGGACTATTACAAATGCCAAATTTGCTATCCATGCAATGATCAGCATCGCCAACATGTCTATGTCCATTGCTGGCTATGAAACCATTGTTGCCAACAGTCGACAAAATGGTTGTTTCTGCATCGATGTTGTTGTTGTTGTTTTTGTTATTGCTCTCTAATTTGCCAAGCACCGATGTTGGTGCTGGCTGCGGTGGCAATGTTTCAGCTGTTGGCGACAATTGTATTTCATGGCCGCTACTTATGTCGGTATTTTTGATGCTGTTGTTATTGTTTTTGGCAATGTTCTTGTTACTATTGTTGTTGTTGTTATTATTTAACTCTATCTTAAACAGCGACGGTGACGACAACTGTGCACTGTTGGCCAAATCAGCGGTGTCAGTTGTATTTGTGCTGTTGTTGTAGTTGCTGCTAATATTTGTGGCAGTGTTTGGTACCGCTGCTAAGGTAGCGCCGCTATTGTTATTGTTGCTGCTGGTATTTGTACTGACACCGGCATCAGCACAATCGGTACTGCTGGTATAATTGTTATTAGCCTCATTGCCCAATTCGTAAATGTTGACCATGTGGGCGGCCTGGGCGTGCACCATCAAATCCCACGGATTGGCAAAGGCGTCCTTGCAAACCGCACATAAAAGTTTGGCGCTCATTGGCGGTGTTTCTGTATGAAAATAGAGCGTAGAAAAAGGTTAATATTTCGCTTAGGTTAGAGAAGAATCAGCAGCAACTTTTAAACATAAATCGGAACAGTTTAATGAAGTGGAATTAAAGTTAGTAGCTGCTCTGGGAAACTGAAGCTAAAATATTTCAATTAAGCAACTGAGGTTAAATGGTGACTAACGAACATTTAGTTTTGAAATATAAAAACCATAATTGGTTTTGTTGCAATTTCGTTCTAATAATTAATTAATTATTTTTTATAATCTAATTTTTTCGGCAATAACGAATAAAACTACAATTTAATTTTTATTTCCTAGAAAAAAATTGTGAGCCTTATTAAGAAATGCAGTCTTCAGCAGAGAAATAGCTACATCAGCACTTACGATAGTAAAATTGTCAACACAAACTAACTTTATATTCCATGTTTCTCAGGCTTACGAACAGAGTCCACAAGTTGAGGACCTTTTCTTTTTTAATTACAAGGGTCATTTGACAAGTCTGTGCAAAATAAAAACTACTTAATTGTTTGCCGCAAACCTTTTTTTTTATTTTACGACTTAATCACCTACATTTCATCCAATGATGTTCTAGTTTGTTGATGCCTTCCGAATAATAGGATTTGTCTAAGTCTGAGAAATAGCCATTTGTTTCTGCAAAAGCCTCCTGGTTTGAAAAAAAAATCTTTTTCTTTGCAGCCATTTCTTCAAATTGGGGAACAAATAGCAGTCTGAGCGATCCGAAGGAGACAGGTCTGGAGAATAGGGTGGATGTAAAATGAGTTGGAATCCTATTCCCATTAATTTTTCGACCAGAATTACTCAGGCGTGGGCTGCTGTGTTGTCGTGATGAAAAAGGAAAATCACTTGACTTCCTCTATTCGAGCGAATGGCAAACACTAAGAAATAGACCGGGCTTAAACTTGGTGTGTGTTCTTTCAAGAGATTTTTTTGTGCTGTTCATTCCAATCGAGAGCATAGGGCCTCGACAAGACTCAGTCTCGCCTTGGTTACTTTAATCTATTTTGCCAGAAAGCAGGTAGGTTATTAGCCTGCCGCTACCAGAGAAGCTTCAGTAGTGCCATCTCTCTGACTTTGTACAGACTTTTCAAACGATCCTCGTAGTGCTCGGTAAAAAATGTGTGCGTTTATGATGACGGCCGCCGTAGCCGAATGGGTTTATTTTTTCCAGAAGGGCATCACTGTAAAAATCTCCCTATACAATGCCATACACAAAAGTTAAGGAGAAAACTGATCTTCCTACTTTCTAGAGGTTTGAAATTTAAAAGAAGCAAACGAGCATTACATGGTGAAAGAAGTGTAGTAAATCGTAACGACCGCAAAGTATACTTAAGAAAAACCTTTTGAATTCTGTCAATCCTGCTGATTGAGAATTGATGATAAGGATACCAAATAAGAGTGAAGTATATTCTCAAGGTGAGAACGTATGAAAGAGGTGTAAAGCAATTTCAATGTATATGGGTCCGACAACTCTAAGCATCATATAAGATTTAGAAATAACAAAGTTGATGGACTACTGAATGTAAATTTCCCATAAAAAACACCCGAATACTTTTAATTACTTAACAGCCTAGCAATACTATACGAGCTTTCACATATAAAAAGCGATTTTAAGTAAGTGCCATTAAAGCATTTTTTTAATATTTAAGCGTAGATGAGATCTAATGCAGCACGAATAAAGATTTTCAATCTCTGCTTGAAGGTTTAATATATAATCTGCTGAATTTGTTTTTAAGTCATCAGCGTACAACAGAAACTGACAATATGAAAAGCGAGAACTAATGTCATTAACGAACAATACAAAAAGCAACGGTTATAGAACATTACCCTGTGGAAGGTTTCAGATGACACGCTGTTGCTTAAGCCATTGCCAAAAAAATTGAGTGAAAGCCTAGGCAACCTAGTTTATGAATCAGTATCTTAGGAGAGACTTTATCGAACGTTTTGAAGAAATCTGTGTAGATGCAGTCGATTTGACATCCAGAAGAAGAAGGCTGAGACACAGCATTCACTAGAAACTGCAAGGTTCGAAACTGTAGAACGCCTCGTGACAAAACCATGTTGGTTAGAGCAAATTAAACTTTTAACGGAGAAATAAATCAAAACCCTTAAGAATGCATTCGAATAACTTAGAAATATTAGAGAGTTTCGATATAGGCTTGTAGTTGCATACATCTAATTTCTGGAAGTGGTTGTAAATTTCTCATTAAAAAAGACAGATGAGGGAATCAATTAGCACATGAAATTCCAAATCGTCTTAGAGCCTAGACAGACGGTGGCGTTAATCGAGCTTAACGACTAAACTCGGAATTATCGCAGGAATTAAGCGCAACTAACTAATGCGGATTGAATTTTCTATGACAACATTGCAGAAAAACAACAGTTATTATCTACTGAAAATGAAAAATAATTAAACTTTCAAAGAGAAGAACAAGAAAGAGTGGGTGCTATGCTTTTCCACTAACACGTTCGAAATAACAGTTTGAGAAATTGTATTATGATTTAAGATTTTTTTAAATAAATAATAAGTATTTGTTCCCATGGGTCGATCTTTTACTGACAAAACTATTCAATAAGGAAATCAGCTGTTCAGTAACCCACATAATAATAGCTGTCTGTCACACAACAATTTTAATCAGAAATAACTGCGTCGGTAATCCCGAGTAACACCACCGTCTGTCGGACTTTATATAATTTTTATGACTTACATCTGAAAACCTGTAAATTCTAAAGCCTGTGTAAATTCATACTAAGCTGAGTTTCATACTTTTGCGTCGAAATGAGTCGTTCATAATACTTGTGCATTAGCGGCCATTAAAATTAAATGGAAATAACGAGAAAGCATGGAATTTAAATATTATGATGGTATTGCCAAGATGCCAGGCTATTTACACTTGGTTGTGAACTGCCCTAATATGACTTTATTTTTTAACTTATTTTGCACTCAACACCTACACTCACTTTCATTCACTGCAGTAAACTGTAAACTCTTCCATTAAGACAATAGTAAAGTAACAACCATTACAAACTTATGCAAAAACTTTGAAATAATCCTTTTTGCCAGCAACTAACTTAAACAAAGGCACTTGAAAACTCATACCTGCTATCACTTTCACCTTCGAGGAAGGAGAAGAAGTGTTGCAGAGTTATGAATACCTAAAATTATTTTATAAACTAAGCGTAAATGCAAAGCGGGCCTACTACCCTGCTGGAATAGTGATAAAAAGCTAAAAATTGGTTACTATTGGATTGGGGAATAAGTTCATAGCGTTTTTATATTTTCTTTTATTTTTCAAAGATTTGTTTGCTGTTTGGCAAACGGTAAGTATTTGTTCCATATAACTCTACAAAACTATGTTATTTGTATTTTTGAGTTATTTAATTTTTTATTAGTTTTGAGGCTTACAAATGGAGTACCCAGGAGGCCAAAAACAAACTTCGAAGTAAAAAAGCTGCCGAAGCACCTCGGGTGATTTGCGAAGGGTATGGAGAAGATGTTATAGTCAAGTCTACACCACAGTAAGTGAAGTTAGTAAAGTTAAAATATTACGATTTTGACGTTGATGACACGTCCAACAGCGGAAGGCCTTCTGAATTCGATAAAGAACGTCTCAAATCACTTTTGAAGGAGAACGGGCGCCAAAACAGTCATGAATTGCCAGATAAAATTAACTGCGATCATAAAACGATTCTCACTCATCTCCATTCAATGGGATGTACCGAAAAATTGGGAGCCTGGCTGCCTTACGAGCTTAATGAAAAAAGCAAAGAAAATCACCTTCATATTGCTTCTCAGCATCTCACCCGCCATCGAGCAACACCCGGTAATAAACAGCGTTTTTTGTACCGAATCGTCACGAGAGAGGAGAAATGGTGCCTACACATCAATTTGAATCAAAGAAAGGAGTGGATGACTCCAGGAGATACGACAAAGCCAAGAGTCAAGACGGATCTTTATCCAAAGAAGATGTATTTGGTTGGACTGGGAGGGCATGGTGCACTGGGAAATGCTCGAAAAAATGCCACGCTCAACATTGAACTCAACATTGCCCAGATACACCGTGTGAATAAGGCTATTCGACTGAAAATACGTGAACGCTAGGTCCCATGTTGCACATGTTGTCAAAGCCGCACTCCAAAGCTCGAATGAGAGATCCTTCAGCATCCGATGTATTCTCCGGCCCTTGCATCTATCTATTATCATCTTTTCCTCTCCCTGTCAAATCATATGAAGGGCATTACCTTCGATAACAAAGAGGGCCTTAAAAACTAGCTCAGCAGTTTCTTTGACACCAGCCCAGGCGGTTTTTGGTGGAACGGCATCAACAAATTCGTCGAGAGGTGGGAAGACGTTGTAAGCAGCAACGGCGAATATATAATTGATTAACTTATTGATATAATTATTGTTGTTTGTTTAAATAAAAACCTTCGGTAAAAACGCTACGAACTTATTACCAAGCCAAAATAAATAAAATTCACAAAAATTCATCCATTTCAGAATATCCCTAACATTCATACTTTCCCTCTCCCTAATACGAGTATTTGTGCCCTGGCTGCCAGCCAAACATGTGCAAACAAGTGTGGGCCAACACGTTTGCAAAAGTGTTAAACAATAATAAATTAATTACAAACAACAGTAGAAACCAACGGCAGACGGCAAAGGGTAACTGCAAGAACAATAATAAATATGGTATAATACGCAACATCAACACAAATTGCTGCAAGGAGATGCAAAACAAGAGTTGCAAAAAATTGTGGCCTGCCAAGGGTTGGGTAAGTCTGCATAAGGTTGTTCCGCCATCATCTACAGCAGCTGGATTGTTCAATTGGAACAGTGTGAGTGCAATACTCCTAACAATAAAATAACAGCACTTGGCAAAATACTTACTTGCAGTAAACGCAACATCCTGGCACTTGCAAGTGAAACGCAACTTGCAATAACTCCGTTTGTGGTCTAATAATTCATCCAGTTCGTTGAAACATTCCCGACAATTGCCGCAAATTAATGTGTCCGGATTGCCTGAAAAAAGAGTGAAAGTGTTTTTTATAATTGATAACATATGAGCGATTTTATGTTTATATGTGGCTGGCAATTCTTCTCTTAATAGCAAAAAAGGTAGTCACGCATCAACCCATTCGGCTACGGCGGCTGCCTTGTTCAAATTATTCTTAATAAAAAGTTACTCGAGAAACATCATCTACAGGGGCACCTTTGTAGATCTTAAAACTTTTTTATGAATTACGACTCCAATTGGTATACTTATATTATTTTGTGGCATTTCTATATAAAACGTTGTTCAATCATCCCTATAAGGTAGTTGAGGATAGAGCTAATTAGCTTAAGGTAGAAGAGGAAAGAAAGAGTAGCACTTCACTCACTACCCTTTGAAGAATGAAATATCGATCATAGAGATCAGCCTATATAACCACCACTTTACGTTGAACGATCCTTGTGGCTCGTAGACCCCAGGGGAGAAATCTTTGTCTGTCATTGTTTTCGTTTGCATATTTAATGGAAATCGTATTCAGAATACTTTGTGTGGTGAAGGGCTGGCATTATTATGAGTTATTAGACATATCAAATATCTAAGTACAAACAAAGAGCATTAGCTGTCAGGGTTTACTATTGTATTGTTTACAGGTACTTGAACTATTTATCTACAAGGTGCGCCATCTTTTATATCGGTATGTAAATGCGGAATAACTTTGTCATTTACCAACCGTTCGACTTCAACATACATGTTTTCGAGACGTCAATTCAGTATAATGACGCTGAAATGGTGACGCTATACATCGAAAATAGTCGTTCTATTGTTCTAACTCATCTCGCATATCGCAAAAAGTATCGCGGCACACATGCACCGTCTGGCAACACTATTCGTCGTTTGGTGTCGAATTTTTTTAAGCACGGGACAGTAGGAGATCGTCAACATGCCGCTCATCAACGACAAAGACGTTCCAGTGAACTTGTTGAAGCAGCGAGGGAGAGCGTTGCCAAGGAACCAACAGCGTCGTATCGTCGTCCCGCTCAGCATATTGGCGCCAGTGAAACCACAAATTAAATGATTTAAATTTGTTTCCGTATAAAGTGCAATTGACACAAAGAATATCACCGATAGACCATTCACGTCGCTTGGAATACGGCCAAACAGTTGCTCGAATGGTTAACACTGAACCCAATTTTTGAAAGCAAATTTTAATGAGTGACGGGGCACATTTTAACATCTCTGGCAGCGGGAGAGCACTTGTGGAACTGAGGTCCATTAAACGCACGAAATCCATGAAACGCCATTGCATGACCGGAAAGTAACTGTTTGTGCCAAACCTTCATTGGGCCATATTTTTACCGAGAAAAAGAACGATCGATGGAAACCGATGTCGATGGATTTTGGCTCATTATGTCTGCCCGCAAATGCGTGAGAAAGATTTAGACGGTTACTGGTTTCAACAACACGGTGCGCCATGCCATACTGCGAATGCAACAATTGAATTTCTGCAACGAAAATTCCCAGGTCGTCTAGTGTCAAAAAGAGGCGACATCGACTGGCCCCCAGATCACCTGACTTAAGCCCCCGGACTTCTTTTTGTGGAGTCATCTGAAAAGTTAGGTTTACGCCAGCGAGCCGCAGACTATTGACCAGCTTAAGAGAAACATGTGTGCCGAAATCGACGCTATAAAACCCGAAATGCTTGACAAGGTGATGAAAAACGCAGAAAAAAGATCGCAGTTTGTGATTGCTAGTAAAGGTGGCCACTCGACTGATATTGTGTTCATTGTATTCATAAAATAGTTTTAATAAATTGTAAATAACCAAACCAAATAAAAATACCTCACTTATACAAATCAGTTTTTTTTTCAAAGTTATTCAATGCTTCCATACCGACATAAAAGATGGCGCACCCTGTATTTTTACTTTTCTTTAAAATTCAGTCGGCGCACTCGCGTATCGGCACCCACGACATTATTGACAATTATAATTTCGAGGTTGTAAAAGACTTCATCTATTTAGGAACCAGCACTAACACAGATAACAATGTCAGCTTTCAAATTCAACAGAGAATCTCTCTTGCCAACAAGTGTTACTTTGGACTAAGTAGGCACCTGAGTAGTAAAGTCCTCTCTCGGCGAACACAACTAACACTCTTTAAGGCTCCCATCATGCCCATCCTATTGCACAGAAGCTTGGACGATGCCAACATCCAATAAGGCGTCCCTTAGATTGTTTGAGAAAAAGATTTTGGAAGGCCACAAAGCACGCTGGTGACGGCGATGGGGACAAACGCGTCCAGGTGGCTGCAAACGCTTCGGCTCTGATGCGGTATAAGATGCTGGTGGTATAAGAGGAAAAGGAAGGCCCCCTCTCCGTTGGAAAGATTAGATGGAGAAGGACTTGACTTCACTTGGTTTTTCCAACTGGCGGCGGTTAGCACGTGAAAGAAACGACTGAAGTGCTTTGTGAAACTCGGCCAAAATCGCGTGAGCGGTTATCGCGCCAATCAAGAAGAAGAATAAGCCATTTGAAAAGTACAGACCTATGCTAAGTGAATAAAGACAAAAAACGTAAGTTGCGGCATATTTCTAGGCGATGACAATACCAAGTACAACCCACTTAGGGCCACTTTTTCAGTATAAGTTTAACTGTACTTTACAGTGAAACTAAGCTTATACGAGTATATAGTACAATTGGCGCGTACACCCCAATTTTTGCCGTATGGCCGAGCTCCTCCTCCATATGCATATGGATGTTGTTCCACAAATGGAGGGATCTACAGTTTCAAGCCGACTACGAACAGCAGATATTTTTTATGAGGGCTTTTTAATGGCAGAAATACACTCGGAGGTGTGTCATTTTGGTCTTTCACCGGAATTCGAATCTACGTTCTCTCTGAATTCCGTTTGGTAGTTACGCACCAGCCCATTCGGCTACGGCAAAGCTTAGACGCCCAATTTTCCCGACTATAACTCAGTCCAATTAACACTGAAAAATTAGCCTTTAAATAGCATAATCACTTGTGCTGCTACCAACAAAATTTGTTATCATAATTTTTCAATTACGATTTATTATTTCCTACTAAAAAAAAATCCATTCTTATATTATACACCAACTTAATGGTTGAATTACAAAATGTGGATGGTTAATGCACTAATCAAAATAGGATATCATTATTTACATCCACATTTCCTTCCCAGCTAAAAGGCAGGTCTGGCACATCCACATCTCGCCAATTTATCATGTGACTATTGGATTCTGTGTAGATATGACGTGGTCGCCGAATAATTGACTGCCTGCGAGGGTTCACATGCTCCAGAAATCGCTCATGACATTTCTTCTCAACAGCTTTACTCAATTTATTGTCACCTAAATTTTTGCTGCGCTTATTTGCATGCCTGTTATGTGGTTCAGTGTTTAGTCCTATTTGTTCGTTACTTTTTCGTAGCTTTACCATTCGTGCTTGTCTATTTGGTGCTCGTCTGCGTTTTGTATTTACTTTATTTGCCCTTTTTATTGAATTTTTATGATGCAACAGTTCCTTAAGTTTTACTTTTTGATGACATTTATCGCAGCTTACTTTCGGTTTGATCCATTTTTCAAAAATCTTTTGCGCCATAGAAACACTTTTAGCTTTCTCACCTGACGATTTACAGGGTAGCTGGTTTGTGTCTCCTAACTTCGAGTTTCGTCCAAGCAAACGTCCCATAAAACTTAACTTTAGCTGCATTGGATCATTTGCCTGCGAGTTGCGAAAATTTTCAAGTGAAATTGTAGCTTTAGTATTCTTTTTTAATTGTGGTATTCCCAAGTCACAGTCGTTAGATGCACCCAAATCAGGTCCCAGCAAATCATCGGTGCTGAAATTGGTATCTAATGTTGACTCATCAGCCCCATATTGCATGCAAGAACCCTTATTCGAGTCGTTATCTATTTGTGGTATTGGTATTATAACTGGTGGCAATACATTAACGTTTGATTCCCCGGCGCAGGGGTTACGCTCGTTTTCAGGCAATGCATTTTTTTGCATGTACTTCTTTCCCAAACACTTCTCGGCCATTGAAGGCGGTAGTGGTGGTGCTTTAGTTGGACAAAGTGGAGTCTTAACCCTCATGGTATCTTCAAATATGCCAGACTGCTCATGTTCATTACCTTCCTCATAATCGGCCAAATCTATATTCTTACTACCCCTGGTGAGCTTTGGGCCAGTTTCTTCCTCGGGGTAGTCCGCAATTTCATATTTATTGTGATTATTATTTGAGTTGGCCGAACCCTTAAGTCCGCGCAAGTAATACCTTTGATATCGTGGTTCACCCGCATAATGCATCAGAGTCAAAATTTTTTTCGCATTTATAGGTTTGTTTTCGTGGTCCTTGAGCTCCCGCACCACTCTGCTGAGCGTTGCTCGCATAGAAGGTCTACCCATAACAAATAAATCATTTACAGTTTGTCGGCGTTGCGTATGCAATCTGCGTTTTTTCTGTACATGCAGAGGAAGCGCTGTCTTCCCAATTCCACTGTTCAGTGTCGGCGGCTTAGTCACAGGAAAGCACATGGCGGCATAAACGGCGAAGGACGGAGTCGTTACTTCTTGAATGGCATTGGCAGGCTCAATTGTTGCAGTTTCATTACCTTGAGTTGTGTTCTTAGGCGGTAATATGAAAGACAAAACTGTTGGATACCCCCGGTTTATCACTTCTGGTGTACCATTAACTGGAGGTTGCGTTATCGGGGATGGAGCACTTTGGGGTGCCTGTGTTGTATTCTCATGTGTGCCGTTGGAAGAAGGTGCAAGAGTCACATTTTTGTACGCCTCTGTTACTGCTGCTTGTGTGTCATTCGTGCGCTCTGTTACCGGAAAACACATGGTTTGATAAACTAAAGGTGCACTTGGATCTGTGACAGGTGTTTGATTCGTAGTCGTATTATCGGTTTGTTCTGCTGAGTTATTTAAAGGTGTCTGATACGAAGTTTCTTCTACTTCTTCTTCGTCAGGTGCACATGTTGTTGTACTTTTGTTGATTTGCTCGATCTTATTTTCCATTTGTTTAGTAAAAGTTGGCTCGAGTATAATAAATTTGAAAGGCGACATTTGGGAGGCACTACCTTTGTCTTCCACTTTTTCTTTTTCGATCCCACCTTTTGTTTTTGTTTGTTCAGGCGCATTTGCTGCGGTCGCAGCTTCTTCCTCATCTTCCTCTACACATTCTTCATCTTCTTCATCCGCTTCTTGTATAGCTTCAGTCGTGGTCTCTGCTATTTTCTCCGTCGACTTTTCCGTTGACTTAAGCCCCATTGTACTTTCGGTCACTGATTGATTTCTATGCGCGCTCTCAGCTGTTTCTTTCTGGCCATTATAAGGTTTTGAAGTTTGATATGACTTTGAGTGTGGCTTCTCTATATTCGTTTCATATTCCCCATGCGGTTTTTCGCCAACGCATTTGCAACATCCATGCACTTTATAACTAACAGTACTTATTTCAATAGCAGTTTTATGAGTTGCTTCTTCAGTACCAACGCCGTGTTTTCTCGTAATCATTTCCTCCTCACGATTTTCGTTCGCATGCTGGCTTTTTGTTCTGCACCCCTTATGGGTAACGCCTTCATCATTCATGCCATATTTTTGCGTAATAATTTCTTTTTCATGGTTTTCGTTTACGCGCTGGTTATTCTTAAGAGTAGCCTCTTCAATATTCATGTCATGTTTTCGGGTGATCACTTCTTCTTCATGTTTTTGGTTTGTATATTGGTTTTTCATTGCGTAACATTTCTGAGTAACATCTTCAACATCCATGTTTTGTTTTCTGGTGTGCTGGTCACTCTTGCAGGTAACCTCTTTGTCATCTATATTATTTTTTCTGGTGATCATTTCCTCTTCGCTATTTTCGTCCCCATGTTGTGATTTTGCTTTATTAGTCTCGCGGGTAACATCTTCAATATATGTGCCCTTTTTTCTTGTAATCGTTTCCTCCTCACGGTTTTCATTTTCATACTCATGGCTCTCGTGAGTAACCTCCTCAATATCTATACTGTATTTATCGGTGACCATTTCCTCTTCGCAGCTTTCCTTTCCGTGCTGTATTTTCGCTTTACTACTCTCGTGAGTAACATCTTCACAATCCGTGCCTTGTTTTGCTGTAACCTTTTCTTCCTCCCGATTTTCATTTGCATGCTGATGACTCTTGTGAGTAACCTTTTCAATATCCAAACTGTGTTTTTCAGTGACTCTTTCGCTTTCAGAATTTTCGTGTGGGTTCGCCTGGTAGTTTTTCGTTTTATAACACTTTTGAGTATCCTCTTCAATGTCCGTGCTTTGTTTTTCTGTAACCTTTTCTACCTCCCCGTTTTCATTTGCATGCTGATGACTCTTGTGGGTAACCTTTTCAATATCCAAACTGTGTTTTTCAGTGACTCTTTCGCTTTCAGGGATTTCGTGTTGGTTCGTCTGATAGTTCTTCGTTTTATAACACTTTTGAGTATCCTCTTCAATATCTGTGTCGTGTTTTCTTGTAACCATTTCCTCCTCACCGTTCTCCTTTGGGTGCTGATGACTATTGTGGGTAACCCCTTCCATATCCAAACTATGTTTTGTGGTAACCGTTTCCTCTTCACGATTATGTCCTCTGGTTATGGTTTCGAAATTTGGACGATGATATTGCAAGCGACTCGTCGTGGCAGTTACAGATACGGGCTCGGGAGTTGCGGTGTGGGTTACAGTACACATATCTGGTGATGGCAATGTAAAGTCTTCTGCATGCAATGTCCGTGGCGTTGCAATGGGATGACTACCGAGATCGCCGAACAATAGCCCATTGCCACCGGAATTGTTAATTTTGCTATTACAATCTGATTCGACCTTCTTCTGCTTAGCTGCCTTCATGGCGTTTACCAACATTCTGCCTTTCAATTTGAGCCATCCCTGGATGTATTCATGATTCATACTTGCCCTTCGTGCAACATTTCGTTTTACGTAGCGAGCATTTAATATAATTATTCTTGCAATAAAAATAATAAAAATAAAGGAAACAGCTTTTGAAAAATACATTTTAGAAGTTTATACATGCATGAATGTATTTACACAATATGTACATCAGTGTGTGTAAATGTAAAGACAGTATTCATTGTTTTTGACAAACTAGAGAAGAATATACGAAAGCTCAAATAAAAGTTTTTTTTTAGAAATTTTTTGGGAACAGAATTTAAAATCGATAAGTGTATAGAATTGCTTCACAGAATTATCACCTTAAAGATTATAGCATAAGCAGGTGCACAAAAAATATGCATCACATTTACAGTATTTCACATCACCAGCCGTGACCATTAAATATTTGCAATAGGGAATAAGTGGTTTAATGTCGCACGCCTTGGGAAAAAGGTGTGAACTCCCTAAAACTTGCAAACTATACCTCTGGAGGCTTATAGTTTTTAAGTAATTTGACTTTAAAGTTGATTGCAAAAAGTTAGCGCTTCCAGACACCTGAAAAGAACAAAGTATGTAAATTACTTTGCATTTTTATGTCACCTAAACGGCTTATCAGTTTATTGGCGAAGAAATCATGCAGTGATACACCTTGTCTTCTCAGATTGTGAGCGGCGGTGTGTCATCTTGCTGAAACAATGTGTGTGTATTGAAGGACGGATGTTCTCTCACCATTGGCAGAAAATAATCGGTCAGCATGCGCCGATAAGAGACACCGAGCACAAGAATCACTTGTCCTTGATGATTTAAAAAAAAAAAAGGTCCAATTATGCCACTGCTTGGCAATGCACACCAAACCGTCAAGTTGGGACTGTAAAGTGGCTGTTGCTATTCTAAAGGGTGATTTTTTTAGAGTTTTTCAAAAAAAACACACGTAAAATTCAGAAAAATGCATGAAATTTATATTTAAATCGATAGTACAGTCCATATAATTTAATGTTTGAAGATTATTTCATGCAAATCTTGACCGCGACTGCGCTTCAAATGATCCATCCGCTTAGTCCAATTTTGGCATACTCTTTCCAATGTTTCGGCCGGTATCTCACATATAAATGCTTTAATGTTGTCTTCCAATGCGTTAATTGAACCAGGCTTGTCTGAACACAATTTTTCGATAAAAAAGTGGATCTTAAACTTTCTTAACAGAGCACGCATTTTTATAATAAAATTCAATGATTTGCAAGCGTTGTTCGTTTGTAAGACGATTCATGGTTAAATTATAGACCAAACTGAAGATGTTTGACAGTGAAACAAAACACGAAACGTGCGACAGCTGTTTAAACCAACTGTTTAAAAAGATAATAACTAAAAAATCACCCGTTAGTAGTGCATGGTGGTCAATAACCGCAATTTTGGTTATTTACGAAATCGCTCCAATTGTTTCACAGAAAATTTTACGCAAATTGCAATCGTTAGGCTTAAGCGCCTGCAAGATTTGAATTGTGGAAGGGTGAAGTCTAAGCTGCTTCCTCAATATTGCATGCACAATAGTTTTTGGAGTCCCCAGCACAGCCACTCTCTTGTGCACGAACTAATGCGGATTATCGTACCGTGGGCTGTTTGCCACCACACTTGTTTGTCCGTAACCTTCAGGCCATGAATGAATGAAATCTTGACTTGGGACATCATGTAAATGCACGAATAACGAAGCTAATGCGGTTCCCTTCCGCTAATACGTTCAGCCGTTAGGGAGATACTTTACTTTTAAAACGTAATTCTTCCACCGAACACCCTCTACATGTGTAATATGGAGGCACGATAACCCCCATACCCATAATTAGCACTAAATTGAAATACTTCATTTGTGTTCGCATTTTTACTTTCAATTGAAAGCTTCTGGCGTTAGTTCCAATAAATTGTTACAATATTTAGTCCAAATAACCCTATTGATTATGGTTTGAACGAACCATACTTTAACAGGTTATTTAGTACTACAATTCCAGCTAAATGTGAGTGGGTTGACAATATACCTGTTATGAAAGAAAAACTGCTTACGGTTCTTTATATATATAATTGGCGCGTACACCCTTTTTGGATGTTTGGCCGAGATCCTCTTCCTATTTGTAGTGTGCGTCTTAACGTTGTTCCACAAATGGAGGGACCTACAGTTTCAAGCCGACTCCGAACGGCAGATATTTTTATGAGGAGCTTTTTCAAGGCAGAAATACACTCGGAGGTTTGCCATTGCCTGCCGAGGGGCGACCGCTATTAGAAAAAACTTTTTCTTAATTTTGGTGTTTCACCGAGATTCGAACCGACGTTCTCTCTGTGAATTCCGAATGGTAGTCACGCACCAGCCCATTCGGCTACGGCGGCCACGGCCACCTTACGGTTCTTTACTGATGGTTCAAAGCTTGACGATAAAGTTGGTTTTTGTGCCTACTGTAAGAAGCCAATAGTAATCGTTTCGTCTTCCTAACCACTGTAGCGTATTTCAGGATGAAATTCTAGACATTAATGAGATAGCGGTCTGGTTGGGCAAAAATGTGACTACCTTCAGAGAAATCTATATGTAGGTCTCTTGGTGGGGTTGTCACTAATTCCATCATTGCTCGGGCATCTCTGAACGAAATGGTGGGTGCCAGCGGATAGCGGCATACCAGGGAATTGTAAAACAGAAAAATCAGCGAGAGAGGGCACTACCACTCTTCTTCCTCTTGATATGGAGATTATAAGTATACCCAGATCAACCTATAAATTGCGTGCTGCAAGTAGTATTGTCACCTCAGCCAACACGAGATGGGTTGATAGTCCGACATGTAGTACTACTAAAAGAATTTGGACAAAATGGGACGCCAGTCGCTCAAAAGCGCTACTTAATCGGTCAAGGAAAAACATTTCTATGTTAGTTGATTTTATCACAGGCCACTGTCTCATAGGCCAAAATTGCTCAAAGATTGCCTCATTTCAACTATTGCAGAAGTTGCAAGAACAAGGAGGAGGAAAAGTCAATGAGACATATTCTCTGTTACTGTCCCGCGTGGCATTCCACTAGGTTTAGATACTTTGGCTCACCGTTTCTAAATGAAATGACTTTAGGGATATAAGAGTCAGCCAGATCAATGGGTTTGCCGAGGAGTAGCAGATAAACAACAACTGTGGTATCACAGCGAATCGGCAACGGTCTAAGTGAGTTGGTTTAGTGACTGCCACTTCTATGTTACCTACCACCCTACCTTTGTTATTAATCTCTCAAAGTTTTATAATTAAAAAATTAAAATAAAAAAAACCTTTTTCAAAGTACATTTTATTTACGCATAATTTCGCTATTAGTAACACTTTTAGTACTAGAAATACAGTAATACCGGGATTAGTAATAGAACAATAACTTAGAAAAAAATTAATTGTTATAACGATATCCCGAAGTCTTAGAATCAAAAGAAAAACAAAATAGCATCCCTAATATGAGATCATTTCTCTCTAGTATCCGCATAATTAAGAAGGACGGGGAATTGGTACCTGCATAATTACTAATGGGCCCCTTAGTAAGTAGATTAGATTCTTCCAAGTAGTAGGATCCCAACCGAGCTATATATGGACTAGACTAGGAGGTTTGAACGCTCAATAAATGAAGACTAGCACAAAATGGTAATGAATCACTGCACCCATTTCATATTCACTCTTCACTAAACAACTCCCTACTCGTCACGGTGAAGGGTACTGTGGCAATGTTGAAAGTGCCCTCAACACTTAACCTCTTATCTTGGCATCCTCTAACCAGGAGTCAGCCCATAATCTCCCATTAATTCCAATTGTACTTGCATATCTGAGACAGCATGCGCTTCGAAGTGCCTCGTATGTACGTTAGTACGCTTTCGATGTCTTTTTCCTCGGCTTATCTGTTTGTCCGTTATTGGCCAATTGTCAATAGTCGCGTGGATCAATACTTACTGTAAACTTTGAACGGTCCCCATTGTTGATTCGCAGTTAATTGCTCTTGTTGCTGATGGATTTGCTGTTGTTGTTGTGGTGTTTGCTTTTGCAGCACTGATGACTTCGGCTGCTGCTGCTGTTGTTGTGACTGATGGATGTTGGGTAGCGATAATGTCAACGGTTGCATGGCACCACCCCCCACATACTGTGATTGTTGTTGCTGCTGCTGTTGCTGCGCTGTCTGACCATTTGCCATGCTACCGTAATTCGTGGCTGTTGTTGACATTTGCTCGTTACCCCCAACGCTTGCTGTGGTACCACCATTCAACAACGATGTTTGATTAGCGGCAGCAATTATTGCTGTGGCGGCACTTTGCACGGACGACGATTTCAATTGTAAACCACCAGACGGCGTCAATGTGTATTGGCCGACCGCCGCCGCTGCTGCCGCCGCCGCCGCTTGTTGCTGCTGTTTAATTTGCTGTTGTTGCAAAAATACGCCGAGATTGTGATGGGCTGTAGTTGTAGCGGCGCCATTACCCCCGCCAGCAGCACCATTGCATGTGGCCGCAGCTGCGGCTGCTGCGGCGGCTGCTGCTGCCGCACTATTAGCATTTCCCAACAAACTGTGCTGATGTTGATGTTGGTGTAGCAGCAACTGTTGCTGTGGCAATAAATTGGCCGTCATGGCGGCCATAGCGACAGCAGCCACCTGCTGTTGGTGCTGTTGCTGTTGTTGTTGATGGTGTTGTGCCTGTTGCTGTTGCACTTGTTGTTGTTGTGCATGATGCGAATGATGCGGATGCGGCAACAAGTGAGAAGTTTGCTGTTGCTGCTGCTGCTGCTGCTGTTGTTGCTGATGCAATTGTTGTTGTTGTTGGGCAAGTGCTGCAGCAGCGACGGCAGCATTTATGTTGCTGCTATTCACAGCATCGCTGAGTAAACGCGACGTGGATGTCATTAGACGTTTGCGCTTCTTCGGACGGACGCCGGATGAGCGAAGCAGCGTCGATGAGCAGTAACTGTCATAGAAGTAGTCCCTGTGTGAAAGAAAGGAAGAGAGATAGAGAGAAAAGTGCAAAATAAGCATCCAAATGGTACGAAAGTGGCTTAATTAAATTGTCAACAGTGGTCAATGGTGCAACAGAGACATCAAATAAGAATTGAGTGAGCCAACAAAATGGGCATAGGGACCAATATTGACAAGGCAAATACAGCACGTTTCAAATCATTTTGGTTTTTCCACAAATCTCAAACATGGCGTTTAAAAGAAATACTTAAAAAATGCTTGTATGTGCTGTGCCCCAATTGCCATATTGCTCACGAGGTCATTTTAAATGGAACTTTCCTGCAACATACCGTAAATGTGTCTACTTCTGCATATTTGCATTGCGACTGCCAGTTCAATCTGAAGCAAAAAAAAAGGAAACACGCAAAAAATATTGCTAGCCTCAGCGTTGATATTTAGTGTCAATATTTAATTTGAACAGTGGCTTCAAAGAGTCAGCTTTCACTTATGATCTGCAAAGAAAATCAATTTCTTCCCTTAAAAAAAATATTAATTATTCACTTCTTGTTTCGGTTTGGTTTGAATTTTATTACTTTATTCCAGTTAAAAAGAGAGTTTAATGATATTTATCAAAAATTCATATATGTATTTAAAAAACCAAAAACAAAACAATTATGCGAAAAAATAGTAGCGTCATGAATCTAATTACAATAATTGTAATATAGTTTATCGACTGAAATTCATATTTACTTTTATTTTCGTTATTACTTTATATGCAGTTATGCACATAAATGAAATATGCAGTTTTGAAAAAAATACCTGCACATTTTTGTTTGAATCATTTAAAGCAATATCTTTTATTCAAATAAGAAATAGAATTCAATAAATTAAAAAATTATAAATTTCTCCCCTTGAGCGGACACCTCTCTTAGGCAAACAAAAATTGACTGACGGTGAGTGTCCGCCCTAGGGAATCTTCACTGTATATTTTTAGAAGTAGCAACTAAAAATTAAAGAAGCAAAAGAAAAGTAGTCTGAAGTGGTAAAAATGTTGCGGTAATAAAGTTTTTCAACTGCTGTATATTGTGTTTACGAGGTGGGTTCAATAAGTACCCGTGTTAGAAATGAAGACACCATTTTATCAAAAACGATTTTTTTTTATCTTTCAATATAGTCCCCCTTTAGAAAGATATACTTCTGCCAACGCACTGGGCATGTTTTTAGCCCCTCCAAAAAATAGAATTTGTCGAACTCTCCAAAATACGTCTCTGTACCGGCATTGACTTCCTCGTTTGTACTAATTTCTGTCCCGCGAGTCATTTTTTCATGTTAGCGAACAAGAAAAAATCGCAAGGAGCTGTATCGGGTGAATACGGGGACTGCGGCATTCACCAGGAGAAATCCATTGTTTTAATTGTTGCTTAGTTTAAGGTATGAAACGATGAGTCCAGTTTTCATCAACGGCGACAACTCGATGCATAATTCCTCCGGATCTCGCTTAAATTACCTTAAACACTGCTTCAAAGTCAGCAGTCGCATCCGCTTGTTGTCCACTGTGAGCACCCATCAAGCCGATAATTTTTTCATCGCCAACTTATCATGTAAAATATTAATTGCCGCTACGGTCGACACACCTCGTCAATCAGCGAGCATAATGTCGTGGACTTTTTGAATGATTTCCTCGGTAACCGCGTCTGCCGGGCGTCCTGGTCGTTCCTCATCACAAATGGATGTTCGCCCACGTTCAAGTTCGTTGAACCTGTATATAACTGTGGTCATAGATGGCGAAGCAGCCCCATTGACAGCATCCAACTTTGCTTTTATCTAATCGCATTTTTCCCATACAAAAACAAAAAGCGAACTACCATTTCGAATCCATTCTTAGCGAAAATCACGAAACACGTCTTACTCGTATAGCAGCCAAATGCATACTAACTTATCAATCACTTTGAAATTTGTTTTGCCGTCATTTGATAGATGGCAGCACGCGATGCTTACACCAACTGTGCTCAGGAAGACCCTCTGTCATCAAACACGGATTCTTATTGAACGCCCTCGTATAATTGCCCAATAAAATATGGAATGTGGCATACACAATTTTATAATTTTTTATTGCCGAAAAATAGAAATTATTTCATGGCACTGATATGAACGCAGACTTTATAAAGCCACTGTACAAGTAGGCATGTATCGACAGCAAATTTCTATGTGCGCTTCAGCTACCGCAACCGCTTATTAATCTCAAAAGACAGCAAAAGCAAAAAAAATTGACTCATACCCAAATCCCTTCACGAACATTTTAACCCGCTCACTAGCTATTTCACCGATTGACATAAGAGCAAACACATAAATTTAAGTCTGCTTCAACCCGCCCTCTACAGTAGCGAACTCCTTAAACTCTAGGTCAACATGTTGCACATTTTTGAAGTGATTTTTCCATTCACACCCAATTTCTCAATCCATTGACTGCCGCCACTCAACCTCACTCAATTTGCGGTTGTTTATATGGATCGTTTTGTGTTTTGACCTTTCTGGCTGCTTTTATGGTTACACGGTGGTTGGGCAACATAATTTTCGGTGGGCTGTATTGTGACAGAATCGAATTCAAGCTGTGCTGCATTTGTGGTGCGGCAACAATTTATGATCTAAATGTATATGTACATACCTATGTATGTGAGTGCATGACTGAACCAATTTGTGGTTTAAAGCTTTTGCTCATTTGCGTTTAATGATATTCAATCAAGGTGAAACTCGTACTGATGTTCGCTGGATAGTTCCACTTCTTTATACGCCCACATGCATGTAAACTAGTATATGTATGTGTGTAAGATTATGAATGAATGAACATCAGTTTATGATTCCGCTTATTAATTTGTATTTGACCAGTCGTAAAGGTTTCTATTGAAAACGATAACTGACAGAACGACATTTTCAGTATCAAGGCTCAAAGGATATTGCCGCAACTTTAAACCTCGAATCTTATATTTTCCATTAATTGGGTAAGCCAGTGGCTGCTTTCAATCAAAACCAGGAAATACCAGGAGGGGTCTGTGGTACTTATTGTAATGCATTCGAGACAAACATTTCACGCCACTGTGTATCACATTTTGACTAAGTCTAAGGTCTTCCAAAGCTAATTTCAAGATTTGTGCCACACAAGCTTACAGACGACAATGACACGCCATTTCCTCCGCCAAGAGTTGTGCGTGAATTTCTGACAAAAAGGCAAATTATTTCGTTTCATCACACCACATTTCGACTTATTCGCGAATATTCAAAGTTGAGTAAAAATGAACTTTAAGCGCCATTTTTTTCTCTGAAAAAATAAATAAAAAAATACACTTAAATTAAATATCTTTAGCATTTAAAAAAGGTATTTTATTGAAGCAACTTGGTAAAAAACAATCACGAAGAAATGGAAATTCACTTGACACTTCGCAACTTTATGCGTTCTCCTGCGCACAAAGGCCGAGTGTCGAAAACCGTTGAAAACTGCGCGACAATTGAATGTCAAAGTGAGGCGCATATAAGCCCAGAAGGAAAAATGCCAGATCGGGTTGTTAATATCCTTCAATGGCATTTATGTTAACCCACTTTCTCTTGCAAGAAATGGAGAAACCAAGTGGTTTATGCCAGTCACAAATTTAGGATTTTCAGAAGTTTCTTCAGTAGCAGAAATAAACTCGGAGGTTGCCTGCTGAACGGCGTCGGCAGTTAGAGAAAACTTTCGATGTAGGTCCTGAATAAGATTCGTCGTTCAAATAGCCGTAATCGACTTGTCCTTTGAAGGCGACTAAATTTTTCACCTAGTCGAAAGAGCGACTGCTCAATTATGCAGGTTTAAAAATAGATTATAGTCTAAGGTTAGGTTAGGTTAGGTTAGCCTGATTGGCAATAAGCCACGCATAGACCTTTAGGTCCCTAGCGATACCAGATGGAGACCGACCTCTATAAACACCCAAAGTAGACATCATGTAGGATGTCAGCGCTTTTGGCGAATCTAAGTACGGCTGGGAGCTCTGCTTTTGAGACATCTTCTAGACCCTCAAACAGTGGGGCTCTCAGGCATCTTAGTCGCGTTTTTAATAATGCCTCCTCAACATCCTCTCTGCATTTTCTGCATTTGCCCGTGTTAGCAATCCCTATCTCGTACGCATGTGCAGCCAATATATTGTGACCTGTTGGCATACCTATGATAGTTCTGCATTCCTTTCGCGAGAGCGTAAGTACGAATTGAGTTAGTTTTTTGTCGTTAGTTCTACACATGACTTTTGCTGTTTTGCATGTGGTCAGGTTAGTCAACCAAGTTTCCACTTGCCTTTTCATGTGGTCGTCCATTTCGTTATATATTGTGTTTAGCGGTTTTGGTATGTCGTTCTCATGTTCAAATGGTAGTCTCACAGCACTTTTTGCTATCTCATCTACTATTTCGTTCCCCATAATGCCTTTGTGACTTTGGTACCCAGTAGATATTATAGTCTAAAAAATCATCAAATTAATAAATGGCAGCTCTTATGTGATGACTTCATACATCTTAAGCTGCTTCTATCTTATCTATTATAAAGGGTGACCAATTTAAAGGTATTTTGGTGCGTGAATGATAACGCTGTTTTTATTTACTTAAATATATTGTACACGAATAAATGAATAAAGTTTTAATTTATAGCAGGAGCGCTTGCGGAATTTCGTTGTTGTCAGCTTGACACGTGAAGACAGAAAAGGGCAGAATATGTGGCCGACTCACACGACCGGAAGTAAAAACGAACAGCTGACGTTCACAGTGAGAAAGAGAAAATAGCAATTATTGGGAGTTGCCACAAGACTCCCCCGCTAATTACACAATCGAGCAGGAAGTTTGATTCGACGACCCGATCTTGTAGTTTTGATTGGCTGTGTTTCGATTACAATCGGTTTAGAATTTGCTGATCGATTGTCTGAGTCGTCGACTAAGTTCTCAACAAACGCTGGTTTAAGACGATCAATTGATACAATTTTATGTTCGCCGTTGATGTCTAATTTAAAGTGTTTAGCTCCGTGTTCTAAAACTTTAAATGGGCCGTTGTAGGGTGCTTGTAATGGTGTTTTGTGACCGCCAATTCGAACGAAAACAAACCTTGCTTCCGGCAGCTCTGGGTGTATGAAAACTGACGGCGAATCATGAAAAGATGTCTCATGAGGCTTTACTTTTTTTAACGATTGTTTGAATGAAGTGATGAAGTCATTGTCGCTCGTTCTTATGATAGGATCGTTGAAAAATTGCCCTGGCAATGTGAGTGTTTTCCCTAAAACAAGTTCGGCTGGAGATGCATTGAGATCGTCCTTGACAACTGAGCGTAACCCTAGTAAAATAAGAGGTAATTCAGTGACCCAATCGCAGTCTGTTAACTTTGCTTTTAACGCAGCTTTCAGCGAACGGTGCCATCGTTCAATTATTCCATTAGCTTTTGGATTGTAAGGTGTCGTTCTGAGATGCTTCACTCCGAGCGTCGAATTTAATTCCTTGAATAGAACGGATTCGAATTGACGACCTTGGTCCGTTGTAATGCGCTTAGGTACGCCAAAGCGAGAGATCCACCCTGATAACAAAGCGTTCGCAACCGTTTCGGCAGAAATGTTCGCGATGGGAAACGCCTCAGGCCAGCGGGTTGCTCTATCGATGCAAGTCAGTAAGTATGTAAAGCTTTTAGATTCGGGTAGTGGCCCCACAAGATCGATGTTGATGTGCTCAAAGCGATCACATCTGGTGTCGTAATGTTCGATAGGTGATCGTGTGTGGCGATGAACTTTGGCTTTCTGGCATGCAAGGCAATGACGCACAAACTGTTTGCAATCTCGTCGCATGTTGTCCCACACAAATCGTTGTTGAACTAGCTTCATTGTAGCTCGCGCCCCTGGGTGACTTAAGCTGTGGAGTTTGCCTATAATGAGATTTCGAAATTTGTTAGGAACAAAAGGGCGGATACGGTTACCAGAAATATCGCATGTTAGTTCCGTATTGGTGCCAGGAACTGTGATTCGACTAAGTTGAATACTCGTATTGTTGTCGTTGTTGCGCAGTGAGTTGAGATATTTGTCGTTTTGTTGTTCGACAGCCATTTCTTCAAAATTTATGTCTTTCAGTTCAATAGAGTCGATTCTTGACAGCATATCCGGAACTATGTTGTTCTTTCCTGGAACGTAGCGAATGGTAGTTGTGAATTCGCTGATGTAACTTAATTGCGCTGCACGACGTGGAATAATTTTTTCGCTGAATTTAGTGAATGCGAATGACAGTGGCTTGTGATCGCAGTAAACTTCAAAGTCGCGCCCGTCCAGTAAGTGCTCGAAATATTTTATTGAACGATAAATCGCCAGTAATTCCCTGTCGTACGTTGGATAGCGGGATTCGGTGTCACTGAGCCGTTTTGAAAAAAATCCAAGCGGTTTGCAAATATTATTTTCGACTTGATGGACAACCCCTCCAATAGCCGTTGAACTCGCGTCCGTTGCCAGAATTAGCTTAGCGTTTGGAGCTGGGTGAACCAATAATGAAGCATTTGCTAACTGCTTTTTGTATTGTTGGAATGCCTGTCTTGCATCGTCAGTCCACAATAAAGGTGTTTTATCGTTTTTTTTATTATTCTTAATTAAAACTTGTAACCGTTGTTGCGTTTCAGCGGCATTTCTAATAAAACGACGGTAGAAATTAATCGTTAACATGAAACGCTTTAACTCCTTCGCGACAGTCGGTTCGTTAAAAGACAATATTCGTTCCACCTTTTCAGGTAGCGGTTTAACACCTTCAGCTGTGACTTCATGACCCAAAAATGTTATTTTGCTAGCAGCAAATATGCATTTTTCAGCGTTAATCCTTAGTCCAAAATCACACAAGCGCTTGAACACGTTTCGAATATGTTCGACGTGCTGTTCATAAGATTCGGATGCGATAAAAATGTCGTCTATGTACGCGAAAGCAAAGTCAACTCCCCGTAACACTTCGTCAATTAATCGTTGAAACGTTTGTGACGCATTTCGCAGTCCGAATGACATAAAAACATACTCGAATAATCCGAATGGGGTGATGATGGCCGTTTTTGGAATGTGAGACTCTTCGATTGGGACTTGGTGATAAGCTTTTGTAAGTCGATGCGGCTAAAGATACGCTTTCCGTGCAGGATATTTGCAAAATCTTGGAGGTGAGGGATCGGATATTTATCCGGCTTTGTACGTGAATTCAACTGCCGATAGTCACCGCATGGACGCCAGTCTCCATTAGTTTTTGGTGTCATATGCAGCGGCGAAGCGTAGTTGGACTTTGAGGGTCTGCAGATACCAAGTCGGAGCAGTTCGTTGAACTCTTGTTTGGCAATCTTTAGTTTTTCTATTGATAATCGTCTTGCTTTTGCTGTGACCGGTGGTCCCGTGGTTTCAATGAAGTGCGTTACATTCGCCCGTTCTTTAACTCGCAACGAGGGTTTATCGCCAAGTAATTCTTTAAACTCGGATAAAAGAAACGAAAATTTGTTAGTCACATCGATGGTAGTTACCTGTGGTGAGATCGAAGTAACTACTTCACCTTTGGACGACACTGCAGTCAATGGATCGATTACCCGTTTACGTTTGATGTCTACAAGCAAACCATATTCGTTTAAAAAATCTGCACCGATTATTGATGTTGAGCAATCTGCTATGGTGAAATTCCATGGAAATTCGCGTCTCAACCCCAGGCTTACGCTCAGCAAACGTTTACCGTATGTTTGTATGGGCGACCCGTTAGCGGCGTAGTATAGTGCATACTCTTCTGTGTTGTTTTTGTTGTAGCTGCTGCGTATGAGTTCCTTCATACGGTGGGTTGGTTTCAGTATTGAGTGATCAGCACCTGAGTCGATTAGGAAGTTATGCTCCGATAGTATATCGTGTATAAACAGGCGCTTGGAAGACGTGCATGATGTCGGCGCCTGAGTTGACACCGCACGAATTAGTTTTTTAACTGTAAGTTGAATGAGCACGGTGAACGACACTTTTTGGCGCGATCTCCTAATTTTTGGTGGTACCAACACAAATCATTGTCGTCGTTTCTTCCTTTTCCATTTCGATTGTTACTGGAAGAACGGCCACGCTGTCGACGTGGTGTTGTTTCTCGACGTGTCGGACGGTTCTGAGTTTCGATTGCATTGAGTCGTGAGCATAATTTCTCCAATTCAATTTGTATTGCTTCCAGCGTCCTTTCCAACGGAGGAGCTTTTTCCGCGCTGGATATATACACTCTGTCGGAAACTTCCCACATTCGGTCGGCGATTTGGGCTAAATCGTCTAATCTGTCTTTTGATGCGGCCAGGACTGATCTCGTGGTTTGCGGCAATTTTTTTAACCACAAGTTCTTGATGAAGTCGTCTCCAACATCTTTGGAAGCGAGTGATTTTATTTTATGTAGTGCCTGAGAAGGCTTCATATCACCTAGCGGCTCGTTTGAAATTAACTTTTCAAATTTAATAGTCGCAGACTCGGAGAAAATTGAAATAAGTTGCTGCTTCAATTTTTCATACTTTTCATCGCAGAATGGCTCCAGAAGCAATCCCCTTACCTGTAATGCGACCTTGCTGGATAAATTTGCAACGGTATGTAAGTATTTTGACTTATTTGAGGTTATTTTCCGTGCCTCAAAATGAGATTCTACTATAACAAACCACAGTTCCGGATCGTTTTCGTAGAACTGATTGAATTTGATTTCCGCGATCGATGTAATTTGGCTTGCAGTGGATGGGTTGATCTGCTCTGCTGATTGTTGCGCGCTGGTAGCCAATGCCTCGCTTAGTTGAATTTTAAGCGCTTCAATCTCTTTTGAAAGCTCCTCATTGTTAGGCATCTTTTTTTGTCATTCACGACCAACTAACTTATTTTTGATTAAATGTTCTGATGCGGGGTCACCAATTTTGGTGCGTGAATGATAACGCTGTTTTTATTTACTTAAATATATTGTACACGAATAAATGAATAAAGTTTTAATTTATAGCAGGAGCGCTTGCGGAATTTCGTTGTTGTCAGCTTGACACGTGAAGACAGAAAAGGGCAGAATATGTGGCCGACTCACACGACCGGAAGTAAAAACGAACAGCTGACGTTCACAGTGAGAAAGAGAAAATAGCAATTATTGGGAGTTGCCACAGTATCGGATTTTAAATTGAGATAAAACAATGAAAATTCAAATTGATTGGGCACACTTGATTATTTTTGTGTTGAACCATTTATGAACCATTCAACCATTCATTCGATTTATTTTTTAAAGATACTCCCTTTCAAATGTTGGCCGCAACTGCGTCGTAATTCGGTCATTCGCGACAATGATTTTGAATGACTCGCTGGAGGACTTCTGTCGGTATCTAAGGAATTACTTTAGTAATGTTGGCTTTCTTCGAAGCTGGTATATACACAAATTATTTAGACTTTACATACCCCTCAAATAAATGCCCAAAGGTGTGATATCACATGATCTTAGAAGCCAATTTACTGTTCCAAGACGAGAGATAAACGAAACGATGATGCAGTAAATCCGCTGTTTCACGAGCTGTCTGGGTACATGGCAAGCAGGCTTCTTGTTCGAAACAAGGGGGCTTCACTTTTCAACATCAAAAGTCGTTTATCATGGCGCGATAGTGTTCGCCATTCACTGTTACATTGACATCGTCTTTCAAGAAATATGATCCGATGATTCCTTCAGCCCATAGGTCGCCCCAAAGGTTGTTTTCAATTGATATAATGCCTGTTCTTGAATGGCTTCGGGTTGCTCTTTAACCCAAATATCGCAATTTTCCTTATTGACGTAGGCATTACGCCAAAAATGAGACTCATCGCTGAACACCCTAAGTTGACCTGACTGTGAGATGAACACTTTTCACAGAGCTTCGATTTTCGTAATGCAAGTGTGCAATTTGTGACCTTGTTGAAGATTAAGTCTTTTCATAATGAAATATCAACGAATACTGAAAAATATTATTTATTTAGTTTGACAGTAGTCACGCATAATCTGTCAAAATTGCCCTACTGGAAAAAGTACCTGCAGTCTAATACTTTTTACTTATAAAACGCCATTACAGAAGATTCCGCGTACTTACAAATTTTGACATCATAATTTAAGAGAATGATTTGTTCACAAAAAATTGACAATTCGCATTTAATTTACCCTTTGACTCCACCCAACTCCCAAATTTTTGAGAACTAACTAACTGCGCATCTTTTACACGTAAAGCTTGCCTAAGATCTGCTTTAGGACATAAGAATTGATAAAAATGATGAGTAAAGAGGTTGGGATTAACACGATGCCTTTAGTTTTCCCAGATGCCCTGCTCTTGGTAAAAAAATTCAGAATGTGTGACCAAGATCTGACCGTTAACGGGTTCTCAGCAAACTTGAATAAATCAGCTGATTGGCTGTCGCAATCGAGATCATGACAACGGTTTGTGTACGAAAAAATGCGACAGTTTTCGCTCATGTTGCTTCGTTGCCGTCCGAACAATGACTGATTAGACGAGGGTGTGAATGCGCGTGAAAAGAGAGAGGAGAATTCGGCTGCGGATGTCCGGTGACGTAGCAGTCTAAGTTGATTGAACAATTTCGTGTTCCATCATAACAGATTGGCCTAACCTGTTAGGAAATTATCCTTGTGCCCTACTTACATGCCCTAAAACTACTATTAACCACGTTACGCTCTAAGCTAACTCATTTGAGCTCTATTTATTTTTTGTTAGGTTGACATATCAGGGTTAACATTCCTGCCAAAACCATTCGGAAGTGCACAGGTTCGAATCTCCATACATGAAACACCAAAATAAAGAAGCGTTTTTTTCGAATAGCGTGCGAGTGTATTTCTGTCATGAAACCTCCTCATAGAAAATCATCTGCCACAAATAAGAGGAGAAGCACAGCAAAACAGCCAAAAATAGTGTAAGCGCCAATTATATGAATACATTCAGAAATCAAGAGGGCATGAGCTCAATATGACTACTAATGCTAAAGAATATGAAATCGTACAGTATAACTGCATAAATTAGAATCTTAAAAGCCTAACAAAGCCGAAGCTTTCGAATTTAGTGGGTTTCCTTACCGAACATTGTCCGTTAGGTGTCCATGCGATGAGACTTGGGATTGCTTCTAGTTCTTTCTGCAGAAGCGGCCTGGAGAATGAGGTCGAATCATCTCAGCACCATCTGGGCTCTCAAGTTTTTTTTACACCTGCGGATATTGCGGGTTTAAGTATCGAAAACCAGGTGAGTTTCAGCAGTAGCTTGAAGCGGTTAATGCAAACGTTAATCGCCACCATTGGTCGCCATTTTCTAGTCCAAAACTTTCATGCAGTGCCTCTATAATGCTGCCATTACGAACAACAACTTTATTACTATATACTGTGGGCAAAAAGTAAGGTGAATTTATTTGTCAAACTTCGCGGGATTAAAATGTTGCTCTAGTTATTTTTTTCATGAGTTGGCAGCACTGTTAATAACATCTGGGCCAACTTTCATGTGAATGTCATTATCAGTAATATAATATATTTACGCTTGTGTTTACCAAACGACCAAGAGTGCATTTTTTGATTTTTACAATGTCTGATTTAATTGAGCAGAGAAGTGCCATCAAAAATTGTTTGCGGAATGAAATTTCGGCTGCGGAAACGTTTAGCATGTTGCAGAAGGCATTTGGTGATTCCACCATGTCGCAGAAAAATGTTTATAAGTGGTACAAAGACTTCAAAGAGGGTCGAGAACGTGTTTATGACTTGGAGTGCTCCGGACGACCATCGACGTCAACAGATGACCAACACGTCAATAAAGTGAAGGAGTTAGTGCTCAAAAATCGTCAGTTGACTGTCAAAGACCTTACTGATATGATTGGAATATCAGAAGGATCTGTGAAAACCATTTTGAAAGACCATTTGGGCCTACGAAAAGTCAAATCTCGTTTGGTACCGAAAACTTTCAAAAACTTGGAAAAAAGTCGTCGCATTGATGTGTGTGAAACAACGCTTTCAGCCTATCAGGACAAGCTCAAATGCATCATTACGGGAGATGAGACTTGGGTTTATGTTTACGACCCTGAAACAACCGACCAATCAAGCGAATATCGTGCTAAAGGCGAGGCCAGACCGAAAAGAGCACGTCAAAGTCGTTCAAAAATAAAGGTCATGATGACAGTTTTTTCGATTTTCGTGGTGTGGTGCACTATGAATTCCTTCCACCTGGACAAACTGTTAATAAGGAATATTATTTGAGCGTTATGCGTCGTTTACGTGAAGCAATTCGTCTAAAAATACCAGAATTATGGGCCAACAACTCTTGGTTTTTGCATCACGATAATGCACCGTATAACACTGCACTCGTTCTTCGTGACCAATTCTCCAAAAATTCCACACATATCGTTCCGCAACCACCGTATTCGCCTGATTTGGCTCCGTGTGATTTCTGGCTATTCCCAAAACTCAAGAGACCACTCCGGGGAACGCGTTTCGAGTCGATTGAGGAGCTGAATCGAAGAAGATGCTGATGGCTATACCGGAAATGGACTATATGGCATGTTTCGTTGGCATAATGTATATTTCAACGAGAGCGGATTATTTTGAAGGGGATGAAATTGATTTACAAAAAATTAATAAAGAGTTTTCATTTTACAACCAAATTCACCTTACTTTTTGCCCACAGTCTTAAAATACTCAACTTTGACAAGCCATTTATAGCGTTTTTGATGAAACCTGTTGTGTCACACATTAACGCTCATCTGTCAGAAACACGAAAAACACAATGGTAACGACACTCCGCGACAGCAACGGCGACTACGGCAACTACATGAAGTGCACGCCACTACTACCACTACTACCAGTCATCATTATCCTGGTCATCAGCGCCAAATGTCAACGCCATACAAAATGACGACAAGTGAGTGGAACACAACGCCCAACAGTATTATTTTTGCACTTGCCATCAAACACGCTGCCATATGAGCGATAAAGCCTACACATGTATGGGCATGTGTGTGTGTGTGTGTGAGTTCACATAGACGGATGTATGTACTTACATATATGCACGAGTTTGATGTGTTTGTAGTGTTGACGGAACACTTCAGCGCACATATCACAGCGCAAAGGCGAAAACCATACTGTAGTTCTCTTCAGCAGTGAAAGTGGACTTGTTGAAAAAAAGTTGTTGTATATACTAGGATGGCCCGAAAAAATTTTTTTTGCCTGGATGCTAGCCCCCAAATTTGCACTATGGCTAAAAAACTGAGACACCATATTTTTTATTTATTATACAATAAATTACTTTTTTATGTAGAGTATGAGTGGCACCAATGCTTTGAAAATCGCCAAGGGATTTCTATGGATAAAATACCGTAAATTTGGTGTAAGTGTTTACAGATCGATATGTTTTAATCTCCTGTTTAAATTTCTCTTCACAAATGTCTAAAAAAATATACACTCAGCCCTATCATAGAATCCGTCGTAGACTGGTTTTCGTAGAAACTAAGAAATTGCAATCATACAATTCGAATAGCTCCGAACGTACATTCAAAATTCGCAGAGTAGCATTCATCGAATACACTCGTAACGTCAAATCTTAGAGTTTCGTACAATTTTTCTACGACGACGTTAGACTAACGGACAAAAATTAGAAGGAGTAATAAAAAAAGGATTTAAAAGGAAACAAATAAAAAATGTAAGTCCTATATTAACTAAACTATAAATAAAAATAAATTTTTGAAGTATATGTACTTTTATGAGATTTCCACAGGTGTAAAGTTGTAACAACACGGTAGAAGTATGCCTCTTTGTTGGAGCTAATAAAGGAGAAATCAATTATGCCATTGATCCTGTAGTAGCCCTTCCGGTTGTAGTAGAGGAATTTTTCTTTAGTGGGGGAAATAATTTCTATGTGCGTCCCGACTACACACAAATGATGCCAGGAAATCCATATTTTTGATAGAATTCCATCTTGCTTTACCGTTTCCCTTGGCACTCATGTCGAGACTTACCCACTGAGGACACAATCGTATTTGTAGTGACACCAATACGTCTTTTAGTACATGGCTAAATGTCGACAGCCCCATTAGCACGTTGAAATCTTTGCCAACTCAGTGCTGATAGCCTCCCTCCTCAAGTAACCGTAAAACAGAGGATAGTCGGAGAACTGGAGTTATGGACGACGACCTTGCTGAGCTTGCGCTGTCTTCAATGAAATTCAAAACGTATGTAAATGCAGCTTTATTTAACCGGTAATTTTTGGTAAACCTATTTCAAACCTAATTTAAGTAAACTTTTTATTTAACAAAAAGGCAAGCACTTACAATAATTCGTCCATATCGAGAGGGTTGCTGGCATCTATCAATATTTTTTGCTCAATTATGAGACTCCGTTTACTTCTCTCTTCCTCCATTAAAACAACCGCATATGCCAACGAATACGTTTTAATATGAAAATTCAGCTAGCTTGACAAATAACTTAAAGATTATTTGCCAAATTGTCTTCTTTATACTGAAGTGAGCTGTTGTCGAAATATTAAAATTTAACATTTGAGTTTGGCAGCACGGATTCTATGATAGGACCGACTATGTTTTATCTAAACAAACATTCTAATTATTTTTATAGGAACCCCTTAAGACTCCAAAATTTAAGAAAGTGTATAAATTAAAAAATTAAAAAAAAAAATTATGAATGTTTGTCTCTCTTTTATGTAAAAACCATACAAAAATAAGTGCATATCTCACTCTTTCGGATCATCCTAATACATACATATATATATACATACACACAAACATATGTGCACATTCACCTATGCACGTATTGTACATGATGACCCCTTGTATTGCTCGAACCAAAAAAGTTGCCAACAAACTGCGACAAATTTCCGACAGTCACAGCCAGCCGCCAAGCGCCCACAAGCTGCATAAAACAAAGAATTGCCCGGCTGAGGCAAACGAAAAGGACATTCAAGTGATGAATTGTTTGTTGTTATTTACAGAACGTAACCGCACCAAGCCAAGTGGCGCAGAGAGTGTGCACACAAACAAAGTTGGATAAATTATATAAATTGTGAAATGCCTTTCCATTTTCTGTGCTTTCTGGTTGGAATTTAATTTTTGTAGTAAATTTTGCATAAACGAACAAATAGAAGCGCCACATAGCAGAGTAAAAGCAAACATGTAAACGGTTTAATGATATGTAAATGTTTATTTCCATTAGTAGAAAAGTGGCACCGCATGAGAGTGGAAGAATCGATGCATACAAATACTTAATACTTAATAATAAAAGCCAAATAACTGGGTAAACGATGGAAAAATGACCATCGAAAATTGTTAAATGACGCGGTTTTGAAACTCATTTGTAAAAATTTGTCAAAATAAATCAATGAAATCGAGGGGCAGCTAGAAAGAAAAATTTAATTAAAATGGACATTGAAGCATGAATTCGTGTATTAATTCACTAGAGCCAAAATTCTCAGTCCTCCCCCCTTGGCGTTATTTTCCTAATTTTATATACCTATATGTATGTATATATAGGTGTTTTATGTACATATTTGTTTTTGTATTATTTATTTTACCAACATACTTTCAATTGGCTTGGCGTGGGACGGGCATGAAAAGGGACACATGTTTACAATTCGTGCGTCATTAATAAATTTCAATGCCAATACTTGAGCACCGCAATCAATCATTTCTGAAGGAAAGCTATTAAATTGGCAGAAGGTACGCACCTTTCAGCTCATGTCTCTACTATGGGAGTAGTTATTACTCATGCGAAGGAATGTTAAACATGACAAGTACAGACGTGTTTACTTTTATGGGATAATAAGAGGAAATATCAAGGCGGAAAACAATTGCAATCTAAAATAAGGAAATGGTAATTTGGCTGGGTGCATTCATTTATTTATTTTTTTTTAATTTTTCCGCCATGGGTTTATGTTTAGTGCGTTAAATAACTTTAGTACAAAGACTTATTTTTAGTCATTATACATTTAATTATTTTTATGTCTATTTACAAATACATAGTATCTGCTTATTAAGGAATGCTCGACATTTTTTTTGGGGAAGAATACACCCAAAACCGCCAGAAAAAAAGATCTAACATCAACGCAATTTTTTAACCACTTCAAACCTGCACTTTCCAGAATTCAACGGTTTATAAAACTGCATACTGGAATTTTTTTATACAATATAAATACTGATTAAAATGTTTCAAATTTCGATGAAAATTTGTGGAATTTTTTTTTCATTTTTAATCAAAAACTTGTGAATACGTCGTTGTACTATAGTTATTTAAAGCACAGTATGTTTCGGCTGCCGTAGCCGAATGAGTTGGGATGTGACTACCATTCGGAAGTGCGTAGGTTCGAATTTCCACGCGTGAAACAGCAAAATGAAAAAACTTTTTGCTAATAGTGGTCGCCTCCCGGCAGGCAATGGCAAACCTTCGCGTGTATTTCTGCCATGAAAATGCTTCTCATAAGAAATATCTGCCGTTCGGAGTCGACTTGAAACTATAGGTCCCTTCATTTGTGAAACAGCATCAAGACGCACACCACCAATAGGAGGAGAGCCAAAGCTGCCTATATACTGATGGCAATTACAGCGAGACAAAGCATATGCCAGGCTCGAGCAACTGCCCGATGACAAAAGAACATGCCAAGATATGATTATGCTCAAAGCAAACAAGTACAGGAGTAAAAATGCAGACCTGCTAATTAGCAGATGGTTTTTGGAAAATGAGTTCAAGCGGTATTGATAAGCGAACAATATGCTCAATCCGAGAAAGCTTGGATCGAAGACGAGTCGGGAACTGCCGCCATCTGGCTGCCTAGGGGCACAAATTTCGTAATAATCGGAAATGATCAGACGATGGATTCGTCTACGTTCAAAACAGCCAATTCACAATGATAAGCTGTTTCCTTACACCGAACGACAATATAGATAAATTCACCCGGAAACGGGGAAGTATTGAAGGCAAAGCCCTTACTTTAGAGGGAAGATTAAAAATAGCGGGAGACTTCAGCTCAAAAGCAACCGAATGGGGCTCAGCGACAACGAACTCTAGTGGTAGACGAGTGCTGGACATGGCAGCCAGACTAGGTTTAGTGGTGCTCAACACAGGAACGACTACGTAGCGAAAGCCAGGTTGCGAAAGCACCACATCCGACATAACCCTAGCATCGAAAAGCACCTTCACTAAAGACTGGAGAGTCTTGGAAGATTACAATGGGAGTGAGGAGCTCGTAACACAAGTGTACGCGCCAATTATTCACTTTGTTTTGCAGGGTCGTCAGATAGTCAGATTTTATGTACAAGTTTTCCATATATCTAAACGAGCATATAATAAAATTTGCAAATATTTGGAACGAAAATTTCGAGTTTACGCCAAAAAAGTGACATTTATTCCAATTTGCATTTCCTAAATTTGCAGTAAATCACTTTTTACAGAACCCAAACAGATAGGCGTCGCGACTTCAAATGTTGTGTAAAATAAATATTATACGGCTCCAAGTGAAAAAAATTTCAAGCTAGAACAAAAAAATTTTAGTCGGAAAGAGTTATAAATAAAAGAATGGCTGCCCTTCCCTCCCAAATCCTTCCAAGGGGTTTGATAAATCTTTTGCCAACGTTATAGTTTTTGTTTTGTAGCGGGTGTTTTTTAAGAGCTTGAACACATAAAATGATAATACAAAGCGATATGTATTGTTGGAACGGCTTTTGCTGGTAGATAGTTTCATGGCATTTATTTTTTGAATATGCTATCCAACATACATAGGTCTGCCGCGGTTAAGAGTTGCCTTTATCATGCCCTCTGTCTAATTTTTGACTACTTTTCCAGTAAATCTGGCCGTATGGCGCCAATTGTGGCTTGAACAATGCAGTAAATCGATGTTAAAACGCGCTGTATGGCACCCTCTTGTTGGTATCAAATGTCGGCGCTGTTCAGCTGATTAAAGAAATGTCAACACAGTTTACCATTCTCAGCTACCAAGCCATAGTTATCGATATCGATAGTTCTCATACAGTTAAAAAACCACCCGATGAGAAATCTACTAAAGTTTTATTGTTTGCATATTCACACCAGCTTTTGATCCGGAATATTTTTCTTAAAGAAATCATAAAGCTGTTGTCAGTATTGTGTTATATATTTGTATTAAAAAAAAAATACGGAGAAAAGCGGGATCTTTGCTGGCCGAAATACACGTATGAAGCGTTTTTTTCTTATGAAAAATTATTATCCCTCAGATATGAAAACCATAACTATTTGGTTGGCAATTAAGTAATTGCGGACTTTTTTTATAAAAGACAATTTTTTGATTAATGAGCTTTTGCCATCTTTCAGGCAGCATCATAATCCCACGTTCATAAAACATCTGGTTTTTATTAGCAAAAAACACGATTTGACATAATCGTCATTATTGAAATTTTTACCATTCAAGGAGTTTTGTAAAAATCGAAACAAAAAGTAATCAGATGGTGCAAGGTCAGGACTTTATTCTGGATGTGGCAAACATCCCAAACAAGCTCCAATAATTTTTGCCGAGTGGCCAAAGATGAAAAAAAATATTTTTTTTAGCTTACCAATCATTTCCTGTTTTGGAGACATTCTGTCGCTTTCTTCCGATCTGGTGTGGCTTGGGCTCAGCAACCATATTGACATCTGCAAGAAAAAAATAAAACAAATGAAAATCACTTAAGGAATAGTTCGTCGATTGTGTTACATTTTTATAAAAATATCTAGAAAAAATTATAAACATTCTCTATCATCATAAAGTACTTAAACTCATTGGGATGCTCGGCAAGGATTTGCTCAATCATTAAAGCACTCCAGTGCGCTGATGGTGAGCTTAAATCAGTGATCAAAGAAAAAAGCTTTTTTAATATATGCTCATAGAGGCAGAAAATTTAGATTGTACCCAAAATTTCTGCTTAACCATTTCTTGTTTGATTAACTTTCAATTATTTTATTCCACAAAGGTAAATTAAGCCCGGTTCCACTAAACATTTCTTCGGCATCCATTCTTTTTAACTAACAAAACGTACCTTACAGTACGGTCTCGTTTTATGCGGACTATTTTTTATGCGGTTTTTAAGTTAAGCGGTTTGTATTTCATCCAACAATTTTTTGGGCTATCATAGTAAAGTTTAATTACTGATTACATTGTCAGAAAAGATAGAGAATGAAGTTTGTGAAAATCCATCGCACTTACCGCAAATATATATTGCAGATACAGTCTCTTGTGATGACGAAGGTGACTTGGAACCACTTCGAAAACGGTGCAAACCATTATCAGTTAGGGATAACGATTAAAACTGTAAAACTAAGTTTGAATACAAGTTTAGTTGCAGCTTTTATATGAATTTCTTTCGCACTTCGGAAGTAATTTATTACGCAGCCTATTTCTTTTAATTTCTGAAAACGTTTTTATGCTGTTTTAAGTTAATTTTAAGCAACGGCTTTATGCGATTTTAGGAAATTTTAGGAGATTACGAAACGTATCCCTGCTTTTTCAAGGCAAGTAAAGTCTTTTTAATGCGAATTTTTTATATGCGCTTTTCTGTATAACGTATCCACGGCATACAACGAGACCTTACAGTACTTTCGCGCTGAAAATCAGCCATGCTTGGTTAAACAAACACAGCTCAGTTTACGGCTGGGAGTAGAGCTTGACCTCACATTCTAAGTATGCACAATTGCCTTTGTTTTCTCAGCTCTATGAGCTCATTAAAAATATAAGCTGCACTAAAAGCTTTTTGTATGCGTGAGGTCTTAAAGCGAGTTTGTACTTTAACTATCGATGACTTACAAAAAATGGTCTCACAAGAAACCGGCAGCGCAATCTGCGAAGTCAGAGTAGGGCTGAATGGACTTTACTTGGGTTTTACTCATCTCTAAGCCGCCTACAGTAGTCGTTATGCTGTGCTTTAGTACTAACGATGAATGAACCGGTGCCTCATAATTTTATTTATTGTAATAATCATACTTATACTATTTTGCTTTTGTGCGAGGAGAAAGCATCGAAACTCTAAAGCCAACAGTGTGGGACTTTCACCCGAGGTAGGCTTCCTCCTCCTACCGTCAAATTCCCGACCCTCCCGGTAATACTTTTAAGTATTTCGTTTAAGCACTAGTCCCAATATCCGTTACTGTACTGATGCAATTGGTGCAATACATCGAAGGTAGCATCTGCTTGTTACCACCCGCTGTTTAAGCCATTAGATTAGAGAGCCACCCTCCTCAGTCATAGGTGGGCACTTTGCAGTAGCAGCAAATATGCAAAAAATATTATTTTTCACTGATAAAGAAATTTGGTTTGCATTACCAATCAACTTTTATTGATTACTGAAGAAAGAAATTCCAGTAAAAATATTTTTTTTTACTGATTACCGGAAAAAATTGCAGTAGTAAATATTTTATTATTGACTACCGGAAAAAATTCCAGCCAAGATGTTTTTATTGATTACTGAAAAAAGTTGTAGCAAAAATATTTTTTTTACTGACTACTGGAAAAAATTGCAGTAAAAATATTTTTTTATTGATTACTGAAAAAAGAAATTCTAGTAAAAATATTTCTTTTACTGATTACCGGAAAAATTGCAGTAAAAATATTTTTTTATTGATTACGGAAAAAAGAAATTCCAGTAAAAATATTTTTTTTACTGATTACCGGAAAAATTGCAGTAAAAATATTTTTTTATTGATTACTGAAAAAAGAAATTCTAGTAAAAATATTTTTTTACTGAATCCCGAAAAAATTTTAGCAAAAATAAATTTTTTACTGACTACTGGAAAAATTGCAGTAAAAATATTTTTATTGATTACTGCAAAAAGAAATTCTAGTAAAAATATTTTTTTACTGAATCCCGAAAAAATTTTAGCAAAAATAAATTTTTTACTGACTACTGGAAAAAATTGCAGTAAAAATATTTTTATTGATTACTGCAAAAAGAAATTCTAGTAAAAATATTTTTTTTACTGATTACCGGAAAAATTGCAGTAAAAATATTTTTTTATTGATTACTGAAAAAAGAAATTCTAGTAAAAATATTTTTTTACTGAATCCCGAAAAAATTTTAGCAAAAAAAAATGTTTACTGACTACTGGAAAAAATTTCAGTAAAAATATTTTTATTGATTACTGCAAAAAGAAATTCTAGTAAAAATATTTTTTTTACTGATTACCGGAAAAATTGCAGTAAAAATATTTTTTTATTGATTACGGAAAAAAGAAATTCCAGTAAAAATATTTTTTTTACTGATTACCGGAAAAATTGCAGTAAAAATATTTTTTTATTGATTACTGAAAAAAGAAATTCTAGTAAAAATATTTTTTTACTGAATCCCGAAAAAATTTTAGCAAAAATAAATTTTTTACTGACTACTGGAAAAAATTGCAGTAAAAATATTTTTTATTGATTACTGGAAAAAGAAATTCTAGTAAAAATATTTTTTTTACTGATTACCGAAAAAATTGTAGCAAAAATATTTTTTTTACTGACTACTGGAAAAAATTGCAGTAAAAATTTTTTTTTATTGATTACTGAAAAAAGAAATTCTAGTAAAAATATTTTTTTTACTGATTACTGGAAAAATTGCAGTAAAAATATTTTTTTATTGATTACTGAAAAAAATTGTAGGAAAAATATTTGTTTACTGATAACTGAAAAAAATTGTAGGAAAAATACTTTTTTATTGATTACTGAAAAAAGAAATTCCAGTAAAAAAAGTTTTTGCACTGATTACTGGGAAAAATTGCAGTAAAAATATTTTGTTATTGATTACGGAAGAAAGAAATTCGAGTAAAAATAGTTTTTTTTACTGATTACCGGAACAAATTGCAGTAGTAAATATATTTTTACTGACTACCGGTAAAAACTGCAGTCAAGATGTTTTTTACTGATTACTGAAAAAAATGCTGTAAAAATATTGATAATATCATTTAACTTCCATTATCAGTAAAATATTTACTATTTATTGGTATTGAAAATGTAATGCACTCTCATCAGTGAAATTCAATCATGTTGAGTATATAAACAAATATTTTTAGTATTAGCTTATCCTATTTTCTTCAGAAAAAAAATATATGGTTTTCTCACTAAACATAAAAGAGTCAGAACTTACAAACGGAAAATATGCAGCAAAGGTTCAAATAAAAATTATGTGGAAATATATTTAGTATTAAGAACTGATTGAGAGCATCAGTAAAGAAAATGCAAACCCGTGAAGTATAATCTTGAAACAAATTTTTATTATGACTATGATGTGACTATGATATATTAGATATAAACTATGAATTAATATGCAGAAAACCCCGATTGAAAATCTTGAGCTCTGACTCTTTGCATTTCATGTTCAATATATCAAAATCATCACCTCATAACTATAACTGTCGTTCAATCCAAACAAAATAATTGCATGAAGAGGCAAAGAGATGTGAGAAGTACTTCCTGATACAGCCTCACGCTCGGGATGCTGTTTTGCCGCTATTTCTGCCCCGCTGAACCAGCAACAGCACAAACAGAAGATGAAGTCAAAAATATGATCGACGCTTATGTGGTGAAGTATGGACGGAACGAAGAAAAATAATTATTTTCTGAAAACAATTTTTAAATCTAGCTCAAGATATGTATACTGAAGCAAAAAAATAAAAAATAAAAACAACTGCAACTCCCATCATGCAGAACACAATAATTTGTCTTAATAAACGTCGCAGCAGATTTTTCAAACCATTCACCATTCGCCACTGCTCGTTTTCTAACTGCTATGGTTGACTTTCAAAAATATTCAAAAACATATTTACACTCATCCATAACTAGTGAAAAGGGTGTGACAACCGCAGAATCTGGGAAAATTACATTCGCTCGAAGTTACTCCATGCCACGACATGCCACTCATCATAATTCATAGCGGATGCAGACCGTTGCCATCACACCACCAGCACCATTTTTTAGGACTGTATTTACACGCGCTGCCACTAGTTGAAAAGGGACGGGCGCACACATCAAATCTTACATAGTGAACGGCGTAAATTTTGAAAATTTTTTTTCAGCTTTTTTGCTTTGTCTTTCCTCTGAACCCTGAACACCCTCATCCATTATCAATCTCACTTCGCAAGTAGCTGATCCACCTTCTTTGTGCTTTTCCTCTTCTTCCTCTTGTTCTGCTTCTGATACTGGCGACTGCAAGCACAAATTATCAGTATGGCTGTTGAGCAGTCTGGCGCTGAGAAATGTTACTCCCTCCGCCCACACAATCACAGCTTAGAGGGGGGAAAAATTTGCGCGTGTCTGTCTGCTAGCTATAATTAAGATTAAGGATAAGAAATAAGAAGGATTTCCGTACGACTTTAAGAGCTAAGCAGCAAAGCGGTTTAAATGTGCCGGATGGTGTATATGTTGGTGTGATGACTTGTTCCATTGTTGTTGTTGGGGTGGTGATATTTTTCTTCCGTGCTTTGTATAATCTCTGTTTGTGGTAGAAGACTGAAGTGGCGTTTGGGAAAATGGTGAAATTTTAAGAAATTGAAGTTGTTCAATTACGCTCTGCTCCTCCTCCTTTTCTCCTTCTCTCCTTTTCTCTGGTTTATTGTCTTTATTAGTTGAGTGAGCGCGTAAATGGAGCGTGTCAACTAAAGTTGTTTAAAGTGTTTCGATGCCACGAGTGAGTAAATTAGACGCCAAGCGCAGCTCAAGAAAAAAATTGGCGATTCGTAATGCAACAGTTGATAATATTTTTCTTCTTCACAATCGGTTAAAAAAATGTACTTAAGATTTTGAAGCTGCCGCATTTTTTCATTTGTTAAGGCAGATCCGAGGCTGGATAAATAAGTATCTGAATATTGAAATAAGGCGCAGTATGTCATTTAATTGATAGAACATAGATGAACTTTTCATTCGACCCAAATCATTTACCGCCAAACCAGGTCTTTGTGTTATATCTTCATAAGAAATGACGAGGGTGCATCCCAATGCGTAATTTTGATGAAAGATAAAATTTTCAGACCTCAGCTCGGCTTTGAGTCGGTCCCACAGCTCTTCATACGATCAAAACGATCGTGTTTACTTGACCGAACGCTCGTATGAGAATTTGAGCCTACGCATGGCCACTCGAAGCAATTTCCCATCGCAAGTAATGGTTTGGGCCGCAGTGACCACTGATGGACGCTCTCCAATCGTTTTATAGAGCCTGGTGTCAAAGTGAATACGACTTATTATCGGGAAAATGTTTTAGAAGCTGCTTTAGAGCCATGGGCACGCAAACATTTCGGTCGTAGACCATGGACGTTCCAACAGGATTCGGCATCGTCTCATAAAGCTTGTGTGAACCAAGAATGGTTAAAAAATCATGTTCCACACTTCATTTCGTCCACACAATGGCTTTCGAACTCGCCAAACGCAAATCCGATGGACTATTCCATCTGGTCCATTTTGGAGAGCAAGGTGAGGGCTAAAAAATATGCCAGTATGGATGCACTGAAAAAAGCAATTATACGCGAATGGGCGAAAATACCTCAAGATCACATTCGCGCAGCATGCAACTCATTTTTTGACCGTTTGAAGGCTATAGTCAATGCGAAAGGTGGTCATATCAAGCTAAAGTGAATATACTAGTAGGTTAAAATTGTAATCATTTTTGAACAATTTTGTCTTTGAAATCAATAAAAACTAATTTCACACAAAAAAGTTATGGTGTTTTGAATAGGATGTTTCAAATTGATATGAGCAAAATTGCGTCACACTTGGGCTGAAAAGTCCTCAATTTAACAAAGAAAACACGACTTTTGTGCTCAAAATTAGCTTTACTCATCAACGTAATTTACATCAAAGCACACCGCAATCATTCAGCGCTCTAACATTTCAACACCCCTTTGCCTCAAAATAGACCTCAGTTTCAAAGGACATCTCCTGCACTCGAGCGAAATTTCTCGCAGGTGAGCATTTTTTTAAGCCTGCGAATACGCTGGATGTGGGAGGAATTCGAAATTTAATTCATGCGGTTTTAGCACTGCCCAGAATCATCAACACATTCTAGTTTTTGATTAACAGTGAGCAAACGCGGCACCCATTTCGAACAGAACTTTCTCAGAGCAAATTGTTCATGCAGCATATAGCCAACACGTTCTTTTGATATCTTTACGATGCTAGCTAACTCACCCAACTTCACTCTTTGATCATTCAAACGATTTTGATACGATTTTTTGATATTTCTGGCAGACCATGGTAAGGCTCCGAGTGTATTTCTTCCATGAAATAGCTTCTTATGAAAAACGATCTGCCGTTAGAATGAACCTGTAGGTCCCTCGAATTGTGGAACAGCATCAAGACGCTCACCACAGAATTTTTTTTCCCCCCAATTAGTTGAACTCAAAGGTATAAAAAAGTGGAATTTGGAAGATGTTGTTGAAATGCTGTTGAAATGCTGTTGAAAGTTTATCTGCTTTGATGCATGATGCAGCTCTTGCCTCTACATCTAAAAAAAATAACAACGATAGTCGACATACCTCTGTGCATGTTTCTTCAGAAATCAGAGCCTTAATTCAACAAAAGAGACGATTACGAAAGAAATGGCAAACTAGTAGAAATCCAAGAGATAAAACAGTTCTAAATAAAGCCACTAGTGAACTCAAAGACAAATTGAAAGACTTTAGAAATAAATCGACCTCAAGCTATATTCAAAACCTTAATGACAATAATAATGATGATTATAAAATATGGAGGGCAACGAAGTACCTAAAGCACCCAAAGAAGAGAAGTGTACCTATTAAAGATTGCAATGATAGATGGTGTAGAACAGATAAGAGCAAAGCTGATGCTTTTGCAAAGCATCTAGAAAAAACTTTCACAGCCTTTAACAGCAGTAACTCTGACGTTCTTCAATTTCTCGATGTCCCGTGCCAACTATCGTTGCCAATTAAGGATATTACACCTGCAGAAATTCGTACCGAAATAGAAAACTTAAGTAAAAATAAATCACCAGGCTATGATAAAATTGTTTCTAAAGTGGCAAAGTGTTTACCAAAAAAAGGCATTATGCTGCTGACATATATTTACAACGCTATATTAAGATTAAACCATTTTCTTACACAATGGAAATACGCGGAAATTGTTATGATTCCCTGAAGCCAAATAAGCCTGAAAATGAAGTAACGTCTTACAGACCAATAAGTTTACTGACACTTTTCTCTAAAATATTTGAGAGAATATTTTTACGGAGAATATCGCCAACTTTAAAACAACATAATATAATACCTGAATATCAATTTGGTTTCGTCCACACCATGGAGCTCCCGAACAATGCTACCGAGTGGTTAACTTCATTGTTGATTCTTTCGAGAGAAAAGAGTATTGTTCAGCAGCCTTTTTGGATATCCAACAAGCATTTGACAAAGTTTGGCATCATGGTCTTTTATACAAATTGAAAAAAATTTTTCCCTCACAGATATATTATATTTAATTCTAAAATCGTATCTTACTGAAAGATCATTTTACGTGAAAGTGAAAGATGAAACATCTAGCATTGCATACATCAAAGCTGGGGTACCTCAAGGAAGCGTACTCGGTCCAGTTCTTTATACTATTTTCACATCAGATATGCCAGTAACTGAAAATATACTTATAGCAACATATGCTGATGATACCGCTCTTCTTGCATCAAGTTATTCTCCAACCGAATCTACCTCACTAGTACAAATTGCATTGAATTACTTGCAAGTCTGGTTAGACTGCTGGAAGATTAAAGTTAATACTAACAAATCTGTACATGTTTTATTTACACTACGGCGAAATGACTGTCCCGACTTGCAGATCAATGGAAACATTATTCTTAAATGTAACAGTGTAAAATATTTCGGCTTACACCTAGACAAGCGATTAACATGGAAGTGTCATATACAAGCTAAAGCTAACCAATTAAAAATTAAAACAAGAAAACTTTATTGGTTACTTGGACCTAAGTCACCACTTTACCTTGAAACCAAATTATTATTATACAAAGCCTTATTGAAGCCAGTATGGACATATGGCGTACAACTTTGGGGAACAGCCTCTAGTTCAAATATAGAAATCTTACAAAGATATCAGTCGAAAACCCTTAGATTGATAACGAGTGCACCCTGGCTCATTACCAATAAAGCCATTCATTCAGACTTACATATTCCTTTCATAAAAACTGAGATTAAAAGATTCAGTACAGCATATTTGCAAAGGATCAGCTATCATGAAAACCCGCTTGCAATAACTCTCTTAGATGAAACCAATCAAATAATTAGACTGAAAAGACAACATGTTCTAGATCTCCCATTTCGTACCTAATCACTATTTATTAATATGTTTACAAAATATTCATATAACGTTATCACATGTATAGCCTTAACTTTGTATAAATATATGTATTACATATAAGTATATTATTATTGTTTTCACTGGAGATCAATAATACATGTAAAATAACCACAATGTTATATAATTTGCTTATTGTTCTTAGAATAGATTGCAAATAAAAGTATTAAAAAAAAAAAAACTAGTGTTATTACAGCGCAATGCAAGCTGCGCGCAGTGATTGGCGATTTGTGATAAACTTCTGACGTGATGTTGCAACCTCGATGAGGCATATTGCATACATATTACGTGTGCGCGAATTTCACGGACAACCTGCGTTGCTATGTTAACAGTGAAAATGAAAATGTTTCTTTTACTTTGGCTAAATCAGTGAAGTCATACGCTTAGCTGGGCATTTCAAATGGAGATGGGTCTCAGATCTCGGTTTCCTTCTCAGTGAGGGGAAAGGCAACTGAACCCCCCATATACCTCGACTGGCTGCAGCCACAGATAGTGCCGCAGAACTATCAGCAAGACTGCACGGCCCTAGACTCGGACAGCCTACAGTAGAAGCAATTCAAACTGTCATAAATAGCGTTGAAGATGTGCACCAGGGCCATATACCAACCAAAAGTATAGTACTCTTTGCCACCTCAGATGTAAGGAACACTTTCATAATGAGGAATTACTTACGAGACCGCAAACTCTTCCATCAAATCCCAGAGGGTTATCGTTGTATAGACGTCACATCTGGAGCAGCACAAGGATCAATTCTCGGTCCCGACTCATGGAACATTAGTTATGATCAGATATTCAATATAGAAATGGCGGATAGACACTTTCTAATCGGATACGCAGACGATGTCGCAGCAGTCATCACAGCACGAGACTTTGAAGAAGTAATTATATGAACACAAACGTGACTAGATTCATGTGGCCTCAAATTAGCCGGAGAGAAAACGGAGCTAATACTTCTAACCAATAAGCATATTCCGCTAAAGGGAAAACATCGATGATCTTAAGATCATTACAACGATCGGCAGCTGTCTTAGACAGCTCTGAGAGTTGTGTCCACCTATCGCACAGTATTAGGGCCAGCTGTTCAAGTAATAAGCGGTTCAATATCGATCGACTTACTAGCTTTTGAGAGGAAAAAGCTGGGGGTAATGGAAGAAAGAGTTAGTAAAACTGCAGCGCGCGAAATAATGGATGAAGCGGTAAGACTATGGCAAGACCACTGTGTTAACGACACACGTGGTAGATAGACGGCCTAAGCCTAAAAGACGTCGCCGCATGGAACAGCAGGAATTTTTCTACACCTCAAATGCCTTCGGGGCACAGGTATTTGCAGAAATACCTGTTCAAAATAGAGAACAGGCAACACCCCACTTGCATACACGGGGATGCCGCCCAAGATGATGCTGAACACACATTCCTCCAATGTATGCATTGGGGGCAAGAAAGTTGAACACTGGAGAATGCAGTCAGTCACTATGTTAAGTAGCGAGGAAACGTGGGAGATCATCAGTGGTTTCGCGGAAAGAATTCTCCTTATAAAAAAGCGGGACCTGGACGCTGGCACATAGGTATATATCTTTGTAATGAGGAAGATGGAACGCCACTCTGAAGTAATGCGAAAGCGATTCTAGAGTGGGGGACGGTTCCAAACGAGGGGGAGTTTTTTAGACCCCGGACATGCCATTGCTGCGATGCCAGCTTTGATGATGCATTAGGAAAAAAAAAACAAAAAATTGGGAAGCCCATGAAAACGGAATTGCTCATGAATAGTAATAATTGTAATAATATCAATAATACATTAGATGCATATACATATAGTATATATGTATGTATACATATGTAAAGGGTGATCAGATTGGAGGCACTTTTTCCACTAGGATTTTTTTACAGATCACACGTGGCTACTGTCTAACTAAATACACAATTTTTTTTCAGGAATACATTAACATTTCATTATAAAAAGTTTTACGGCCGAACAATGTTTACAAATCGTAGAATTGTATTACGAAAATCGACGCTCATTTTTGGCTTACTGGCTACGGCAATAAGCAAAAATTGAATTTTTGGCATTTCTGAAAAGCACGACTTTTGTTAATTATTTTTTGGTTTTTATGATTAGACTTTGCTTAGTAGCCCCAGCAAGTTTCATATTGAGAATCCCATAAATTTTTTACTTGTATTAATGTACGTACAGAGGGGCCAGCGTAAAATGTGCCCAAAATACTGCTCTAGCGAAATGCTAGCATACAAAGCCGCTTGCAAATCGATCGAAGCTTCCAAGCCCTGGCGGCTCTGTTTTCCTCACCCTATGGCATAATTTTATGCTTATCGCTTTCGCATGTATGTGTGTGCACAAAAGTATATCAGCAAATGAATGACTGCTTCATTGCAAATCCCGTAGCCACTCAGTATTGTTTTGACCTCTCCGTCGCGCAAGTCGCAAATACACAAAGAATTCGCAGTACAGACTTGCAGAAACTATGTACCTTGGAAAGCTTACAGTGCTACAATTTATTCTGATATTCGCCGTAAAGTTGTGCTTGAGTGAAAACAATGAACTAGACGATATTTGGGTGCCCGAATGCGATGTAAGCATAGATGTAATCAAACTCTTTGCGGATAAATTGGGTTCGGTTGAACAACTGGTGAAGGGAATATTTGCCGGAAACGATTCTCTACAAGCGAAGACCTCACTTAAAATGTAGTACGTATTTTGCAAGTCTGTTACATTTTACAACTTTGGTTTTGAAAGTTTATTTACAAAAATATGTTTCTTTGTTCGGTAGTGAACGTCTACCCACCAATTGCATGGAAGCTGCCGTTGACACCTTCAAAAGCGGCATCTATGAAATTCAGTTCGAGCGTTTCAGTGAAACACCATTTTCAGTTTGGTGTGACGAAGAGACTGATTTTGGTGGTTGGATTGTCATTCAACGGCGCGTGAACAGTGATGAGTCCTTCTATCGGCCTTGGCTTACCTATCAGAAAGGATTCGGTAATTTGTCTGCCAACTACTGGATAGGTTTGGAAAAATTGCACGCACTCACCTCGAGCTGTGAACAGGAATTGTACATAAAAATGGAAACCTTCGATAATAAAAGTTATTACGCGAAATACGGTGCGTTTGTAGTTGGTAGCGAAAATGAAGGCTACGTTTTAAGGAAAGTTGGAAAATACAGTGGAGATGCCGGTGATTATTTGCAACACCATGAAGGCTCTAAATTCTCAACATACGACCGTGATAATGATGAAGGTGATGAAAATTGCGCCATAAAATTTGCAGGTGGTTGGTGGTACCACAATTGTTACTGGACGTGAGTGGAAACAAACCTAACCTAACCTAACCTAAATTCATACTTTACAAAAGTTGTTTCTAATATTTTTCCAGCAATTTAAATGGTGACTATGCGCAAAAATTTACTGTCAAAGGTGTAACTTGGAACGGAATAGGGAAACGTAAATCATTGAAGTTCGTGCAAATGATGATACGTCCAACAGAAAAATGCATGTTGCGCTTATCAATGAAAAACTCTTTTGTACAGAGGAAAAAATAAATCAAATAGAGATTACGGCACACAAGCATTTTTACAAATTGGTGCAAATATGGCGAAAAATTAATCACCACATCTGAAGATTTGTTATTTTTAAAAATGGTGTCGGAAGTCAGTTATATTTGACAGTTGTGAACTAGGCAGCTGTAGTATACAAACATACGGCAAAAAAAAGTTATTTCAAAACATAATTGGATGATTAATTTTGCGCCGCTTTGTATCTTTCATTTCTTTATTTTTATAAGTCTTCGATTACAGCAATAATCGCCGAAGTCGAAAATCATATCTGCTGTTACTGTTACTCTATAATATGATTTTAACAGTTACTTAAAAAAGTAAATATTAGTTATGAAAACTGCCGATGGTTAGGTTAGCCAGCTTGCTTGTCTAAGATACGACACTCGGTGACCCTAAGGCCCACTGTGATACCTGCATTTGATTTCCAAGCATTTTTTTTGCCCCCAACTATGTTGCTTACACCACTTAGACCTTTTTAAGAAGGTAAGTAAGCCCTTCAGTGAGACATTTTGCAAATCTCCCAGGTCTTCAAAAAAAACAAGCGCCAAGATATTTGGCACAGCTTCTTTGAAGTGCAGGTTATTCACATAGGAGATGTTGCACCAACTCAGTTTCTTCTTTATCTCCGCAACTCCTGCAGGAGTCATTGTGAGGTAGGCCCATTCTACTGGCTAAGGTGCCAATAGTGCAGTGACCTGTTATAACACCTGTGAGGACGTCGGTAGTTGATCTTTTGAATCCAAGCAGACATTTTGTATTTTTAAGATTCAGTTGGCCAGAACGCTTTGGAGATCCTGCAGTTAGCAGTCAGAGACTACCTTCTATTGGTTTCTGCGATTACGCTCAAGTCCATTGCAGTTCTCTCGCATTTAAAGAAAGTGTGCTCCGCATCATCATACTCAGTATCTCCATATATGCAGTTGGGTAGGCTCATTTTTCCCATTCGCCACAAATACTTGTGAAAGGACCCATGTCCAGTGTGAGGTAATAGTTAACCTCACCGTGTTTTCTTTCTATATTTCTATTTTATAGATCGGGTATTAGTCTCGCTGTCCATCTACCGTACCGTTGAGAGTTGCCTGCCAAAGTGTGAGCGTTTGAACTCTAATATCGGAGAAGCATTGTACTGGTATTCCTGTGTTTTTTACCTCCCAGCTCCGTTTGCGCTCTTGTGCTAGCATATCTATAGGGATGGTTCCCCTGATAACTAAAACCGCTGCTTCAGATACTGTTCTGTATGACTGTTGCAAAGATTGCAGAATGAAGCTCTAACTCCGACAGACATTCTAACCTCTCATTCGGGTTCTAGCATTAGAGTTCTAGCTAATGCAGGGCAAGAACTTAGAAGGTGTTCAAGAGTTTCCCTCTCTTCTAGTTCATTGCAAAATCTGCAGCTATCATTGTTTGTTATTCCCATTTTGTATGCGTCTGCCGCTAATAAATTGTAAGGGCTCACAACCCGACAATCTTCTGCTTAGATTCATCATGAGAAGTCCATTGCCTCATCAACTGTTCTTTGTTACCTTCTTATTGTGATAAATCCACGTTTCATCCACGGTTGGATCAAAAACACCTTATGGTGTAGGAGCAGGAGTAGTGGGGCCCAGAATCCACAAATCATTCAGTCTCACCAGGGACACCACCATCTTCCAAGCGGAATTATACGCAATAAAGGAATCAGCAAACATCATGCAACGTAGAAATCGCAAGAGAGTAAAGATTAGAATACTCCCGGACAGCCAATTCGTTCTAAAAGCTTTGGATAGCTATACCTACAACTCAAAAACTCTCTTAGAATGCCACAAGGCACTCAATAACCTGGCATCCAAAAACAATGTCTCATTAATTTAGGTACCAGGACATGAGGGATATGACGGCAACGAAAAGGCAGACTTTCAAGCGAAAAAAGGGGCAGATGTAAATTTCATCGGGCCTAGTCCCATATTTGGATTTAACAAAAACAGCCTAAAACAAAAAGTAAAATACTGGGCCAAAACTCTAATAAATCAGCATTGGAACAACGTAGAGGGTCTTAGACACTCCAAAAAGTTCCTAAGTTTCAATGCTAAAAGAGCTAACATGGCCCTCACGTTAAACAAAAAGAGCATTCGCACTCTCACAGGCGCCCTCACGGGTCACTTCAACTGCAACAAACATTTACATAAATTAGGCATAACTAACACCAGCACCTGCGATGATGAGTACCTCTCGCAACATGTAAGCATTTTGCACTTGCTAGTCAATTATGTAAGTCAAAGATGGATTAGTGCTAATACTGTGAAATTGCTAACATGGCAAACATGGTCAGGGCTAAATCTACTTATATCCTAGAATGTTATAAAATTGAGTAGACTTCAAATTAGGACCTTAGTAGGAGACCTCACCGAATATTGTCTCATGCAAGGAGGTTAGGAGTTTACATGCACGATTCCTGTGGTAGCTGCAGAAATAAGGAGGAGTTTGAAACAATACAAATTCTTTTCTGCACATGCCCGGCTCTAGCCAGAAGCAGAAACCGACATTTAAGATCCCACTCCTTAATGGATATAGATAATCTATACCTTTTATGCTTTGTCCAAAGCTCAGACTGGTTAAATCTGGGAGGAGAAATGTAGCCCAGCCTAACTGCAACTCACTACGGATCCATGTCGTGATCTAAGTGGCATCGCTGTACCTATGTGCGATGCGGCTGCCAAACCTAACCTAACCTAAGTTGGTTGCTTTTGTGTTCGGAAGTTCGTAGCAGTATTTTGGCAATCCTGTGGAAGGTCGAGGCTTCCCATATTGACTGTGCTTCCATAGTTGGTTGCTCATCTAGTTCCATTTTCAAAACTGAGCGTCAGGGATATATGTTCGACGTACTCATTCTCTTCAAGCGGGTGCCTGTCTTAGCAAACTCTTCAACTCTCTCATTTCCCTCTCTTCCCTTGTGTCCTGGTACCCAGTAAATTGTGACATCTCTATTCACGCAGAGCTCATCCATTTTGGATCCACAGCGTTTCATACGTTTCCAGCTAGTGATTACAGCCATTATTGCTTGAATAGCAGCTTGACTCTCCATGAAAATGTTTGTGCGAGTGTCCAGGGTCGGTAATTCAGCTGCTTTGGTTACTGCATAGATCTTAGCTTCAAATATACTACAGTGATTAGGAAGCCTATAAGGCTTTTGTAGATCAAACTGCGGGCAGAATATAGCCGCTCCTACTCCTTCCGCATTTTTGGATCCATCTGCACAGAAATTGTAGGTACAGTAAACGGATTCTAAACCCTTCTGTTCTATTACAAAACCAGGCCTATTGCCAAAGTTTACTTGTGGAATAACGTTGTCCGGCGTTCCGTTTATATCCTGTACGTTGCTGTGATCAAAGGCCTTGTGAGAATTTTCCAGCCATCATCCAACCGAATGGTAGCCACGCACAAATCCGTGATGCGACAGCTACGGTCTGATTACCTTGGAATCCATCATTCCTGGTGGCATAACAAAAAAAAAAAATTGTGTTTGTATCCACACGATGGAGAAGAGCCTACATGTTACTTCTTATGAGCTTCTGTTTGGTTTACATGATTCGAATCACCGCTTCTCTGCTAGCTTCCAATGCTCTCCCAGCGAAAAATTTGTAAATGAAAGCAGCAACAGTTTAGTGATGATCAACCGACTTTGTTTATATTTTTTCATTGTAGGATGCTTTGAAAATCAATGAAATTGCATACAAGTTTTTGTGCGAAATGTGGTGAGGAGCATGAAACTGGGTCTTTGAGCGTCCTACGGCGGCACCTATCCATTTTACTTTTCAGGCCGGACCATTTGAAAAGCAATGGGATTGCGTAATAGTTTGTGAAAACGAAAATATGCAACTTTGAAGTCAAGGGATTGTTTTTATTTTATCCACCACTCGCTAAGTGTTTGGTGGATCGAAAGCAGGTAGTGTTAAATTTGCCAGCGTATTTCACTTTTTTATTGACCTAATTTCCCAGCTTTCTAGAACTTATTGACCCACCCTCGTAAGCTTTTTTTCGCCGTAATTGAGTTCCATAAAATACTCAACCAAACGCCCAGGAGCTACTGTTTTTCAGTTTCAAGTTAAGAACGCCACTGCCACTGCCACTTCCACTGCCAATGTCAGTGCCAATTTTCAATTTCCACAGGTGGTTACTGCCGCCAGAAAAAGATGGGAAACGTGAGAATGAGATGTCTCTGCGAGCAGTAGCAATGATACAGTGGCAAGCGAACGCATAAAATATGCTTCCTTACATACCAAAAGTAAACACATACAAATGCATGTCAACACGTACGTCTGTGTGTGCTACTGTTAAGTGCATTAAGATGTTCTCACTGAAATCGCATATTTTCTGCATTGTTGGAAATAAATTTTCACCTCTACACATGGGCGCACGTATATGCATGTGTGTGTGTATTCATGTATACATGCCTATGTATAAGTGCAAGTGATGTGCTCCAAGTAAAAGTGCGCGCTGGCAGGAAGTAACGCACTTAGTAACCAAACCAGCCGACTGCATTCCCATTCATTGCAACACTTACACGCGCAGCTACTGGCGAGCATACATACATATACAAATACATATACGTGTCCGTTTACAAGCGCAAAGGTAAAAATACGCATATGCAACTCCATGATTTTTCCATATCCTTGCCGTGCCTCTTTTACACTTACTTACTTGTGTACATATATCCGCACACACACTTACATACCCATACATACATATGTGTGAATGGAAATGCATGACGTTTTTAAACGCTAATGAAATCGGTGTATGCACAGATATGAATTGCTTACCTTCACCATCACGGAACAACAAAAAAACAACAGCTCTCACGTAGTGAAATTTCATTAAGTGCACATTACTGCGTCGCTTAAGTGCTGCAGTGCTTCAAAATATGCTGCGAAAAGGTCGTAGAGCAATTGATAAGATTTTTTGTTTTTTTGCAATACGAGAAAAGGAAAAAAATAAGCCAGTTTAAGTGGGAATCATTTTAGCCTGAACTTAAATACTGGCCTCTTTATTGAATTTCAATTTTGTACACTTCACGGCAGATTCAACGTTAAGGCATTAAACTGCATGGTAGTCTTTTTTTCTTTATACTTGAATTTTCTCACGTTTACCAAGCAACAAGAACCACATCAAATACCTTCACAGGTGACATCTTTAAATGTAAATATGTACATTACACGATCTATTGTCGGTTTCTAATTCACCGCCAACGTGTTGGCCTAACAACTCATCGTTCCATCGCCTCAAAAACTCTAACAGCCACCTTATCGAATGTTGTCATGGTCCAGGACTCTGCGCAAAATTATAGGCGCTTTTGATTTGTCACTTCTCTTCTCGCTATCTCTGGGCTCTGACGCCATATTACTTGACGAAAAAATTGCATAAGTAGGAGTGCCTACAACTTTATACAGGTTACAACGATCTTCATTTAGGATGCTTAGCCCGGTGGAGCGCAAAAGAACCTAAGATTCTGTGTCGCTAATTAACCATAGCGAGGTAATGACGAAAGTCCAGGTGTGTGAAGGGCTGCTATAAAGGAAAAATTCATAAGCTATTGAATTATTTGTGTGCGACCACTCTACAGTATGCCACGTGTGCGAACCCCATTCTGGGTGAAATGGTTGAAGTACCTCCCTGACACTCCCCAAGTGGCACTAAAGTGGGAATGTGGGAATGAAACACTAATTGAGGTGTCACTCTCGACAGAAAATTTCAAACCTTCGAGTGTATTTCCTCATGATAATCCATCTGCAGTTGGGAGACGGCCAAAATCGCGTAAGCGGTTAACGCGCCAATTAAAAAGAGGTTGGTAGACGGCATAAAACTGTAGACCATTAGTAGAATAACATCATAAGGCACACCAAAATTTTGAGGATTAATTGATTAGAGATACAAAATGTTAAGTATCCAACCCAGAAGACAGGTACTGTTACATAATTTTCTAAGTATAGCTGCAGTATAGCTTCTCGTGCTCAGATTAGAGTTCTATTGCAGCAAAGATCTGGAGAGATTCGGGAAAATATGAAATCAAGAGAAATGAATGGTAATAACCGAAAGCTAACTTTCGAGACCACTAAAATAGGCGTAGCGTATGCTGGAAAAGATAATGTGCCAAAACCTGGCACCAAAACCGAAAAATAGTTACGCGAATATAATAAAACTGACGATTAGAACCTGACCTCACTTTACGCCAGATCTCGGCAAATAGAGAATGTGGACTTAAAATTTCTGATGGCATAAATCACATCACAATCTAGAAAGATCCAGACAAAAATTCAAAATACGAGCCACTTCGTTTTCGGGCGTAAGATTAAGTCACTACGGAATGATATTGGTGGGTTCAGTTACTATGGAACGTGATTTTTCATCATAAACTCATGCGCAATGTATGAGAAGTGGGCTTCGATGAGTTCGGGCCGCACACGGTAAGTGTTTAACTTCAGGCGATCCAGACACATCACAACACTTGAAATTGTCCAGTCACTGTCTGTCTAGTAGGAACGTATTTACGATGAATGATGAGACGAATGTCGAAAAAAATTACTAAATTATCAATGTCTATGGAATTTTCGAGAATCTTTTGCCAAACTGCACAAAAAATTGTATCACAGTACGCTGTTATTTTTATGACACCACTAAAAAACTACTTTCGAAAGGCTGAAATTGAAGAAAAGTTCCTTCTTTCTAGCCATGCAATGAAATCAATGTTATGCTATGGGCGTTCTCCCTTCAATCCTAGAATCCTTTTCGCCCTCTACTGCCTACAATCCCAGTTTCATTTATAAATCTAAGATTGAGCTGGGTTGTGCTGAGCGTACGTAACTATCATATATGCCAGATATACCAGGCCGAGATCTTTACATCTTCCTCCCACTATGGCATCATATTCGGGAAGCAAGTGTAGTGGTGTTTCTGGAGATAGTTCACACAAGTCGTTGGATTTATATCCCGAGCTAACTTAGCAGTCTGTAATGGCCTGTGAAAAAGACAATAAGCATACTGAGTTTGTACGAGTTTTACCGAGATGTTTAATTCTCCTCTGATTACATCGTCCTCTCCTGGCGTAGTCTCACAGTTTGGTGCCACCTTACGTGCCAGCCTTGCTCTTCGTCTCTGAGCTCTTCGCTGATGGTATGTTGTTCTGTAGCAAGGACGCTTTCTGATACTGTTGGCTTCCACTAACCCACTCCCGAGTATGTCCTTATGTTCAGATACCCATATGGGTCGAATGCGATTGCTCGCCGCTAATAAATTTTATTATGTAAGCATTCAAAGACTATTGAGAAATTTAACTCAAAGATTGGCTATGAGTATAGCCTGACTGTCGCTCAAAATGGCAACCAGCCAATTCTTTTTTTTAGATTGATCTCTGCACACAGATGGCATAGAAGACATACAGACATGTGTAAGTAAGCTTATGAATGCAGTATTTGCTCGAATTATATTCAAATTCTCCAAACTTAATTGCCACACCTCGTAAGCGACACTTTCTTTTTAGCCTAACTATTGGGACACCTTTAAGCGGCAGCCGCTCGAATCCATCGCTGTAAACAACACGCACTACGAGTACTACCACTAAATTTTTGAAAGAAATTATAGTTCAAACTTCAATCTACAATTTTAATAAACCTTTGAGTGAAAAATTTCGCCAAACAAAACTTTAAAAAACACTTACTTCCGGATGTCATCAAACATGGAGCGAAAGAAACGCCAAAAGCAGTGTTTCGCTTTCAGCAAACGAAGCATAGGCAGACAGGTGGGGAATAAAGATACTTCAGCGCCTTCAAAATGCAAAGAACGTGCATTGGGGTGGTCGGCATCGTTGCTAGACGATTTAAATTCTATATGAAAATATAAGATAAAAGGTTTATTAGAACACTGCTCTAAGCCAATTTCAAGCCATCCAACTTTGAAAGGAGCTGTCTTTAATTAATACAAAGTTAATATGAAGATTAGGTACTGTTATTTTTTTGAATACATACTAATGATTGGCGATTTTTACGTAGGAAGACCTATATCTAATTTTTATTTAAAGAACCACCAAATGAGGCTACCAGGCAAAAATTGTGTAACTTTTTTATACGTAAAAAGAAAACGAAAAAAAAACGAAAACCAAAACAAAATAAAAATAGAGACAAAAAAAAATATATACCAAAATGTTTACAATAATAGGATTACCCTATTAGTATTGCCCGTCCGTCCATGCGCAATAGAGGTGGTTTTTAATACAGAGGAAATATGATATCTCGATTACTCGTATAAATATAGCGAAATTTCTCATATTTGATATAAGTTATTAACCCAAAAATAACAAATACGTCGGGGCTAATATTTTATACCAGACTCTTTTTATCTATTTTTATCTACTATGTAAAATATATTTTTTCTTATTCTGTGTGTGTTTATTCAAACTTGAAACAGAATTCGTTCATGTTATATTAAAATTTATTTGAACAAATTACCGTTGTTATTTACTCATTTTGTGATGCACCGAAATAGACAAGATTAACAAAAGCTCAACTATAAATTATGATAAGTTGTAAACCAAGTACATTTTGTTGCAATTTAAAGAAAGTAATTTAAAGATAGCCTCAGTATCTAAAAAAAAGTGGTATTAAAAGACCAAGTCATAGTTCGTGGCGAAATATTTGTAGCTAAGTTGATGAGTGTACGGAAACCTCTAGACTTAGGAGAGTATTGGACTCGACACTCATGTCCCCAGCTTTTGCAAAAAGGCCGGATGGTTCGTGAACCATGTCTAGTAGGGATTTCCTATTAAATGCTCACTTTCCTGGCAGTTCAGGCCAGAAACTTGGACGAAATCGTTTCTGAAACCAAGGTTCGGTGGGCGATTAATAGTTTCAGACGTTATAAATTTCCTAATACCGATGGTATTGCTCCAGCTTCAGCGAATGCTTGATCCGGTGATATCATATCTTCTGGCCATTTGTAAAAGTTGCCTCAGGCTGTGATATATCCCTGATAAGTGGAGAAAAACCAATATAGTTTTCGCATATCTTTCCGACGGACTTTAGACCAATGAGCTTATCATCGTTCCTTCTACCAACCCTCATCGATCGTTTGATCGATCTTCACATAAAAGGTTGCTTGAACAGAAGTAACTTCTTAGCAGCTCAACATACTTACAAACACTAAGGGTAGGTCACCCTGCCATGCACTCACCGGGTACTATTGAGAAATTTTTCTCGTTTAAAGCAGCAACCTAGGCATTGAAGGTGCATTTACTAATACTTATCCAGAGAAAATACTCTTGGCTCTTTGTTAGGTTGCAGTTAATATGTCAACTATACAATTAGTATGTAGTTAGTCGGAAAATAATTTCGAAATTAGGTGCTTCTTGCACCGCTCGCACAGTCTTGAGCGGAGCCCCTCAACGAGACTTTCTTTCTCCTCCTCACTGTGGAAACTGGCTGTCAACAATCTGCTTTTGAAGCTCGGTAGTCGGGGCTGTAAAGTAATTGCTTGTGCAGACGACATGGTTGTTACCACATGTGCTGCTCGTAATAAGCTATCTAAATGGGCTGTAAACAGCGGTTTAGGTGTGAGCCTTCAGAAAACAAAATTAGAGCTGTTTTCGAGGGCATACAAAATTCCACAATTTGTGAAGTCAAAGTTAAATGGTGTAAGGCTAGAAATAGGAGATAACGCCAAGTATTTAGGTGTAATCCTCGACAAGAAACTGCGACATGAATGTCGAGGACAGAGTAAGGTAAACTACTGTGGCTCATGAAAAAAGTCAATTGGACGCAGGTGTAGAATTTCTCCGAACTCCACTCACCGGCTGTATAGGATTTTTATCATAGTTTAATTAAAAATCGTTTGAAGACTGAAGAAAATAATGAAATAATCTTGTATAAAAAGGGGCAGTTATTGTTATATTGTAACAAATTATTTGTATATTCAACAATACTCAATATATGCAAAATTTTGACGAAATATATAAATGAGCCAAGATTGAAATAATGGTGCTCGGATTTAAAAAAACCGGTTTTTAGTAAAGTATATTATAAAAGTGTGCAAAATTGTTTTCATAACACTGAAATGCATGAATTGTTGTTTGCGGTGCGTGTTATGTAATTATTGAAGTGAAACTTCTTAGGCGTCGATAGATGAGCAAGAATGGAAGGTAAAATTGCAAAGCCATGCAACGTTTTGGGCATTTTCGTTCTGCGAGAGAAAAAAAAGATATAACGTAGAGGAAAGCAGGGAGAGAGAGCTATACCTTATATATATCTTAGATACACTTTAGGCTATTATTCCTGAGTTGTTGGTGCAAACTTGTAGGAAATATATTTTTGGTGCATACCTTTTGGCGTTATATTTCCTTGGTGCCCACTGTGTGGGGCGTATTTTGGTGCTAATTTTTTGGCGTTTTTTCTTGGTGCCTACTTTTTGCCGCTTATTTCCGTTTCCTGGCTAGTACTTGTGCGTACTATAAAATGCTATTCATTCCGGTGTCCGATTTTTTGGTATTGCCTTGCGGTAATTTGTGCCGTTGCTGCGGTCCTGGAATCGCTGCGTTTGTGCGGGTGATATACGCTTGGAGTAGTGCGCGTTGTTGCTACGGTTTGTGCCCCGACACCGGTCGACCCTTCTCCGTTTTTTGTAAATTTTGTCTTTTCGTATTCTCTCCAAATGTTGTGAATTTATTTAGATAAAAATTCGTTTTTTCTCTCTCTCTCTCTCTCATTCTCTCTCGGGTCTCTCCCTCTTCCTTTGTGTGGCTTGAAAGTTTCACTTCTGTTATGTGTACTACGCTAAACGCAATTTTTTGTCGCGTGCTTACGCATTCATCGATTTGAGAGTAGTATACATTTTCTTTATTTAAATAAAATAAAAGAAGAAATATTTTAAATAGGTACGCAATTTTTCGGCCATACAACTAATCTGGCGGGTAGCAACTAGAAGGAAAGAAGTGATATTTTTTTACCACCCTAGTGTACATATTATATAAGTATACCATACGCTTTTCGTATTAAAACACCATTTCAACAAATTTAACAGCAGACAACTTGCTTGCTTGAGTGAGTTGGAAAAGAAAATTCGCGTAGCTGTTAGAACAATTTTATGCAACCGCCATGCGGCCAATACTCCGGAAATGAAAGAGAAAATTATCGCTGTTTTAACAGCGGCTTGAAAGGATTGAATGAATGAACAAGCAGTTTAAAAATAAAACAAAAATTTGCACTAAAGGATTGTCGAGAAGTCAAAGAACGCTGTGGATAGCTCTATATAAGTACTCGTACAATATGCAGTCTGTGGTAACGTAGGTGGAAGTATTGAAAGGAATTTCTAAAAGTAAGTGAATGCAAAAAGTACGACCACAGTCGCGCCGCCGACAAATCGAAGGTTAAGAAAATATGTATATGAGCGACTGGTGCAGGCAGCCAAGCAGTCAGACGACTGCACTGGGGGAATATGGCAACGCAGTGCACTACATACCACGCCAACCTTGTTTTCGCAGTCAGTGAAGCCATTAAAAGTGGCAGTTACAAGAAACAGATTAAGCAGTAAAAGTTTTAGACGGCCAATTGGTCGCCTATTTTAAAACTAAGTAGGTTAGGTTGTTGAAACTTTGGTAGAAGGAAATCGTAAATAAAATTAAATATAGTGCTAGTATAAGGATTTAATGAGAAAAATGTATTTATTGTAAATGAATTTAAAAAGGTTGAGTCATTCAGGAGAAAAGAGATTTATTGGAATGTTGGTTGAAAATAGAAAAAAAATCTATTAAGGAAAAAATCTATAGGATTTTCAGAACGGATTGGCAAATTAATGAGATGATTTTAATTTCTAATTTGTGTGATTTAATTTTTAAATTGCGTGAATTTCAGCTGCAACACTTGAGAGTGGTTGTCGTTCCTAACCTTATCATTTAGTATTAAGCCCACAGCGTAGCTAGCCACTGGCACTGGCTCGAGATTCTTAACGTTATTTAATTCTTTATGGGACTCGTGTGGGAAAGTTATATTCAAAACGGAATTGGGGAGCAGTGTAATCTAGCTCCCGGAAGGGTTCCGAGAAATTTCGAACGCCCAAAAGTGAAATTTCTTCAAATTACTTAAGTATTCAGTCTGATTACATTGTAACTAGACTGGAATTTGGCATAAATATATATGAGAAGAAGATCTAATAGAGACTCAAGAGACTTGGTTGGGTGCAAGGCAGCGCTCCGGTAATGAGCATGGATGCTGTAATTTGTACCCTTTCCATTTTCCATTTTTCATTTGAATATCATATTTCATATCATATCAATTATAACCACCAAACAGTGACCCCGAAGAAGAGTATAGGTCTCAAAAAGTGCAGTGTACAGCCAGTAAACTATGCGAGGTTTTTAGTCCATCTTTTAATTATAAGCGTTTTGAATGAGGGCGGTGGGGGAGTATGACCCTGAGTATAGTGGAGATGAGCCCGCCTTGAGTATTGCCCTTTAGACATTTTGAGGGCATCCCTATAAGCTTGCCCCGAACCGGTTGTTTTGCTAGGATAAGCATCTGTCTGTTGTCCAACAGCAAGGCGGGAATCTCCGGATTCTACCTGGGTGGTGTTCTCTTGCCCTTTCGGCGGCCTATAGGACCTTGTCCTAGAAGCGTTCTCAGTTTAATGGTACAGCGTAATGAGAGAAGCGTATTTGCGAAGTGAGGTTGACACTGATGCTTTTGTATTTTTTCCAGCCCATCCTCCTCCTCCTATTTTTGTAACATGAGAAGCTGGAAGCTACCCAAGAGTGTTAAAAGGAAACATGGTCAGAGCTATCTGGAAGGCTTCTTGCAATGTGCGTCCTCCAGCACCCTTGCACCCTTGTATAAGGTTATTCAATAGGTGCGCTTCAACTTTTTTCCGATAGGGAGGGCGAACGACGCAATATTTTTTATTTTTCGCTTGTCATTTGTAAACTTCATTAGTATACATTTCATCATGGAACGCTACACACTTGAGCAACGATTGCAAATCGTGCAAATTTTTTATGAAAATAATCGTTCTGTTGCTGCTACTTTAAGAGCATTACGGCCATTTTACGGTCCATTTAACAAGTCGTCCCGTTTTGTGGTTATGTGAAGTCATTGGTCTACAGTAACAAGCCGGCGACGATTTGTGAGCTCAGAGCCAATATTGAACGCGAAATTGCTGGAATTTCGGCCGATTTATGCAAAAGAGTGGTCGAAAATTGGGTTCAACGATTGGACTTCGTAAAACGTGCACGCGGTGATCATGCAAAAGAAATCGAATTTCAAACTCGATAATAAAAAAAAAATTAGTTAAAAAATTCAAACCGTTTGTGTTTTATTCAAAAAAGTTCAAAAGTTGAAGCGCTCTTACTGAAAAACCCGATACATGTATCCGGTTCACTATATCCTTGGCACAGTATTGACAGATTAAATGAGTATAAATGTTTTCTTAATAAGAGTACGAGCTCTGGTTCTACCAACGGCCTGTATTCTCCTCACCTGATAGGCATCAAGTGGAAAGTGCAAATCCTGTTTCTTACTACCCAAGGTCCTTGGATAAATACAAGCTCTTCTGCAGTGTTGCGGAGGCGCAGAAGAAGAGAAGCGGATGGTTTTTGTAAATAGTAAAATCTACATCATCCTCAATGGGGGTTAACCTCAATTGCCCCTAGGATCTCACTCTCAGTTACAACAACGACAGTAGTGGCAAAATCTGCTTCCTCCGATTTTGATCGCAAGAACTGATACTCCGATAAATTAGGTCAGGGGCCGGAAAAGATGCCACGTATATTCTTTATTCAGATGAAAAGGATAATCGATCAGGCCAGTCAATTGATACGATATATTCGGACATCGTACGAAAAACTTTCTCTGGAGGTTGTACATTTGAATAATAAGAAAATCGCAGAAATAGTTTGTGTACAGTTTCCAACCACTTAGGTCTATTTTGAACGATCAGCGCATGATGGGTGAATGCCGATCACCTCACTTCACTAGCCGCAGTGAGTGGGGTATTCTCCTGGAACTGATCTTCTTTTGCACAATGATGCTACCTTACATGTGGTTTCGAAGCGCTTGACCATCCTCCCAGATTTTTTCCATTCAAATTAGTAATTATAGCTAAAACCGAAAGAAAACTCAGAAGACAAAAATGTGCAGGTGGCGACATCCGTGAACTACTATTCCGCTCTCAGTGAATTTGACAGAATCAGCTGATTTGCTGACGTATTTGTTGTATTTTTTGACATTTTTATTGTTATTAAAGAGTGAATTTAACCGACTCTCAGCGAACTCGAAAGCTGGAGGGCTGAGAGGCGTCAACGGGGTAATGAAAAGGGATTGTTTACGTTTACGGCTTTCGCTCATGTTGCTTTATTGAACTCAAAAAATAACCTGTTGGACGAGTGTGGGAATGCGTGTGAAATGAGTGGACAGAATTCTACTGCAGAGTACCCGGTGACGTTGAAGTTACTCGCTCAATTTCATTCTTCACAATAGATGAAAGGCAAGCCTTGTAATATATTATCCTTGCCATTCAATGTTCTTACGGCATTTCAAAAGCAGCCGAAGAATTCAGTCCCACAACAATTACAGGAAATCGAACTCTCTTAGTTCACATTGCGTGAACGACCGCGGCCTAACAAGCCCAAATCGAATCAAGACTTAAGGCATTTTGATAAATGTCTCCGATTCGCTCCTTGTTATGAGTAAATATGTTTAGGAATCATGGCATGACTTTCGGTATTAAAGGTTTTGTATCGTCTGCAAATCGCGTTTTATGCGCCTCCCTAAAATGACATTCCGCTACTCACCCAAAGTTTGGCTCAGCACCGTGCGTCCATCTTCGCCATGACAAGCATTGCGTGCATCAAACGGATTCGTAAACTGTACGAATGCATAGCCCTTATGCATTGATATACCTGAAAATATGCAATTAAAAAATAAAAATAATCTCATTAATTTTCAAGTGATGGATGCAATTCGTATTGAAATAAATTTTCCATTTTGACTTACCCGCTAACCGACCATAGATCTGAAACATTCGTTCTACGTCTGTCTTTGAACACTGGAACGTATTCAAATTGCCCACAAAGATTCGTGAATTCACCGCCTGTGGATCCTGCGAGTTCGTCTGATTGGACAGCTTTGACATCTTCATTGTGTCGGCGACGTTAAGAAAATGTGTCGCCGTGTGCTTGTAGAAGCTGTTAGGGCTGCTGGCCGCACTGCTGCTTATGATGTTGTTAGCCGTTATAGCGGTTATTTTGGAAGCGTAAGGTGGAGGTGTCTCCGTCTCACAACGTGTGGGATGGGTGTGTGCGTGCGGGGAGAAAAGGCGAGTCGCAGGCGATGGCAGGAGCACAACCTTCGGCGGTGATTGCTTGAACAGTGGATGTGTGGTGTGCAGATGAGCCGACAACTGGTGCTGCTGCTGTTGCTGTTGATGGTGGTGATGGTGTTGCTGCTGCTGCTGCGAGTGAAGATGGTGTGGATGGTGGTTGTGCTCGGGGCACGTCGGCGTAAAATATAAAAACGCAATGATGGAAATTTAATAGTAAACCGGCTGGCGAAAAATAAGAATTATTGGAATTTCAAGGATACGCGCCAGAAATAGATGAGTGTGACGCAATTGCCGTTGCCTGTTGTAGCGAGTGAATGCGGCCACTATCGCTCTTGCGAAATTCCAGCGCAGTGATGGATTTATTTCAGAAATTTCAACTTGACTTTTTTATGCTCTTTTTCAAGCAGGATTCAACGGCAGGATTATTTCAATAAAGCGCCTTAACCGGCAAGACCTAAGCCAGCGTGGATGTGGCGTGCGTCATATGCATTTTCATTGGTGTGTGTGTGTGTGTGTGTACGTAAAAGTGTGTGTGTTTATATAATATTTTTTAGGCGGAGTTGTTTATTCTTTGTCGGCTTTCTGCCCAAACGCCTAGGATTAGGCTCGAGTACTTGTTTGTATGTATACCGTGTGTTTGAGCAAATGATTTGCCTTTCACTTTTTTTTTTGCTTTTGGTATTTTCGATTGTGGCTGCCTGTGGAGTTACCTCATAGTTCGCCTGCTTGCATTGTCCAACAGAAAAACGATTTGTTGTTGCTGTTGGTGGTGGTTATGCTGACTTAACGATGTTGCTGCTGTTGTTGTTGATGGCGTAACCGCAGTTATTGATAACAATCGGTGCACAAAAACTGTACACAATGGATTAAAAAATCTGTGAAAAAAACGAACAAGAAAGAAAGAGAGAGAGAGAGCATGATAAGTGTATAAATGGGAAAAATCAGTTAAATTGAGAATATGGATAAAAATGGACTGACAAGAAGATGTAAATAAGTCCATCATATAACAAGTTGTATTGTTCGAGCTTGCGCTGGGGGAGGGATTAACGATGGTATTTTAATATACATATATGTGTGTGGGTGTGCGTGTGCGGGTGTGCATTTATGTACGTTGGGCTAGTGGTTATATTTTTATGCGCCTAGGAGCACACAACCACCACGTATTCAAGCGAATATCCTCGGTCTGTGGTTATAATTGATTTTTCGCATTAAAATTCGATTTTCGGTATTAAAAATATACATCATGAAATGCACTGAAATTCAATTAATTTAAGTAGCTTAAATTCAGATTGATTGTTTTTATTAAGAGCAGACTTTGTGTGTGGTTTAATGCATATGAAAAATACATTTTCAATTCTAAATATTTAAAGTACGAAATTGACTAAAAATAATTGACTATTTAGTTTAAATTTGATATATTTGTTTGTGTTGTACATTCGAACTCTTTTTTAAAGTATGTTTCGGCCGCCGTAGCCGAATGGGTTGAAGCGTGATTACCATTCGGAATTCACAGAGAGGTCGTTGGTTCGTATCTCGGTGAAAGCAAAATTAATAAAAAACATTTTTCTAATAGCGGTCGCCCCTCGGCAGGCAATGGCAATCCTTCGAGTGTATTTCTGCCATGAAAAAGCTCCTCATAAAAATATCTGCCGTTCGGAGTCGGCTTGAAATTGTTGGTCCCTCCATTTGTGGAACAACAACAAGACGCACACCACAAATAGGAGGAGGAGCTCGGCCAAACACCTAACAGAAGTGTACGCGCCAATTATTTTTTTTTGCAAGACCGTGAACTCCTAACGGCAGATGATTTTAGAAATTTTTTCAAAGCGGAAATACACTAAGCGGTCTGCCATTAGCTGCCAAGAGGCGACCGTTATTAGAAAAAACTTTCTATCATTTGCACACTTTCGAATGGTAGTCACGCGCCAACACATTCGGCCACGGCGGCCCCATAATCTCAGCAAAAAATCTGAGCGGGGGGTTTTTACAAATAAAAAACGAAGTTACCCGGAAATTTTGACCAAAAACATAAATAAAAAAAAACATTTTTTAAATAATATTTTACTCGAAAAAATCAAAAAAAAAACATGTCGAAAGGTATCAAAAAGAACCCAATATATTTGACTTTAAATGAATCGGTACTAAAATTTGCATCATCGAATAAATCTGATAAGTATTAAATTTTTTTGAAATTGTTTTCCATTTACATCCTTTTTTAATGATAAGCTAATAAATAAAAGGATTTGCAGACATTTTTAATACCATTTTCGAAATACTTGGATCACAGAGCTTTTCTAATAAAAAACATTTTTTTATTTCTAACATTTTTTGTTTCGGATTAACTTTAACTGCAACAAGACCCGCCAAATGTCTCTGCTTTGCGAGCGCATTCTCCAATTTGCTAGACCAAGCAATAATAGGATTCCCTCGACTGAGTCTTTTTATCGGAGTCATGGTCTTCCCCTGGCGGCCGCCGTAGCCGAATGGGTTGGTGCATGACTACCATTCGCAATTCACAGAGAGACCGTCGATTCGAATCTGGGTGAAACACCAAAATTAAGAAAAACATTTTTCTAATAGCGGTCGCCCCTCGGCAGGCAATAGCAAACCTCCGAGTATATTTCTGCCATGAAAAAGCTCCTCATAAAAATATCTGCCTTTCAGAGTCGGCTTAAAACTGTAGGTCCCTCCATTTGTGCGCCAATTACACTAGTCTACAAGGAAAAGTATCCGAAATAATTTAAACTAATATCTGCTTCTCTGTCCATGCAAAATTCGGATTGATAACTAAAATTAATTTATTAGTTTGAGTTTTCGAGATATCCTAACCTAAAAGTGCAAAAAACCCCATTTTTGCCCATATTTGAGGTTATGTAGCCTTGCAGATGTTTTCTTTCACCAAAATTAAAGGATGGCATCTTTAAATACAATCCTTCTTTTTTCAAATGGCGTTTTGTTTGCTCAAATATCATTTTTTTTCGCAAAGATATCGCATTTTGAAATTTTCATGTTTCGAAATTTTCCTACACCTGAAAATCGATTAAGATAACATAGACATGATATAGTCGCTTACTAATTTTCTTGGGTTTGAGGGCCTGAAATATATGGATTAATAGTATGTAAATTTGGAGTTTGTGGGAAAGCCTGCTTGCGGTTATGTGGGTTAGCCTGCTCGCGGTATGTTGGTTTCTAGGGGTTAGGGCTGTGTGTGACTCGGTACCCAAAGGTTAGATAGTGTAGGGATGTGGTGAGTCAGCACACTTATGGTGTGAGACAAAATTTTAAGAAAAATAAGACTCAATTCAAGAAAATTAGTAATCGAATATATCATGTCTATGTTATCTTAATCGATTTTCAGGTGTAGGAAAATTTCGAAACATGAAAATTTCAAAATGCGATATCTCTGCGAAAAAAAATGGATAGGATAGGATATCTCGAAAACTCAAACTAATAGAGCAATTCTGAGGCCAGATTTGGATTCAGCGCATCATAAACCTTCGGAAATATATAGTCTGGTTTCTGGGTCTGAATGTTGGTTAAATTTTGTCGGCCTGTGTTATATATATATATATGGTCTTCCCCTACGTCGTTGTTCTCTAACTTTCCATCCGAACACCTTCTTCTCTGGAGTTTCTGCATCCATACGCTCGACGTGACCCAGTCAGAGCAATCACTGAATATTGATGCGCTTCACTTTGTCCACATTGTCGTAGAGCTCATACAGCTGGTGATTCATTTGGTGGTAGTAGTTATCGCAAACAAGAAGAAGATTGAAGATTTTCCGCACTATCTTTTTCTCGAATACCTCATGAGCGGCTACATCAGTCTGGGACATGCTTCAGCGCCATAGAGTTGCACGGGCAAGATGAGCGTCTTGCAGAATGTTAGTTTTGTCGGGCGAGAGAGGTCTCTGCTACACATTTGCTTACCGAAATCATAGTAGCACCTATTAGCAAGCGTGATTCGTCGTCTCCAGGCTGACATCGTTTGTTGTTGTGATGGCGGGGCCAAGATGCATACAATTTCCGCTGAAATGCCGTGTATCTTTCCTAGAGGACAGCATATGCTCCGTCTTACACTCGTTAACCGCCAGACCCATCGTAACGTGCCATCGATCGGAACAGGTGATAATCGGACGGCGCAATATCTGGAGAATATGGCGGGTGGGGTACGGCTTGACATTTCAGTGTTTCCAGGTAGGTTTTAACGAGTTTGACAACGTGAGCCCGAGCGTTGTCATGCTGTAAAATCTCTTTTTCATGCCTCTCAGCGTATTTCAGCAGTGCTTGGTTCAATCGCATCAATTGAAGTCGAACCAGTGATGGTTTTGCTTGGTTTTAACAGTTCATAATAAATAACACCAACTTGGTCCCACCAAATACATAGCCTAACATTCGTAGTGTGAATATTCGGCAGAGGCGATGACATAGAAGCATGACCGGGCAGTCCCCAAGACTTTCTTTTCTTTGGATTGCTGTAATGAATCCATTTTTCATCACCCGTCACGATGCGGTGAAGAAAACTCTTCCTTTTTTGCTACTGGAGCAGTTGCTCACAGGCGAAAAAATGACATTTAACATCTCTTGGTTTGAGCTCATAAAAAACCCAAGTCCCCTGTTTCTGAATCATTCCCAAAGCATGCAATCGCTTGGAAATGGATTGGAGGTTAACTCCTAATATTGAAGCAAGCTCTTCTTGCGTTGGGCACGGATCCTCATTGAGCAATGCCTCCTATTCAGCGTCTTCGAAGGTTTTTGGTCTCCCTTCACGCGGACGGTCGTCAACATTAAAATCACTGTCTTTGAAGCGACGGAACCAATCTCGGCACGTTGTTTCACTTAAAGCAGCATCTTCATAAATTTTTTGTAGCCCTCGATGCGCTTCAGCCGCCGTTTTTTTCGAATGAGCAAAATCAACATTTCCCGCAAATGACGATTATTCGGCACAAAATCAGACATTTTCACAAAACCAAAAGTATACGATACCAAATCAAAATCACTAATGTTTCGAAGCAGTTTGTTTACCATACATATGTCTAAGCTTGGTTTATGACGTTTAGGTCATGTTAGAATCGACTAGCACACGCTGCTGTCACATTTTAAATGCATTTTTTGCTTTTATTCTCTCATTTAGTACTTTCACCGCACAACTTTGAAAATTTTCTGCCTTTTCTATTTCATTTTAAAAACAATTTTTTTTAATATTTTCATATGAAAGTGATTAATTTAGTAGTTGCTCTTATAAATATGCCACCCGAATTGATCGATTCCTTCTACTCAAGTCGGTTTCAAGTTTCGAGCTCTTTAAGACATTCCATATGCTTTAAAGACACAACTGATGATTGGCTTTGTAGGTATGGCCCATTATGCCCCATTTACCATTCAAATTGTCATTCATTGTTAGAGAGGCTTCTCATATCTTAAACCGACTACTTTTCCAGCAATCCTTTTGAAAGCACTTCACTCGCTTTCACCACCACACGTCGCTCCCAACCCGTTTGCAACCTGCCACGTATCATAATGAAAATGGAAATCTCAATAATGCAAACACCAAAAACACAACAAAGCATTCATTACAAGGACAATGAAACAAACAGCTCACTGTCATTCAGTCAACCGTGCAACCACCCGCTCAGGCGTGTGGCCGAGCGCACAGCTATTGAGCAATAGCGCTGGCATTGAAGAATAGGAGACATTTTTGCATACAATTGTAATGGCAGTCAATGCAGTCGACGCTCAGTACAGCGCACAACCGTTAAAACATTAAGTGAGATAGGCAGTCATCCCGTCACTCATTCCTGCGCTCCCGCATTCATTTATACTCTTCAGGCATTCATGCAAATTGTTTGCTTATTCAGGCGAGTTTATTGTCATAAATATTTTTCATTTCCGAAACAACGCGCCAACAAACGCAACTTTGAACGCCGTGAAAGGACACATCTATCGGTATGCGAATGGCAGCATACATCTAGGAGCTTAGTATACGTATGTATATTTAATTTTTTACATTTTTATGTAGGTGTATTTTTTTATAATTTACTTCATTAACTTGCTATGAAATGCAACTGCAACTCTTTCTTTCTTTCTTATTTTCTACTTAATATTGCGACTGCCGTCAACACGTCATATAATGACACATGTGTTGCATGCAACATGCATTTCCTTCAATTTAAATATATTCTAGATTTTCAACTTCTACAACAATGAATGCCTTTCGTCAATGCATTCGTTTAATAGTTTGCCATTTTCTCGCCAACATACTCGCCTCATTCCAGCCATTCGTTTCACCCATCGTTAGTGTCGCTTATCTGACAGTTATTTATTTTATTGTCAGTCACAAAGTCATAATGATATTGTTCTGCTTAAACGTCTGATGGCATTTGCTAAAACCACTTAAGTTGGGATATGAATATTTTGCGGGATTTTAGGTGAAACACAACGAAAGGAATTTTAGCAGGTCTTTCTGGTTCTACGAGTTTCAATTAAGCCAAGTAATTTTTTCTTAAATCGAGCACTGATTTAGATTTCTTTCAATCATTTATTGTACTATAAAATATATAACTCTTAAAGTAAACAACTTTCATAACATTTAAATTATTTTTACCCTACTATGACTGAGAGGCCATAGACTCTACCTTTTGTGTAAAGTTCATTCTTCAGGTGCAATTTACAATTTTGATGACCTAAAAGGTTTCCTATTAGAATATATTTTTCCTATCACACTATACCCGGAATTCCTGAAATATTCATTATGATAACACATATGTCTGTCACATATACCTACACTTATACTTGTAGTATATAATTGGCACTTATATGCTTTGCTGCCGACTCCGAACGGCAAATGGTTTTTCATCAGAAGCTTTTCATGGCAGAGCTACACTCAGAGTTTTGCCATTCCTGCCGAGGGGCGACCGCTATTAGAAAAAACGTGTTCTATGATTTGGTGTTTCGTGCCTGAGATTGCCAACGTGGGCACTTCCGAAAGCTATTGGAAAAAATGTCCAATTGCTTTCCTCAGGAACCTTTTTACTAAAATATTAGCTCATTACATTGCGGCATTGCAAAAGAGCAGAAAGAAAGATTCAGGCGAAATATGTACATCGACAGTAGATGCCATCTTTATCTTGCGCAAACTCATCCAAAAGGTTAGCTTAAAGATGTAATTAAAATTCTCGAAAAAACGCAAAATTCACAAGAATGTTCTGGCAGTAATTAGAAATCTCAACACCGAAAACACCACTTCCTTCAAGACTAATAATGAAATATCAACCCCAATACAGGTGGCAATAGGGATAAGACAAGTCGACAGCCTAAGTCTTATTCTACCGAATCTGATTATGGACGAGAAAATATCTGCTGCAAAATCTACACGGGCAAGAGAAAAATGAAGTCAAGATACTGGCATGACAATATCTAAACAGACGCTCAGATGTAAGCTCGCAGTGAATGGCATGCTGCCACTTGGGTACCATAATTACATCATCGAAAGAAGCATCTAAACTTAAAAGACGAAGCCCGAATTTATGAAATGGTCATTCGGCCAGTGTAGTTGAAGCCCGAGCACGTCCAACTGCAACACAACAAGCAATGGAGAAGGTTGAGATGGCCACATTGCGATCCATCACAGGACAAGCTCGCAGAGACTTTATGCGAAATGAAGAGATTAGAGCGATATACGACACGCAAGACATTGTTAGGTGGAATCGACCACGAAGAAGGGAATGGAAAAATCACGTGCTGTGACTGCCCCACAATAGGTTGAATAAATAAGTAATGACGGTAAAGCCGATGACTGCGAGGCCACGCGGACGCCCAACCAATCGTTAGAATAAGTGTTGGACATTCAGCTCTATCGATAACTAATATTTTTTACCTATTATACAATGGAATCCAAACAAATTTGATGTCTTGTACAAAAATTGTTGAAGAACAGGATTGAATCATATAATAAAGAAGAAGAAGAAGGATACCTTCCGTTGTGTTTCATTGTGGTCCTGGCGCACATGCATTTACTGTGCATCCATCTGTGCCGTTTCGAAGGCACATTTTACTCCATATTATTCGGTATCGACCGCCTATGATCACGCGGTCATAGCTCTGTTATTTTGCATGGAATAGTTCTCCCGAATGCTCTTCATCATCACCATCATCAATTAGCTTCACAGTCTTTACAGACCATGGCTTTCACAGCTACATTACTCCCATTAATTTGTGCAGTTCCCCCTTAACAACTGTCACGGGGATGCCGATGACCGGGTAGTAGGCCTCTGAGGCCAATTCAGTCCCCTTCCTGACAAGCTCATCAGCAATTTTATTTCGCTCTATGTTCCTATGTCCTGGAACTCATATTAGAGGAGTGTTACCTGCACACACCAAGAGATGATGGTTATGCGTAGTTGAGCCAGAAACCAATAAAGTCCTTTTGACAGCATTGCTTCTCTGAAGGTTGCAATTAATATCATGATTGTCAATATAAAGGGTGGTTAAGTCTCAAAGGTCTGTGTTAATTTTGAATAAAATACAATTTCTTTAGGAAATTATTATCATTTACCTTTATTATGATAATACTGGTATGGTTCAATTACGTATTGAACAAAATATCGGCAAATTTTCGATGACGCTGAGGCATAATTGAGGTTCTATGCCGTTAATGTGCCGAATTATCTCATCCTTTAGCTCTTGAATTGTTGCTGGCTTATCGGTGTACACCTTTTCTTTCAAACAACCCCAAAGAAAGAAGTCCAACAGTGTCAAATCACATAATCTTGGCGGCCAATTGACATCGCCGCGACGTGAGATTATTCGGTCATCAAATTTTTCGCGCAAAAGAGCCTTTGTTTCGTTAGGTGTGTGACAAGTGGCACCGTCCTGTTGAAACCACATATCGCCCACATCCATATCTTCCAATTCGAGCCATGAAAAGTTCGTTATCATCTCACGATAGCGAACACTATTCACAGTAACTGCCTGACCGGCCTCAGTCTGGAAGAAATACGGCCCAATGATGCCGTCAGCCCATAAACCGCACCAAACAGTCACTCTTTGTGGGTGCATTGCATTTTCGGCAATCACTCTTGAATTATCATTCGCCCAAATGCGGCAATTCTGCTTATTGACGAATCCCTCACACGAAACCCAATCATCACTGAAGATTATTTTCTTCGAAAATTGGTCATTCACTGTTGCCATTTCCCGCCACCATTCTGACCATTGACTCGACTGTGTATCTTTCCATGGTTCAAATTGAGTTAGTCTGAGATTGACAAATGTCAAATGAAATGCAGAAAAAAACTTGACATTTAGGTGTGGTTCACATTCAACATCGGCCCTTGAAATTTAAGCACCCTTTACATAAATAAGGACCCGCATCAAGGAGGTTATTGCAGCTGATGGAAATTTTATTGTATGATTTTATAGATATGGATATATTAAATTAATTATGTTGTGTAAAAATGCGTAAAGTTTCATTGAATTTTGTTCAAAATAAAAGCTAATTAGTTTTACTCTCAAGTGGTCCCCAAATATCGCACCCTGTATAACAACAGTATCCCAGCTATAAACGCATCCTAAAGTATGCAACATTTTAAACGTTTAGGATGTGTGTGGCGCTTGTTTTATGGCTATTCTATTAGCCCCACAGCCGCGCACTGTCGACATATGGGCATAAATATGCTGGGCAATTTTTATGACATAAAAGGAAAAATATTTAAGCATTAAAGCGTACTCATGCGCCACCTCAAAAAATTGGTAATGCATCAGAATATTTGAAAGCCATTACATAATACGTAACACGTGCTGCTGTTATATGATATTTAAGTATGCATGTGTGTGTGCTGCTGATATTAGCAAATTGTTATAGTATTAAAATGTAGCCGACGCACTAAAGCGGTTTGCAAGACATTCGATGCTTTAATGCTAATTTAATTCAGCCATAATCTTGCACTTTTAACTGGCGTACGTATGTATGTATGTGCATACGTGCATATGTGTATTCACTACTCATACATGGCGCACTTAAAGAACCAAAGCTTTTGCTCTTTTGGCATCATTTTTACACTTTTTTTTAGCTGCCGTAAATGTGGAAAATTTTATAGAAATGACATTCATAATTGCATTTTTATGATTATTTTGCTTGTAAGGGAAGATATGTAGGGGTTTGTGTTGTTGCTGCTGCAGCTGCCATTATCACTGTTACCTTTAATGTTGTAACTGTGCGATTCGCTAGTTAGCCGAGATGTTGCTCGCTCGTTCATTACTTTGGCAGCACATGTTGCTAACAATATTCATAAAATGCTCTTCCCAACCAGACTGTTCCCATTAACATGCCTCTCGGGTGTTGTCAATGGCGCCCGAGACATTTGCACAGACTGACATCTGCAACATACGCGTAAACGCCACTCAATATATGTACATGCATGCATGTATGTATGTATGCTCTTACACGCAGGTGTGGGCACACCAACTGGCTTTTATGGCATTTAAAACTTATTCCATTCAGTATGAAGAAAAATACCTAAATAGCTGTAGAGCGTGGCATGGCGCAGATGTATGTAAAAACAGAAATATACAAACGTAGTTAATTATAAATTTGTATATTAGTATCCATAACCCCATTTTTCATGGGGCATTCAATTATTTTGTCCTGTTCTTCTAATGTGCTCACTGCGCTAGTTTCAACACATGCATATAGTATATGTAAATATGCATGTATGTGTGTATGCATGAATGACCCTTGATCTCATAAGGCCCATTTAAAGCCATTTTCGCCTTTTAGAATTCCACTGAGCTCTTGTAAAATAAATTCTTACATACACTTTCTTGAAAGTAGGATATGACAGTATTTATGTATGTCACAGTTTGTTGCAATGAAGTAGGAAATTAGGCCATGTTGCTGTTTTTAATAGCCAATAAAATTGCGCACATTTGCACGCACCTTAAAAATTGAAACAAAAAAAACCAACCGAATTTAAATATGAAACTTCTCACAGATTGCCATGACGAAATGTTAGTGCAGTCGAGTAGTAAAAATATATAAGTTAACATTTTTCACTCATGCATTTGCTTGTGTGAGTGTCTGATGTAAGTGGCGCTCAAAAGTATGTCACGGTTCGCAAAAATACATTCCCAGCCGGCCATAAGAACCGTTAGTGACACTTTTCTGACTACTTTGCCGAAGCTTTGCAATATTTTCCAAATATGTTAAGTTTCAAAAATGCATAAAAAAACTAAAAAAATTAAAAAAAATGTTTTAAATTAAAAAAAAAAAATGAAAAACTAAAAAAAAAATTTCAAAAATTTTAAATAAAAAAAAAAAAAAATTTAAATTTTGAATTAAAAAAACAAAAATTTAACTTAAAAAAAAAATTTAACTTCAAATTTAACTTTAAATTTTTTTTTTAATTTTGTAAATATATTTAAAACGTTTGAATTGAATAAAATTCATTTTTTATATGGCGTAGGTAATAATCATAATAATATAATAATAATTGAGGCGCACACTTCTCCTCCTCCTCTTTATGGCATGCGTCTTGATGTTGTTCCTCAAATGGAGGGACCTAAGTGTTAAGCCTATTCCGAACGGCAGATATTTTTTATGAGAAGCTTTTTTATGGTAGAAATAGGGGATCCGCTATTGCAAAAAACTTTTTCTCTTGTACTATTTGATGTTCAAGCGCGGAGATTCGGAAATTCACGCGCCAACCCACTCGGCTATAGCGGCCGATAGCAAATTTAATTACTTTTACGCTACTGGCTTCGGTCGGTTAATATTTGTTTAGCGAATTCTCCGCCGAATACAAGTTCAGCTGGAACATGAAAAAGATGTTGCAAACGCGTAAAAGTCAGCCAATGTTTCAAATAAAGTTTTTCTTTTCACAAAAAAGGAGATTTCTGCGATGAAAATTTTACTAATTGCAACAGATATGGAAAAATTATACTCAACAAGACCGCAATTTGAACGATTGACTCACGAATCCCCAGGATTGATATCCCTAATAGAGACGTACATAGCTTTAGCTAAAAGAAATCCATCATTTTCTCAGTAGATGGCTCTAATTATCGATACTTCGTAAACAATTTAAAGTTTATGTTCGTTGTCACGGTGACATTTCACACTAAAAAAAATTCTATTGGTGGTTTTTGTTTCTTCCATTCAGTTGTGAGTTACAGGATGTTAAAAATGGAAGTGAACAAAGCGATTTGGTATATTTTAGCGTTTTTCTTTGACAAAGGCGAAAATGCAAATGAAATTGTAAATGGTGTTTATGGTGCCAATACAGCAACAGCTAATTATTTACGTGCAATTTTGATTTCGTCGATTCCGTGCAGGCATTTTTGGTGTTAAAGATGCACCTCGAAAAGGCAGACCGGTCATCAAAAATGTCAATAAAATCACAGAAATAATCAAAGCTGATCGTCAGTTAGAAGTCGTAGCAACGCCCAGTAGCTAAAGATTAGTCATAAAACAGTTTTAAACCATTTGCGCAAAATAAAAATAAAAATAGTGGATTTCTTTTCCCAACCTAATATTTTATTTCGAAAACTGAATTAATTATTAAAGTATTTGTTTAACAGGAAAGTTATCTAAGAAGATATTGAAATCCAAAGAACTTTAATTTACTGATGTCGCCACCTAATTTAAAAAAAAGGTAGGTTAGGTTAGGAGAAAGAATTAAATGCTCCGGATGGCTGTTTAGGCTAAGCCTGCCAAATATCCAAAGACGCAAGAATTTAGGCAGCGATCTCGCGTTCTGGCAAGAACAGGCAAAAGAAATGCGCAGCGCTTTGCACCTCCGCCTCGTTCCTGTAGTTGCGACAGAAGTTATTAGAGGGAAGCCACATGCGTTCCCATTAGGCAATATCTGGTGATGATACCGACCACTGCACTAGTGAGAGTCTGGTCTAAATTGATGAGGTACCTAGTTCTGTGTACATTCCTTCTGCGACAGATCGTTCTAGCTCTCTCACAAGTGGGCTTCGCCTCTTATTTCCTGTTGGCTGGCACGATACAGAGCTTACATGGGGATTAAGGGATGTCCACACATTGAGCAGAATTAATATAACTGGTGTCAGAAAACAAAAAAAATTTTATAGAAATTTTTGAATCAAATATTTAAAATATCATTTATTACATTATTAATATATAAAAAAAAATTATTAACACATTGACTGCCACGTCGGCCATATATGTGTGACACTGCACTATGCGGTTTACGCCACGTCGGACACATATGTCCGACACGACTACTATTCTCTCTCGCCATGTCACACAGCAACGATTGACGATAAATATGATTTTATTGCAATAATAAAATATATGGCTTCCCATGAAATTTCTGTTATAGTGGCTTCGGCGCAGCTCAAAAACCAATTCTGTTTGCAAAAATAACGGATTCAAACATCAAAATACATTGTCGTCATATAACGTTGTTTGGTGTTTGTTTGCAAAAACAACATACTCCCAATTGTTTTGCTTTTGCAAAACGAAGTAGAGCTTGTATGACGACGATGTATTTTGATGTTTAGCCAATGTTTTTGTCGTGCATATATGTCCGCCATGACCCTGAGTTAAAAAAGTCGGTAGGCGCCACGTCGAACATATGTGTGTGACATACTAATTAGTTAAAAACTGCCTGTTTCTAAGCAGCACTACCCTAAATTCCAATTTTGACGTCTCTGATGAGAATTAAAAAAAAAATGCTGTGGCCCAGAGCATCTTATTTGCTGAAAGTGCCTTGGCAGTCAATGTGTTAATATATATTTTTTAAATTAAAAATTTATTGGAAAAAGGAAAGAATTAGTGGGCTTCTATTCAAAAGAGTTATTTAAAACCTTCTTTCTCTGAACGCTCCATTTTCGGTTTGCTGGGTTCAAACTTATGGATGCATACATATGCACTTATGTAGTACGTATTATGCATATTATTTATACACATTTTTTACAAAAAAAAAATCGTTGACATACTTGAATTTAAGGTTAAATGAGGTTAAATGGGTTTAAATCAATTGAGGTTGATATTAAAAATGCTCGGTTATTAAGTTATCTCAATGAAAAATAGTTCATAAATACATGCAAATGAATATGTACATGTATAGGTATAAGGAATAAGTATCATTTTTTTCTCAGTTGTATTGATTTCCTGTTATAGTTGCATTAATAGAGTTCATGAATTTTTTTATAAAAACTAAATTTATTGAATGAAGTGATTAATTAGAAGTGACGACACTAGACAAATTTGATATGAGTAGCATACAAACGGTTGCCGACATACGAGTTTGAAAAGGTATGACTTACTTTTAGATGCTTATTATAGAGTATAATAGACATGTGACCTTTTAATTCATAAAGAGTTTGCGCATTGCAAAAAGTAGTGGCAGTAAAAGTTGTAGTCAGCCATTTGCTGAAATAAAACTTACAAGAGCAAAGTTCAGATTCCGCGAAAGGAAAAATAAAACAAATTCACGTGCATGATGAGATGGAGCAGGCATCAAAGTGTGATTCTCACCAAATATTCCTATTTGGCTTCACCACGGATGTTTCTCATTAATACTGCGATGTTCTGGAATTCAATTACTGAATGTGTCAGGGCTGCGATGGGTAGAAGTATTTACAAAGGGTAGTGCAGGATTACTTTAGCCCTATGCAGTGAATGTGATTGTGATTTTTTTTATTTCTTTATTATTCCACTTGGGAACATAAGGCTTCAACCAAACATTTACATCTTATTCTATTAACTGCTGTTGCCGGGTCGTCTGTGTCCTTGAGGTTTCATTCCAACGCTGTTCTGCCTATGCTTCCCCTGTTCTTTTTGGGAGTGTGCCCGATCCATCGCCATTTACGGCTTCTTATCACCTTTTGGATTGGTTCTTGCTCGATAATCTGCCACAAGTCCGCATTCCGAATAGTGTTAGGCCAAAAAACTTTACATATAATCCGAAGGCATTTATTTAAGCTTAAGCCGTTATCATTTCATAATGTGATTCTCTAATTATCCAATTACCCCTCTTAATTTTAGATTTAGATAATTATAGAAGTAATTACTATTATATATGTATAATTAAGTTCACAGTTATTCTTTTCGAAATTGTTATTTTTATGTTTACATGCAAGGGGTTTTTTTTTTAATAATAATAAAAACCAGAAATACGAGAGCGTTCAATAAGTACCCGTGATTAATGACAGAGGGCGTTCCTGAGGGCAGTTGGTGTTAGCATCGTGTGCTGTCATCTATCAAACGTCAGCAAAACGAACCCCAAATCAGACTGAGAAATAGGTTAGTTTGGACTTGCAGCTATTCGAGTAAGACGTGTTTCGTGATTTTCGCTAAGATGGAAAAAGAGATCGTTCAGTAATTCACTTTTGTAATTCATTTTTGGATGAGGAAAAATGCAAGAAGATAAAAGCAAAGTTGGATGCTGTCTATGGTGACGCTTCGTCATCTATGGCAACACTTAGATATTGGTTCAACGAATTTAAACGGGGGAGAACATCCCATTTTGATGAGGAGCAACCAGGAAAAAAGTCAACGACATGATTTTCGCTGTTCGACGAACGAAAGTGCGCGAAGTAACAGAGGCCATAGACCGGAACGGCAATTAATATTTTTCATAATAAGTTTTCGAAGGAAAAATTATCGGTCCGATGGGCGACGCGGTTGCTCACAAGCAACAACAAACGGCTACGGCTGTTAACTTCGAAGAATGGTTTGGAGCAATTCAAGTGAGACCCGTATGAATTTTTGGGTCGAGTTGTCACCGTTGTTGAAATCTGGATTCATCATTATACACCAAAAACTGTGCAACATTCAAAACAATGGATTTCTCCTGGTGAATCTGCTTCAAAGAAAGCGTAGACAGTCCCAACGGCCGAAAAGGTCAAAGCGATGATTGTTTTGGGATGGGAACGGCGTCATCCTTATGGATTTTTTAGAAAAAGTAAAAAAGATCATTCGACAATACTACAGAGAGTTATTGGACCGCTTTCACAAAAAATTGAAGCACACACGGCCGCATTGAGCGAAAAAGAAGGTACTGTTTCATCACGACAAAGCACGAGCGCATTCATCCGGATTTGTCGCCGCCAAAATGGATGAATTGCGATATGAATTGCTGCCGCACCCCTCGTATTCACCCGATCCAGCTCCTTGTGACTTTTTCTTGTTTCCTAACATGAATAAATGGTTCGCGGGAAATAAATTTAGCTCAAACGAGGAAGTCATCGGTGAGACAGAGACGTATTTTGGAGAGTTCGAAAAATCCTATTTTTTGGAGAGATTAGAAAAATGGCCGGAGCGTTGGGGGAAGTGTATTTCTCTAAATGGGAACTATGTTGAAAAATAACAAACAATTTTTTGAAAAAAGGAGTGCTCATTTCTATCACGGCTACTTATTGAACCCCCTCGTATTGTTGAAATGACTTTTTCTATTATAATCTGGTAGATAATTTAATGGTATTTATTTTTTTTAATATGGGATTCAGCATATGTTCGCCGCGGCTACGACTTGCATGGTCCATTTCATGAGTCCAAGTTTTGACCACTTATTCCAATAAATCTAAATGAACCCAATCAGCAAAAATGTGTAATTTGGCTTGAATTTTCGCACGAGCTGTGTTTTATAAACATGTTAGTCCAGATTCTTAATTAAAATGTTCAACGTACACGAAGCACAAAGGTCAACAAGTTTAGAACGATAAAGAATGAACGTCGTTGCTCTATGAACCTCGTTGCTGTATAAAACATTGCGAGAGAATTGTGAATGTATGTATTAGTGAAAGCATGTGAATGTAAGGCTATTTTATTTGCAAACTGTGCCGTGTAAACACCAAGTGAAACCTAACTCATGTATTCAGGATGAGCTATAAGACGCTCCTAAGACTGGGCAAAAAATATTATTCAGTGAAAATTCAACTTTTAAGATAGAATAGGAGGGCGCTATTGATTCATGTGATTCCACAATGGACCCAGCAACGGACCTATATATGTTTGTATGTATGCCTCTGTAGCCATTTGCACCTAACCCAACCGAAACTACTTCATATACAAATACTCTTATACATATTTTTGATATCCCAAAACAAGATACTATAAACGAAAGTACACAAAAAAATACCTCAATGTTGAAATCCGCTTTCAAAATTTGATTGGAGGATGGCCATTTTATGGGCTTTTGCAGTTATTTATGAGTTAAAATTTGTATATTGAACAAACAATTAAATTAAGCTTGACTTTTAAAATATTTATAATTTTTTTTTTACATTTTCAAGATGGTACTTCGAGAAACGCAATTGTGGCAAAAAATTAATTAACCAGTTGAACAAATTTTACTTTCCTCTACCTACTCTAAGCACTAAATATGGCGAATGAAGTCAATAGCACTAAATCAACTGCTCATAAACTGCTAAGCCGGAGAAACTCCACGTGTCAATGGTAATAAACGCACCAGCGGCTTGAATCTAATGCAACGAATCAAAAGCAGAAGTGTGAAAGCAACTGAGTTAAAAAGCTTAAACGAGGTGTTTGCCGCTACGTTAAACCCTGTGCCTGCATCTCACTGTATGTATTGCCCTCTAAACATGCCATATGTACAGGTATTTGTGCTCGTGTGTAGTATGTGTTGGAAGCCAAAGTGAATGCAGGAGTATTGCTCACTGTGCGACGCCGCGACTTCAACTTGGCTTAATTATAATTAACTGCACTGAAGTGCAACGCCAAGTTAGCGGTAGTGGCAAAGTGGAGCAGCTAGAACAGTGTTGCTTCACCACTTAAGATGTGCTAAAAAGCGTAAAAATGCAGAAAAAGCAGCGAAGGTACGAGTACAACTGAAGAAAGTAATTTGTAGGCAAAGGATTGATTGCGAATAGGCAGTTGGTAGGCAGGCAGTAAGGCTTCTTAAAAGGTAACTTGCATGCATGGATGTGCTGGTGTGTATGTGTGGATATGTTTTTAGTGCACTGAAATTTGAGAGTTTGTAGAGGTGTATGTGGTTAGCGAAGGCATTTCTCATTTGCGAAATGAGCGCATTCAACTGCATGTCAGCCACACCGGCACTGCGGAAAGTATTTCAGTGGATTTTTGTTGTTGTTTCCTTAAGTGGTTTGCTTTCCGAAAGCAATGCCGTCTAGCAAATAACAAAAGAAATGGACTAACAAGTTCGGGTAGATGAAAAAGTTGGCAACAACGCTGTTGGTAATTTAAAATGTAATAAATTAAGAAATTACAGCTGCATTGTAGGCACAAAAGTTTGTAATTGGAACTGCAGTAAATAAACCATTGCTGAATAGCAGCAATTAACTAGAATTAGAAAATGTCTACGAAGTAAATGAAGTGCTACTGTCATCAATAGCATCATCAGGCCGTGTTACAGCTCGAGGTGAGCTCTAGCTTCTTCAAATAGCATTGCCTAAGTTACACGATTCAGGGCTGCAGACCACCAGTTATGAATTTTCAGCATTTTCTGATATCTTCAATAAAGTCGCCGGACCAGCGTTCTCTAGCCCTTCCCATAGATCTTGTGACTGTTGCGTTGTAATTTAAGAAGAATTTTTGGAGACGTTCCTCACTCATGTACATGGCATGTCTTAACCATTGGAGTTGTAGCAGTTTGACGAACTTCTCCTTTTCAAATCCTCATCTTCCCCTTTGCAAATCCGCAGCAACTCCTCGTTATATCTGATTGATATGATAACAACCATCCTGCACGCGATTTGGACCGCCAAAAACAGAAAAGATTTGTTGGAAAACAAATCGAGTGATCAACAAATGATCGAGTCAAAAAACCACTACGGATAACGTACTTTAACAGCCTAAAGGAAGTAATGAAAAAATCGCAGACGGCTCTGATGGCTATACCGAAAATAGAGTTCCAGAAATGTATCGAGAGCTGGATCAAACGCTGATATTAGTGCATTGCAGTTGATGGGGAAAGCATTGAAGACGACAATATCACTTTTGAGGAATTCCTTTTTTTTTCTCAACATTAATTTCCTGAATATATTCCGGGAACTTTTTGATCAAGGTGGTTTTTTAATTATTGGGTATGGAAATAAGTTTCCGTCCTCGTAAAAGAGGTGTCGCTGCTGATACTATTTTTGTGTTCGCTCTAGTAATATACTGGTGATTTGAAGGTGTTTATGTGACGTCTCGGTCGCAAAGTTGCCATTCGTTTGAAGCGTGAAGATCCTCTTTTATATCTGACGTCAAAAATGTCTACGTTCATCCCGAAAAAACAGGGTTTGCGGGAAGTCATGCTTCCTTATACCTTTTAAAGAAAAGTGCAGCTGAGAAGTGTAGAATATTGATCAATATTTACGGTGATCACGCTCCATCAAATAGAACTTGTAAAGAGTGGTTTTGGCGCTTCCAAAGTGGCAATTTCGACGTGAGTGCTAAAGTTTGCGAAGATGCATCGTAAGAATTCGAAGAAACTCGTCGTCGCAGAGGTGGGAGTATCTGTTATTTGTTGAATGGCAGTGTTCTTACGGCAGTTCCAAAGCGACCTTCCGTCTTCTGCTGCCTTCCACGAGCTTCTGTAGATCAGCGTTACATCTAGCAGCTGAGCCATTTTGGATACTCCAGCTTTGACTTCGTTGCTAATGTTCTTTTGACGTCTGAACGCCTGCTGCATACACCTTATCACCCACTTACATTGGGAGATCGCATTTTCCTCCATCCTCCTCACGTTTTATTAGCTCGAGCCGAGGAGACATTTAAATAGCGTCGATTGACGGGGGATCACTTGAATTGCCAATCGCTAGAATGGGAGTGACGAGCCTCTCTGCCACTGCAAGAGTGCTGGTTGGCGTATATTGCGCTGATTGTAGCCCTCCAATGGCGTTATTGGTGGCATCCTTCATCTGAAGCCAGATGCTCCTGTGCCCGTTGCCATTTGCGAGGCTATCAGCTTTGATATTTTTGAACGCAATGCGGGCTGGTCTCTGCAGTAAACTACTTTTTCTGAAGGCTGCTCTTGGATCCACGTTGTCATTTCGACCATCTCTGATTCCTTCATCTGTTCTTTGCTCGGTGGTTTTGAGTATTCATTTTCAATTTTTTAGAGCCCCGACTTCAAGTCGCTATCCTTAAACGAAAGTGCAGTTTCCCTAAGTGTCCCCATGGTTACCTATGCGAGCAGGGAGGTCATACGAGGGTTGACTATACGCTTCTTGGCCCGGACAGGAATTAGTGAGCCTGCACCACCAACTTAATGGTGACGTGTAAGGAGCACACCCAACGGCTTACTAGTGTTTTAACGGGACGGAGGCGATAGTAGCATTAGCCTATCAGCCATTTCGGTGCGGTATCCCCCTCCTGTACTGAGGTGATAGAATAATACTTTCACCAGCCCATAGACTTCCTAATCTAAGAATATTTTCCAGTATACCGCAATCAGGATCTTACTGGTCTCGATCATGTGAGCTTCACAGCCCTGCCGCTGGAGGTACTCGGAGTATATGAGGCCTTTCGAGCAGAGTCCCTTCTTTTCCTGCCGTATTTTAGCCACCTCTTACGACAGGCATGCCTTACCGCGCATGTATTCTTTCCCCCGACCCGCTGGGAACCGACCCGTCGATAAACGTTTGCACGCGATGGGAATGGTCTAGAACAGTGAAAAAAATATTCATGCTTCAAAGGTTATATTGTGCATCTGGTGAAATCAGAAGGGTATCATCTATAATGAAATCCTTAAACCACCTGAAACCATAACTGGCGATCGTGACCGACTGCGGCTAATGCTTTTGAATCGAGCGCTCAAAGAAACGCGGCCGGAATGGGAAGGGTGACAAACAGATTTTGCTGCATGTAAACGCCAGGCCATACGTTGCTTAATCGGTCCGAAATTCCCCAGACATTGCATATTCGGATTACCATCTGTTCCGATCAATGTGGTTAGCCCTAATTAGAGAGCGGTTCACTTCTTACGAGACCATCGCAAACGGCTAAATGAATCGATCGAATCAAAAGAACTCGAAGTTTTTGTCAGAGGAATCCGTATATTGCCCGAAAGATGGAATAAAGTTGTAGCTTCTTATGGCACATACTTTCTTTTCTTTTGAGAAAATTGGATTTGTATAATTTTTCGACAATGAGCTATAATTTTTTATAGCAAACTAATTAACATTAAAAGAATAGGCAAATCTAATAAGTTGGTATGCTTTCGTTTGGTCGCGAAGTGTATATTTTTAAAATATTATTTTACAACATGAGCAAATGTATTTTAAGTCTTAGATTAGGAGAAAATATTATTGAAAATATATTCCATACTTTGGAAGCAATGACAATGAGTCAACAGAAAAAAATACTACGCATATGTTCTCTGGGAAACACTCTGCAAGCCATACCAGTTTCTGTGTCTAACTCCCGATTAGCGGCCACTGTTGATTACTTCAATGTAGAAAAGGTGTACGGAGACACACAGCTTTCATATACATTAAAAAGCCAACATCACCGAGAACATAAAAAACATATTTAGAACAAACAAAAAATCCAATTCATTAACTAAAATGTTTGAATAACTGCAGCCAAGTGAGTGAAAAGGCTTAAATTACCTGCCAGCGCGGGGAATGTCTGCTGCATAGATATCGCACACATACATGCATATGTATGCTCACGGGCATGCGCAGCTCAATAGCTATTCAAATCGAGCCATTCACATAGTAATTTAAATATTTAAACGGATAAGCCTCAGCCACAGTACGCTATTAATGCTGATACTTAGCACCGATTTCCCTTACTTTTGGTACCTGCTGCCCATAACTTTAGAATTCATTTACCTCCCTAAGAAAGTAAGTAGAACGAAAACTGATGTTTATGAAAAATGTTTGTAAAGTCTTAGCTAATATTTGTTTTACAGATACTGCACAGATAACTGGCTGAAGAAATACATTCCGACATGCCTGTATTCATGCATTAGTAAAGATTGGACACTAATACATATGCATATGCTGATCTCATTTAAAGGAAGCATACGAATTTGCGCTCAAAGGCACACAATGTAAATTTTCGCATAAGCAACAGGATGAGTCTTCAACTGTCTACGAGTATTAGGCCGGGTGTCGACCATGACCCAACCACCAAAACCCATCAAAATCAATATTTTGTCTAAACATTAGTTGTTGCCCGATTCTCATGAATAATAACGAGTGAGTAATAAATTTGAAGTAAATAAATTTTTCCGATTTTTTTTCGATACACTCTTATGTGCAAGCATGCTTGAAATGTTGATAATCGCGCATACACTTTACGCATAGTTACAATTTCTTTACTCAAAATTGAAATAAAACTCAAAGCGAAAAACCAAATAAAATCCATTTCAACTGAAACACTTATAGTAAGGGAGCCAGGGGTGGATTTTGGACTGCGTTTTTACACCGTTAAATTCTTGATTATACTTGTATGTATCATTGCGTTCATACATCGGGGCGGCGCGCGAAATTTTTAATGTTTCGTCTGACGGTCCTCCCACCGCTATAAACGCAGCTGACCATCATTATTATATTTTCATATGTGTCCAAAATTATGTAAAACAACTTCAATCGGCATAAAGTAGTTTTACTTTTTAATTTATTTTACAAGTTCGCCTGTTTAGCTGATTTATTTTCCCCCCTCTACGGCGCAGCTGACTATTTTTTTTTTATTCTACTAAATGTCAAAAATAATTTCAGCCGGTATTAAATGAGTTGTTAAAAATTTTTTTTTCGACATGTTTCGCACCATCCCACGCACATACCCACCGCTACTGGACCAGCTGATAGGTTGGTTTCGTCATCCATTGGATGGCGTCTGCCTTCAGTATTTAAATCAGTTGGCATGAAATGATGAGGCCAAAATGACGCCTGGCTCCCGGACTATTATGAGTTGTAGACATCTGGGCTCGAATCATCACATCAGTGAACGTACCACACGACACTGAAATATGCCTATTTCGAAATTTTACATATGTATGTGAACAAGTGTTGAACCTACACGTTTGATCGTGCGAACACCGATAGCCGCCCGTAAGCAATCGAATTTAACCAAAGATGTACGTAAATTGTTAAAATATTTAATTAAATATGGTTTTTGTAATAAATTTATTATGGGACCAATTTCAATAAATAATATCACTGGTAGTAATTCCATTGACGAGGAGGCAAATATCATAACTCCTTACCAGGCCCATCGACGTCAGCCTACACTTTTGTTCGCACCAAAACTCCACGAAGCAGAACATCGGGGGAAAAAAGTGAGAATGATGAGAAGCTAATATAGCACAGACTGGTGCTAGAGCGAGAGAGTTAATGCTGGCATTAAAAGAGGAAAGCATCGCGTTCAACAAGGAACGTGCAAAATTGATCCTTAAACAAAAATACTGCAATTGAAATCCCCTCGTGACAACTTAGAAAATTAAGTACCTGCCAATGTGATTTTAGTTCTAAGTATTCAGTGGGAATTTTTTATTTTATTTTATAAGTATGCCAGATTTTATTTTTTTTTTTTACTTTTGTATTCTTTAGTATTGCTCCAAGCAGTAAAAAGACGTTGTTCCTAAGTAACGACAGGTGGGTATTCCCACTATGTAGGACTGGTAGCGGCAGGCTAATCACCTACCCTGTCAGAAATCAAATAGATTAACGATACCAGTGCAATATAAGTCTTGTAGACTCCTCTGCTCCCGAGAGGAGTGAACAAGGAACACAATAAAAAAAAGTATTGGTTCGAGGAATAAGGTCATAACGTCTTACCGAGACTTTTTTAAACAAAACGCACTACTTACATCAATAATTAATCAATTATATATTCGCCGTTGTTATTTACAACCTCTTCCCGCCTCTCGACCAATTTGTTGGAACCGTTCCGCCAAAAATCGCCTGGTGTCAAAGAAGTTTCGGGCCAGTTTTTAAGAACCTCTTTGTTATCGAAGGTAACGCCATTCATATGGTTTGACGTAGCGTGAAAGAGATGGTAATCGGTCGGTGCAAGGTCTGAAGAATACGGTGGATACTGAAGAATCTCACATTCGAGCTCTTGGAGTGCAGTTTTCACGACTTGCCCAACATGGGGCCTGGCGTTGTCGTGAAGGAGTATGGCTTAACCATGTCGCTCAGGACTTTTCAGTCGAATAGCCTCCTTCACGTGGTGTAGCTGGGCATTGTAGATCTCCTTGTAGACACCATGCTCTTCCAGTCCCACCAAACACACATCATGATCTTCTTTGGAAGAAGATCCGGTTTGACACTCGGCTTTGGAGTATCTCCTGGAGCCACCCACTCCTTTTATTACTTCATATTGATATAAAGGCACCATTACTCATCCCCGCGACATTTTGGTACAAAAATCCCTGTTTATGACCGCGTGTTACTCAATGGCGGGCGAGATACTATGAAGCAATTTGAAGGCGATTTTCTTTGTTTTTTTCGTTGAGCTCGTGAGGCACCCAGTTTCCCAATTTTTCAGTAAATCCCATTGCATGAAGGAGATTGAGAATCGTTTTATGATCGCAGTTCCTTTTTTGAGGCAATTCACGATTGGTTTGACGACCGTTCTCCCTTAAAAGTGATTTGCGACGTCCCTCATCGAATTCAGAAGGACTTCCGCTGCGGGGCGTGTCTTCGACGTCAAAGTTGCCATTTTTGAACTTTGCAAACTATTTCCGTGCTGTAGACTCGCCTATGACACCTTCTCCAAACACATCGCAAATGTTCCGTGTTGCTTCGACAGCGTTTTGACCTCGAAGAAAAGCAAAGAAGAGCCGGTGTCGAAAATGTGGGGTTTTCTCTCCTGGTTATTCCATTTCTAAGCCTCAAAACTAATAAAAAATTAAGTAACTAAGAATACAATAACCATAATATTGTAGAGCAGAAAGGGTTCTATTGAAGGAATGCTTACCCTTTGCCAAATAGCAAACAAATCGTTGTAAAATTAAAGAAAATATAAAAACGCTACGAACTTATTCCCCAACCCAATACTTAGTTCTGTGCATAATAAAAATTGTAGTCTTCCTGAAAAAAATGTCTACATTCAAATCTATTTGTAAAGTTAGTAATTTTCTTCCTATTTTTTGCATTCAGTTTTTTTTTTTGTTTTGTCTGTTTTTATTCTATCAACATTATTCCCGTTTTACAACCACATTGCAACAGAAGCATATCAACAGTGAACGATCAAATGTCAAAGGACACATTCTTCTGGCAGAAAAACGGTAATTTTTTATTTATAGCAGTTTTTTGTGTCTAAGCAAAAACTCATCGGGAATAAATAGATGAGCCGGCTAGCTAGGGGAAAATTCCGCAAAGTATGTTGGCCAAATAGATAAAAAAGGTAAAGCTACTTTCAAAGGCATACAAAAGCTAACAAAAGTGAATGGCGAAAATTACAAATATTTAGATACATATGTATGTATGTATGTGTATATGTATGTCTATATGAATGTATGAAGCTGCGAGCTTGTGTACTTTGTGTGCACATAAAATGAAAGACAGTAGGCAGCCTTTGGCCAATTGGTTGGAAACTTTTCATACCATCCATTATATTCTATCATATGCATACATACATACAAACATACATACATACCTAAATATATACATGCATACCAAATGAGCCCAAACACATTCTGCCCTTCAATACACCCAAATGTGAATATGAAATAAAAATCGTATTCGCATATACTCGTACCTGCATACATATGAGTATGTATGTATGTATGTGAGTAGTTATGTAAACGCCAGTACGCCAATTGAATATCTTGAATCCATAAAATATCGAAATGTGAAAAAGTTGATGACAGCCCAATAAGCATACAGTCGAACAGTCGAACACCCGAGCAGCCAAGTAACCAAACAACCAAGGAATTTGGTAGCAAACTTCTACGGAGCTTCAACCACAACCAGTTGCTGCGTGCGAGTATGTAAAAGTAAAATGGAGAAGTACCACGAAGGAATTGGTATTGTAGCGTATTTGTTATAACAGCGAGTGCTTTTTAATGTATTGCGGCTGTTGATGTGGACACGTGACATATTCATAAAGTCGGCCGCAGATGACTGCACGTCTAAATGTGATAAATTCAGCGCCTTATACATGCACACATATATACATACATACATGCATGCATACGAGTATGAATGCACATTCGAAGGAGTGAAATAAATGCGAGATAGACACATACGTGTGTATGTGAGTGTGCATGTGCGAGCACAAAATAACAAACTGAAAAAAAAACTAAGCGTTGCTTTAAAAATTCAACATTTACCAAGGAGTAAACAGCCCGCGGACGAACGATTCTTGCCTCTTGTATTTTTATACTGTGGCTCGCAACCAAAATGATACAGAAATCACTTATCGTAAAACTAAACTTAAACCTAGGAAGCATACAATATTACCCCAAAAAATTTTTTTTCAATTTTTTTTATTTCAATTATTTAAAAAATATCACATAGTGGCTTTTCTCGATGTATCTCAAGCCTTTGACCACGCTTGACAAGATGGCTTACTCAATGAAATAAAAGACACTCTACCAATAAATTATTACATAATGGGTTGGGGAAAAAGTAATGTCGTATTTTGTCAATTGAGCGCGACATTTAAACATATCTTGCGTTGTACTTTTTGCATCTGGTCACACTAAACGGCGATTTGAAGACGACAATCTGTACTACAAGTGTCTCTTTCACAGTGTAATGATCGTACGTTTCAGTCCTAAGTTATAGCGCGTCAAAGATGGAGTCCACCAAGCAAGAAATTCGTCATATTTTACGTTTTTACAACCTTAGAGGTAAAAATGCAACCAAGGCGGCGGCAAAATGACTGGCGATGAAAAGTGCATCACGTACGACAAGCGAGAGGTCGAGAAGGTCGAGAAGCGGCGAGCCCGGATTGACCGCCAGGAAGCTTTTGCTGTGTGTTTGGTGGGATTGGAAGGGAATTATCCACTATGAGCTGCTTAACTATGGCCAGACCCTTAATTCGGTCCTCTACTGTGAGCAACTTGACCGTTTGAAGCAGGCGATTGACCAGAAGCGGCCAGAATTGGTCAATAGGAATGGTGTTGTGTTCCACCAGAACAACGCTCGTCCTCACACATCTTTGATGACCCGTCAGAAGCTACGGGAGCTCCGATAGGATGTCCTATCGCACCCACCATATAGTCCGGACCTGGCACCAAGTGACTATCATCTCTTCCGGTCCATGCAAAACGCCCTTGGTGATACCAAGTTGGCCTCAAAAGAGGCTTGCGAAAACTGGTTGTCTAAGTTTTTTGCAAATAAGAAGGGGGGTTTTATAAAGGGGGATAATAAAGTTGCCTTCTAAATGGCAACAAGTTTGCGAATAAAACGGGGCATATTTGACTTGAATCGGATAATTCTAAGTACGTTAAATAAAGCGTCAAATTTCGATCACAAATACAACATTTCTTTTTCCCCAACCCAATATTTTTTAAGTCCTACCTCGAAAATCGCTATATGCCTCACAAGGAGTTAAAGGAAAGCATACATACATACATGATTTTTGTTAACAAGGCGAAGAACAGTCTCAACCATGTGAACGTTCAGCTGGTGTGCCTCAAGGGGGAGTAAGGGTTTGCACTTTCAAAAAATCGATTTTTTTTTATCTTATCTTATTGTTTAACATTTCAAGAATGTATTCCCAAAATTTTAAGCCGATCTGAGCAAAACTTTTGGAGTTATTGTCCGATTAGTCTCGCGTCTTAGCTCTGACCAGTGCGTTCGGGAAGGCAGCGCGGCTGACAAGTTTTTTTCAAAACTACTTTTTGAAAGTCAGTGATCACTGCCATTTAAAAACTATTTGACCGATTCATTCCAAGCTTGGCACACATTTAATGATAATTTGACTAAATTTGTATTGGTTTTGGCTTCAGATAATTTCCGACCGAGATACAGTGATCACTGCAAAATGTTTTTTTTTTTTCAAAACGTTCCCGGACATGGTCTGTCACCGGCTTATTTTTAAGTATTTCCGCATGAAAAAATTACAGAATATAGTTAAAAATATGCTTAATAATGTACAAAAGGTTTTAATATATTTGCTCAATCCATATTTAAGAAAAAAATTCGCAAAAATAGTGTTTTTTTTCGCTGAAACAAGACTGGCGTCATAAAAATGCTTTTGAACGCGCCATCTTTTTAATGAGTTTGTGCGTTGGAAGTTACATCCCTAGCTGACTTTCAGTGAAAGCTTGGTGACATTCGGTTTAGTGGAAGCGAAGTTATTAACACTTTAGAGTGTCAGTATGTTTGTGTCATCGGTACAAAAATTAGTTTCGAACAAAGAGCAAATATCAAGTTCTGTTTTAAAATCGGTAAAACGTTTACCGAATCATTTGAATTGATGAATAAAGTTTATGACGATGACTGTCTATCTCGTGCCAGAGTTCATGGGTGGTTTACAGGTTCAGAGATGATTGTGAGGACATAAATGACAATGAACATACGAGCCGCCCAAATCAGTAATCACTGAAAACTCCATCGATATTGTTCGTAAATTTATCAAAAAATTAACCGAAATCATAGTCTAAATTCATGGAATCGGAGTTGAATATCTCCAAAATATGGATTTATTGCATTTTAACTGATCTTTTGGGCTTACGAAAAAAATTAACTGAGGACCAAAAATTGCTCAGAATTCAACATTCGAAAGACCTCATTAAAGAGGCGAGAAAAGACGAAAACTTCCTTTACAATATTGTAACTGGTGATGAACCTAAAACTAAGCGTCAAAGCCCTCCATTCGGCACGGCCCCAGATGAGCCACCACCAAAAAAATCGAGTTTGGAGAAATCAAAAATTAAGTCGATGCTTATTCGTCTTTACGATTCCAACTGAATTGTCCACAAGGAGTTCGTTCCAACGGGCCAAACCGTCAATGCAATTTTGTATCTTGGCATTTTGAAGCGTTTATTGCATCGCATTCGTCGATTTCGCCCTGAATACCGCGAAGGCGGTAGAAATCGCATTTTAACTATCAATCACACGCCGTATTCGTCTGATATGGCTCCCTGTGACTTCTGCCTATTCGGAAAATTGCATTTATCGATGGAAGAAAAAGCGTTTTGCGTCCGTAGAGGCCATCCAAAAGGCTTGTAACGACATTCTGAAGGACATTGCGGTGAATGACTTGAAACACTCTTTCGAAAAGCCTTTAGATCGCGCAAAACAGTGTATGGAGGGAGGTTAGAGGGCAATAAATAAACTAGAAGTTATCAGAACAAAGCTCCTCTCGTTTCTATTTTAGCTCAGTCCTGTTTATTTTGAAATTAACCTTTGAGGGAACTTCAATACATTGATAATATTACTTTTACCTAAAGAAACGGAACGGCTCTTTTAAGGAATGTTGCCAATGCAATGCACAAAATTATACCTAAAAATATTCATCGTTTTAAAAAAGTATAAATCTAATCATGAACGCGAAATCTGCTTGCAAAACATTTTCTCATAAACTATGTGGGACTTTTTCTAGATATTTAGAAATTTGCTCTAAGAGTTTCCAATGTAGTATTCGCCAGGTTAAGTCCTTATTGGGAGTGTAAAACTTAAAGAGTATTCTCACGAGTCATTGTACAGGTCCACCAACTTATATCGGTTTTGTGACCGATTGCCAGCAACTCCAACACATCTTCTTCTTAAACGAGTAGAAGAAGTAGATGCATATGTCGGCCTGATATGACTTGAAACAAAACACATACGCTCAGCTAAATCCAGCTGGCTCCTGAACTTATTAAGGCAGTTGAGTTTGGATGAGGTATTGTGATGAGTAGGTTTGGTTGGTTGGTTAGAGTGGTGATTCATCCAGAATCCAACTAGCGCTTCCGCACCATTTTGTTGCCACATCCTCGTTACCAAATTGTTTAACAGTTATTTACAGCGGGACTACATCCAGTCTGTGCGGTTTAGGATCCTTATTAGGTTGTTGACGTCTAAGCCAGACAGCTGTTCGAGACTCTCGAACAGCGGTTTGCCCAGGGTTAATATTCTGTCCTTCCAAAGGGCAGGGCATTCACAGAGGAAATGGAAGATTGTTTCTTTTTTCTCCGGTTGTTTACAACTATGACAGTATGTGTTATGAGGGATGCCCATTTTGGCGGCTTGTTCTCCGATAGACCAGAAGCCAGTTATGACTGCCGTAAGTCTACAGGTGTCCCGACGTTTCATGTTTATTAATGTCGACGATAGCTTGAGGTTGTAGGTGGGCCATAACGTTCTGCTGATTTTGCATTTCGTCCTGTCTCTCCATCTACAATCTGCAATTCGAACTATTTTAGGGAACTGGCATTCTTGACCGCACCTAGTGGAGTGAATACTGGTACTGCAAGAGCGCTATTCATGGCAGATCCCCCTCTTGCCAGTTCATCAGCTTTTTCGTTACCTTCTATGTTCCGGTGTTCCGGGACCCAAATCAAGGTTAATCTATAGTTTTCACTCAAGTTGGTGAGGCTATTCCTACTTTGCTCCACCACTTTAGAGGTTGTTATAGTCGCGTCCAGCGCCTGGATTGCGGCTTGGCTATCCGAAAGAATAGCGATATTGCCCTTGAAAGAGAAATCTGCGATTAGTAACCTACAGGCTTCCCCAATTGCCAGTACTTCCGCTTGGAAGACGCTGCTGGTATTAGGGAGACGCACAGATTTTTCAATTCCAAGTCTATGAGAATATATACCAGCTCCAACACCACAATCCATTTTACTGCCATCAGTATAGACTGTGGTTCCGAAGTTGTTTAGAGAGAATCCCTTATTCCATTCTTTTTTAAATGGAAAGAGTGTGGCAAAATTCCTATTGAACGTTACCATCGGGACGATGAAATCAGTCCGCACCGAGGTTAACTGAGTTTGTCGCAATAATAGACTAGCGTGACGGTTGACATTAATGGCAATCTGCTACAGTTATTTCCAACATCAAGCAAGCATTGAGGTAAGATTAAGTTAATCACTTTCAGTGACTAGTTTAAGAGTAAGAGCTTTAAGAGCTACTGCCGAATTTATCTTGACTGTCATCCATTAAATATCTTGCTTTATTGTGGTTGACTGTCAAAGCCTTCGTCTTGGCGATGTTGACCACCAGTCCGAAAGTGCGTGCCAGCGTAACTAATCTCTCTGCCTTCGATTGCATGTCAGGGAGTTTGTGAGAGAGGAGGCAGATGTCATTGGCGAAATCCGGATCCTCAAGATGTCTGGTGAAACTCCGTACCTTTACGGTCAATTGACTCATGACGTTGGCTAGGGCAATGGCGAAGAAAAGTGACAACAGGGAGCAACCTTGTCTTACTCCTGTGTTGGTGGTTCGGAGTTCTTATATAGAGCTCTGCTGAGACGGATTATTTTAGCAGCAACTGCCTTTCTACTCACCACCTGTCATATTGCGTCTTGCATTGCGATTATATAATCCACTTTAAAATCAACTGGTCTGTCTCACTTTATATCCAAACTAATTTTCAACCTTTTCATGCAAATTTATTTAAATATCCACAAATCCTGTCTATAATTCATACTCGTAATCAACACAATTTAAAGTTCTCTGGAAGGAATCGCTTCAAATTGAATAATCCCAATTAAAGTAATTATTGTAAATTTTACGCTATCTGACCCAATTTTTAGTTGGCGCTAATTAAGTGAAAATTATTCCAGTAAACTATTTAATTATTTAATATTAATAACAAAAATGTATTGTATATACATATATTTATAAATGTATGAATATAATTTTATCTATACGAGTGTGCCAAAAAGGAATCAAGTTTCCTACTAATAAATTCACTTTTACATATTGAATAATAAAAGCGTAAATGCATTTGACATATACACGCAATGAAACAGATGGGCACACATACACAAGCAAAGAGCTGTTTGTATAAGTACAAAATGAGATACAGTTTCAAAATATCCACAACAAACCATACATCCACTTGACGTATATACAGCTGCGGACATAAAAATCTGGATACCACATAACTCGCTTGTTTTTGTAGTTCTTTCAGATTTATAATTTTCTACTTTCATTCATTGATTGCATGGTTTTCTTGTTGGGTGGGGGGTCATTTTTCCCAAAATCACTTTCCCAAAAAAATTTTTTCCCAAATTTTTTTTCCCAAAAAATAATTTTCCCAATATTTTTTTCCCCAAAAATATTTTTTCCCGCTTTATTGTTTTTTCCCGAATGCATGTTTTCCCAAAATAACTTTTTTCCAATAGATAGCTTTCCCGAACAAATACTACTGAAATTAATTTTTATTATTCTACTATTTCACATTTTTCGACGATTCCGACAATATGAGTGTATATAATAATCAAAAATCTTATACTTAAGTAATCGAAAAAGATTCGAAAAAGTTTTTCAATATACATTTTTCAATTCGGATAAAAAGACAAGGTAACGAATGTATCCAACTTCACTCATATAAACAAGTTTTTTCACGTCATTCTTTTCGTGTCAAAATTTCATGAGCCAAAATTTGCTGCCTAAAGTCAAAATTTCTAATTATGGCGGAATTAATTGAATGCAAAAAATCATTTCTTTTCAAATAATAAAAAATGTACTCGCCCATTCATTGCAAATGTATATGCGATATTTTACAGACGAACGATATTTTGGGAAAAATATTTTATGGGAAAATTTATTGGGAAATTTTTAGTTTGGGAAAAATGGCATTGGGAAAATTATTTTTTGGGAAAAAAAAATTTGGGAAAAAATTTTTTTGGGAAAGTGATTTTGGGAAAATTGTACCCCAATCTCTTGTTGGTCGTTTTCTTTTAGATTTTTCATGATAGCACCTAAGACAGCGTCACTTAATTTTTGAATGCCCACGATCGTCTTCAATGAGGAAAACTTAAAAAATGTCTCTGCTCAAGCATTCTATACTTATATATTATGCATCTGGCGATAACTAATTCCCAGAAAAAAGTTCCGTTAATTTTGCTTTTGGGTTGTCTACTCAAGAATTATACTCAGTTTCAGGGAAAATTTCGCTTGTTAACAATGGGGTGGGGAGCTAAGTTAAATCGCATTGCAGTGATTGCATTCCATAAGAGTGATAAAAGTGCAAGTGAGATTTACGAATTGCTGAAAAAGTTGAATGTTTCGAGAATGTTTGCCTACCCCACGTTCAATCGTTTTTCCCAGAAGTCCGAAGTGACAGACAGAAAAAGAAGTGGTCGTCCTCGCGTTGTTCGAACCAGTGCATCCATAAAAGCCGTTCGAGAAAGAATTCGCAGAAATTAGAAAGCAGAAAATCATGTACAGGGAAATGAATGTATCGACCAGATACATGTCAAGATTTCCGTCGTTCAACTGGTCATCTTTCGACAACACGCTTAAGGAAAATTTGACTCGATAAAAGCAAGCAGCTTCTCCGATGGCACGCGGTTAACAGCCATATTGGAAACTATTCTTTTCACAGATGAGAAAATGTTTGCCGTTTTAGAAGTTTTTAATAAGCAAAACGACAAAATCTATGCTAAAACTTTTAAAGACGCAAAAAATGTTGTTGTGTTGTTCCAAGGGTTCAGTGGGTCCACCATCCAGCCTCCGTAATGGTTCGGTAGGGAGTGATTTGTAAGGCGTTACGTCTCTTCATTTCCTGAATCCATTAAAGTACAGTTTGTGGTCAGAATAGGAAAACGTGGCCTGTCAAAGACCTCACAGATCTGAAAAAGAAATGGCCTAAAAAATAAGATCGGAAATGGCATCCACTTAGAAATGTTACAGCTGAACTTAAGTCTACGGCTACCTGATCTTCCAAAGTAACAATTGAGTGTAGAGCCATACTTAATGAGCTTGCTAGGCGATGCACCCGAAAATTGACTGAGTTCCAGAACAAAAAGACATTCCTGGAAATTGCCGCTTGGATAAGCTGGCTAGGAGAAGAACTGATCATAAATCAATCAATTCTACCCAATACGTGGGCATACCTTTATACTCAAACAAGCTTGAAGGTCGCCGTAGCTGAATGGAAGGTTGGTTCGTCGCTACCATTCGAAAGTGTCCCGGTTCAAATGATAGAAAAAGTTGTATTCTAAAAGCGGTCGCACCTCGACAATCAATGCCAAACCGCCGAGTGTATTTTCAGCCATGAAAAAGCTCTTCATGAAGAACCATCTGCCATTCGGGGTCAACTTAAAGCAGTAGGTCCCTCCATTTGTGGAACAACATCAAAACGCGCGCCACAAATAGGAGAAGGAGCTTGGCCTAATACGCAATGAAACACAAGCCAGCATTATATAGATTACTAGCAAACCCGGCCCGCTTCGCTGGGCACACTAAAATAGAATAGATATGGTTTAGAACAGAAAAGATATGGGTTTCATATTATTTATTTCTTTATTCAAGCGCTTTGGCATAAACAATATTTTTTCTTTTTCTATTTGTTTTTGAATATAAATTGAAAATCAGGAAAAAAGAAGATTGTTTTTAAATTTCAAATCAACGCAAATGAATAACTAAGAAACAATCGTCGTTTTTCCTGATCATCCATGAATTTTTCGTTTCAATTCATATGTTTTATTAAGCATTAGAGCTTTTTTAACCATTATCCATTTATATTTTTCAAAAAAAAACGAAAAAATTTTTTTTTCCACAAACACATAATTTTATTTGAACATTCGGATTTCACATTAAATTCTCAAATTTCGTAAGAAATTATTCACTGTTCCAAAATCCACTCCAAAAAAATTCACAAAAAATTTTTACACTTTGCCCTTACGTCTTCTCCTTATGGCATCCAAATCAGAAAGAAATATTGACACATTGTAACTCACACTGTCAATTTGACAGTTCAGTTCCGCCCCAAGCGTTATAAAAGTAAGCGACATTATGGCTGGTTCAAAAGAACGCTGTACCCGTTGCCAGTGTTCCGAATTACAACCAAACTTTACGAAACCCATGCTCAATACTTACTTAACAATGTGTGTAAGTTTGGTTTTATTCGGCGCAAAGACACGGCGGGTCCACGTTTTGGCATATATTTCGAGACCCTAGTCATCAATAGGTATGAAAATTACCCCGTATTAAAGCACTTATCAACAGCTTTCATTTGATACCCATGTTGTACATACACAACCAAAGGTTACCCGGGTCCACGTTTTGACCTATACCTCGAGACCCCAGTCACGGAGCGGCATGAAAAATACTCTGTACTAAAGCATTCACCAACAGCTTCAATTTGATATCCATATTGTACAAACACATTCTAGGGTCCACGTTTTGGTCTCTATCTTGAGACCCTAGTCACTGAGCGGCATGAAAAATACTCTGAACTAAAGCATTCACCAACAGCTTCCATTTGATACCCATATTGTACATACACATTCGAAGGTTACGCAGGTCCACGTTTTGACCTATATCTCGAACCCTATCCACCAATAGGTATCCAAACTATACGGAAACCATCTTCAATACCTTCTTAACAATGTATGTAAGTTTGGTTTAATTCGGTGCAAAGACACGGCCGGTTAGCGAACACACACAAAAAGTTGACTTTATTTTATATATAAGATGGAGCCCACTTGTAAGATAACTAGAAAGGTTTGGTCTAGAAGGAACGAGCACAGAACTGAGTCCCTTATCAATTTATACCGGACTTCCATTAATACGGTGGGGCGCCTAATAGAAACACACAAAAAAAGTATAGAATTTCCCTGAAATGGGAAGCGTTTCCTCTACCACTGCCCTGCTCTTGTCAGAACGCGATGTCGCTGTCTACGCTTTTACTTTTTGAATAGAGCTAGTCTTCTTCATTTACTTGATCCTTGCACTTATGGTCATTCTCTCGAAATTCGGCATATTTTAACTTTCACTGCAATTACGCAATCACTTTTCATAAGGCAAAAATGCTTTACGATCTAAAAAGACAAAATATTGCACAAACATATTTATATTTAAATAGAGATCCACCCCTTAATCATGTACACAGCAAACCCTATAACCCTCTCAATGAAAGCTTACTACCTGCCCGCATATTTATGAGTGCTACTGTACGATACGTATGTTTGTGTACACTAACTGTTGTACTTGTATATGTATAAGCGCCGGAAGCGTAAATAATTACGCGATTTGAGTGCCACAAATGGCGTCGAGCCGGAAGTGATGTTTGTCGGCTGCGATGACAAAGGCTCAAGCAATGGTCAGTAACAACTAACAGGCCTGTGGGCAGATGGCTCCACATTAAATGTACATAGGCGTGTAGGCACTGCAATCCCATGTGTGGTCTACTACAACAACAATGGCTACAACAATTACACATCTGCAAACAGCCTGTGTGAGCTTGAAAGCATTTATCACTCGACAATTAAACGCATTGCATTTATTGCATTCTCACATTAAATCCACTGTGACAGTTGCAGCACAAGCCACCACGGGCAACTGATATGCATAAATGTACGTTTGCACGTATATGTAAATATATATGAAATCAAAATTGATCTACAAAAACAATAAAACGGTGAAGACCTTTCGGCTGGCGCACCACCTGCTATTTGTTGCAAGCGAAATTTATTTAATTATTTATTTGTGCCAACCATTTGATTATGGTTCTGAGTCAAAATGTCAACCACAAACGTACATACATGCGTATGTATGCGTATAGAGGTGTGTGAATGCACGATATAAATTATTGATATACCCGAAAAATAACACTTGGCAAATTTTACAAATGCTATTAAGGGATACAAAAAATTGTGCTAAGTGAACTGAGAAGATTCCTGACAGCGGCTATTTGGCCGATCGCATCCATAAAACCACACTAATCATCTGTGTTTCCTTAAAAAAATGTATCTGTAAAAAAATGTATCTGAAAAAAAATATGAGGCCACAAACAATCCTTTCTATTCACAAATCAGCGATTACATGCCATGATATCCAAGTATTTTGGACATTGCCGTCAGTTCCTCTAAAACTTGGTTTAATTGCAGACTTGAAGAAGTAAACTGAAAATGTAAAAAATATTAAGAAATTTTGCGATTTACTCAGGGTTAAAAGTTTTGATATGAAGTTTTTCAAAGCGAAATAATCTTTTCGCTATTTTTATAGTTTTTTTTCAATTATTTAGCACAAAATAAAGTAAAAAAAAAATGATTTTGGGAAAAAAATTTGATATGAAGTTTTTTAAGTGAAATATATTTGCTAGCTAATAATAAAGTTTTTCAAATTAAAAGAACCGAATCTTCTTTTCCCTATTTTTATAATTTTTTTCAATTAATTAGGACAAAATAAGCTAAAACATAAAACATTGGAAAAAAATTTTAATATGATATTTTTTAAAGCGAAATATCTTCGTGTCCTGTCGCCATTTTTATAATTCTGTTTTAAATTTTTTTGCACAAAATAAAATAAATAAAAAAATCTGTTGGAAAAAAAATTTGGTACGAAGTTTTTTAAATTGAAAGAACTGAAAATTCGTTGCGCCATATTTATATTTTTAATTAAATTTTAAAAATTTTTTTTGAAAAAAAATTTTGCTATGAAGTTTTTTAAAGCGAAATATCTTCGAGCCCTGTCGCCATTTTTATAATTTTTTTTTATTTTTTTTCGACAAAATTAAATATATAAAAAATTATTTTGGGAAAAAATTTTGGTATGGAGTTTTTTAAATTGAAAGAACTGAATATTGGTTTGCGCCATATTTATATTTTTAATTAAATTATTTATTTCAAAATAAGCCAAAAAAAAATTTAGTTTTGAGAAAAAATGTTGATATGAACTTTTAAACTGAAAGAACCGATTATTCCTTTAACTATTTTTATAATTTTTTGAATTAATTAGGACAAAATAAACTTAAAAAACTTCTTTTGGGAAACAATTTGATACATTCTCTAAGGTAAAATATAGTTTCGTTCTTTTCGCCATTTCTAACATTTTTTTTTAATTAATTAGGACAAAATAAACGAAAAAAAATTTTGCCGAAAAAAAATTTGAATGAGAAATTTTTTGAAGCGAAATATATTCGTTTCCTTCCGACATTTTTATAATATTTTTTCAATTATTTAGAAGCAAATAAATTTAAAAAACTATTTTGAGGAACAAATTTCGATATGAAGTTTTTTAAATTGAAAGAAACGAATATTCTTTTCATCATTTTTATAATTTTTTTTAATAATTTAGGACAAAATAAACTAAACAAAATTATTTTGGGAAAAAGTAATATATTTGATACGAAACTTTACAAAGCGAAATATCTTCAGTTCCTTTCGGGATTTTTATGTTTTTTTAAATTAAATTATTTACGACAAAATAAATTAATAGGACTATGAATAAGTTCGTGCGGTTTTACAACAGATGGCGTAACTTGATTATTATTCCATCGATCCACATTTCCAAACATTCATTGGAGAGCTACTGTCGTAAGGCACAAACGTCAGTATAAGTTTTTTATTTGAAGCGTAAACAACAATATTTTTACCACACTTGAAAATGTCGAATTTCGTGCCAAATAATGTGTTTTTGCGGGGAATTCTTCTTCATTATTTTAATATGAAGAAAAAAGCAGCCGAAAGTCATCGTATCTTGGTGGAAGTTTATGGTGAGCATGCTCTATCTGAGCGAACGTGCCAGAAGTGGTTTGCACGCTTTAAAAGTGGTGATTTTGGCTTGGAAGACGAAGAACGCGAGGGTGCGCCGCCAAAGTTCATGGATACCGAATTGGAGGAATTGCTCGATCAAGATCCGGCTCAAACGCAAGAAGAGGTTGCAAAAACTTTGGGAGTTGATCAATCAACCATTTCCAAACTTTTAAAAGCCATGGGAATGATCCGAAAGGTAGGCCATTGGGTGCCGTATGAATTGAAGCCAAGAGACGTTGAACGCCGTTTTATGGCATGCGAACAACTGCTTCAACGGCACAAAAGAAAGGGTTTTTTGCATCGAATTGTGACTGGCGATGAAAAGTGGGTCCATTACGACAATCCAAAACGTCGGGCAACGTATGGATACCCTGGCCATGCTTCAACATCGACGTCGGCGCAGAATATTCATGGCCTGAAGGTTATGCTGTGTATCTGGTGGGACCAGCTGGGTGTTGTGTATTATGAGCTACTGAAACCGAATGAAACGATTACGGGGGATGTCTACCGACGACAATTGATGCGTTTGAGCCGAGCACTGCGAGAAAAACGGCCGCAATACGCCGATAGACACGACAGAGTTATTTTGCAACATGACAATGCTCGGCCACATGTTGCACAAGTGGTCAAAACATACTTAGAAACGCTCAAATGGGATGTCCTACCCCACCCGCCGTATAGTCCAGACCTTGCGCCATCCGATTACTATCTCTTCCGATCGATGCAACATGGCCTGGCTGACCAGCACTTCCGTAATTACGATGAAGTCAAAAAATGGATCGATTCGTGGATTGCGGCAAAACCGACCGAATTTTTCACAAAGGGAATCCGTGAATTGCCAGAAAGATGGGAAAAAGTAGTAGTAAGCGATGGACAATATTTTGAATATTAAATTTGTAACCATTTTACGTCAATAAAGTTTCAAATTTCGAAAAAAAACCGCACGAACTTATTCATAGTCCATTAAAAATATATATTATAATTTGTTTTTTATTTAGTACAAAATATAATTGAAAAAAAAATTTTTGGGGCCAATTTTTTTTTAAATTTTGTTAAGCATTTTTTTGTTTGTAATTTTTGAAAAAACACCCACTTCAGATTCTTTTTCTTGTTTTTTTATTAATAGCTCGTACTATGCTCAGCAATCCTGGCTAGTTTCATAAAGGAACTCACATAAATTTCCGAGTTATATTCAAGAAGGTACAAGGTAATAAAATAAAAAACAAGTAATTAAAATGTTTAAAAAACCTTTATATTTGAAAGTGAAGATGTTTCACTTTATAAAAAACCCATGCCAAAGTTTTCAACATTCAATTATTCTCAAAATAATTTATTTTTGTTTTTGAAATGAAGCTTCTTAGGCGTCGATGGACGAACGAGAAAGGAGAGTAAAATTTCAAGGTCATGCAACGTTTTGTGCATTTTCGTTCCGTGAGAGAGAAAAAAGATATCACGTAGAGGAAAAGGAGAGAGAGAGAGCTATTCCTTATATATATCTTAGATACACTTTAGGCTATTCACATCTCCCTTTTGTGCGGTCCTTCGACTTTTCTCCCACTCCTACGCTAAGGCTATAGTCTAAGTCGTAAGACGTTACTCGTATTGTAGGAGCAAGAGAGAACCACATATACATTGTATACAAGGCGTTAGAATATAACAGAGAGAGAAAGAGAGTGACGCGTAAGCGTACAGCACTAACGCCATGTATATTTGTATTCTCTGCAAATGTTCTGAGTTTATTTAGATATATATTCTTTCTCTCTCTCTCTCCCTCTCTCACATTCTCCCTAGGGCCTCTCCCTCTTTCTTTCTCTGCCTTGAAAGTTTCACTTCTGTTATGTGTACTACGCTACACGCCCTTTTTTAATTTGCTCAGTTAGCTTCTTCACGCCTGCAAATAAGCCAATTTTTAGAAAATTAATGACAATATCCAAAATACTTGGCTCATTTGACATGGAAACAAACATATCTGAGAATGACTCAACCCTACATGCATAGCGTTAAAACGAGTCCTTTTGCACCACAATCCTTCAAATGAAGAGTGAACAGACTTAGAATAGAGCTCAAAGTGCCTCTTCACGAATGGTTCGAACTCCAACAGAACGGTTGGCGAAGAACTCATCTAGGAAGGGATCCATATTAAGGTTATTTTTGGTAATAAGATTGCCATAATATTGTCTAAGAACAAGAAGCTGCTTGGAATGAAACAGTCAACTGGCTGTTCACTGATGTGATAGATTTTAATCAGATAAGCATGTATTACGATGTAGAGCTCGAAATTTGTCAGAAAATGCTTGCCAACGTTCACGGTCGCATCGGAATATTTCACTAAGGTCTAAGGCGCTTTGCAGGAAACTGGATGGTTAATGAGTCTGCTAGGCAGGGATTCGGTGAGGTAATTCTTTATGTAAATACAGGTAGAATATCCCGCTCTCCCAATGCTGGGTTAGGTTAGCCTGGTTGGCATTAAGCAAAGCATAGACCTTTTGGTCCCTAGCGATATCAGATGGAGACCAACCTCTATGAATACTGAAAGTAGACATCATGTAGGATGTCAACGCTTTTGGCGAATCTAAGCACGAGCTGGGAGATCCGCTTTTGAGATGTCCTCCAGACCCTCAAACAGTGGGGCTCCGAAGCATTTTAAACGCGTTTTTAATAATGGCGGACAAACGCATAGAAGGTGTGCTAAAGTTTCCTCAACATCATCTCTGTATTTCCTACATTTGTCCGTGTTAGCAATCCCTATCTTGTACGCATGTGCAGCCAATAGATGACCTGTCAGCATACATGACTTGTCAGCATACGTATGATAGTTCTGCAGTATTTTCGCGAGAGCGTAAGTACGATTTGAGCCAGTTTTTTGTCGTTAATTCTAAACATAACTTTTGATTGATCAGATTGATCCACCTAGCTTCCACTCGCTTTTTCATATGCATTTAACGGATTTAGTATGTCGTTCTCTTGTTCAAATGGTAGTCTAATAGTACTTTTGCTATCTCATGTACTATTTCGTTTCCCATGATGCCTTTGTGACCAGGTACCCAATAGATATGAAACCTACTGTTTGCGGCTAGCCATTCTCTGGCCTCCCTGCTTCGTTGAACATTTTTGCAGTTAGTTAATACAATATGAGCTTATTGCTTTTATTGTATATATTAATTGTAGAGTTCTTTCTTGTTCTTGTGTAGGGCAGCTCCGCGGCTTTCCGCACAGCAAAAACTTCCGCTTGGAAAATACTGCTGTGTTCTGGCAGTTTGATAGGATGCCTTAGCCTGAACGCCCGCTCCCACTCCGTCTAAAGTTTTAGAGCCATCTGTGTAGATGTGAAAAGTCCTATTGCCAGGCTTCATGCCTTTGTGCCATCCCTCCTCTTCAATTGTATTACGAAACCTTCTCTCCCAATCTGAACAATCTGTGCAACCTGAACTCCTCTTTTCCATTGAGCTATGCCCGAAGGTTCTACAGGTGAATACTCCTGGCCTCCCAAGGCTAAGAGTCAAGCATCTCGATGTGGATGAGGAGCTTCTTAAATACTACCATTCTGTAGCATTTTTGGCGTCCATTTTTCCTACTCTTGAGCAGCAACACGTTAACCCTCCCGCAACATATTATTAACTTTGTACACTTTTCTGATAAGTGGGCACCTCCCAAATGAACGCATTTTTCAGTCCGTTACGCATCCGCTTAAAAGAGAGTGCACTTTACTTTAATCTTACCCATAAAGCCGAAAAGCAAATAAAAAACATTCACACAAAAAAAACGCGGCAGTCCACAGACATCCGGCTAACCGTTCGAATTAAAGTAAGTAAAGAAAATTTGTAGAACTTGTGCACTTTGGCGCTGACGAATATGGCAGATCATGGCACAATAAGCTGTATGAGCTTTGCGATGAATAAAGATTCAAACGGAGCCCTATCGTATATGTATGTGTATATATGTCGTCCGAATGGAAACAAAGGCCACAGATCTGAGGCGAGGTACATGATAATGGCACTAGAGGTAGAGGAAGGCCTCCTCGGTGCAGAAAAAAACTAAAAAAAAGAACTTGGCCGAGGGATAAACGACTGACGCGCTCTATTAAACTCGTTCATATATATAAATTTATGATGGGCGCTTATTTCCCTTTTGGGTATTTCGCCGACCTCCTTCTCCTATCCTCCTATTTGTGGCGTGCGTCTTGATGTTGTTTCACAAATTCACAACTGGAGGGGCCTACAGTTTTAGGCTGACTCCGAACGGCAGATGTTTTTTATGAGGAGCTATTTCATGGCAACTTCGAACCAACGTACTCCAAATTCCGAATGGTAGTCAGGCACCAACCCATTCGGCTACGGCGGCAGCATAAGCCAAGGCATAAGTCACCAAACAAAAATAAGAAAAATCTGAGATGAAATGGAGTACGGACGCTTGAGAGCTTACAGACTTTTACGAAAGTTCCACTTTAAAATTGAAACAGTTGTTGTTGTTGTTGCTGTTGTATAAGTATTAGGGCGGGTCGATTTAAAAATCGCGCATTGCTCTGTGAAAATCGTATTCTAGGGATCAAAATAAGAAACTTTTCCGAAGGAACCATACCTCTGAAACGAATTCTGATGTCCCCCAATTTGGGTCGAACGACAAATCCCACTTTGACCCATTTAGAGCGCTCTAATCGAGTCCAAATGTATGACCGACCCCCACTAACTTTGGACGGCCGATCCACCCATGCCAGTGGCACACCCCCTGGAACTCCCCTGGGGGGTTACCCATACAATCATTTCAAAATATCATGAGAACAGAAACTAAAAAGTTCGACCCAAATTGGGGACATCAGAATTCGTTTTAAAGGTATGGTTCCTTCGGCAAAGTTTCTTATTTTGATCCCTAAAATATGATTTTCACAGAGCAATGGGCGATTTTTTTGCCTCCCCACAAATCGACCCGGCCTAATGAGTAGGGTTGCCGAGGCGTGTGAAAAGGTGGTTGTGTGTTTGATGAGCAGTTTTTTGTGCTTCTTCATAGGGAACATTTGTGCCTCATTATGTATGTAGGTGTCAGGAGTCATCGCCTCGCTGCCGAAATAGCAGCGTTTTGTCATGTCTGAAGCTTTGTCCACTACGTATCATTAGTTCCAGGCAACCAGACAGGCGCAGCGTAATTTAGAACCGGCGGCTAATTTGAAAGAGTCCTAACCGCCGATGTGGATATGTAAGAAAAACCTTGGAATACCAGCAGCGAAAAACGTTCACCTAAGGAAGTAGGTCCGAAAGAAATAAAAAATCCCAAGTGGAGACTTGCGAAATCCCTTATTTCTCAACTCAATCTCAAATTGATCTCAACCCTAATCGATCACTAACTAGGAAGTTCAATCTGCAAAAGCCTGTTGTGAAAACTTTTCATTGAGCGAAAAACAAAAATATAAATAGATGTCAGTCACAGGATTTATTATTCCATTTAATTTTGAACAAACAGAATATTCCATTTTGCACTCGTTCCCATTTTGCAGACCTGCAACCTATTTACTCACAAATTTATTATTTTACGGTTGACTTTCTGCGGCTGTTGCATCAACTTAAGCTGGCCTACAATTTAAATTAACAGCCTCAGCAGCAACATAGCCGCAATAATGATAATAATTACAAGATTTAATTATTTACATAATTTCCATGCAATTTCATTTTTTATTTTTATTTTTTTTTTGTTTTTGTTTTATGTTACTCGTATTGTTTTTCATTCATTTCGCTGCACATCGCGTTGCTGAGCCAGACATTTATTGTTCATACTGCTGTTGCGGCCGCTGCAGCTTACACACAGCAATTGATTTTATTGTTGTTTTTCTAAATGTTACAGTTGATGCAGCCACTGTTATTGCAATTGCTACTGTATTACATTTGTTATTGTTATGCATTTTGTTGTAATAAATCATGTGCAGATTTTAACGCGCTGAACACATATTACAAATACCTCTACATACAGACACACGTGCATACATACGTACATACGCACACTGTGATATGCGACACACAACCCGAAAAGCTTTAAGCGTAAATATTTAAGCGATGGAGGAGATTTGCCTTGTGAAATGTGCAGCTTCAGTTGCAAACTGCAGTTTAGCAGGTGGGGCATTTGGGAGTAAATTCCCTACGGTTGTGTTGTTATCAGCAATTTTTGGCAGCGTTAACATGAAATATTTTGCTACTTGAAGTGGTATTAAATGGCAAATGCACATGCGTAAATATTTATATATTTACACACATTCATACTACATAAATGCATTAAATACTCCAATTACAGATTTATTTAAGTACTTTTGTTCACTTTTGCGCTTTTGCCGCCCCTCCAACATGACAGGAAACCAATTTGTGGTTTTGATGTGTGTGGCTACAGCGTGAAAAACGCAATTATTTTATTTCATTTATTTTAAATAGGCGCACAAATATTTTTTTCTCAACCAATGCAGCACCCAAACAACAAATTTGAAACTAGCAAAGAAGGCAGTAGTAAACTCGGTCCGGATTGAATTCTTTACAACCTCGTTCAATTTAGTAAAAGTTAATTTGGACTGGCTGTTAAGTTTTGGAATCAAATAAGCCCATAAATACTAAGAGTTATAGATTATAACTTTAAACTGGCCGTACTTACTCTTAGCGACAGGTAGGCAGGCTTATCACCTACCCTGCCAGAAATCAAAATAGATTAACGAAACCAAAGCAAGGCTGAGTCTTGTGGAGGCCCTATGCCCGCAAGAGGAGTGAACAAGGAAAAAAACAAAAAAAAACGTAGTCTTATTATAGGCGCGGCACCGCTTATTTTTTTAATTTTACTTTCGCCATCTTTCTTGTTTTGGCTTCATAATTTTTACCAAATTTGAGTGATTTTGCTTAATTTATAACGGAGATAATCTCTTCTTTTTTGAAAATCACCGCCACATGGAATGTGGACGTGACTATCGACTGAATTTTACCCCTGGAATATCACCCCTGCTCTATATCACGGATGGATCGAAGTTGGAAGGAAAGGTTGGCGGAGGAGTTTTTGTGCAAGGAGCTCCCCATCAGACTCAAATTCAGGTTACCGGACCACTGCAGTGTGTTCCAGGCAGAGGTAGCCGCAATCAAGGAAGCAGCTGATTGGCTGCTCACATGCGTACTAACAGTCAGGAAAGTAAATATTTACTCCGACAGCCAAGTGGCAATAAGAGCCCTCGGGTCAGTGACGGAGCATTCGAAACTGATCAGGGAATGTCTGACCTCACTTTCGACTGCATCCGAATTCTTTGACATAAGTCTCATCTGGGTTCCTGGTCACAGCGATATTGCGGGAAACTGTGAGGCGGATGAGCTGGGCAGACAAAGGACATGTGAGGTGATTTCCTCGCGAAGGGAGAAAATTGGGGTCCCCCTGACTACCTGCGGTCTGCTCCTGGAAAGATGGGCTTCGCACCAACTCAGCGAGCTTTGGGCAAGTACACAAACTTGTAAGGTGACGAATTCCTTCTGGCCACGTGTGGACCGGGGGCGCTCGGGTGAGCTTCTGAGGTTGACAAAATAACAGCTCTCGAATCTCGTGGGTTTTCTCACAGGTCACTATGTACGAGAATGCATGCTGTGAGACTTGGAGTCTTGCCTCTAGTCCTTTTTGCGCTGGATGTATGGAGGATGAGATGGAACCATCTCAGTACCTTTTCCTTAGCTGCCCTGCTCTGGCGGGGCTAAGATCCAGGCATCTTGGCTCATACTACTTTGCTACGCCTGCCGGCGTTGACATTAAAAATCTGATGAATTTCATCAGCAGCACAAAGCGGTTGACGCAAACGCAGCACAGTCATCGTTCGTAATCCACAGACTCTAAACCCACCCTCCTAACCATCCCACCACCACCTCTCCCCGCCCTCTCCTTGCATCCCATCGGTTTTTCTCTCTTACCTCACTTCCTCCATAATGGTATCACAAAGGACGAATCTGTTTATCTTCGTCCAAGTGTGACATTCCTTGGTCAACCATACCAACCTAACCCATCACCTCTGCAGACGTTTGCTAGAATATGAGCCACCTCCCAGGCATGTCAGTAGGCGTCTTTTCAACTACTCTAATGAGATTCAGAACAAACTCATTTACAACTACTGGACCGGACAGTATACAGACAAATCTAAGCGACATCCATTGGGAGACACTTACCATCTTTCTAAACTCCCGACACCTCTGAATGCCGTCATCGGAGTCCAACCATCCCTCTTGCAGACGAATAACTTCGACTGCCTCGCAAGACCCGCATAAATTTGTCGACTAAACTCCTACTAATCCAGAATCGACCCCGACATTCCCAATACATGACCAGCTCACCGCACGACCATGACCACCTTCAAACCGACTTATTTAACGATCCTCTCCCCTTGACCCAACCTGTTAAAACAGCATTTTCCTGGGTCTCTACCGTTAGATGAGTTAGACGAAGATGACCGGTAACTACATCGCACTGACATGGTTTAGTAATCTACTATAACAACAGCTACAACCAATTTTGCCAATTTTTAGCATAAACTTACTTTCAAAGAATAATAAATGTGTCAAGACAGACATGGCTTAGTCGACTCCTCTCATCATTCTTGTATTTTTGTATAAATGTATATATCTATGTCAATTCCTGAATGCTGTTGCAGGCAACCGAGATGGGAACAATATATAATATACCCTTGTGCGTGTATAAAAATATGTACAACGCTGTTCGTCTATGGCATAGTTGCTTTACACATTGCATGCGTTAAATGGAAATTGATAGCTGGCATAGCCAAGCAGCTCAACCCTCACTTCAGCTCAATCAGAGCACTTCTCAATTCAACGATGTAGTGGAAAGACATCTCCCGCTGCATGTGCACCGCTGCTTAGACGGCAGTTGGATTCCATCGCCAAAGGCGCAACAATTGGTACGACGACGAATGCCAGCAAAAAACTCAACATGCCGGGCTACACTGCGGTTGGCTGCAACGCGCACTACAACACAGCATTACCGCGAAGCGAGAAGGGATGGGAGGCGTCTTTTCAGGCGCAAGAAAGGGGAAATGGAAAAACGTGAATGCGGAGAGCTAGAGATGTTGGACGACAGGAACATGACCAGAAAAATTTTCTGCACTGCAGTTTTCAAGGCCGTGGAAAGTTCCTGCAAAGACGAAAACGGCAATCTCATGACAAATGACCAGGGAATGCTTGGGTTGTGGAGAAATCACTTCATACAACTGATGCACGGTGGCAGTAGCAGTGTGGACAACGAAGTTGAGACCGATATTCCTGTCGTGGACGACGGAATACTCATAGCACGACCTGAACTTAAAGAGGTTCGAATAGCGATATCGCGGGTAAAAAACAAGAAAAAATTGTTTGCCCTTGAAGCCAAAATACGCCTCGATATCCCTTTTTATAGCTTCTTTTGAGGAGTAGTTCTTGTTACTCATATGGGATTGAAGTCCACGGAAAAGGGGATAATCACAAGGTGCAATATCCGCAGAGTATGGTGGATGCGGCATTAGCTCCCATCCGAGCTCGTTCAGCTTGCCTAATGTTTGCCTTGCGGTATGAGGTCTTGCGTTGTCGTGGTGAAACAAAACTTTGCGTCTATTCACTAAAGACGAGCAAGGCGTCGGAGTTAAAGACTTCATGACGACCAGCGCGCGGGGCATCATCCACGTCGCAGTTACCACTTCAGAATTTTGAAAACCACTTTTGCGCAGTCCTTACACCCACGGTATCCTCTCCGTGAACAGTGTTAATTTCTGCAGCAGCAGTTGTTGCATTTTTACCTCTTAAAAAAATACAAAAGGCTCCGACTCCATGCAGTATCCCCTCACTTGTTTTGAGAGAAATATTACGAATTTTCCAATGAAATTCACAGGAGATGTTGATTTCGTGCTTATTTTGCTAAAACTAGCACCAACACTATTCAGTTAATAATAGTTTTTAAGTTATTTGTTGATAAAATTTGTCTTTTACCTTCACCAAATTTTGATACAATAAGTGCACTTATCACATTTATTTTAATAAATATTCAAACTAATATACATTAACATACACACACGTTTTTAACTCTTTTTATTGATATATACCATAAATTAACAATTTAAATTGCATTTATAACTTGCAAACACTTGACGCGCCAGCTAAATTTACAATAACTGAAAAGCATGGCTGAATGGAGTGCTGCCAGAAGCAAAAAATAATAAAAAAATTGAATGCGATTGAAAACGAAGCAACATAGAAACATAATTTCCACACACTCTTTTTTGTTAGAATAATGAGGGAATGGGGGTTTACAACCTCTAAGGTGTATATATTGAGTTCATAAATATATATAAATACAATATCGATATGATTTTCGAAATACAGTTCAGCTTCACGTAAAATACCTACGCGAAAAGGAGTACTACGCAAAAATACTGTGGATTGCGTAGCCAGAGTTGGACTGATGAGGGTTATTTTTTTGAAGCGCGGCCGAAGGCCGCCCACGCGAAAAGGAGTACTACGCAAAAATACTGTGGATTGCCTAGCCGGAGTTGGATTGATGAGGGTTATTTTTTTGAAGCGCGGCCGAAGGCCGCCCACGCGAAAAAGAGTTCTACGCAAAAATACTGTGGATTGCGTAGCCGGAGTTGGACTGATGAGGGTTATTTTTTTGAAGTGCGGCCGAAGGCCGCCTACGCAGAAGAAAGTTTTACGCAAAAATACCGTTGACAGCATAGACGATTTTTTATTCCAAATTTTCGGCTGCGGCGCTTTTTTTTCTTTTTTTTTTAAATATATATATGTATATATATATACCATATATTCATAATATAGTGAAAATTTGGAATAAAAAATCGCGCGATTTTTTATTCCAAATTTTCTGCTGCGGCGCATTTTTTTTTCTTTTTTTTTAAATATATATATGTATATATATATATCATATATTCATAATATAGTGAAAATTTGGAATTAAAAATATATATATCATATATTCAAAATGCATACAATCAAACATACTTTACTGAAAATCAAGCATTAATATATATATGTATATAAATATATACATATATCCATAAATATACCTATATATATATATATATATGAATAGACGTATATAATATAGAAATAATTTGTAAAATTTTGTATTTCTATTCATTTATTATCTTCTAAAATTGTTTATTTATACGATGTCTGGCAGCACTTCGGCTGGTTGTAGTAACCAAAATAGGAGGATTCTTGGTCAATTTTACAATTTTTAAACTCAAATAACTTAAAAACTATAAGCCGGCGCCAAGTGAGGTTTTCACTTTTAGAAAGTAGAATACCCCCTCTACCCCCCCCCCCCCTTATATTTCTTTGACATAAGTCTCATCTGGGTTCCTGGTCACAGCGATATTGCGGGAAACTGTGAGGCGGATGAGCTGGGCAGACAAAGGACATGTGAGGTGATTTCCTCGCGAAGGGAGAAAATTGGGGTCCCCCTGACTACCTGCGGTCTGCTCCTGGAAAGATGGGCTTCGCACCAACTCAGCGAGCTTTGGGCAAGTACACAAACTTGTAAGGTGACGAATTCCTTCTGGCCACGTGTGGACCGGGGGCGCTCGGGTGAGCTTCTGAGGTTGACAAAATAACAGCTCTCGAATCTCGTGGGTTTTCTCACAGGTCACTATGTACGAGAATGCATGCTGTGAGACTTGGAGTCTTGCCTCTAGTCCTTTTTGCGCTGGATGTATGGAGGATGAGATGGAACCATCTCAGTACCTTTTCCTTAGCTGCCCTGCTCTGGCGGGGCTAAGATCCAGGCATCTTGGCTCATACTACTTTGCTACGCCTGCCGGCGTTGACATTAAAAATCTGATGAATTTCATCAGCAGCACAAAGCGGTTGACGCAAACGCAGCACAGTCATCGTTCGTAATCCACAGACTCTAAACCCACCCTCCTAACCATCCCACCACCACCTCTCCCCGCCCTCTCCTTGCATCCCATCGGTTTTTCTCTCTTACCTCACTTCCTCCATAATGGTATCACAAAGGACGAATCTGTTTATCTTCGTCCAAGTGTGACATTCCTTGGTCAACCATACCAACCTAACCCATCACCTCTGCAGACGTTTGCTAGAATATGAGCCACCTCCCAGGCATGTCAGTAGGCGTCTTTTCAACTACTCTAATGAGATTCAGAACAAACTCATTTACAACTACTGGACCGGACAGTATACAGACAAATCTAAGCGACATCCATTGGGAGACACTTACCATCTTTCTAAACTCCCGACACCTCTGAATGCCGTCATCGGAGTCCAACCATCCCTCTTGCAGACGAATAACTTCGACTGCCTCGCAAGACCCGCATAAATTTGTCGACTAAACTCCTACTAATCCAGAATCGACCCCGACATTCCCAATACATGACCAGCTCACCGCACGACCATGACCACCTTCAAACCGACTTATTTAACGATCCTCTCCCCTTGACCCAACCTGTTAAAACAGCATTTTCCTGGGTCTCTACCGTTAGATGAGTTAGACGAAGATGACCGGTAACTACATCGCACTGACATGGTTTAGTAATCTACTATAACAACAGCTACAACCAATTTTGCCAATTTTTAGCATAAACTTACTTTCAAAGAATAATAAATGTGTCAAGACAGACATGGCTTAGTCGACTCCTCTCATCATTCTTGTATTTTTGTATAAATGTATATATCTATGTCAATTCCTGAATGCTGTTGCAGGCAACCGAGATGGGAACAATATATAATATACCCTTGTGCGTGTATAAAAATATGTACAACGCTGTTCGTCTATGGCATAGTTGCTTTACACATTGCATGCGTTAAATGGAAATTGATAGCTGGCATAGCCAAGCAGCTCAACCCTCACTTCAGCTCAATCAGAGCACTTCTCAATTCAACGATGTAGTGGAAAGACATCTCCCGCTGCATGTGCACCGCTGCTTAGACGGCAGTTGGATTCCATCGCCAAAGGCGCAACAATTGGTACGACGACGAATGCCAGCAAAAAACTCAACATGCCGGGCTACACTGCGGTTGGCTGCAACGCGCACTACAACACAGCATTACCGCGAAGCGAGAAGGGATGGGAGGCGTCTTTTCAGGCGCAAGAAAGGGGAAATGGAAAAACGTGAATGCGGAGAGCTAGAGATGTTGGACGACAGGAACATGACCAGAAAAATTTTCTGCACTGCAGTTTTCAAGGCCGTGGAAAGTTCCTGCAAAGACGAAAACGGCAATCTCATGACAAATGACCAGGGAATGCTTGGGTTGTGGAGAAATCACTTCATACAACTGATGCACGGTGGCAGTAGCAGTGTGGACAACGAAGTTGAGACCGATATTCCTGTCGTGGACGACGGAATACTCATAGCACGACCTGAACTTAAAGAGGTTCGAATAGCGATATCGCGGGTAAAAAACAAGAAAAAATTGTTTGCCCTTGAAGCCAAAATACGCCTCGATATCCCTTTTTATAGCTTCTTTTGAGGAGTAGTTCTTGTTACTCATATGGGATTGAAGTCCACGGAAAAGGGGATAATCACAAGGTGCAATATCCGCAGAGTATGGTGGATGCGGCATTAGCTCCCATCCGAGCTCGTTCAGCTTGCCTAATGTTTGCCTTGCGGTATGAGGTCTTGCGTTGTCGTGGTGAAACAAAACTTTGCGTCTATTCACTAAAGACGAGCAAGGCGTCGGAGTTAAAGACTTCATGACGACCAGCGCGCGGGGCATCATCCACGTCGCAGTTACCACTTCAGAATTTTGAAAACCACTTTTGCGCAGTCCTTACACCCACGGTATCCTCTCCGTGAACAGTGTTAATTTCTGCAGCAGCAGTTGTTGCATTTTTACCTCTTAAAAAAATACAAAAGGCTCCGACTCCATGCAGTATCCCCTCACTTGTTTTGAGAGAAATATTACGAATTTTCCAATGAAATTCACAGGAGATGTTGATTTCGTGCTTATTTTGCTAAAACTAGCACCAACACTATTCAGTTAATAATAGTTTTTAAGTTATTTGTTGATAAAATTTGTCTTTTACCTTCACCAAATTTTGATACAATAAGTGCACTTATCACATTTATTTTAATAAATATTCAAACTAATATACATTAACATACACACACGTTTTTAACTCTTTTTATTGATATATACCATAAATTAACAATTTAAATTGCATTTATAACTTGCAAACACTTGACGCGCCAGCTAAATTTACAATAACTGAAAAGCATGGCTGAATGGAGTGCTGCCAGAAGCAAAAAATAATAAAAAAATTGAATGCGATTGAAAACGAAGCAACATAGAAACATAATTTCCACACACTCTTTTTTGTTAGAATAATGAGGGAATGGGGGTTTACAACCTCTAAGGTGTATATATTGAGTTCATAAATATATATAAATACAATATCGATATGATTTTCGAAATACAGTTCAGCTTCACGTAAAATACCTACGCGAAAAGGAGTACTACGCAAAAATACTGTGGATTGCGTAGCCAGAGTTGGACTGATGAGGGTTATTTTTTTGAAGCGCGGCCGAAGGCCGCCCACGCGAAAAGGAGTACTACGCAAAAATACTGTGGATTGCCTAGCCGGAGTTGGATTGATGAGGGTTATTTTTTTGAAGCGCGGCCGAAGGCCGCCCACGCGAAAAAGAGTTCTACGCAAAAATACTGTGGATTGCGTAGCCGGAGTTGGACTGATGAGGGTTATTTTTTTGAAGTGCGGCCGAAGGCCGCCTACGCAGAAGAAAGTTTTACGCAAAAATACCGTTGACAGCATAGACGATTTTTTATTCCAAATTTTCGGCTGCGGCGCTTTTTTTTCTTTTTTTTTTAAATATATATATGTATATATATATACCATATATTCATAATATAGTGAAAATTTGGAATAAAAAATCGCGCGATTTTTTATTCCAAATTTTCTGCTGCGGCGCATTTTTTTTTCTTTTTTTTTAAATATATATATGTATATATATATATCATATATTCATAATATAGTGAAAATTTGGAATTAAAAATATATATATCATATATTCAAAATGCATACAATCAAACATACTTTACTGAAAATCAAGCATTAATATATATATGTATATAAATATATACATATATCCATAAATATACCTATATATATATATATATATGAATAGACGTATATAATATAGAAATAATTTGTAAAATTTTGTATTTCTATTCATTTATTATCTTCTAAAATTGTTTATTTATACGATGTCTGGCAGCACTTCGGCTGGTTGTAGTAACCAAAATAGGAGGATTCTTGGTCAATTTTACAATTTTTAAACTCAAATAACTTAAAAACTATAAGCCGGCGCCAAGTGAGGTTTTCACTTTTAGAAAGTAGAATACCCCCTCTACCCCCCCCCCCCCCTTATACCCCTTTTTTTAAAAGGGGCGGGGGACCAAATGGGTATTTTCCCATACAAAATATGTCTCTTATACGCGTTCGAAGATTTCATTTCATTTATATTCCGCGAATAATTTTTTGTATGCAAAAATCGTACAAAAGTGAAATTATGTGTAAAATACGCACGAACTTATGGACTGAGCCGATATAATATATGTGTGTATTAGGGCGGGTCTATTTAAAAATCGCTCTTTGCTCTGTGAAAATCGTATTCTAGGGATCAAAATAAGAAACTTTGCCAAGGGAACCATACCTCTAAAATGAATTATGACGTCCCCCAATTTGGGTCGAACGAAAAATCCCACTTTGACCCATTTAGAGTGCTCCAATCGAGTCCAAATGTATGACCGATCCCCACTAACTTTGGACGGCCGATCCACCCATGCCAGTGGCACACCCCCTGGAACTCTCCTGGGGGGTTCCCCATACAATAATTTCAAAATATCACCATTTTTGGCCTTTACATGAGAAAAGAAAATAAAAAGTTCGACCCAAATTGGGGGGCATCAGAATTCGTTTTAGAGGTATGGTTCCTTCGGAAAAGTTTCTTATTTTGATCCCTAAAATATGATTTTCACAGAGCAATGGGCGATTTTTTTGCCTCCCCACAAATCGACCCGCCCTAGTGTGTATGTATTCATGCATATCTTACAATTCGCAATCGCATAAGTATTTACTGCACCCTAATGTTCATACGTATTTATGTAGATACGTATGTACATATGTACATATATATTACTATGTCTTATCAGCAATCAATTATTATTATCAGCGTGTCGTTCCAATAGCAACACACTACCTATTGCTTTCTAATATCAAACAAGCATCCGTGCGATTTTTCGGAATGATATATGAGTAATAAAATGTACATACATATGTACATATGTATATAACAAGTTGCACATTGGCTTATATTTTTACATGAAACTATAAAGAGAAATGGAAAAATATTGGAAAATATATATCGTCCCCTTAGTATTAAAATAGCCTATAAATTTTTTGATGTTTTGAGAAAATGAATTTCAAACTTTTTGTCGAAAGTAGCTCTCACTCAAATCTCGTTATGTCTGTAAATATTTATTATTTTTTGACTGACGTTTTGACCCACTTTGTGGAAATAGAATTTGATAAAATTTTGACCACATATAAAATCGACGATGAAGAATCCAAAAATGCAATAAAAAAATAATAGCCTATTAGCACATAGGCTATTGTTATACTAAGGGGACGATATGAGATTTAGTAGCACACAACAAGGTGTTACAGAAGTAGATTGATTTACTGTCAACACTACGTGGGTTCACAATTAAGTGTCAGTCCAATAAGTATTATGAGAGAAAAAATATGCCATGATCAGAAAAATATCGCATGCGTTAATTTGATAAGTTCGAATGCGTTATCTAAATGTGAAACCTTTGAACAAACATACATACATACATATATGCATATGTGTGTGAATACAAGAATGATATGAACTATGAAAATAATGAAGTCGAAAAGCAATCATAAAAATAACAAAACATACATACATACCTATGCATGTATGTATGTATAACATTGTGCAGGAAAATTATCCGAACAAGTTCAAGTGGAGCAAGATGTGAAGAAATTTTAAGGTTACGTCAAAAGAAATGAGTGAAGAGTGTGTTATCAGCACGGTAAATAGTTATGACATATGGACGAGTACCTGTGACGGTGGTGGTCAATTATGTGCTATGACTCACTGGCGTCGTAATAAGAAAAAAGTAAATAACAACAAACAGAGCACAAAGTACAAACAGTGTGAGTGAAAAATATGAAGCAAACAATTATTCGTAGTGTAAAATATACATATATATATATGTAAGTGTCTGCATATATATGTATGTATGTATGTTGGCTTTAATATATTATTGAGCGTAATTGATTGAATTAAGACTTGTGCTCACATTCACTCACGAAAACAATAAATACATTTGAATATTTATCAGTAGGAAAATGTGAAAAATTTTACTAATAGAGAGAGAGCAAGAGAATACAGTGTGTGCAGTGTTGCCATTCTTGGAAATTTCCCACCCAAATAGCGAGGACTTTTCATTTTAGTAGATTGGTGGGCTAGAATGGATTTTGGTAGTCTATGGCAAAAGTAAAATCAAAATATTTACATACGAGTATACCCGATATTGTGTCAATAAATCGTTTTTGATTACCCATTTTTTATGCTGCTCATTATTATTATTGTGTTAATCTAAATCGTGAATGAATTCTTAAATTAAGTTAATATGCGGTTTGGTTTGAAGCAGGAAGATAATTAGTATTCATAAATAATTCCGAAAACTGAAGTGTTATCAAAAGAAAAACAAAACTATGTTCCTTCCTTCTTATCATTCACATTATACATTTACTAAATTGTGATATCGTAATTTTACAAACAATGATATGTTATTGAGGATAAGTAAGTTTAACCCTTTGTCTACCGGCTATGTCCAATGAATCCGAAAAAAAGGTTTGTTGTATTCCCATATCAAGCCGTGATGGTGTATGTAATACTCTACCAAAATTATATATATATTTTTTAATTGGTATTGCAAGTACAAATTTTCTTAGGAAAACTGCCATCTGAACGGTAGTTAATATTAGTTTTTTTTTTTTTGTGGTAGACGAAGGGTTATTATCTTTACGGACAAAATTTACTAGGAATTTACTATAGTTTTAAGCGATGATGAGATGCCATTCGCCACGGATAGTTCAAAAAGAGACATTCAAACCACAGCCACTGAGAAAAGCTTACAGGCTTCCACACTAACATAGCGGTTTCTAAGCCGAGGTATACTATGTATACTATGTCGCACTGCGATGAGTTCCTTATGATCTGTAACAAGTAATTTGTAATAATTTTGGCACCATGAGGTCGAAGTGCAAACCTCGATGTAATTTAATTACCAATTCGAAATGTTTTTAAAAATATCGCAAATCCTTACAATCTCTTCGGCAGCTCATATACCTTTATGGTGGCCTAATTAATGCCGCGTACTGGTAAATGCGGTGTTCTGTTGCGCGAAGAAAGCGTCTGAGACAGAATTTGGAGAATCAAGTCCAAGCAGGTTGCCTCTTTTTACAAGTTGAGTTTTATAAGATTGCTAGAACTACTGCAATTGGGTTCGGTGGGCAGCGAATGAATACTTGCAAATTCTGTCGTGGTCTCTAATAGCTAAAATGTGGTTGAGATGTGATTTGATTTTTATTCCATTTTCAATGATATAATATTTCAACGCAGCATAAACATTTAGTAGTAACCATTAAATGGCTAATCATGTACGGATACTTTACCTAAAGTTTTTGTGAAAAACGCTTGTTAGTAGGATTTCATTTCAATTTTAGCACTATTCGATATACTTTCGTAGGGAAAAATATGCGATGGCAACACTGTTATAACACTTGCTGAGAGTGACTAAACGCCAACACTTAGCAAGTATTCTCATTTTAACGATCAACACTCGATCAGATCAGAGTGAGACAAAACTGACATCACTGAATGCAGAAACCAGCAAACTAACTGTTAGAGGAAAAGAATCAACCTGCTTAATATTGCTTGCGGTTAAAGTGAGTAAGCAGTCTCCTACACGATCAACTAAAAGTATCTCTGTATCTCTACGCTACCTACACACTAGCGGCCTACTCACTCAGATGTTCGTACAGCACAGCACTGCATGTAGTATTTGTTGCTTAGTTTTAGCAGAGATTGCAAAGCATTTGGGTGTGTTTTTTGTGTTGTCACTGTGTTGCTGTGCTGTCATCGTCACGACCACTGCAAAGATTGAAAGTGTATTGAAGAAAGGCAAAAAGCGACTCGGGATTATAGAAGTACATGCATATGCACATACACAAATGTGAATAAAAAGCCAGCCACTCAAAAAATTGGCAATTTTTCAAGAAATTAAATAAAAACAATAACAAATGGTCAGTAGTCGAAAAGTAGCTGTGTGCCGCGCTTTGTTGACATTGAAATTGTGTTGAAACGTGTTTGAAGCAAAAATTTTATGAATTTTAATATAAGAAGTTGTGTAATCGCAGCAATAGCAGCAACTATAGTAAACTGATTGGCTTTAATTAGGAGGTCAAACGAAAAAAGTGAAATAAAAATTTTTTAGATAGCGAAAAATAGTGAGCAAATCAACATTATTGCATACCAACACACACACACACAGTCCAGCCGCACACGGATAAAGGAAGGTAGAAACGAGTAATTAAGCAACCAATTGAATCAGATAGTCAGAGTGGGGGTCCCCCACCACCCGCAGTAACGCTGCAGACACGTCAACTCCAACACATCCACCAACAACGCGAAAAACTGGTAAACCAAGCAGAAAATTCTCAGAATTCAGCCTGCAAAAAAGGCACTAGTGTTACAACAAAAATTGCCAAGATAACCACATAATCAACTAGTAGAGTAAAGCATTCGGCACACCAATCTTAAAGCACAGCTACAATACAAGTTTTTTCCGCCATCCCATCCCACCATGCAGGCCATCAAGTGCGTCGTCGTCGGCGATGGTGCCGTGGGTAAGACTTGCCTACTCATTAGTTACACCACAAATGCCTTCCCTGGCGAGTATATACCCACCGTCTTCGATAATTACTCCGCCAATGTGATGGTCGATGCGAAACCCATTAACCTGGGTCTTTGGGATACAGCCGGTCAAGAGGATTACGATCGTTTGCGTCCACTCTCCTACCCGCAGACTGATGTTTTTCTCATATGCTTTTCACTTGTGAATCCGGCCTCTTTTGAGAATGTACGCGCCAAATGGTATCCAGAAGTACGTCATCACTGCCCCAATGTACCGATCATTTTGGTTGGCACGAAATTAGATTTGCGCGATGATAAGGCTACTATTGAAAAGCTGAAGGAGAAGAAACTCACACCCATCACCTACCCACAGGGCTTGGCTATGGCCAAAGAAATTGGTGCTGTCAAATATCTGGAATGTTCGGCGCTGACGCAAAAGGGTTTGAAAACGGTCTTCGACGAGGCCATACGTTCGGTGTTGTGCCCGGTGATGCGCGTCAAGCGATCACGCAAATGTTCGTTGTTGTAAGTCGATGCCCAGCTGTTCACCGTTCCAAATGCAAGATGAAATGGAGAAGTAAACAAAAGCCACGTTGAAGGATTAAAAGAAGACAAAGTGAATTTCTTCACGAACTCAAAAGAAAGAAAGAAAATAAGTTAAGCATAAATTGTTAAATTATTTCATGTAAAAGTGTATGCACGAATACGAATGCATATGTATGTATGTACATGTGTTATTTGTCAGCAGGTAGATGAGGCAAATGAAAAATCGCGAAAGTGGAAAATCAGCGGAATAATAATTGTTTTGAATAACTAATAAATGCACTTTTGTTATTGTAAATACATATTTACTTAACTTTAACATTCATAAATGTGTATGTACATGCATGTAAACAATTATGTCAAAGTATGCGCGTAGGCAGCAGCGCGCATATCTGTCATTCTAATTTTTATTCTTGTTTTTATGATTTTATTTTCTTTTTGTTTAGTTTGCATGTTTAATATGAGTACTTCACACACACACACATAATGCAAAAACCTGTAGTCATACTTTAATAAAGAAATATGGAAAGAATCAGACCAAAGCAGGGCTTAACTCGCTTAATTTCAGTCGGAATTTTTTTCTCCACCAAACGGAACCAGTCGGTCGTGTGTGTGTGTGTAGTCGAAGAGAGGGCGCATTTGCAGTTGTGCTCCAGGCAAGCAATCGAGCGATGCTCGAAAGATATTATTTTTATTTGTAGGCAATCGAGTGATGCTCAAATGAGAATTGTTCTTTTTTTATTTGTAAATTAGTTTACGCTTATTTTTGTTTTTGGATGAACATTTGTTTTGAATTTATAACTAAAATAATTGAAAAATTAGCAAAATTTATAAAATAAAAATATTAAAAATATAGTTTTGAAACTTACAGTAGTGGACATAAAAGTATTAACAACCTTAAAAAATTAATTTCACTGACGTTATTAAGTAATTTACTGTAGCGGGCATACAAATGTTGCTACTGAAAAAAAACTAATTCTAATCGTTTTTGGAAATATACAGCTGCGTGCATACAAATGTTACCACTTAAATAATTATTTTTTTTTTTATCTTTTTCTACTATTTGTCAAACGAAAACATTTGGCAATATACAGTTGCGGCCGTAAAATATTAACTACATTGAAAAAATTAATTTTTCCGTTGTTTCTCAAACAAAAATATTTTTTTATGTGGAAATCAGTAATATACAGCAGTGAGCATGCAAATGTTACCCCTGAAAAATAAAATAAAATGTTTGAATTCTAATTTATAAACGAAACTTTGTTTGGAAATATACAGCGGCGGGCATAAAAATATTACCACTGAAAATAAATTAAATTTTTTTAATGTTATTCTGTTATTTCCCAAACGAAAACATTTTTTATATGGAAATCAGTCATATACAGAAGCGGGTATTCAAATGTTGCTACTGAAAATTTTTTTTTTTAATTCCATTCTGCAATTTTTCAAATGAAAATTTTTTGGTAATATACATATAAATAGCAACAATAAAGAAACAAAAAAAATGTCTGACGTTTTTCCGTTATCTCTCAAACAAAAACATTTTTTCGTATGAAAATCAGTAATATACAGTATCGGGCATACAAATGTTACCACTGAAAACAACTTTAAATTTTTGATGTTCTGCTACTTCCCAATCGGAAACCTTTTTGGTAAACATTTTTTATGGGGAAATCAGTAACGTACAGTACAGGCAGAGGGCAGACAAATTTTACCACTTCAGAAAACAAAAAAAAAATTATTCTATTCTGTTATTTTTCTAACCCAATGTGTGTGTTAGTAATATACAGCTGCGGACATGGAAATGTTGCCACTGAAAAAAAAATAATTTTTTTTAATGTTATTCTGTTATATTTTAAACGGTTTTTTAAACGCTCTTTGTAATAACAATAAAATGTAAAATTTTCCATTCCTTAACATTAACATTCTTTGTAATATACAGTAGCGGACTTAAAATTATAAACAACATTGAAAAGTAAATTGTACTCACGTTATTCTGTTGTTTCTCAAATCAATTCAGTGATATACAGTGGTGGTACATGCAATTTTATCACTGAAAAAAAAAGTAAAACAAATTATTGTTATTCTGCTATATCACAAAAGAAAATTATTTTAAAATCAGTAATACACAGTAGAGAGCATAAAATTATTAACAACTTTTAAAAATTATTTTGCTAATGTTTTTCCGTTATCTTCCACAAAAAAACCGTTTTTATTTTAAAATCAGTAATTTACAGTAGCGGGCATAAACAAGGTAATACTAGAAAAATATCAATTTTCTTGTAGCGATTTTGTTATTGTTATTTGTTGTAGTACTTAAAGAAATATTCTATTATATCTTCTCAAGCGGTGGTTATTCCATTCATTACAACTTTCAATGGTGCAAAATGTGTGTTTACACAGAGTTACCTATTAGTATCCTATTACTATGGGCAGTAGCTGTAAATTTTATTTTGTACAGAGACAATTTTTTGTAAGGGGTCTTTTAAAAGACGCGACTAGATGTTGTTTTAAACTGAAACATGTAAAAATATGGATTCTTTCAGGTTTCGTTAAAAATTATTCAAAATGCGGCGCTTAACAATTGTGTGTGAAAAATGACATCATTTAAATGGCCGCTGCAGGTAAAACTCGCCAAACAGTCACTGCATGAATGCCTAATTGATGTTGCAGGCTGTTCAACAACACTACACTATAGCAGCAAAATGCTCAACAGGACGTCTATCTTTTGGTCTGCCAGTCCTTTTTCTAAACTCGACAGAACCAGTTTTTTTGAAATTTTCCCACCAACCTTTGAATTTTCGACTCATTCGGCTGATTATTTCTAACAAAAAATTTTAATTTTGCTATATGTATGTTATTTTTAAAGATCGACCATCTTTATTATAAGTTTCCATAATTTAAAAGCCTTGTTCTATCACGTAAATTTGTACGCCTGTCTACTTGAAAAATGGCAAATCTTAAGAAAAAGTCTTTGAAGAATGACTACTTTGGTTTCATATGTGAACATTTGTATGTACAAATGTTATAGTGAACTAAAATTTGTTTTCCTTACAGCATCTAGTGGTTAGAAAATCTCTTCTGATTATTGTTTCATTGCTGCACAGCGCGCTTTTCAAGTGTAGTTCATGCAGGCTTGAGCAGAGAGCATCTGGCTTATAGTGCGCCTGTACGCCCGTATCAGCTGACACGATGAAACAACTATCTACGATAGTACGGAACGGAGCGGTGGTGAGAATTGATTTACATGCGCCTCTCATTAGTTTCATCATGTCAGCTGATACGGGCATATGTTTACGTTGGTGAGTGTGAGCACCACAAATGTTGGCATATGTGCGCATGCCTGCTGCGATTAGTGGTGCCGTACCTTAGCCATAACCGTAACCATAGCAATCAGTTGTTGTGATCAAACGTATGGGCATCAATGTGTACCATTAGAGGTGTCGCACCATAGCGCCGTAACCATAATCATAGCTGTATGTATCTGTTGAATTTTGGTTTTGCCCCGTAACCGCAAGCAGCCGTGAAATGATTTATATTTGTTTTGACATTTACGATAAAAATTTGAATGTTAGAAATGAACGACGAAAAATTAATTGACTTATTCACATTATTGTCATTAATTCTACTTCAATATCAGCTGTTTATGGTTCGGAATGCCTAATCGGCACAGGCTGTAATATTGCGGCTATGGTTATGGTTACGGCTCTGGCGTTATGGCTATGGCACCACTAATTGCAGCTTAAGACAGGGCGGTTCCAAAATAAAAAAGTAAAGATTGTAACTAAATTGGCTCATAAATGAAAAAAGGTTATGATCTGGGTGGAAATTTGCGAGATGCTAATGTCCACTCGATGTAAGCTTCTCTTGGAAAGGCTTGAAGAGGCTTATTAGAAAACTTTTCTGCCGACCCAGCATAAGGCATACGCTTGTATGTGTGAAATCTAGGCAATGTAAAAGTAATTCAGAAATTTAGTTCATAAAATACTCAATGAAGCTTTAAAAAAAATGTATTGTAAGAATGAATTATTACTACAACAACTACAGTTTTGTGCGAGACTTTGTGTAAATAAAAAGGCAAGCAAATCAAGTATGTGTCACGGAAAATGTCGCCGTCGCACCTAAACACATGAAACCCAAACGTGTTTGTATGTATGTATGTGCATGTTTCTAGATATATGTATGTATGTATGAATTTATATTAGAAACTAAATTCAATGACGTATATATACAAAAAAAGAAATAATAATATCATTTATGCTTGTACCAGCTGCAACAGTTGAAATAATAAATTTAATAAAAGCAAAATGGATATAAAAATAATTTATCTGCCTTCTTGGCTGGTAAGATGAGCTGACAAATCGATACCAACTCATTAATCAAGTTATTCGAATTTTGCTATTTTTTGTTTTGTTTTTTTGGATTCACATATACATATATGAGCATATACATACATACATATGCACATTTGTAAGTGTGTACCTTTCCCCCAAACATAAGCGCATACATAGCCCGAACTCGTACCCATAAAAAACGTCTCTGTTCGGCAATCAGTAAAGAATTTAAGTAATTTTCACCGCTAACCCCGCAAGGTCAACGACGCTGGTCGACGGTATTAATTGGTGACGCGCACTGGCACACACATTCAGCAACATGAGAAGTGAGAATTGTTGAAAATGTAGGTAAATAAATATAATAAATAAGATTTGTCAGCCACCGCTGCTGCACCACCCTTTCCTCTAGCCGTCGATGAGCAAATGTTCCTGCTACATAAATATTTCGAGAGTAACGTATCCGCCTGCCACATGTTGAACAAACAATTCCGGGAAAGAGTAAATTTTGTGTCTTTGATCTGGTTTTTGTTAGCTCCCCATAAAAAAGCTACGGAAATTAGGAAAATAAATATTTAAACTAAACTAAAATGTGTGCGAAATTTGTGTTGCAAAAATAAAGGAAGTCAAAATTGAGCTTTCAGGATGTAATTTTGACAATTGATTTATTGACGGTACAGTGATGGACAAAAGTATAAATACAGCCCCTACGTTCGTTGATTTGAAAGTAAAAACAACGTTTTTCAAGCTAGATTTTGTTAAGCAATGCCTTTGTTGTTGTGTTTTTTTATTTTTTAATTTTTTTGTTTTTTTTTTTTAATTTTTGTTTTTGTTTTTTATTTATTAATTTTTGTTTTTTATTTATTTATTTTTGTTAAGCAATGCCTTTGTTGTTGTGTGTTTTTATTTTTATTTTATTTTTTGTTTTTGTTTTTAATTTTTTTGTTTGTTTTTTATTTATTAATTTTTGTTTTTTATTTATTTATTTATTTTTTCTTTCTTTTTTATTTATTAATTTTTGTTTTTTATTTATTAATTTTTTTTTTTTTTTTTTTTTTTTTTTTGTATTTTATTTATTTATTATTTTTTTTTTTTGTACGAGACAAGCCCAGTTTTCTCGCTACGCCAAAGAGCGAATCGCCTCTCTAAAATATTGTAATAAATAAACAATGCAATTAATAAATGAAAATTGGAGGGTTACGTTGGGCACTTGGGTCTGGCTATACATTTTCGACTTTGGACGTGAATTTAACATATTTCTATTATAGCGTACAACTTGAGCTTCCAGGTAGCTTTCTAAAAACTAATTTTCTGCCGATCAATGGATAAAACCTTTTAACAGGACCAAAAACGGCCCGGCCCGGGAGCTTAACCGAAGGTTTTAAAAACAGTGTCCAAAGGAGGGTCAATAAAACTATAAGCAGCAAACAATTATTGAAATTTATTATGAAATTACATACACATAGTAGAAAAAGTCTGCGTTCACCTATGCAAATATTCTTTGTATTAGAAAAAGTTCAAAACAATAAATATTTCAGAAATTTTTTTAATGAGTTTTATTAAGTTCACTTAAACGTAACTATCACACATATTTCGCTACCAATAACAAAATCAAATTTAAAATGAGATCACATAAAATTAAAAAGGCCATTCAAACTAAACGGAAAAAGTTTGCGTTCACTTCAATAATAATAAAATAAAAGACTTAAGATCATAGAAATGTTTTAAAATTAATAGCTAGTTGGATATCCCCGGCTTTTGTGCTCAATGGGGTTAAGGTCAGGTGATTGTGGGGGTGTGCGAAGTTGTTTTGGAACATTATACAACAACCACAACCTAACAATCTCTGCTGTGTGTTTCGGGTCGTTGTCCTGTTGGAAAACAAATCTTTCACCGAGTCCCAGTTTGATTGCACTTTCTCACAAATTCGTTTTTAAAATATCGAGATAATCATGTCTGTTCATTATCGACTCAAAAAACTGCATATTTCCAACGCCCGAACTAGCCATACACCCCCATATCATGGCACCTCCTCCCCCATGCTTTACCGTAGGCACCAGATTTTGCTTTCCAAGTGCCGTTCCGTTTTTCCTTCAAATAATTTTACGACTTTTTATCCCGAAAATGCAAAACTTGCCCTCATCTGAAAAAATCACACTATTCCAAAACTCAGGTGGCTTGTTTACGTATTCCTTGGCGAAAGCCATCCGCTTAAGTCGATTTACTCGCGATATGAAGGGTTTTTCTCGGGCCACTCTGCCGTGAAATCCGATTCTTTTTCGAATTTTTCTTACTGTATCTGGATGTACTTTCTTTTGGTATTTTACTTCTATGTCTTTTGAAATTCGGCTTGCTGTTAGTCGTGGATTAGAATTCACAAGAATAGTTATGTTGCGTTCTTCTCTTTCCGTCAGTTTTTTTGGACGCCCAGAACGAGGCTTAGACTCCAAACAATTCGTTTGCTTGAAGTTGTTTATTACTCTTTGGACCGAGGAGTATTGCCTCCCAGCAATTTTCGCGATTTCCCGATAGCTCATACTATTTTGCCACAAGCTTACAATGATTTTCCTTTCACCAATATCTATTTCTTTTCGCCTTTGGTCCACAGTAACAAAAAATGTATTTCTAATATCAATTTTTCCCTCTTTAGATTTGTTCTTAACCGCGTCAACTACATGAATGATTTAAAATTTAATTTAACGTAATTGCCATGCAAATAATCGTCACTATTCGAAATGAACGCACACTTTTTCTGCTTAGCCTATTTAAGTAACTGTACTACAATCCCGTTATCTGAACACGACGCAGCTCAAACTCCAAAAAAATTTGTTCATAACCTCTATGAATAATTTTCTTTGAAATAAGTGAAAAGAAATAACTGAGAGTTTTAAGATAAACACGTTAAATTATTTTAATACTTTATAACAGTGGGTGAACGCAGACTTTTTCTACCATGTGTATACGCAAATAAAATTTTCACAAAAAACTAAGTCTAATTTTTTATATACTGAACAAATTTTGAAAAATGTGTCTAATAGCCGACGCACCTCGGCATGCAATGGGAAACCTCCAATGGGAAAAACACCTCGGCAAGCAATGGGAAAAGCTTCTCATAAAAACCCATTTGCCGTTCGTAGTTGGCTTAAAACTTTACTTTTCTCTCTTGGCTTTTCCCTCTTGTGGAACAACAACAAAAATCACTCCACAAATAGGAGGAGGAGGAGCTCGGCCAAACACCCAACTGGGTGTAAGCGACAAATTTTTTGCTGCAAAAGAAAAATAAAGAAAAATGTTTCCTTAATTGCCTTTCATTCGATACCCGCTTCTTTGTGTCACGTCTAGCTTAACAATTTTTATGTTTTAAAATTTATAACCAAGATCCAACAAAAAAACTGAAAATTGGCATGTTATAGCACGATTCTATAATTGAATCATGATGCTATAGTCTAGACAGACGGCGGCGTTAATCGGGATTGGCGGCGCAATTTATTCTGGCCAAAAATGTAGTGTGACAGACGGTTGTTATGTGGATTAGTGAACAGCTGATTTGCTTATTGGATTGTTTTGTCAGTAAAAGATGAACAACAGCCAACAAATACTAATATTAACTGCTCTGATACTAAGAAATAATTATTTATTAAAAAATCCTAAATTGTAGTTTCTCATCCAGTCTTTGTTCTTCTCTTTAAAAGTTTCATCATTGTGCACTCACAATAGATATTAACTGTCACTCTTCGGAAATGTTGCCATCGAAAATCCACCTAATCTGGGTAATTTATTGGAATTAAGTCTAGTAGTTTATTCGCATAAGTTGCACTTACATCACTCCTGAGGCAATTTCAAATTACGTCGTTAAGCCCAATCAGGTCCACCATCTGTCTAGGCTAGTAGAGAACGAATAATCAATCGTTTTCCAGTTTTTTTATATTTTTTTCCCCGAATTTTCCATGTGCACAAACCCTTATCGTAGCGTTTTATTATTTTATTTAAATTATTCTAGCATTGTTTTTACAATTTTCTTATGTAAGATGCGCGAATTTTATTAGCAAACAACTTTATAATAAAACAAAAATACGCAATAATCAAAGTCCGTAGTTAGTTACTTCTTGTGTCTTCCCTATGCAATTAAATGCAAATCCAAGTCCAATATTGATATAAAAGGCATTTCCTCCATTATTTGTGCAATTAAATGCTTTATTAATAATTAATTAATATGAATTAAGTACCGTAATTGATTTCGTATTTTATATTTGCTTTTGCCACGATAAGTTCTTTAATTATTTTCACTTAATTATTTTTTTGTATATTTAATATAAGCAATATTAAAAACAAAAATGTATCGATGTATGTTTTTATATAAAATTAAATAAATGTATTAATAAAAGCAGTTAATAATAATAAATTATTCATGTTTTTTTTTGCGAATTAATTACGAACTGAAAATAATATAACCGATGTCATATACAATAAGCCACGGTATCGTTCATTGTGGCGCAAAATGAATCATCCAATTTTGTTTCTCAATAACTTTTTAACTAAATAAAAAGTTGCGTGTGCTTGAAATCTTTATTTTGAGCTTTACGTGCTCCATTGCGTGTCTGTTCATATACATACAGTAACCGACAAAAGTCTACATACACCCCCCATTTCCACTGGATTGAAAGTTCAAAAACTTCACTGAAAAATGTGTTTACACAGTTTTATTTGAAAGCTTTTTCTAATCATTATAAACTTAAAAAAAATCCATACATTAACAAAAAATAGCAAAGCTATGGCAAAAAACCCAAAAAGCAACGTTGACAAAAGTCTACCTACAGTACACAAGTATCTTACTCCAGTGTGAAAGACTTCACTTAACTATAAGTAATATTGCTTTTTAGTATTAAGTTGGTCCACCAATAGCATCTATTACACCTTGAAGTCGTCGTGGCGTCGATGTGACTAAATTAGTTAACTCTGCAGAAGTTATATTGTTTCAAGCTTCTACAGGGTGGGCCATATAGCGTTTACTTTCTGAACCACTTATTTTTTTTAGAATGGTAACACAAATGACATGTCAAATGTGTTCATAATTTACTTAAAGGTTTGACATTTACGAAATGGGACGCTATACGCGTGAACAAAATTGGGAAATATTGAAAACCTATTTCCAAAGTGGTGAGTCTTCTACTCAAACTGTGAGAAATTTGAAAACAAAATTCCAAAAAAAAGATTTGTCAACAAGACAGTTTGTGGATCAATTTGTTAATCGTGTTCGTGAAAGAGGATCGTTAATGGATAAAACAACAAGTAAACGGTCTCCTACAGTGCGTACACCCTAAAACATTGCTGCTGTAGCCGAAAATGTGCGTGAACATCTAACAATCTCAACTCGTCATCGTTCTCAAGAATTGAACATTTCACGCACTTCTTTGAGCAGAATTTTGCATAAAGACCTCGGTATGAAGGCTTACAAAGTTCAATTGGTGCAAGAACTGAAGCCTAATGACCATCCAATGCGTTTTCGCTCAATGGGCAGAAAATCGTTTGACCGAAGATGAGCATTTTTACCGAAAAATCATCTTTTCTGATGAAGCTCATTTTCACATCGGTTTAAACCCGTTGGACTATTTTTTGTGGGAAGCCGTTAAGGACAAATGCTATGCGAACCATCCAGAGATGATTGATGCTTTAAAACTCGAAATCGAAGTTGGCATTCATGAAATCGGAGCCCAAACAATCGAAAATGTGCTTAAAAATTGGGTTGATCGAATGGCCTACTGTAAAGCCAGTCGTGGCAGTTATTGGAACGATATTATTTTTCATTCATACATGACAATGTTCAATCTTCAAAATAAAAACAAAAGTTTGAAAAAATATTGATTAGTTTTTTTTTATAGCCGATTCAAAAAGCAAATTTTACATGGCCCACCCTATATTAGTCGTTCTTTGAGTACTGAAGCGCTTGAAATCGGTTCTTTGCTAATTTTTCGATCTAAAATTTCGCAGACATGTTCAATAATATTCAAATCTGGGCTTTGCGGTGGTGTATTTAATTGTCTTGGAGCATTTTAAAGCAGCCAATCCTTCACAGTGTGTGCTGTGTGCTTTGGATCGTTGTCCTGTTGAAAGACCCAACCTGGACCATGCCCCAAATCATCCACCGAAGATTTCAGATTGACTTCCAATAGTGCTTTTTATTTATAACGATCCATATTACCTTCAATAAATACTAATCTTCCAACTCCAGATGCAGCAACAGCTCCCCAAACTATTATATTGTCGCCACCATGCTTCACTGTTGATACCAAATCCTTCGGACTCAGTGCAGTATTTTTCCCCCCCCACACTTTTGCTCTTCCACCCCTACCGAATATATTAAACTTCGCCTCATCTGTAAACAAAACTTTTTGCCAAAAATCCATCCCCCTTTTCCCTGTGTGCTTTGTCGAACTCCAGGCGAAGTTTACGGTTTGTTTTTCAGAAATAAGAGGACTTTTTCGTGTTGTTCTACTATGAAAGCCGTTTTTGTTCAGAGCTCTTTGAATTGTTCTTGAATGAACACACTTGTTGGATGAGCTTGCTATATTTTCGGCCAATTTGGGAGCAGCAACTTTTGGATTTTTGTCCACTTCTTATAGAATCAAGCTGACGTGAAACCACTATTTTTAATGTTTTTCACAATGGTCTGGACTGTTGCACGACTTAAGTTTAAGATTGTTGTTTTGTTTTGTTTTTTGTTGTTTTTTTGTTTTTTTCTTTTCTGTGCTGATTAACTAAATTTCAAACGTCAACTGATATTTATTTTCGAGGAGCCATTGTAGATGCTTAAGTTTTTAAATTGCAACTGAAATCAATATTAGCAAAGCAATAAACATAAGGAAAGGAAAGAAATAGACAAACGGTATTTTACCGTTATCACAACATAGGACATCAGAGTACAAGCTAGGAAACCGGATCTGTATGTGCACTTTTGTCAACGCCGTTTTTGCGTTTTTTTAGCATAACTGTGTTGTTTTATGTTAAAGAATGGATTAGTTTTTGTTAAGTCGATTAGAAAGAGATTTCAAATGAAATTGCATAAACACATTTTTAAGCAAAGTGTTTGTACATTGTAAACAACGAAAGGGAGGGGTGTATGTAGACTTCTGTCGGCCAAGGATGATAGAAACAAGATTGCGCCCATCAGAGCGTACGTGACGTCACGTTTGCTGAGTTGAGCAGTATTGCCAACCATTTTCTCTTCGCAATAAATTTAGTGCTTTTTTATACCGAAAATGCGACAATTTTTAAGTTTGCTGTTTGTTTCTTTTTGTTTTTAATTTAAGGCTAGCGAAACTTTAGGTTAAAAAAAAACTGTATTATTATACAAAAGAAGTTTAAAAAAGGCCACTCTGAGAAGATTTTAGTGCTAATGAAAATTTTTTTACTCCTATAAAATTTGATAATTTGAAAGTGCAAATTTAATTTTTGGCTCCATTTAAGGCTATGCAAAAATATTAAATGCCCCGCTCTCAACTTTTCTTAAGATTGAACACCTTTTTACACATTTTAAAAAGCCTTTGAATTTATTGAATGCGAATTAAAACCATAGAGGTGTAATCGTTTCTTCCGGTCATCAATCCTTAGTGAGACATAGAGCATCAAGAGGTGTATTCATAGTAAAAATAAGCAACAAAATACCAGAAAATACTAAAGAAACCATACTGACATTTTTACAAAAAGAGTACCTTATCTAGTTACATAACTTCAAATATAGCAAAAAAATCGTTCCCTTAATAAAAGAGTCTCGCTTAACAAAAAAAACTCATAAATTAAATTATGCATAAGCATAACACATTTATTTAAAAAAAACGCACATTCTACAGACAATTTGTCACGCATACAAAGTTATTTAAGTAACACAATAAAAATTTCGTGTTTTATTTTCTTTAAATTGGCATTTAGTGCGTTTTTATATCCAAAGCTAGGCAACTCTGCAGTAGCGAGAGAGAGATTTGACTGCCGAAAGCAGAAGAACACCAACAACACCGGCAATCACGGGCAATGCCACCAGATGTTAAAAAAAAGTAAAGCTAAATAAAACTGAGTGAATTATTTAAATAATTATTAAAAAATGTATATTTTACAAAATTATAAACATTACTTTTAATTAGAATAGGCTAGAAAAATGTCATGTGGAATGAACTAAAACTCCGAGACAAAAAATAATAAAAATAACAAAAAAAAAATGCTAAATCAAGTTACGAAAATGGTAATCTGGCCATACTGGAGCTAAAATCACGTAACTAGTTGTCAAATTCGCTGAGCGCAAAGTAACGGGACCACGATGGGTGCCATCTCATTATTCTTTGCATCATGCTGTCGGCCACTGTATTTATTTCAGCTGCTTAATTCACAAGTGTCAAATGCAAGTAAGTGTAGTACGAGCTTGTGATTGGTGGTGGGTTGTTTTCCTCCGTTGCGTTGCTGAAGTATCATATACATATGTACATGCATGCATCGTCAGTGAGGCACTGTTTACCAATAAAGGAGATATCGCTAGATGGAAGTCAGTAGGGCGATGATTTGGGAGTCGCCAGCCTGGAGCTAACTGATAAAAAAACAGAACTGGTGCTGATCAGCCGGAGCAAGCAGAAAGAAACGTCTGTCAATATCAGTTGGTGTTCACGATAGATAATCCCAGAAGTCTATAAAATATCTTGGCGTGCACATTGATGCCAGACTAACTTTCAGAGAACATCTTACAGCTGTTAGTGTGAAGGCGACAAAGGTTAACAACACACTTATGGGCATGCTACCGAACATAGGAGAACCACAGGGTGCCAGGAGAAAAATTCTTTCCATAATACTATACGCCTCTCCAATCTGAGCTAAAGCAAAAAAGTGTGATTTTAAAGAAGTACTGCAGGTCAGTAGAACAAGCGCGTTGAGGACCGCATGTGCTTATAGAACGGTGTCGGATAATGCAATCTGCGTCGTAGCTAGTAAAACGCCTATATACATCTGGGCAAACTTGCGGAAGATGTTGTACTGTACTTCGCAAGATACGTAGCCGATAGAGGAACTCAAACAAGCAGAATGTTCTGCCTCGATAGCTGACTGGCAATCAAAATGGGACCAGTCATCAAAAGACCGGTGGACGCATAGCTTGATCCCACGGATGGACGAGTGGATCCATCGAAAACACGGAGACTTTGATTTCTTCCTAACTATTAAGCTATTAAGTGCATCGCCTAGACTTGGCTGGTAGTCCTTATTGCCCAGAATGCTTGGACGAAGAGGAGACGGTCGAATATGTGGCTTTTTATTGCACCAGGTTAAGCAACGCGATGACCTAGCAAGAACAACTGGTGTACTTCTGACACCTAATAATCTAGTTCCACAAATGCTTGAGTCGAATGAAAATGGAGGGCGGTACAAGCTTTTGCATCCCGAATTATCGTGGAACTTCGCGCCATTGATTAGGGGCGAAGGAATGATGCGAGGCGAACGCGGCAGCAACCACAACTGTCGCATTAATAAAATGCAGCAAGACGAATATAACTGACGATTTAGCTTATTGCTCACGGCGGCCTCCAGACGTAATTACCAAAACGGTATCCCTGTAGGATGAGCCGTCGGACTGGAGGTGCTTTTAGTGGCGTTAAAGACCCGATTTATGCGCTCCAAAATTAACGAACAAAGTCGAAAAATACTTAGACAAGATCTGTAACCCTGAAACTGATCGTAGGGTTCTCCGCGAAGAATATTTTCATGGAAGTACTGTCCGAAATAAGCCGTTGATTAATGCTCGTACTCGTCTTTGAAAAAAGGCATTTCGTTCTGGAAGTCCGTTCTTTTTGCGGATGAAAGCAAATTTAACCTTTTCAGGTCTGATGGGAAGTCCTGCGTTTGGAGAAAACCAAATACCGCGCTTCAACCATGTAATTTTTGCTCTACAGTTAAACTCGGCGGGGGCAGTGTGATGGTATGGAGTTGCATGTCCTATTCAGGCGTCGGAAGTTTAACATTTATAGAAGAAAACACGAGTAAAGAGATGTATCTCGATCTGCTAAAAGATAATTTTGTATAAAGTGCGGGTAAAATGGGCATTAGGGAGTCTTTTAGGTTCTACCAAGGCAACGATCCTATGCTTGGGATTGTAAGAACTTGGCTTATCTGGAACTGCCCACATTTAGTACAGACACCTGCACAGAATCCAGATCTCAACGTTATTGAGAATTTGTTGGCAGTGCTGGAAAATAAAATAAGAAACCACAATATTTCTAATGCTTCTGATCTGAAACGGGCACTACGAGAAGAATGGAATAAAATTAGTTCCGATTATACAGCAAAACTTGTAGAATCTATGATTTCCCGATTAGCCGTAATCATGAATCGAAATATTTTTTGTTATTAAATAAATTATATTATTTAACAATAAAAAATATGAGATTTATATAATATTTTATATTTTAATAATTTTTTTTGGCTGCATCAAATAAGCTGTGAGTAACTGTATATAAAATTCATCGCGACTATTTCTAAACGTGGGCACCTCATGCAATTACTTTGCTTCACTTTTGCGGGAAAGAAGCAATTATTATCGAGTTAATCAAATTAGTTGAGGCATACTTTTAGGCGTAAGTTTTAATTATGCCACCATGCAGTGTCATCACTTGATTGTTACTTACAAGCTGAAAAAATGTGTGCTAAATAATTAGAATGTCCCACTTATAAATATTATGCAATTCTTTCTGCGTTGTGCCAAAAACTTACAAATTCCGCGCATCATTAAAAAATATATTTTTCTTAACTTGGGTGTCACTTACCAACATAAAAGTACAGACGTACATACATATGTATGTACATCCACACAGCCTCACATCCATAACAGCAAACAAGAGCAGAATTGTTGATTGATTGTTAATAAATTGCCTGTTGCTCGACGCTCATTAGCTGAATGTGAATTCGGTGAAATATGATGGCAAGGTGAGATAAACACACAACAATTCACATACATATTTACACACATCGACACACTTTTATACATTCATACGTTCTCATGCATATTTGGATATTCGTATATTGGCATGGCGACAAATTCGTAGGACTGTTACAAACGCACACCACACATACACATGCACATCCGTGTACGTTTATGCTATATGTGGGTGTATGTGTGTGTGTATTTCATACATTTAAGTGAATTCGCATGCTGTGTGTTGCGCTGTGGGATGTTGCACCTCAGCAGGCGACGCAAACAATTGCAGCCAAGTGTAGCTGTTGATTTGTGTAGTGGCACTGCGGCTCAGGGTGCCGCACTGCTGCCACCGCTTTGCGTATCATCGGCAGTTTATCTACACACGGCATGCATACAAATGCTTGTAAAAATAAGCTTGTGTGTGAGTAGCTTTCAATGCCAGTGGCAGAAAATTGCCAACAGCAGCAATGATGGAGATCGCAGTGCTTATGGTGACAAACGCAACCGATAGCCTCCACCAAGAAGCTAAGAGCGGACGTAGCAAATTCACATAATTTACCTATGTTTTCAGACACCCCTGTGCAAAAATCCCTCTGTAACAGTGGATGCTATCAAATGCGTGGTAGATTTAGCAAGAGAAGCCATTGAAGGCAAGAGATGGCGCGGCGGGGGAAAAAATACTGCGCTGTGGTAACTCTGGACGTTAGAAATGCTTTTAACGTAGCTAGCTGGCAACGTATACTAGAAACCCTCGCAAAAATAGGGTCACCTAGCTATATAGTCAGAATAGTTGAGAGCTATTTCGCGGACCGTAAACTGGGGTTTAGAAGTGACATAGGCGTTGAGGAGTATATCGTATTAGCATGAGTTCCTCAAGGATCAGTTCTGGGCTCACTGCTATGGAACCTTATGTACGACGCGGTTTTAAGACTGGATATGCCCCCTAGAACTAAAGGGGTGGTATTGGTAGCAAAACATATCCGTGAAACTGAGAGGATCGATAGCGAATTAGTAGCAGAATCAAGACTTGGCTAAAGTCTATGAAGCTGGAATTAGCTGAGCATAAGACCGATGTAGTCCTAAAGATGATAGTCCAGCAGGAAGATAGTAGAAACTATAAATACATATAAACAGTGTGCAAAGTTCGTATTAGTACACCCTCTCACAAATAAAAATACCACGTAAATTTTCAAATTTACTTTAAAGCAATTGATTTCAATCGTAGTGCGGTATTGTATAATTCATAAAAAAATAGAATAATAACAAAAACTCCGAAACATTTGCATAGAATTGAAAAAAATAGCTTTAGTAGCAGTGTAGATATTTCTACTGCAGGCAAAATTCGTATTAGTACACTTAGTATGCGTTGAATTTGTAAAAAATTTGTTGGTATTTACCGTTATTTTCGAAACGATTGTGTTAAACATTCAATGTTTAAGCTTGGGCAGTTGCGTTTTAGTAGCCATTTGTTGAAGCTCGCGGAGTTAGTTTGCAATGTCGCCTAAAGTAAGTGAATTATCAAACGAAACTAGGAGATTAATAATAAATTTGAACAAAAACGGAAAGTCTTTACGCGAAATTGCGAGAACATTGCCGAAAAGTGTGTTTTCAATACAAAACGTAGTCAAAATTTATAGAGACAGTGGAAGGATTGACAAAAAGCTTCGAAATGTGAACAGGGCAAAGCTTGGGCAGAGGCACAAGAGTTATTTGAAACGCCTTATCAGGAAAGATCCCACCGTCAGTGGAGTTTCACTAGCTGCAGAACTAGAAAAATACTTTTCTATCAAAGTTGCACCTCAAACAGTGCGCAATTATGTAAAAAAAATTGGGATTAAGAAGCAGAACTGCGGCTAGAAAACCGTATGTAAGCTCAGTCAATAGAAGAAAGCGTGTTATATTCGCCAGGCAATATTTAAACAAAAATATGCGATTTTGGAAAAGGGTAATTTTTTCGGACGAGTGTAAATTTAATATAAAAATGTCCGATGGACGCATGCAAATTTGGAGAGAATGTAATACTAGCCTTCAAAAACGAAATCTGCAGCCTTCTTTCAAGCACGGTGGTGGTTCTCTGATGGTATGGGGATGTTTCGGGGCAAACGGAGTAGGAAAGTTGCATTTTATTGATGGAATTATGACTGCGTGGCATAATATTGATATTTAAAAAAATAATCTACGCAAAAGTGACAAAAAATTGGGTTGCAAAAAAAATTTATATTCCAACAAGAAAACGGCCCTAAGCACACGGCGTTGGATACAAGGTTATGGATCCTTTATAACTGTCCAAATTATGTCAAAACACTACCACAAAGCCCGGATATTAATCCCATAGAAAATGTGTGGTCGATTTTCAAAAAGCAACTGAAACATCATCAAATAAGGAACCGAGAACATTTAAAAAAAGTCCTCAAATCAGAGTGGAAGAAGATTTCTCCAAATCTCACAAAAAATTGGTGGAATCTATGTCGAAGAGATTGTCTGCTGATCTAAGGCAACGAGGGTATCCTACAAAATATTAATTTTCTGAACTATCTTTTATTTACTCTTTAAATCATTAAAAATACATGTGTACTCATACGAATTTTGCTTCTGTGAAAAGTGTTAATTTTTTTCTTTCTTATTTTTTTTTGCAATTCAATACACTTTGTGAGCGGTTTTGTTATTTGGCCTTATTTTAATTAATTATCTATAAAATAAAACGAGTGTGCAGTCCGGTCTGTCGCGAATCATGCAAAACAATGGTAGACCTAGCCACAGCAAAAGAATGCTATGTATATAGCCGGGTAGTCAGCTCGGTTATTTTGTATGCCGCACCGATTTGAGTTGATGCACTGAACTTAAATAGCTTCACAAAAAAACTGACAGCCGTCTATCGGCTAAGCGCTTTGAGAACTATCTACGGCTTCCATACAATTTAGGACGATGCTCTTCCTTCGTTATAGCAGGATTAGTCCCCGTAGACACTTTGGTGAAAAAAATGCAGAGATTGTATTTTAGGCTACCCGAGCCCGACGCCTTGCTCTACGTAAAAATATTGCAGAAGAAGGAAGGCGTCGTTCGATCGCCCACTGGCAATACCGTGGAACAAATCATCAAAAGGTAGATGGACGTATTCTTACGATGTGGTTAGAAAGGAATCATAAGCAAACAAACTTCCACCTAACCCAATTCCTTTCAGGACACGGATTATTTCGAAAATACCTCCATAGATTCGGCAATGACAGTTCCACAAACAGTCCAATCTGCACGGATAGGGAAGAAGATGCTGATCACGTTTTATTCCAATGTCCACGCAGTGCTCCCGAAATCTGTGGTGTATTAAACGGAGAAAGTGTTATACATTTTATGCTAAAATCGAGTGACAACTGGAAGCGAATCTATGCGCATGCAAAATATATCCACAATTATTTAAGACGCGCGGACATTCGCAAAAGAAAGAACTAGCAGCCTATGAGCTAACGAGTCCCGTGAGGTAATTCCTTTTTGGACAGTTTGTGTATATAGTGGAGAGGTGTCTACAGTGTTGCCAACGCCAATAAATCTGATTTAAATATTTTATATTTACTTAAAATGAATTAAAAAGTAAGTAAGCTAGAGGATAGTAAACAATCCACTGAGCCGATATCAATTCAATTGTTTCACGTACAGAACATAGTATATTAAAATCCGGGGATTCTCCGACCGCATTACTCTTATGTGATCAGTGGTAAAAATAATTTGGTTACTCATTACAACTGTGTGAAACAAGGTGTAATTGAATTGGATATATTTTATTATTTCTTAATACAACGTATGATTTTTGTTAATTTCATAAAAAAATTTAAGGTGAAAACAAATTTAAAATTTCAATTATAGATCAGTTGGTTGTAGCAGAGGAAGGGAAAGGCCTCCCGTGCATTGAAAACACCAGGTGGAGAGAAGCTTGGCTTGAAGATGTACTTCGTGCATCCAACTAGCGACGGTTAGCATAAGAAAGAAACGACTGAAGTACTTTGTTAAACTCGCTCACAATCGCTTAAGCGGTTATCGAACCAATTAAGAAGAAACTTTCAATTTTCTACTTTTGAAGAGTACTTTGATGTAGAGGTGCTTTCTGACTCAGGTTTTACTTTTTGTAACCATATAAGTCGTTTTATTTCCAAGGCTTACTCCAATCTGGCTTTTTTAAAGCGTCGTGGGAGACATTTTGAGAGTTCTTTTACTAGAAAATCGCTGCTGAATTCTTTCTTCTAATACAAGTTGGAATATGCTTCTATTTTCTACAATCCATTTTATGCCTCACACTCAGATAGAATGAGCGTGTACAACATAGTTTCACTCGTTCCGGGCCGCAACGACATCATTTCGATAATCCCTATTCATCTTGCAGTGCTCGCTGATTGCTGAAACTAGGAAATCTCCAGAATATCAGATAGCATCATGCAAGCGAGCAGAGGTCGCGATCGGCGAGAGATCACTTGAATAAGGTCGATGTTGCGCGAACTAGGAGACGTCGACATCACATGGGGCGGCCCAGAACCGTGCATGATGGAAGAGTCTTATCGAAGCCCTATGCTTCCGAGTGGAGTGAACAAGGATATAAAGAAAAAAACAGACCAATTGGTGGAATTAATAAAAATAAGAAAACTAAATCTTAATTTGTTATGCCCAGATTTCATTGTGCAGCTATGGTTACTTCCTACTTTTTATGGCGAGTGTCGTTTTTTAGCTGCGTGAGAACTATCGATATCGATAACTCAGGTTCGACAGCTGGAAATGGCAAACTCTGTTGACATTTCTCTTCAGTAACATTTGCATGAATCGTTTAACGCCAGAACAAAGCTTCCGAATTGTGGAAATTTATTTCGGAAGAAATAAATCTGCTCGCGAAGTTCATAAAGCTAAGTCATGCAGAAGACGTCAAAATGTCGATTTGTCGTTTTTCTCGACTGATTGGCCTTTGTATTTCCGACTACGTGGAATTTTTTACGTTTATCTACAAGATTATAATAAAATAAAGTTTGTTGGCCTTGAAGTTAATGCCGACAAGACAAAATACCTCGTTAAGTCTTCATGCGCCACACGCTCTAGCAACCTGGAGGTTGGCCCATATATTTTTCACAAAATGGGGAGTTTTAAATACCGGGGTGCAAACCTTAGCAGCGCTGGAGACTCCCTAACCGTATTGCTGCTACAACAACAACAACCTCTAACCGACGTGAATGACTGCTAACAAAAGTTATTTTGCTCAACTGAAAAGTCGCAAAAATAAATTACTATCGCGGTCGTGTAAGATAAAAATTCACCAGTATGCCAATAAGACCAGTAACAATCATGGCTGCGAAGCATTGGTAGTGACATCTAACTTAAAGAACTACCTTTTCCGCTTCGTGCGCAAACTCCTAAGAAGGATATTTGGACCAGTAAGGGAAGCTGATGGATCTTACAGAATAAAATACAACGACGAGATCGAACAGCTGATATCAAGTCAAAACATTGTGCGTTTCGCTAAAGCTCAGCGGCTGAGATGGTTTCGACACCTACTCAGGATGGACTGGAGCAAGATTACGAAAAAGACGTTCAGCTATCTTATTATGGGCGGTAAAAAGCGTGGAACATCGCCAAGAAGCTGGGCAGACAATGTTGATGCAGATTTACGCCCTATAAATACAAAAAAAACGACGTAAGGAACCGAGTTGTGTGGAACGCGATTTGGCTCACCCCGAGCTGTAATTGCCATGTTGATGATGATGATTTTATACAAAATTCATTCCAACAATACTGCTGTTTGGTATGGGCGGTTTTTGTAGCCAAATGGGCTGGTGCGTTACTAACCTCCGAGTGTATTTCTGCTATATAAAAGCTCCTCATAAGAAATATCTGCCGGTCGGAATGGGCATGTGAATAAAAACAATAAAAATACATACAAAATATATTACGAGCTTTCCAAAGTTTAATTGTATTGTTTTTGAATTTGTTTTGTTTTAAAATCATTGCGTTGGAACCAGCATACAAAAACTCATAGTAGGTTTTCCACAGAATTCCCCTCTCACAAAAAAGAAACGAAAAAACGCGCAGACACAAGACATAAATACGTTCACAGATACTACATTTCGCACATTTTTATTATTTATTTTTCAATTCCGCAAGTTAGTTAAAAGTAAATAAAACGAGTATTCGCAGCCAATTAAACATACGAAAGAAATTGGTTTATTTTTTTAATATATAATTGGTAGTTTTTATTTTGAAATCCACGACAATCCATTTGGGTATGAGTGTGTGATTTCTCCTTGCCTTGGCGAAGAGTAAAAAGTTCGCAAACGAAAGTATTTTAAGCACAACAGATAGGCCAGACAGATAGACAGGTAAGCAGTTGTACTTGTGTACGCCAAAGAAACGCCATCAATTACCGCATGGTAGCCAAAAAGCGATTCATCTTTTTCAAAAACATTTTCAAATACACTTGGCGTCACTTGATTAGGCGCACCGATTTGTAAAGAGCGCAAAAAGAATTGCGTTGAGGTGATTTTTTTAATTTTTTAAGATATACACCAGAAGAGTTAAAATATTAAACAAAAAATTTTGATAACGAAGAGCGAAACCTCTTTTCGAATTTCATAATAAAATTTAATACGTTTTTGCGTCACTTGGACAAAAGATATTGAAATTAAAGCTCAAATACGAAAAGAAATTTTATATTTTATACTTTTTTCGACTTTAGTTTTAACTATGATTTTTTTCATACGTACCAGGTACATATAAACGCATCTATATCTCTACGTTCTATCGATGTGCAAGTCTTAATTGCTGCCTCCTAGAAGCGCTTACGGACGTAGCGCGAGCACACCCTAGCCAATTCAGTAGGCGATGAGAGACATTGTATTCTGCGAGAACGGGGCAGCAGTGTGTACTTATAATAGGCTAAGTGATAGCTGAAGATAGAGGTGTATGATTTCAGTGAACATGCTGCTGATAACGGTGGGGGAGGGCGATAACTGTGGTTGAGGATCAGCCTTCTTTTTTCCTATACTGAGCTTCTTTAACATATTTAAAGTGGAGGTTGGTATAAGTACTAAGGGCTGTAGCAAGGTCTTTGTCCATATGGAAAAGGCGGCATAGGAGCCCCAGAAATGGGTTGCTGGTAAATTAGGGCTGCCTGGAGTCTATAAGAAAGCCAAACCTGAATAGAGGTGAATAGGATGGCGTCCTGTTTTCCTCAAAGTCTTTGCACTAACGAAACATTAATTAAGCATCGGGTAAGATCAGTATCATCGACGACTTTTGGCTATCGAAGAAGGACACCGGTTGGTTGATGCGCTATGTCCCACGAGGAATTGGGGACCGCAAGAAGAAGACATCCCTACTTAGATAAAATGATTTGATCAATTATATATATATATATATATATAACTCATTCAGTTCCGATTAAAGTTATACAGGGTGCAAAAGGTATTTGATGCACATACTATTTACGTGGCTATAACTTCCTAAAACCTTTCTTTTTCTTTTTTCTCTTTTTCAGATAAGACATTGACTGATCATCAGACCCACTTTGACTTATGGAACTTTCGAGTGGTGGGAGGCGGTGCAAACATAATCCTACTTAAAAAATCGCTTAAAAGTCCATCGATTAGCTTGTGTTGGTATAACAGATGCGCTCCTCTGGCGACGCTGGAAGTGATTCTACACATTCCACCCATTGATATATAGCGGATAGCGGCCAAATCTGTTTCTATTATTAAAGCAGCAGGTATGCTAAAATAAAACACGTAGGTCATGCATCAATTCTAGTATCAGTGGAAGGCTTGCAAGACGCATCGAAAACAGTACATCTGGTTCCCTAGATAGATCTAAACAAACATTATAAAATAATACCCGAATACCCGACAGAAAGGATTGATAAACCAGAGTCAAATGAGATGATAGTGGTCACTAAATTTATACTGACGGCTCAAAGATGGACAATGGTACTGGATCAGCAGTTCACTCGAAACAATTATCCTTAAATTGCTCATTTAGACTCCCAGTCTGGTGCAGCGTCTTCCAAGTTCAGATCTATGCTATAGATCAAGCAGCAAAAAAGATAAGACTGATGGACTTAACTTCAGTCAATCCGCGATCAAGACACTGGCCTCAACGCGCATCAGTTCAAGATGTATTAAATAATGCAGTAGGTCGTTATCGCTCATCCAAGAACACAACACACCACTTTGTTGGGTTTCCGGTCACTCTGGAGTGGAGGGAAATGAAAAAGCCGTTGAGTGTGCGAGGATAGACTCTGAGCTGGACCTTTAGCGCGTGGTAGAGGACATAAGCATTCTTCTAAACGAAATATACACTGTGATAGACCTGACCGTAATCTTGGAAACCAAAAGAAGGTGGTCTCTGACTACTAACTGCAGGGCCTCCAAAGCGCTCTGGCCAATATTGAATCTTAAAAGGACCAAATGTCTGCTTGGAATCACCAGCATCCTCACAGGGGTTATACTGGGCCACTGCACTATTGGCACCGTATCCAGTAGAATAGGTGTACCATACAATGACTTTTGCAGGAGCTGTGGCAATGAAGAAGAAATTGAGTAGGTACAACACCTTCTCTGTGAATGTCCTGCATTTCAAATAAACCATGTCAAATATCATACCTTGGCGATTATTTCTTTGTGGACCTGGAGAGACTAGTTACCTTCTAAAAAGATATAAGTGATTTAAGCAATTTAGTTAGCAGAAGAAAAACAAATGCAGATATCACAAAGGACCTTGGTGCCACCGAGTACTTTGTCGTAAAAAAAGCAACCTGACTAACCTAACCTAACGTAAATAAGACATGAAAGACTACAACTTAACTCAAGAAGCGAAAGGACATGCAGTTATCGTCGCTAAATGTGCAAATCACATCGATTTAGAAACTTATAATTTTTCAACGTATAGTGGATAAATAACGAATATAACGATATATATATTTTGGAAATCTTATAGATATGCCAAGTGGAGGTACACTTTTTGTAGTAGTAGAAATACTTGTGAGAAAAACACTCGTGAAATTATGGAAATAAAAACGTAGGAAGCTATGAAAAGCGAAATGTGGAAATAGGCAATGAAAAGTAAAAGACCTTTAGTAAGTTATTATGCCAAAGTACACTTTGTATCACTGAAGGTTTGGTAATTGAAAGAAGAGTGCGTGTCGGTAACGAAGTGAAGTGCAGAATAGTGTAGCCACCAGCGATTCATTACATATTGAGGATGGGAAGATTGACATACTACTGTGGGCAAAAAGTAAGGTGAATTTATTTGTCAAACTTCGTGGGATTAAAATTTCGCTCTAGTTATTTTTTTCATGAGTTGGCAGCACTGTTAATAACATCATGTGAATGTCATTATCAGTAATATATTTACGCTTGTGTTTACCAAACGACCAAGGGTGCATTTTTCGATTTTTACAATGTCTGATTTGATTTAGCAGAGAAGTGCCATCAAATTTTGTTTGCGGAGTGAAATTTCGGCTGCGGAAACGTTTAGCATGTTGCAGAAGGCATTTGGTGATTCGACCATGTCGCAGAAAAATGTTTATAAGTGGTACAAAGACTTCAAAGAGGGTCGTGAACGTGTTGATGACTTGGAGCGCTCCGGACGACCATCGAGGTCATCAGATGACCAACACGTCAATAAAGTGAAGGAGTTAGTGCTCACAAATCGTCAGTTGACTGTCAAAGACCTTACTGATATGATCGGAATATCAGAAGGATCTGTGAAAACCATTTTGAAAGACCAAGACCGAAAACTCTCAATTTCTTGGAAAAAAGTCGTCGCGTTGATGTGTGTGAAAAACTGCTTTCAAACTATCAGGCCAAGCTCAAATGCATCATTACGGGAGATGAGACTTGGATTTATGTTTACGACCCTGAAACAACCGACCAATCAAGCGAATATCGTGCTAAAGGTCATGATGACAGTTTTTTCGATTTTCGTGGTGAGGTGCACTATGAATTCCTTCCACCTGGACAAACTGTTAATAAGGAATATTATTTGAGCGTTATGCGTCGTTTACGTGAAGCAATTCGTCTAAAAATACCAGAATTATGGGCCAACAACTCTTGGTTTTTGCATCACGATAATGCACCGTATAACACTGCACGCGTTCTTCGTGACCAATTCTCCAAAAATTCCACACATATCGTTCCGCAACCACCGTATTCGCCTGATTTGGCTCCGTGTGACTTCTGGCTATTCCCAAAACTCAAGAGACCACTCCGGGGAACGCGTTTCGAGTCGATTGAGGAGATAAAAGCTGAATCGAAGAAGGTGCTGATGGCTATACCGGAAATGGACTATTTGGCATGTTTCGGGGATTGGAAAAATCGTTGGCATAAGTGTATTTCATCGAGAGGGGATTATTTTGAAGGGGATGAAATTGATTTACAAGAATAAATAAAGATTTTTCATTTTACAACCAAATTCACCTTACTTTTTGCCCACAGTATTTAAATATACTATATAATTGGCGCTTACACCCTTTGTTGGGTATTTCGCGAAGTCGTAAATGTAATTCTACCACCTACAAAAACTCATATATGCAACCAAAGTTTCAACCCAAAAAAAAAAGGATTTTAAATGTTCGTCGAAATTTCAAACTTTTCGATCAGATTTTTTAGAAAAATTTGGAGTTGAAAAGTTAACATTTTCATTTGTTCCACATTTTCCGCTTATAAAATTTTGTGACAGCATTGAAAGCACATAAAACCACGGTCAAAAACATAAGTGCTCAATATTTTGACAACTTCTTCGGTTTCATAATTTTTTTAATATCAGGTTGAGGAAAAAGAAATTCAATATTTTTGTATACAATTTTTGCGCAAATGGTTTAAAACTGTTTTATGGTCGATCTTTAGTTCCTGCGTGAGGCTACGACTACTAACATGAAGTTATCCTTCGATTATTTCTGTAGTTTTTTCGACATTTTCTTTAACATTAAAAATGCCTGTAGTTAGCTGTTACAGTATGGGCACCATAAACAACATTCGCCTGCCTTTTTCAAAGAAAAACTGTAAATTGTACCGAGTTTTCTCTTTGGTGACTTCCTTCCTGGCAAACTCTGTAACTCACGACTGAATAGAACAAACAAAAACCACCAATAGAATGATTTTTAGTGTGAAATGTCACCTTGACTGTTGTTGGATCGCTACTTTGCGAGATATCTATCACTACAGCCATCTACCGTGAAAATAATGGATTTATTTTTTCCCTAACTAATTTATAATATTATACAATACAAGTTTTCAACAAAATTTCTTCTTATAACGACGCACAGTTTTTTATGTGGCGAAAATACGGCAAGTGAAAAAAGTTACCAAAAATTATCAAAAATTGCAACAAGCAATAGACTATAAAACTGCGAGCTCAATTTTTTTAAACTATGATTAAAAATCTGGCAAAAAAATCGGCTCTGAAAGTATTCGATGCGCTCTTAACAGGTAGCAGAGATGGATCCTTTACGATGGATAGATCAGATGGAGAAGGATCTGGCTTCACTAGGATAAGCCGATCTGAAAGAAATGACAAGAAAAGAAAGACACGACTGCCGTACTTTCCTAAATTCGGCCAACATAAAAATCATCAAGCGAATCAAGAAAAAGAAGAAGGAGAAGAGAAATCTCCCATACAAAAGAAGCTAATAAGTAGCTTTGAACGGTGGAAAAATTAAGCACGCCTATTATTATAATTAAAATAATAGCCACTGGGTAGATGCAAGACTACCATTCGTGAGTACGCGAATTCGAGTCACCGCGCATGAATCAGCAAAATGATAGAACAAGTTTTTTCTAATAGCGGTCGTCCCTCCGCTGGAAATGACAAACCTCTTAGTGAATTGCTGTCCTGAAAATCTCCTCATAAAAAACCATTTGCCGGAGTCAGCTTAAAATTTCAGGTCCTTTCATTTGGGAAGCAAAGTCAAGACGCGCGCTGTAAATAGGAGGAGAAGCTTGGCCAAACACCTAACAGAAGTGCAATTAATTATTTATTATAATTAATGCAATTAATTATTTATTTATGTATTATTATATTATTAAAAAATTATTTATTATTGCAGGCTTAATACTTGGCGAGGTATCCATCCGCTCGCAAAATAGTTTTATAAAAAAGCCATTAGCAGATTTTGACTATAGCTGACTTTTTACATTAGAATAATGAAATAAATTTCTTTTCAAAATCAATATGAATGGAAGAAATTCACGGAAAATAAACCTCAGCATTTTTCTATTCTTTCAAGATAAATGATCTAATTAGGCTTTTTTCGGCAACCTTTAAGTGATGATATTTTCTGATATTTTGTTCACTTGCAAATTATGAGCTTAGTTTATTACCCGTCTAACGATGGCACTTGCATCACTTCTTCCATTAATTTTCGCGCCAGAGGCAAATGAAATTGATCTTTTTTGAAAATTTTTTGCCCGACCTGAATGTTTTGATTGCCTTTTTTTTTGTCTTACAAGTAATTCTACAAAATGTCACAACTTTTATTGATTTTTATTTTTTCTTTTATTTTTTATTTGTGACTGCCAGCTCTCTCTCTCTCGATCAGTATTCGCATAAAGTTATGGAATCTAGTGACAAAATATAATTAAAATTTTGTTTATTAATTATTATTTCAAAAATAATAAATTTGTGTACAGACAAGGGCGGTGCGCCTAATTCGAGTAACACGAAAGTGATTCAAATAAATTTGATGGCACCAAGGCATATTAAGCAGGTAGCAGCAGTAGGGTAATAATTTCGATTTTTTTCAATTTATCTGATCTCTAAACATTCCACCTTTTCTTAAAGATTTGACCTTCCAGGCACCAAAAGCAAAACTAAATGCATTGCTCTATTGATGGTACCTGTTTAATTCGCCTCGCATAGAACTTAAAAAAAGAAAGCAATGCAACATCTTACAGTACTTCTCCATTAACGAATTTTTCGCACTCTTTTTTTCTATAGCTATACATATCTATCTTTAAAAAATATTGCCCACAATACAGTTTGCGCGAATAATCTCCGGAGCAGCGTGTCTAAATTTATTCCGTCAACAGGCCTCCTATTCAAGTGGAGTGCAGTGTATGAAAATATATTAAAAAAAAAAAAATCTATGAATTTCTAAAAAATCAAAAATACTGTCTAGATATTAAATAATTTTCCTTCAGAAATGTTGACAAGTGAAACTTAAAATTATTCAAAGCATGTGGCAAGTATGAAAGATGATTTTTTTTATTTCTACTTTCTCGGCACAGGCAGCCAATCAGATATGGAGAGATAGGTACCCACACGCATATACATACGTGCAAACCAAAATAGCACATTGACGCAAATATTGCAAATAGTTTGGTTCATGTTGCTCTTGGTAAGTGTATTTGTTTTGTGACCACAGGCCTACTCTGTAAGTCGCAAATTGTACCCCGTCTAGAGCGTAGCATGTGCCACAAGAACAGACGCACTTAGTTGTCGTCAAGCAATTGCGCCTGCGAAATAATAATTGCCAACAAAGAGCAATTAAATGCAGGCACAGGCGCCCCTCAGTCAACATATGAAAAATCAGGGTGGTCTATGTAGTGGTTTCCGGCCAAAAATTAAGAAGAATTAACAAAATTTTTTTTTCGATATATTTTTAATTTATTAAACAGAAAAAGCATTTCCATTATTTATGCCACACGATATCAGTCATGTGGCTACTCAATGCGAATCTATTAGAGGTGGTATCGGTGAATCAGCTGATTTGTGTTTTTTTTTCGCCGCGTTCATGTGGCTGTCAGCACAGAATGAAACAAGGCGAATTCATTTTCTATTTCTACTCAATATTTCTACCTTGCCTATACTTGGCAATCAAATGTACAAAACATTTTTGTTGGTCTAGTGCCATCACCTTTAATGAATGCGCATTGGTGGCGATCTCAGTTGGTTTCGCAGCAAGGCGTCTTGTTAATCCAGCTTACCAAGAACTTGGTTAGATTTTTAGGATCTATCTCACAAATGGTTTGCTCGATATTCACCTTAAGAGCCTGCATCGTCAATAGATTGTTCACAAAACATCGGTCTTTTACGGCACTCCTCAAATACAAGTCGAAGTGAAAATTCAAATCACAGCTTCGAGATGGTCAATTGACAACGCAGCGACGGCTGATAACACTAGTCTACAAGGAAAAGTATCCGAAATAATTTAAACTAATATCTGCTTCTCTGTCCATGCAAAATTCGGAGTGATAACTAAAATTAATTTATTAGTTTGAGTTTTCGAGATATCCTAACCTAAAAGTGCAAAAAACCCCATTTTTGCCCATATTTGAGGTTATGTAGCCTTGCAGATGTTTTCTTTCACCAAAATTAAAGGATGGCATCTTTAAATACAATCCTTCTTTTTTCAAATGGCGTTTTGTTTGCTCAAATATCATTTTTTTTCGCAGAGATATCGCATTTTGAAATTTTCATGTTTCGAAATTTTCCTACACCTGAAAATCGATTAAGATAACATAGACATGATATAGTCGATTACTAATTTTCTTGGGTTTAAGGGCCTGAAATATATGGATAAATAGTATGTAAATATTTTGTGCACTAAGTACAGGATCTCGGCATGTGTCCTGCAGTGTGTTAGTGAGTTTAAGGACCTTGGCGTCATCTTCGATAACAAATTCTCTTTTAATAACCATATAAATTATATTACTTCTAAATCTTTTTCGATGTTGGGCTTCGTCAGACGGAACGCCACTAAGTTCTCTGATCCCTATACCATTAAGTTACTGTATACATCTTTTGTTAGATCTCACTTAGAATATGCTGCTTTTATTTGGAGACCTTGTAGTCAGCAAGCTATTAATAGAATCGAACGTGTGCAAAAAATATTTCTCAAATATGCCCTTCGGTCCCTGAATTTTATTGATCCCATGCCATCATATTCTGCTCGTCTCATGCTTATAAGTCTCAAGTCCTTAGAGATTCGTAGGACTATACTGTGTCTGTCTTTTACTCATAATATTATTACTGGAGTAATTGATTGTCCCTACTTATTGGAAAGGATTCGATTTAATGTTCCGCAGCGATCTCTTAGGAACTTCTACCCTTATTATGGGGGAAACTTTAAAACTACGTATGCCAGCAATGCTCCCATTACTCGTGCTTTACGGGAATTAAATGCCGTTCATAATGATGTTCTTCTTGATTTCTCGCTTTCAAGAACAGCACTTTTAAATCTTTTGAATTCTATATTATAGTTAGTTAGTAGCTCGTATAGTTTTTAAATACATATAATATATTTGTAGCTTAATCTAAGCAACTTTTGTATCATAGTCTGTAAGGATTGTAATTCATAGACTTAAATAAATAAATAAATAAATAAATAAATAAATAAATTTGGGGTTTGTGGGTAAGCCTGCTTGCGGCATGATAGGGGTGGTTTCTAGGGGTTAGGGCTGTGTGTGACTCGGTACCCAAAGGTTAGATAGTGTAGGGGTGTGGTGAGTCAGCACACTTATGGTGTGAGACAAAATTTTAAGAAAAATAAGACTCAATTAAAGAAAATTAGTAATCGACTATATCATGTCTATGTTATCTTAATCGATTTTCAGGTGTAGGAAAATTTCGAAACATGAAAATTTCCAAATGCGATATCTCTGCGAAAAAAAAATGATATTTGAGCAAACAAAACGCCATTTGAAAAAAGAAGGATTGTATTTAAAGATGCCATCCTTTAATTTTGGTGAAAGAAAACATCTGCAAGGCTACATAACCTCAAATATGGGCAAAAATGGGGTTTTTTGCACTTTTAGGTTAGGATATCTCGAAAACTCAAACTAATAGAGCAATTCTGAGGCCAGATTTGGATTCAGCGCATCATAAATCTTAGGAAATATATAGTCTGGTTTCTGGGTCTGAATGTTGGTTAAATTTTGTCGGCCTGTGTAATACGATTACCGAGCTTGGCGCGCACAATGTCAATTGTGGCATGGACTGTGTAGTATGGCGCGCCATTATGCTGAGGCAAAAATTCGTTCAGGTTCATATCTTCAATTTCCGGGCACGAAAAGTCGTTCAATATTGCTCTGTAGTCCTCACTGTTGACCAAAATAGTGTTTCCAGCAGCACTATGGGCCAATGATGCCACTGCAAAATCAGCACTAAAAACACACTCTCTGAGGTTGCATTAGCTTCACGATGATCGCGTGCGAATTTTCCGATCCTTAGGTGGGGCAGTTTGCCTCTTAACATAGCTGTCGAAGAAGATCATTTTTCGAGCCAAATCATTGTTCAAGCGTAAAGCGATTTATTTTGCTCCAAGAAGATATTGATGCCAAGATTTACAGTGGAAAAGAGCTGACACTGTCAAAATACCATATGACAAAAAAAAAGCCCTACATGAATCACCCTGTATGACTATATATGTATAAATATGTAGTAAGAGTCAGTATTACTAATACGCTGCATGACTCCTACTTATGTAGGTACACATTTATGTATGTATTAGGGAGGTTCCGAAGAGCTGATAGTTTTATTTACCAAAAATGCCGAGACTTTGAAAGTCTAAACAATAACTGTTTTGTTTTCCGTGTCGTATATGAAGCACCATATAATAAGCCCAGCGATAGCAGTCTATCCGCCAAAACGACACGAGCGACGCAATCCACATTCCAATTTTGTTGTTTTGGCTCTAGAGCAAAAATAAAACGAGCAAATGTTAAATGTCAAGATCAGAAATTGTTCAAGTACAGGAGTAATTCATCATCTGAATAAAATATTTGAGATTACAATCGTCATATCAGGCGTAAATATCTTTTCCAATAGTCAAGCTACGTTCAACGCGCTGTCGTCGCCATGCTGCAGCTCTCTTATGGTCCACTTTTGTAAGGAGGAGATCAAATGTATCGAAGTGCAGAGAAACATAGAGCGAAATGAAATTATTAACGAGCTTGCCAGGAAAGGGTGGATGGAACTGGTTTCTGTTGTTGCCATTTCAGACATTAGAGCCCCCTTGACAAATTAAAGGTAAACTGCGCAATTTCTTTCTTAAAAAAGCGCACGACAGATGGAGTTCTATTTTATTGAACTTTTATTGGACTACTTTAAAAACACTTTCGCCTCAGTACGACAGAAGCAGGACGCTTAAAGTACTAGAGATTCCCCGCCATTCAATGGTGGACCGCGATGGTCACCGGTCACTGGATGATCGGAACTCATGCGGAGAAGCTTGGATCTCCATACAACTCCCGTTGCAGAAGCTGTGGTGATCCGACAGAGAGAGAGAGAGACTGTTGAACACTTTCTGTGCAAATGTCCGGGCCTGACGGCTAGGCGCTTGAGGATCCTTGACTTTTATGAAGCGATATAAATCGTCTTGGAACTCGAGAGATGCCAGCAAGACTAACTTCCACCGGGGGAAATGTACTAGAAATTGAAAATGAGAACAATATAACCATAAATATATTTTTCTACCAGGAGTGGCAAGTTTGATGAGCCTTAGACGTTCATTGTGTGGGTGAAAATCATAAAGTTAGCGCCATCAGAAACATCTTAAGGCTAAGTGAAAACTGTTTGTAAATGGATTCTAGCCTATCAAAGTAAATTTGGGAATGTGGGTTAAAGGCTTTCAAGCCATAGGCAAGTAGCGGTCTTGCTAAGGTTGTGAAATGCGCTCTATAAAATATGGATAAGTGAATTCTTTTAAGCATTGCTTTCTCGTTTTTTTTCTCTTTGAATTCAAGAGTATCTCTAAACTTTTTAATCGTTACTATATTATCTAAATATTTTTTGTTTATTTATTTGACAACTTGAGAGATATGCATCAAGCATTAAGTTGGTAAGGAGGAAGTAATACCTTGGGAGCTTGGTATAAATTTTTCTCCTCAGGGTTTGGAAGTAGATCTTCCGCAATCGATCTTTTTTGTTGTAGATGCTTGCTGACATCAGTGTGATACTCACTTCTGAACATATTTAGAACTTAGTACACCCAATTTTAGAAATAAATAATTGCCGCTAATATCGACACCCATTTTAAAAAGTCGAAATCTTTAAGTACCGAAAGGTAAACTTAAGTAGTACAGCAGATCCGATTATCTGCATAAACGGCAGACTACGAACTGCAAATAGAAGCTGTTACGCACACCTCGAAATGCTTAAAAACAAACTCTTGTCATGGGCCTGTAAGCTACAGATCTATAGGGCCCGCAGTGTCTTTGATGGCTATGACAAAAAATTCAAATGGACGGCAACGGAATTGTAAAGTAGACTTTTAACCTTGGCATTTTAAGCAGCCCACCTAAAAAGGTGAACAGATGTTGCGGAAGACGACCTGCGTAACAAGAACGCACGATGCAATGAACCGACACGAACGGGGTGCAACAGTAAAGGAGCTGTAAATGCTATGTTGATGATGAATATCGACACCCCTAGTACGCTACTAGCTCGTTGATGACGTTCAACATTTTTCGCATTCTTACTACATATTCTTCACAGCATCCGTCTACGGCCTGTGACTCTGGTGAGCCAGCACTCATGCGGTTGGCCTAATACTTATCACCTATGTCAGCACCCTGTGGCCTAGAGCGAACAGAAATAATTTGGGCTACTTTTAATGGGAATTCCGTATCGATTATTGCTTTATGTGGCAATTAATAGAGTTTAATGTGTTTATGCCTGACTGCTGGTGGCTTTTCTGCAAGTGTTTTATAAACATTGGATATCCACCTGGGGGTAGTAGATTCAATATTCATTCAGCAGTATGCTACTAAATTGGTGATTGGCGAGAAATAAGACTTTGTGAATTTGGTTTCGTTTTTTTCTTTTTAAGTGCCTTTTTATCAGATATTCACTCATAACTTATGGCTGTTGAGGTAGTATCATACATAATCGACTTTAATGCACAAATCTTGGATTGAGCTTAGTTTTCTGAGAAATCTTCAATATTTGTTTCGATGGTTTTCATAGTCGGTTCAATTGCGTGCGTCACAAGACGTAAACACAAGAAGGCCTACAATTTGTCCACGTCCCAAGGGATGAAGTTAAAAGAAAAAAAAAATATGGATTGAGTCGTTGGCAAGTATGGTTCATTTCTCCAAAATGGACTGATCGGAAAAGAGATAAACTTTCCAGTGAAGCTTAATTTCTTCCAAAGTCTGCCTCACTTCATTTGAAATGGTGTTTTTGGGGGTTTCTTTAAAAGCGTGTAAAACGGAAATGAAAAAAGTTTTTTTTATTTCTGTTTTCAATATTTTATTTTTTGATTTATTGTTAATATACAAAATTTATTTTTGGCCATACGAGGTTCGCTCGAAAAGTTGTCAGTCTTCAAAAAATGGTCTTCAAACAAAACAAAAACAAAAAAAAACATGCTGGCGACACGGACTCCGGGACTCGACAAGTGCCTGAAATCAAAAATACAAAAAGGCGTTAAAATTTTTTTGTTTTTTGATCTTTTTTTTTTTACTTTAAGGGTCCGAAAAAATATTAAAATTTTTTTTCTGAATGATCGTAGTTCTTACAATAACAACACCAATTCTATGTCATCTACATTTTATTTCATCAAAATCGGTTAAGTGGAATATCTGTGTCCATTGTGCATGTGAAGATCCTTTTATGAAGGCTATCAACTTTTTGAACGAACCTCATATGCCCAAAAAAAATTGTTATGTTTTAACAATGAATCAGAAAATAAAATACTTAAAACAAAAAAAAATACCGCTTGGTAGATTTCAATAAAATGTATACGGCTTTTGGAAAACATAAAAAACACGTGCCTGATTGCAGGACTTTTTTTTTTAATTTCGATTTTTTATAACAATTAATTGTCGGGTTTTTTCTCAAAAATCTGAAAAATATTACCTGAGGCGCCATTTTGTTAATTTTGAAAAAATGCTTCGATCAGTCACAAGATTATCTATTAATAAAACTAATTTATCTTGTCTGATTGATTTTAGATTAATCGCCAAGGACTTGCGATGATCACCGCAAGGGACTTCTGGAGAAACGGGCTCCAAACAAACAGCGATAACTTTTACAATTATTAATTTTTTTTTTAATTTTGCTAAAGTCAAGTCGAAACATGATGTATTAATGCCATGTTTCTATTTGTGTAAAATAACGCAATTGACTAGCAAAAACAAAGAAAAAAAATGTTTGAAAATCATCATTTTTTCCCTTAAATAATAAAAACTAAGTAGGTAAAAATGTAGTTTGATTCAGAACGAACTTTGATGGCCGGATTGCAACTCTTGAAAAAGGCTTCTGTCAGGTTTAATGCAAAAATCATGGAATTGAAGAGATATAAGTCCAACGTCAGCTCAATTTTCTCATAAGAGCAAATCAGGAAATTATAGAGTAATGGGAAAAGCCTCAATAGACATGGGACGATATTCCATCAGCAATAGCATTGCACTCGTCGGACCCAAGGCGGGCAAAGGCTTTCCCTTGCCGAGCGAGTTCACTGTGTTTAAATGCTGCCGGTTATATCAGGCGAAAAAACGTCGAACTGTTCAGTACATTCAGCACAACTTTTTTTTTTTTTTTTTTTTTTTTTTGTTTTTCATTTAATAGCAAGTTTTAATAAAGTCCAAAATTTCAACAAGAAAGTCACCTATAAAATTGTATATGATGTGCATACAAGTAAATAAAATTTCAAACTCGTGACACAGCGAATTGGTTTGCCAACGAACCTCAGCCGAAGAACAAGCAAAACGTGCGTGCGGCATAACTTGCAGCAACGGCTGCGTCAACAATGTCAGTGGCCAAATGCTTTTGAAAAAACAATAACTGCTCCATGAAGTGCTTGGATGTGGGTATCACTTTTTTCCAGTTATTGTCGTAATTTTTGTTCTGGCTACTGTCGCTGTTGTTGTCGACGGCTATGTGTTGTCACTTTAGCAACCAATCTCTGTTGTGTTTGCAGTCATTGGTTACACTTTGTTATTGATAATCGTCTGCAGCCATCATTTGGTATACCATTTGGTATGGTAGCATGAGACAATCAGCTGGCTGGTTGCCTTGCTGCCAAACACGAAATTACACACACACACACGCAGAGGCAAAGCTAGCATGCCTCCGTTTGCATGTATGTCCCGTAATGTTACTGATATGAGAATCAGTCTGACAGCAAATACGTGCGACGACTTTATCTTGGAAAATTTCGTTGAAAAGCAAAGAGGATACGCCAGTGATACAACCATAATACCGCACACAACATGGCAGAGTAATGAACTCCAACGAGGCAGCTGCAGTGACAACAACTAACTCGACATGCTTACTATTATTTACTACGAGTATACTTTGAATGCAACACTAGAGAAGAGAGAGCAACTTTGAGACAGGAAAGTACCGATCGACGAGAATATTAAAGTCAAGGCAAGCGGACACATGCCCATTGACACATACAAATGTCTGGTGTGGCAGGATGTCGCACTGACACAGTGCCGCAGGACAAAGTTCTAGACTCGGACAGTACTGCCAGCCAACCGGACAGTCGGCTGCTGATTATTATGAGCGTACGCGGCTTGTATGCGGAACCGGTCAATGAATTGGAACAGCAAAGTCAATGAACATTGAGAAAAAGCAAATGAGGTGAATGGCATTAGTCTGGCCAAGTGAAGAGTTGCATGGCAAAAGTTCCGTTAGCAGATGCTTAGTACTCGTACCAGTGGAGGAAAACGCAGTAAACTATGTATGAGGAGGTTCGGTTGGTTACGGCTCGGTTATAGTGGCTAATCTTCTTCCATATCCGGCCAGGAGACACACTGAATACCAAAAACCCCCTTCAGACCTCATTATACAGGCCTAGTTAAGCCCGTAAGGCCGTTTTGGAAATAGAAAAAAAAAAAGAAGTAGCTTAGCTGTAATCCCTGGACGCTATAGTATTTTTCTAATATATAAATATGTGTATTAGGATTGGCGAATCTGCAGTATGAAAATGATTTCTAAAGTTCAAAAATGACGACTTTGACGACGATGACATGCCACGCAGCGGAAGGCTTCCTGAATTCGATGAAGAGCGTTTCAAATCACTTTTGAAGGAGAACTGCTGCCAAACCAGTCGTGAATTCGCGGGAAAAAATTAACTCAAATTATTGAAAATTCTCAATCACCTTCATCAAATGGGATTTACCGAATATTTGGGAGCTTGGGTGCGTAACAGCTCAACGAAAAAAACAAAGAACGTCGCTTTCAAATTGTTTCTCAGCATCTCACCCGCCATCGAGTAACACACGGTCTTAAACAGTGCTTTTTGTACCGAATCGTCACGAGAGATGAGAAATGGTGCCTATACATCAATATGAATCAAATAAAGGATTGGGAGATAAGCCAAAGCTGAGAGTCAAGTCGGATATTCATTCAACGAAGATCTTGATATGTATTTGGTGGGACTGGGAGGGCATGGTGGCCTGAGAAATGCTCGAAAAGAATGCCACGGTCAACAAGGAGCGCAACATTGCCACGGCGTGAATGAAGCTATTCGACTGAAAATACCTGATCAAACCAAACTCCTTCACGAGAACGCCAGGCCACATGTTGCACAATTCGTCAAAGCCACACTCCAAGAGCTCAAACGGGAGGTAATTCAGCATCCGCCGTATTCTCCGACCGATTACCATCTTTTCCGCTCCCTGTCAAATTATATGAAGAGGTCTTTAAAAACTGCCTGAATTACTTCTTTGACACCAGACCAGGTGATTTGTGGCGGAACGGCATCAACAAAGTGGTCGAGAGGTGGGATGAGGTTGTAAACAGCAACGACGAGTAAATAACTTATTAACTTATTAATCTTTTTTATTTAAATAAAAGATTCCGGTAAAAACGCCACGAACTTTATGCCCAACCCAATAAATCGATTTTTTTTTTCATTTTGTTGCACCTTTAAGCAAAGAATTATTGGTGTAGATGAAGCCTTTGTGTTCAGCATTTCGGGTGGTCCTCTTCAAAGGCAGTCCTCTGGTGGTCCTTCAAAGGTGGTCTTCTCTGCCATAAACCGCACTCTATGAGCATTCATCCCTCCGTTTCCATGACAGTCGGTCCTACGTTACGGATCCGCTGCGGCCCGCATTTATATATGGCCACGGACTATTGCTCAAGAAGCATTCCCCGTACATATATATAGGGGTATTCAATAGGTGCGCTTCAACTTTTTTCCGATAGGGAGGGCGAACGACGCAATATTTTTTATTTTTCGCTTGTCATTTGTAAACTTCATTAGTATGCATTTGATCATGGAACGCTACACACTTGAGCAACGATTGCAAATCGTGCAAATTTTTTATGAAAATAATCGTTCTGTTGCTGCTACTTTAAGAGCATTACGGCCATTTTACGGTCCATTTAACAAGCCGTCCCGTTTTGGGGTTATGTGAAGTCATTGGTCTACAGTAACAAGCTGGCGACGATTTGTGAGCTCAGAGCCAATATTGAACGCGAAATTGCTGAAATTTCGATTTATGCAAAAGAGTGGTCGAAAATTGGGTTCAAAAGTTGAAGCGCTCTTACTGAAAACCCCATTATATGAAAAGTGTTTATGCTGCTTCAACAACAACAACCATTCATTCCTCCCAATTTTGCAACAAAAAGTGCTGATCCCAGTTATATGGCACAGAAGAAGGCATCCGAAATATAAACGAGTCGAAATATAAAGATAGTCGATTTCGCCAAATCTAACTTGGTCCAGAATAACCGTGCTATCATATAGGTGAGTTGGGTTATCTATATTTTATTTGTCTATTCGAGTAAGGTTCCTTTCAAAAATGATGGCAAGTAATAGTATCGATCAGCCTTGCTCTCCAAGCAAAAATGGGTGTAGCATTTTACTTTATAGCGTCCACGCCCGATCTGGCATACTTCCTCACAAGCGGATTATGCTCATACTTTTTTGGCTCCTCGAAAAAGTTATCTTCAAGCCGAAGTTTAAAAGAGACCACCTGAATTATGAGTCGTATTGATATTGAACAGCGATATTATTTGCCAAATAATTGTAACATATTACTATGGCGCGTCATTTAAAAATTGTTTGACATCGATAGTTGTCCTCGGTAAGACTTTGCTGAGTCAATACAGTCTCAAGCCTCTGGTGTGAAACTCGAAAACTGCCTAATTGGAGGTTAACTTTCAATTGTGGAAATGAGTTCGCGAAAATGCGAGTCTTCTGAGTATCAATTAAATTTCATATGCAATCCCAGTCTTTCGAAGTTACTTATTGCGATGTTGTGTATTCTCTTCTTAATTGGCGCGATAACCGCTTACGCGATTTTGGCCGAGATTAACAAAGCGCGCCAGTCGTTTCTCTCTCGTGCTAACCGGCGCCAATTGGACACACCAAGTGAAGCCAAGTCCTTCTCCACCTGATCTTTCCAACGCAGAGGAGGCCTTCCTCTTCCTCTGCTACCACCAGCTGGTACCGCATCGAATACTTTCAAAGCCGGAGCGTTTGAATCCATTCGGACGACATGACCCAGCCAACGAAGCCGCTGGATCTTTATTCGCTGCGCTATGTCTATGTCGTCGTAAAGCTCATACAGCTCATCGTTCCATCGCCTGCGATATTCGCCGTTGCCAACGTGCAAAGGTCCAAAAACCTTACGCAGAATCTTTCTCTCGAACACTCCAAGCGTCGCTTCATCGGATGTTGTCATCGTCCAAGCTTCTGCGCCATAAGTTAGGACGGGCATGATGAGAGTCTTGTAGAGTGTTAGTTTTGTTCGTCGAGAGAGGACTTTACTGCTCAGTTGCCTACTTAGTCCAAAGTAGCACTTGTTGGCAAGAGAGATTCTACGTTGGATTTCAAGGCTGACCTTGTTATCGGTGTTAATGCTGGTTCCTAAATACACGAAGTCTTTTACAACCTCGAAATTATAACTGTCTACAGTGACGTGGGTGCCGATACGCGAGTGCGCCGACTGTTTGTTTGAAGACAGGAGGTACTTCGTTTTGTCCTCGTTCACCACCAAACCCATTCGCTTTGCCTCTTTATCCAGTATGGAGAAGGCAGAACTAACAGCGTGGTTGTTAAGGCCGATGATATCAATATCATCGGCATACGCCAACAATTGTACGCTCTTATAAAAAATTGTGCCTGAGCGATTAAGTTCTGCGGCTCGTACGATGCTCTCCAACATCAGGTTAAAGAAGTCACACGACAGCGAGTCACCCTGTCTGAAACCTCGTTTGGTATCAAACGGCTCGGAGAGGTCCTTCCCAATTCTGACGGCGCTGCTGGTGTTGAGCAACGTCATCTTACATAGCCGTATTAGTTTTGCGGGGATACCAAATTCAGACATAGCGGCATACAGGTAACTCCTTTCCGTACTGTCGAATGCAGCTTTGAAGTCGACGAAAAGATGGTGTGTGTCGATTCTCCTTTCATGGGTCTTTTCCAAGATTTGGCGTATTGAGAATATTTGGTCGATGGTAGACTTTCCAGGTCTGAAGCCACACTGATAAGGTCCAATCAGCTGGTTGACGGTGGGCTTCAGCCTTTCACACAATACGCTCGCTGGAACCTTATAGGCGATATTTAGAAGACTAATCCCGCGGTAATTGGCACAAATTGCAGGATCGCCCTTCTTATGGATTGGGCAGAGCATACTTAAATTCCAATCGGCAGGCATGCTTTCATCCGACCATATTTTGCATAGGAGCTGATGCATGCACCTTACCAGCTCCTCGCCGCCATGTTTGAATAGCTCAGCCGGCAGTCCGTCGGCGCCCGCGGCTTTGTTGTTCTTTAGCCGCGTTATCGCTATTCTCACCTCGTCATGGTCAGGTAACGGAACGACAATTCCATCGTCAACGATTGGGGTATCGGGATCTTCACATTCTCTATGACGTGCTGTTGTGTATTGTCTAACCAAAAAAATCTGTGCCACTAAAGTGGAGACGAGTAAAAAAGCTTAATGTGAGTGTGGACCTGGAACCGAATATTTTATTAGTTATTCTTAAGGCATTCGAGATGATGCTCGTTATACTTAACCATGAGATTTTAGCCTTTTAGCACAGAGAGAGGCCCTCGTTCGTGGTACTCAGCATATAACATTTACTTACTATTACTAAGATTGTGCGTTTAACAACGAATAGGACTATTAACCTCTGTTAGGCGCTCAGGTCTGGCCAAACCTGTTTCGTTTTTGGACGTGAATTTAACATATTTCTATTATAGCTAACGACTTGCGCTTCCAGATAGATTTTCTATCAATTTATATTATGGATATACTCTTTTAGAAAGGATACTCGAACAGGAGGAAAGATTAGGATTTAAAAAGTTACACCTTCGGTTGAGTACCTCGGTCTGACTGGACCCCTACTAGATGATAGATTTTGTACTGGTGATCGAAAGCCATGCCAGCTTAGAACGCTTTAAAAAGTTCTGCAGTTCTTATGCCTCTATTTGCTTCTAGTATGAGCACATAACACAATTTTTGTTTTTACTTCCAGTTTAGAGAGATACTACAGACTGTGCGTGGTTCCAAATGAGGTGTAACTTTATTGAGCAGTGTGAATCACGCTTGTCGTTTATGTTGATGGTAGCTATGATTCCCCCTTAGGATTCACCAAAAAAATCACAAAAAATAAAAATAATTGACTCGTAAAGAAATTTTTACGAAAACTCAGATGCTGAACTCTCAAATTTTCCAACATCTGAGACTAATTCGTGCATTTGTATTTTGTATGAATTGAGTATGATAAGAGTAAATATTTGTAGAAAAAACATTTGAGTAATTGAAAGGTACATATTTACATTTTCCTGTATGGTTCAGCGCTGTTGCACTCAACTACTCGGTTCTAGACTTAGCCCATTTGTGGGTATTTTTCGCTCAACAACCTGTAGTATTATCATATTAACTACCATATCAAACACATTCTCAGATTTATGAATATTATACGATTATTTGTCCATATGTACACACTTATGCAGTCATACATATGTAATACCCAAATGTACTGGTTGTAAACTGTGGTGCCCTGTAGTAAATTTTAAGCCATTGTACTTAGTCCTGCCATAAGTTCTGTTACAACTTAAGTCCGTTATAGATATGAAATTATAATACATTTTTTTAATGAAGTTAGTTTTATTTAATCTTGTAAATATTAAAAAAAACTTAAAGTTTCATTCGACATGGTCACCACTTGCTTTACCACAAGCCTTCAAAGGATTAGGCCATTCAGTTCTTGCAGTACACACGGTTTCAATGGATACTGACGTCGCTGCTCGAACCAAAGTTTGTTTGAGACTCTCCAAAATTTCTGTGAGGTCTTTTACAGGTCATGTTCTCCAATTATGACCACAAACTGTAGTGAAATGGATTCAGATCTGGACATCCAGGCGGTCAATCTTCTGCGGCTATTAACCCAGGAATTTTGTTTTGTAGCCACTGCTGGGTGGTTTTTGCTTTATGGGGTGTTGCGGAATCTTGCTGCAAGGTCCAACGCTCTCTATCGAATAGAGTATTGCTCAACTTCGTCAGCACGTCTTCTAAGACAACCTTCTGATGCAGAAATGAAGAGATGTAACGCCTTACAAGTCACTCTCCACCGGACCATTACGGAGGCTGGATGGTGGTCACGCTGAACCCTTGGAACAACAGAACAACGTTTTTGCGTATTTAGAAGTTTTAGTATAGATTTTTGGTCTTATTAAAAACTCCTTCAACAGTGAATATTTTCGCATCTGTCAAAATAATATTTTCATGGCCGTTGACCACATGCCACCAAAGAAGCTCCTTGCATCTGTCGAGTCTAATTTTCTTCAAGCGCGTTGTTAAAAGATGACCAGTTGAGCGACGGAACGCCGATCATATTTAATTAGTCTTGACATGGATCTGGTAGTGCCTTCAGTAGATGGAACATCCTAGTGAACAATTTTTCGATTACTGAAGATGATTTTCTTGCCGAAGTCAGCGCATTGAACGCTTTGTCATACGTTTTATGAATAAGTTTTAATAACTGCGACATGTAGTTGAATCGTGTATACTACTATCCATAAAAAGTTCGAATTTTCGAAGCAACGTCTTAAAAGTTCTACTTTTGAAAAAGTAAAAAACTCCTGATTCTGAACTATGAGCGACTTATATTCTTCTTCTTCTTTATTGACCAATTCGATTTCGTATATAGATGATCATAACATATTATCTTTGAAATTTATTAAAAATGTGTACAAGTTTTAACTATTTCTGCGTATTGCACTCTGGCCTTCGCCACCTTAATGAAGCTGCCAACATTTTGTATTCCGGTCCATTGCCTAACGTGAAAAAATGTCCTAGCAAAGTTTTATTAGAGGACTGCAACATCTCGCCTTTAATGCGTTTTACGAGACTCTTTTGAAAAATCCGTGAAAAAAACGACTTAATTATTTGGGGTAAACCTTTTCATCCGCCAATTAAGAAGAAGAAACCTTTTCATCCTTTGAACATTTCATCCAACACTGTTTTATTTTTTTGATCCATTCCGAATAGTAGAATTTACCCAAACTTAAATAGCAACTCGTTTCGAAAATCATCTCCTCGTTTGTATATAATCTTTTTCTTCAAATATATAAGCTATTTCTTCAAATGGGGGAGCAAATAGTAGTCCGAGGGATTCAAGGGAGCCAAGTCTGGAGAGTAGGGAGGATGTGAAATAACTACCTAGTAAACAATATTTCCATTAACTGCTCAGGTGTGAGTTGCTGCATTGTCGTGATCGTAAAGGAAAATGATTCGATTTCCTCGATTGAAACGTATGATAAACACGAAAGATAAACCACTCTGGCTGAAACTTGGTGTGTGTTCTTCCAAGAGATGCTACTAACCAAACATATCACTTTGTATGGACTTTTCAAACGACCCTTATGAAAGACTAGGTTTTTGTGAAAATTTGCTATGCTCTCAATGACCTATGAATGCCTGCTCTATTAAAATGGAGTTTTCATGGCAAGTAACAAGTCAGTGCCCAGCTTAATTCGGCTCACTTTCCTTTAGTCACTAGTTCGAATTTTCCCTACAGGGATGTTCCTCTTGATAATTTGCTAAAATAAATTGGTGTGTACTTAATTATATATTACAGAGCTTTTGTATGTGTGCGCTTAAAATCCCACGCGTCACACCTTGCCGTTTGGTGACGTTATGAATTTTTTATAGTTTTCACACCTGATTCATGTGCACATACATGAATATATAGGGGCATCTACGCATATATAATCCATGCACTGATGGAAATAAATGTCAACAATTTATGTTGCGTGATGAAGTATGCCGGCGCAAGTTCTCAATTATGTAGCTCGCTTAAGGGTGTCTCATCAAAATACAATTGCGATTTTTTAACCGGAATTATACAACTTTTTATATTGTAAGACTTCCGCTAGGGAGTTGGAGCTCTAAAGATGGAGTTTCTATAAATAAAATTAATATTTAAAAGTTATTTTTTCCTAAAAATCACTTCAGCTTATAGAAGAGCTTATGCTTAAGGGTCTACATAATAATGTTTAAAAAATTGTATCTATGGAATTAAAGTAATAGGTTTTTTGGACTTTTGGCGGAAGTATTAAATATAAATTTACGGAGAGCAGCTGTTCCAGATAACGAGTTTTTCAATAATTTTCTGAGAAAAACTGAGTACAGGATTCGGCACTCAAAGTGTAACCAACTTCAGACCGTCGCGCAGTTGATGCACGGGCAACAGCTGTCTGTGAGTTGGCTATATGAGAGTATTGTTTACAAGCGCGAGTTATGTGGAATGGCCCCGCTCCCACACATAAAATTATCAAAAAGAAAAGAACCATATTTTAATTGTAAAATGAGTATTAGTGAAAAAGAAAACAATCATATTCCAATAAAATTTATGATTGTAAAATGAACCTTAGGAATGCCACTCAGCACTTTAGAGTTAGAAATATAAATATACATAAATATGTATATGCTTAAGTATAATCCGCTCATTGCATATACGAATGACGTGAAGTCATACGTATATGCAGATAACAAACATACTGGTGTCAACACTCAAGTATGCAAAACATACTTGAGTGAAATAAGAGGACACAGTAAAACAATTGCTGCAAGTCTAAACAAAAAGTAGACTATTTGGATGGTGCTGAGTAACATCACAAACACACATATTTACAATCTAAATATGTATATACTAAGGCTATATTTAAGACCTAAAGATCTAAGAAAAGCCAGTTGTGGCTGAACCGCGAAGGGCGACTGGCAAAAGTCGCAGAAACTCCGTAATCTAAATTTGCAATAAAAGTTTCCATAAACTTAATAAAAAGTATTTATTATTTAGAGGAAGGATATTAAAAGGGGTTATGGCCGCAACTCGAGGTTTCAAAAAATAGACGGAAACCATAACTGGGGAGTCTATAGAAACCATAACTGGCGCAGTCGCGATACGGATGGCACCACCCCATTCGGCTACGGTGGTTGCTTATTAAGGGATCTTTAAAGAAGGAAAGCATTTACACATAAAAATTTAAAAACTGCACAATAAAATAGCAGTGAAAGAAGCAGCAGCAACAGATATCTCTGTCATCAAAGAGGTCGCTTGTTTCCTTGATCGCTATCAAACGCAAAAGCAACATCAGCAGCAAAACAACAGCAGCAACATCAGCAGCAAAACAACAGCAGTAACATCAGCAGCAAAACAACAGCAGCAGAATAACAATTTCAACAAGTACCAGTGAGCACTCCGGAAACATCAACCAAACCACAGCAAATAAGTGAAGACCAAGCAGAGCAGAGATCCTGAAAATTTTGATCCATCCATTGACGAAAGGAGTCTATGTAAGTAGCTAGTGATACATATATTTTTTAACATTTTGCGAAAAGTTATGATACTTGAAAACGACAGTGAAAAAAAAACATTTTTTTTTTTGTGAAAAATTGTTAATGTAAAGAGAAAATATGAAACATAGAAGAAATACGAAGTAAAAGGAAAAGAAACAAAAAAAAAAAATATAGAAAATGTGTCAAATTTAAAGAGGTTTATAATTAGTTAAAAAAAAAAAAAAAAAAAAAAAAAAATGACGTACAGTAATTTACGCCAGGATAAGAATATGATTGAATGGCCAACCCTCACGGAGGTAGATCCTAGTGCCACAAGATTCAGGAGGATGGTTAATCGATTTGCGGGCAATAATCTTCGCACTAATAGAAACAGGTTTAATATGTTTAATATTGTGGAAAGAGCCCCAGTGCAGAAAAAAAAGTAGAGCAAGCGTACTTAATGCTTGGGCACGTTAAATCAATTAAGAAATTTTCTCGAAGCAAGTAAGCAAAAACTAATAATCAGGCATGTGACGTATGCCAGTTCGGTAAAAGCAAATCAATAATAATAAAAAAAAAATTGAATTATAAAATATATATTTTTCTACTCCTTTGTTGATTCGAAAAGTAAATGGCCCAAAATATGGAGGCTTGTTTAGTAGCGATAACGCAACTATTGCAGCAAAATGCTATATATCAAAGAACCACCTTAAGACAAAAGGTGGAGAAAGACTTAAAATATCTACATCCTTTTGAAGGCAACACAAAGAAGTTGCCCTATTTTATTCAAACAATTGATAGGATTTTGGGGGACTACCCAGAGCAACAGGACCTAGTGTATAGAATAGTTTTCGATCTTAAGATATCAGGATCAGCAAAAAATTTTCTTTCTCTGACCCCACCAGAAAATTGGGAGGAGTGTAAAACAAAGTTAAAGCAACATTTTCGGTCAACTAAAGACCAAATGTCGATAACGAACGACATTACACATTTAAAAA